>NC_139329.1:12363813-13563813 GCF_056507025.1 Lutjanus erythropterus
TTGGGCACGTTCCCTTTTGGGACAGTTTTATCTGAAAGGGGATTTGCACACTTTGCAGTTCTCAGGTTGGTGGTAGATATTCCTGACAGTGTTAGGTACTGTAGGTCTAGTTTGCTTTGTCCTGTTGTTTTTTTTCTCTTTTGTCCTTGTCCTGCAACTGACACTTGTTTGCAATAAAGAAATGCACCAGAACTTAAAGAGTTACTCCAGTGACTTGGTGTAGCATGTTCATATAACTGGTGAACATGCAAGATCATGCAAGCAGTCAAAATCTGTGCAGGAGAGGCTGAGGTATACTGAATTTTCACACTTCCCATGATGCAGTGTATCTTTTACTAAACCAGATCACACTCTGTATATCTAAACAACTCATTCAAAGGTTATAAAAACACAACCGACCTTATTTTCAGATGATTATACACTAATGTAAACATGCTTATGTACATTATATTCCATTTCTGTCATTTTCTGCCAATACAGTCCTTTAGATCTTACACACTGGACCCTTACCAGCCTGATCTTTGTATTGTTTTAAGTTTAGAGAGGTGTAGAAAATTTGGAGAACAGTTTGAAGAAGAGAACCTGCTCACAGCTCAGCAGAAATCTGGGGGTGTCGTTTCCGTGGGCATCTTTCAATAAAACCAGAGCTCTGTATAAAATGTTTATTTTTCTTTCATGAGAAGAAAAAATTATTAGTTCTGAAATTACTGGACCTGTAATCAGTTAGTTAATGACAGATAATCATTCACTGTTTCAACTGTTTCTAATGTGAGGACCTGCTGCTTGTTTTTTATCGTTTTATGTCACTGTAAACTAGATATCTTTTAGAAAGGGACAGTTCACCCCAAAATCAAAAAAACACATTTTTCATCTGGGCTGCAGTGCTATTTATCCATCTGGATTGTTTTTTTGTTTGTTTGTTTTTTTTTGACTTGCAGAGTTCTGGATATCTCAGCCATAGAGATGTTTGCCTTTACTTACCTAATGGCACAAATATATGTTGTTGGTGCTTTAAGCACCATAAGCCAAGTGCCATTTAGTCCCATTATATTGGAGAGAAGGCAGGTGTCACTATGGCTCATATCTCCAAAACTCTGCAAATCACACCAAGACAATCTAGATGGATAAATAGGACTAAAAGCCAAATGAAAAATATATATTTTTGATTTGGGGGTTAATGTGTGCCTTTGAAGAAAAGGGCAATAGTGAAAACTAGACATTTTGTAGATTAAAGGATGGATGTTTGTTACTACTTGTTTGTGTGTTTCTTACTTCATGATTGGAGCGCTCTGCAAACACAATCAGCTGTTTGTCTCAGAAATGTTGCACAACAGTTCATAAAAAAGCTTCAACATCTGAGATGCGGAGGTACAGTAGTTTGACAATTTGTTAGGTTACACTCACAGACAAATTCACCATACACAGACCCCCCCTCCACATGGCAGCTGACCCACTTTTCCCTTGGCTGCTATTTTCAGACGCTCCACAGGGACGAGCAGAGACAGAGATGGAGGAAATGAGTGAAAAAGAGGTGCAGAAGAAGGTGAGAGAGTTCAGGCGTTTGAGGAGAAATGAAGGGTTATGATACATGGTCCAGCAGGACTCTCGCTGTGCAGTCAGGGTGTGTGTGTGTGTGTGTGTGTGTGTTTGCCTTCAACTCAGCCAAGCACCACAAATCCTGGAGGACTTTTCATATTCAAGCAGCGCATAAGGTCAGATAGGGACAAAAATAAATCATAGGACTGGATCATAAATTAATTATAGTAGTGCCTATGTGAGAATGTGTGTGTGTTGTGAGAGCACACACGCGTGTGTGTTTGAGGAGCTTGTGCCAGTAATCCTGCACCGTACAGGAGTTGGTTTATGTCAAACTGGCACATTTCTCTCAAATATTTTTCTTGACTGTCATCATTCTGGACTGCAGGTGATGTGGGTAAACTGCACACAGCACTTTTAGTATCTACAGCAATGAGATGCTTTATATAAAATGAATCCAGCCTTTTTTAGCTGACTGCTGCTGAGGAGACAGATTTTAATGTTAAATTCTGAAATATCAAGAATTCTGTTTTTGCATCATAATCAAGCACATTGTCATTTATGTAAGAACACGTGGATGTTTTTAGAAAATAAAACTCTTAATTTTCAAATTAATTAATATTTTGAGCTCACAAATTACACATTTAAGTTTTGTTTTTTTTAATTAATTTTACATTTTAACAAACAGTATATTTATGGTATGTCATAGATGGCATATTTACTTTACTAGGAAACATTAAACATAGATCTACATACATGCATCCAAAGTCAAAATAAAATCTAGGAGATTATAAAACGCAGATCCCCACCAGCAACAGATGGTGAAGCACCTACTGCAATCCCACCACATCTGCCAGATGCATCCAGCATTTGCAAAGTTCCACAAAGATTAATGAGACCCCTGAACATTGATGAACATTATGATGTCACAGTGAAGCTGACCTTTGACATTTTGGATATAAAATGTCATCACCTCATCATTTTATCATATTAGACATTTGTGTGCAATTTAGTCATAATTAGTTTAGTGAGGTCACTGTGACCTTTGACCTCTGACCACCAAAATCTATTCAGTTCATCTTTGATTCCAGGTGGTCATTTGTGCCAAATTTGAAGGACTTTCCTCAAAGTGTTCTTGAGATATCACGTCCACAAGAATGGGAAGAGGTGACCACACACACACACACCCACACACATACAGAAGCGATCGCATGATCCCCTACAGGCTTATGCCTTGAACCCAACAAACTCATTTGTCCATGGCCTGAGCACACTCTTCAATAAGACGTCCAGCAGAAGTCCAGCAGAAGTCCACAGCTACACAGCTGTAAATGTTCAACTTACTAATAGCACACTACAGCTGTGGAGGGGACAGTGAGGACAAATGAAAAGGATGCAGTAGCCTATCAATGTTAATGAGAAGGATGAATTCAGCTTGAGACAACATAACCTGTGTAAAGAAGATCTAAAAAAAAAAAAAAAAAAAAAAAAAAAAAGACATACAGGGTAAAATGAAAAAAAGAAAACATCCAAAACTTATATATACTTTGACCTCATCAAGAAATAGAATAAAATCATAATGTTTGAAACTATTACCTTTCCCAGGACTACCATGTGCATTTTGTCACAGACATTTAGGGGCCAATTTAAGCCTCATACAAGCAAGTAAACAAGCACTCAGTCAGCAAGCCCATCTAACCACAAACAAAGCCAGAAAATACAATCAATACGAACACATTCAGCAGGTTTCTCTTCAGGCTGCTGCTCCAATACACAGAGGAACAACAGAGCTGAAAACTGTTACTTTAGTTTAAACTAAACTAACTGACCAATTTCCCAACATGTTATAAACAGAGTGATTTCCCACAGACTGTTATTTTGCGTGGAAGAATCTGAACGGGTTATAGATGGATCGCCAGCCACTGCGCTAATGGATTTACAGTTAGCAGCTATTCAAGGCTGAATCTGTAACTTTGTGAATGTTGTCAAACTCTCCAGCAGTGAGGGCTTCAAGACTGTTGAGCTGTTTACCTTCCCCTTTTGTTTTAATGTCTCACACTTAATTTTTGCCGTTTCTCCTTTTCTTTTCTCATGATTTCCAACAGCTTCAGTCAGCTGCACCACTGTCCTGCCACTGATTCTCTTGGAAAGTCTGTGTCAAAAGGTGTGAAGTGTGCCTCCGTACTCATTGTGTTTCTGTGTGTGTGTGTGTGTGTGTGTGTGTGTGTGTGTGTGTGTGTGTGTGTGTGTGTGTGTGTGTGTGTGTGTGTGTGTGTCCTGCTCTGCCTATCCTGCATGTGCACTTCTGACCGAGACTTCATAAAACTTTTGACAAACAAACAAAAAAATGATTCTGCAGCAGCAGGAATACAAAAAATGCAACCTGCATCTTTGATTTGATTCCCCTGTGATTCTAATTTCAAGCTGATCAGCACTTCTTAAAAGCAGCAGAGGGAATGTGCTACTTTTTTTGTTATACAAACTCCTGTGTTCCTGCAGCCAGTTAAGTTCAAACTGCAGCTGCAGTGCTCTGGCTGTGTGTACAAAGGATGTGTTCAGGCACAATATAGTACAGGTCACCTATGTTTTGGCAGTGTTAAAAGCTTTAAGCCCAAAAAAATGCATTGGATTGTTTAGATATTTAGACCCATGGGTAGTATTCATGTGTCCAGGAGGTTGTTGGTTCAATCTCCAGGCTGGCAGGATAAATATGGGTGAGAAACAAACCTGGGGTAACCCCAACTGCAGCAGTGGAGCTGCAGATCACCAGCAGATCAGACTGTGGTTGTAGCGCGCAGCTGTGTGAAAGTGTGTAACTATGCAACTGTGATCAGGACGTTCTGCAAAAGAGAGGCTTCCTCTAAGAGAAACTTCACTGGATAAATAAAGGTAGAGCTGCAACGATTAATCTATTCATCTATTATTAATCGATTATTACATTAAATGAAAAAAATTCTCTGATTACAGCTTTTTAAGTGTTTCTATTTCATGGTTTCTTTATTCCTGTCTGATAGTAAACTGAATATCTTTGGGTTGTGGACAAAGAAAAGACATTTGAGGGTATCATCTTTAACTTTCTGACATTTTATGAACCAAACAATTAATCAATCAGTGGAGAAAATGATCAACAGATTGATCGATAATGGAAATAATCATTACAGACAAGATTGTGACAGGATTAATTTATCAATTAATCAAGAAAATAATTGACAGATGTATCAACAATCAAAATAATTGTTACTTGCTGTCCTACTCAAAGGCTGAAAAAATGTGGGCCAGGGACATTAGGTAGGGACGCCAGTGGTCCCTTCCCCACTTCTTACTCCCTACTTCTGCCTTTATTCAGACCCCACCCATCTTCGAACTCTGTCTTCATTTTCATCTCAATTATACGCACAAATAAAAAAGTGGGCCAGGGGGTCACCGGTCCCAACCTCCACCTTCTTGCTTGAACCATGTCCTTGTTAGAAATGGACCTTCAATTACACACATGTGAAGTGTAATGACTGCGTTTGATGACAAAATCTGTCCACAGACATAAACTTCTGGCAAAATACTCAAAACTATCTCTGTGGTGGTTTTCACCGCAGCAGGTGTCCAGGACCACATTTTGCCGTGATGACTCACACACACAGATTCAGTAACAGCCACGCTGATGCGGCTGGTAAAAATAACACAACGTTCCACAAATAACTAATTTCTATGCTAATAACATCCTAATAACATCAACTGTAACTGGATAGTTTACTGCATTAATAGTAACTCTGAAACACATACTGTAGTTCTCCGTGTAAATAAAATATAGTAATACCTATGGCTGGGCAATATTTTAATAAACACCCTAACCCTATAAATATTGATATCAATGTTTTGGTCAAAACTATTGTGATGTTTGATTTTGTTCATAAAATTGTTATTCACTGCACCCATAGTATTAACACTGCATTTAGATGAGGAATTAATTTACAAATAATGATGATAATTCTAATTTTAAAATGCAGCTCAGCTCATTCATTTCCATTTGTCTTTTGTAATAGCTGCAGGTGCTGCATATTTTAATTTCCTTCTCTGCGTTGTGAGCGCACACTTGAACTAAACTGAATGTTGTGTTATCCTGTTTTTGGTCAGCCCTCTGTGATGTTTTAGTGATGAAAAACATCAGTGAATCAAAGTTGCACAGAAAAGCAGCGCTATGCTGTGATACAATAATTAACATTCAGCCAGCGGTGGGGATCAAAGCTGGATAATGACTCAAATGCTAAATCAGTTGTTAGGCTTCCAGTTTGAATTTTCCTGCAGCTGCTTCATCACTGGGATGACAGTGTCTTACTAAATCATAAGGATCACCACATGATCAGCAGCCATGCCTGATTGGTCATGTTTAACTACAGCAGACTTTTCTTATACTGTAGCAAAACAAATGTAATATGTATGAAGTGAGACGACTTCAGTGGAATACATCCAGATGATGCAAGATATTAATGTTTTAACAATGACGCTAAATCAGTTCAGACCAATCTGAATTTTCGGTACATTTATTTTTATTTTATTTTATTTTTTTTTATTAGTAGCAGTATCTCATAACACTGGTTGCAACTTTGTACAGTCACAAAAGGAGATGAGCACATACCACAGTATTTGAAAAAGGAAAGAAATGCAGAAATTTATTTTGCCAGAACACTGTCATATATCTTTGTTCTTGGATTTTTCCAACAGCAGATGGATCCTTGAAAACTTCTCTGTCAGATGGGGACTGTCACACTCTTGCCTCAAGTGAAACCAAGCTTTGGTGAATATCAAAAGGGGCAAATCTGCTCCCTTCAATCATTACAAAACACTAGGTAAATTTACAACAGTGTATCTACTGAAAATTAGACACTAATTATAACAACAGAAACAGTCAATTATGGAAAAAGTAATTAAGATCACACGAATGCACTTGTAATTAACAGAGATTCATCCTCATATTATCATTTTGATCTTAATCACAATCATGACAAAATATTTCAGAGCAAAAATGTCCAAATACTGGTATGCTGACTGATAAAAATAATGATTTGCAAGCCTATGGTGCCTTTAAATAAACTTCTCTTCATTTCACAGCAGAGAGATTTAACTGAAACCGAGAGAAAAATAATAAGCATCAACGCTGTTTCCAACACAAGCATTTTGCTCTCCACTGAACAGAGAAGCCTCAAAAGGGAAAGAAAGGCACTGATAATAAACTAATGCAAATTAATATTATATAATACAATATACATGAATGCAAACTGGGGATTGTTGGGCCAGAGGAAAACCTGTTAACCCATACAGAGCAGTGCAGATATCTGTGAGTAGAAAATGTAATCTAAGCCTGTTAAAGGAGGGTGTTTTGAACGACCATGTCTGTATGGTCACTATATTCAATATCTCTGACACATATAACCTGCGTGTATGTGTATTTTTTTGTCCACATTCAGCACTGTATGCTGAAGAACCTCTGTGGTTCGCAATTTTTGAAAAATGTTGAAAAACCTATTTCTATACCTCCACCGCAGTGACAGCTGACATGGAGTTATAGAAGAAGCCTTGTGTTTTTGGGTCATCCCTCTCTTGTGAATGCGATATGTCAAGAATGCCTTGAGGGACTTTCTTCAAATTCGACACAAATGACTGGGCAACTGGGGCTCAAGAATAAACTGATTACATTTTTATGGTCAAAGGTCAAGGTCACTGTGACCTCACAAAACAAATTTTTGGCCATAACTCGACAAGATTTCACACAAGTGTGTACTATAATACTGGCAGTGATGGAGAGTAATCAAATTCCAAAATAATGTAATTGTAATCTGTTTCATCTACTGAAAAAAATATGTAATTAAATTACAATTACAAATCAAAATGTTGGTTATTACAAAGGGATTATATCCAAATCTTAATATAATTAATAATATAATTTTTGGGTTGTCTGGTGGAGATCTGCACATAGTGCAGTCTTTTTGTTTAATTTAGTTAATAATTAATTTAGACATATTCAGGTTCTGAGTATACATAAGGTATACAGCAATGCACAATATTTATGTCTCAATTCTGAGCATGAAAAGTTTTTGCCAGTTTAAATCTGAAAACATACCTACAATTAAGATTAAGATCTTTCAAATATATTTATTAGCTTGCAAGTTGTTTTCTGTACTTGAAATGTCCCATCACAGTCTGAGAATTGAGGCACAAATGTAATTCCATATGTGCAGAGGGAAGGGAGAATCTGTGCACATGAGCTCAGATTTAAACCAACAGGCAATCTGGTCTCCAATCTACCTGTCTGAGGCAGGAATACCCTGAAAATACACAGGCAGCTCACGCACTCACACACGTGCATGTACACTCACATACCCACGCACACCTTGCATGACTATGCAATAACAACAGTGAAAGAGGCTGGAAAGATAGAGCCGTCACACACTCTGAACTGAAGTGCTATTAAATGGTCCCATGGAGACTTATTCTTGTCAACCCCTGCACAGACAACACACACACACACACACACACACACACACACACACACAATTCTCGAGGTCACTCAACTCAATCTCTGGCCAATGCATATTTCATCAACCCTTGGCAGCCTGGCCCAGCCTGAGACCCTGACGCAGCACCCAAATAACCACTGTCCACTGATGAAGACTTCAAGACTAACAAAGATACTTGTGCCCAGGAAGCACCATGAAGTGTCTGTCAGCAGGAAGTGGAGCTCCAGATAAACAGTACAGCTACACTGGGTATGAAGTGTTTGCACAGATAGGTCCATTTTTGTGTCTGTGCTGCAGCCTGTTGAAGCTGACTGGCTTTTAAAGGTTTAGTCTTACACTGTCTCCTGACTGGAAGCAGCACAAATGTGCAAACATCAGATTGTTTCGGTTTTTCCTAATGATGTCTTAATCTATATTGTGTCAGCAAAAAGGCTAAGCAACATGCCCTGATTTGAAAAAACATTCACCCTGCCTCTATTTTTGCTAAGTTTGCTAAGTTTCAGTAAGCCTTCTAAGTAGTATGTAGTATTTGCGCTAAGCTAGGCTAAGCTAAAAAAAACAAACAAATCTTTTATTGCACAGATAAGCCTGTATAATTTCTAATTATAAAGTAATCTGACTGTCAGTACAACACCACAGAAAGCTATTTTTTAGACTGCTGTGTTTTCATAATGAAAAAAATTAAATACAGGAGAAAAGAGCACATACATATATAGTTTACTAGTAAAAAAAACAAACAAACAGTGTAATTAGCACTTTATTTGCTTCTTAACAACTGCCTTTCAAAATAAGGGGCATGTATTTCATTACAAACATTATGAATAAAATTTGTTGTTCTGTGAAGTTGATGTGTTGAGATGTTCAAAAAGCAACCTCTGAAGTGTTGTCTGGCAAGAATATAATGTTGGTGATTACAGGACCATATTATTATTTGATCTGATCTGTTAGTGTAAATTTAAAAAGGCAAACACAGAAGTGAATAAATAAGCCTCAGTCATAAAAAAACTCAGAAATGAATAGCAACAGTGTTGTAATGAAGAAGAGCCAGAACAAGCTAAACAATAAGAGTACTCAGAAATAGGATAATTTATCTTACTCAAACTTAGTTAGTTGAGCAGAATACAGCTTTATGTTTCCACTGCAGCGTGGCTACACTTACAGTTAATGGTATTTTACTCCACTATTATCACTGAGGGTATTAAGGTCATCATCTAGAGAACATAACAAGTCACTCAACTGCTAATACACACTTAATAGACAATAACACTGTGACAGCATTAACTTGAATGGGCTAGACACTAATAAACGTTTCCACTTGAAACCTTTAGACTCAGATATCACTTTGCACGCTGGCTCGCAGTGGCTCCATGTGTTACCGCAACAATGGCAATTTCCTGAGAGACTAGGATCAGAAAAACTCATCATAAAAGAGCTATAAGCATATCTAAGCATTTATTTATTTACAAGTTGGCTAGGTTTAAATTAAATTAGGGGCAGGCCTGACAATATACATTAACATAATATGATAATATGCAATATTGTAAATATGACTAGTCTAAATATTTCTTGGTTCATCAGCTAAATCAAGTTAGCCTATATTTATACTGAGTTGATTTATGATTAAATTAACCTTTGACACCTAATGCCCAGACTCTTTGGTTATGATAGGCTTTGACATTTTTTTTGTGAAACTGTCTACGTTACTATGTCATGTAATAAAGTCACTTTAAGGATCTTGAATCAGCCTGACAGGGCTTGTTCGGTAATAATTGCTTCCTCACTGTACTTCATCCCTTACTTAACAACTTTTAATTACCTTAAGGTCAGTGTTCTTATACGCGGATAATGTTAGTGGCAGTTATCACTCTGCAGAGTGTACACAGTGCTGAAACCAATAATCTGCTGATGAACTCCAGTGATTTTTTGAGTGTGTGTGTTTCCGTCATTTAAAAAGTAGGTGGAGAAAATTGCTTGAAGCTATTTGTGTTTGATCATTTGTTCAAAAAAAAAAAAAAAAACAGTTTGTGACTGGCTTTAGATACATAGCAAATATTGAGTGCCAATACAGAAAGCAGTGTGCACATTGTGTAGTGAGGCAGAAAGTAAGGGTGGGGAGTTTAGGATGGTGGTTGATCATGTAGCTCCAAGAATCACGTCTAGAAGAGAAGCCCACACCCACCATGATCTGTCCTAAACCCTATTCAGATGTGTTCTGTTCCTAAAGCTAACCTGGTTTTAATCACATCATTGTCATATTAAAACATATAAACATAAAACAGATTTTCTTTTACAAGGTGCACAATGAAGAAACAATGCGTTTCATAAATTAAGGGTTCCCTTGTAGACATGACCAGGTACAAGACCTCATTTCTACTGGGGAAGGAGGAAGTCCCCCACACTTTGCAAAACTCTGAGCACTGTAATCTCTCTTAAAAGAGTTCTGTGATGATATTGTTGCTGTTGAACTTTTTGTGCTCTGGGTTTTGTGTCTCAAGCCTCTGATTAGTGGAGCTTGTAAGCACTCTGACAAGAAACTTTGCAGATATTACTCCAGACAAAACACAACTATTTTTAAAGTTCTCCATGTGTTTTCAGCACAATTTTATTAAAATGTGTAATTTCATTATTCTACTGAAAAGACGCAATGATTAACCCCATATCAAAGGCCATAAATTGTGTTTCTGGGACAAATTCTTTCTTCTTGATGACTAAAACTACCACTCTGAATTTACTCTTAATCCATTTATTGCAGTTTGAGGTTGAAGAAATAAATACAGTTAAAGTCCTCAATGAAGGTGTGAATGTGTTTAAATGTCAAGTATGATGTCATAAAAAAAAGTGGATGCGTGGTTCAAGTGGAAGCTGAACCCTGCAGGAACATGCTGTGGTATAAATGTATTTTTAAATGAGGTGAATGGATATCAGTCTGCAAACAGTGACTCATTCATCAAGACTCTCAATGACTGGTTCTGTGTCATCAGTCGTATGGAACAACACCTCAACCAGTCCTCAGTAAAGACGCTCGTAAGCAATGAATGACAGTGAAACTAGTGTTGTCACAATACCAAAATTTTGACTTTGGTACGATACCTGCCTAAAATATCTCAATACTGATACTCAAATGATACCACATCAAAACCTAAAACACCAGGAAAAATAGTGGAATAATATATAAGACGGCAGTCCTGATAAGACAGACATAAATGGCTTTAAACGCTGACCACAGATGATGGATATTTATGATAAGTTTGAGCTATTTTATTGTCAGTTTATTAATATTGTTATTGTAGAAATTAATTTGAACGGGAATCTGGAATTATACGGTTCTTATTAAAACGCTGTCATTCACAAAGTATCACAAAGTATAATAAAAAGTGGTATTGTATCATTATTAACAGCTCGGTACCGAAATACCTTTCTAATATCGGTATACCATGCAACACTATGTGAGACGTAGCAATTCTGCATCAGACTAAGAATATGATTAAAATATGGATCAGCCTGTCTCATGATGATGAATAATGTCCAGAAGAGGACAGGTGGACTCTAGATAGCCACATTCATCGAGAGGAGCCAGTCTAAATCAAACCAGTGCCTGGGAGCGTAATGTCTGCACAAACAACTCCCCCAGATCAAATCAATAGCACTGTAAAATCCTGACTGTATTCAAAGCTCACATAAAATATCTGCAGAACAATAATTACTGAGCAGATGAAGGCCCGGTTATTGTTTCGAGCGCAGGCTGTTATCTGTATTAACAGTAGACGCTTTAGTTGATAAGTGTCAATAGCTGCAGAGGACAGACAGACGTCGGGGGAGGAAGGGGGAGTCCGCTTTAACTGTGCAGTAAAATAAGGATCACAACAGTCCGGGGCAGAGGGAGAGATGAATCATCTGGCTGTCTACTTTATGGTGCAGAAGTGAGGAGGAGGAAGAGAAGAGGACAGAGGGAGAGGAATAGAGGGGACAGTAAAGCAGAAACATAGGAAAGCGAGACAGAAAGTTGAAGGGGAAATTGATGAAAAAGAGAGCGCACGAGGGACCAATAGAGAGGGGAAAAGCAAGAAAACTAAGACTAAACAGAGGGAGTGAGGCTGAATCATGGGATTGAGCAGGGAGGGAGGGAGCGTGAGAGGAGGAGAGAGTGGTGAGAAAAGGAGGAGAGTCAGGACGGCAGAAAAAGGGCGGATCAAAACAAGAGAAAAGAAGCAGAAAGTGAGGAGATGAGACCAATAAAATATAGAAAGAGAACAACTGCAAGTAGGTATAGTTTAGAAACAATTTCTCACTCACTACTCACTACTTACAAAGTAGATTCACATCACATGTATTTCATTTGTCTTACCTCATCAGAGATGTGCTTTGTCACACCTGTAACTACGCCAACACATCCTAATGCTAGAAATGTTATGAGACCATTATTTCCTTTCTGATACTGATTATGAACTTATACAGCATATCAGCCAATACCAAGTAACAATCCAGTACAGAGGATTAAAAAATATATATTATTATTTTTCAACAGCTGAAAACTAAGCCTGTTTAGCTGTGATATGATTGCTGTTAGTTTCATTATTAGGGCTGCACAATTAATTGCAATATTACTGAAATCGCAATACAGCCAAGAGCAATATCCAAATTGCAGAACAAGAGTTTAATCTTTTGAAAGAGGACAAATGTGTGAGAAAATATTATTAATGCCCTGGCATCTTGTTCTCCACATGAAATAAAGATGTTTGTTCGGTACAGACCCCAGCAAACATCATACTCTGCCTTTAAATCCCCATAAATGTTACACACTGGACCTTTATTACTTATTTTTTTGTCACTTGAACTATTAATCATAATAATAATGAAAAGTTTGCAATTTCCCCATGCAAATTCAAAGTAAATGAAGAACACAACAGTAGCCGGGTTGTGTGTCTGTATTTACTCAAATAAAACTATCCTTTATTTTGCAGAGGACCCTTTCGAAGGTCCTCAAGGACCCATAGAGGTCCCTGGATGCCACTTTTAGAATCTCTCCTGCAGCAGATGTTAAAGCACTGTTAGAAATGGGTACTTTAAGATAATAAAACAGATGATAAGAGGAGATAGTTAGGCAGCAGACATAAATGCAGTGACACAGCAAAAGCAGCAACACGGTAAACAGCAAAGGTCACCATCCACAAGTAAAATTTGCAGGTAATGGTGTAATCAATATCAACCTGAGTGGAGATGGTGGCGAATGAAACAAAATGCTTAATGCTTGCTTTAGAGATTATATTTCCATACAATGTAAAATTACAGTTGTTTGTTGTTTTCTCTGCCTTATTCAAATTGATTTTGCCAATTTTACTAATGCAACGTATGCAAGTAGACATGCATGGTTTGATCCTAAAAGAATAAAAACCCAATTACTTTTTCTGATCCCCTGGCCTGTACTTGAGCTGCTGGTGCCACTAGATTGTAGACAGGTGAAAGTTTTTGTCTGGACAGCTATTGGGTGGATCGCCATGATATTTGTATTAATTTGTAATAAGACAATCCTCTGAGTTTTCATTTACTGTAATGATCAGGAAAAGTAATAACATCCCCTTCAGCCTCAGATAATTACCTAATTTTAGCAAGCTAACACTTTAAGATGATGAACACATGGCCGGGATCCAACGGTCATGTGATGTACACCACAAAGTTGAGCTCATTACCGTCATCACTGCAAATGTTTTTTATAGAGTCAATCTCATGTTGTTATCATTATTATTAATCAGACATAACAAGTCAGGAACACAGTCACTGATTGGTTGATAGTCTCAACTCAAGGCATCATGGGATTGCCATTGGATGGCTAACTACATGCTAACAACAATAGTTTAATCACAGAAAAATGAATAAACAATCACAGAAAACATTTTGTGTTGATTTATCATTATGGATTTATTTTACAAAGTCTCCAAAAAGACACTGCAGTCTGGATTGTAAAGCTTTTGAAAGGGATACTGTCACAACCGAGCGGATGTTGTAGGCCCACAGGTAAGCCTTAACTTCTTAGAGTACTTTGGGGCGAGCCACCTTCACTTTTTCAGCAGTTTGGAAATAACAGACAAGACTTTTCTTGGTCCTGAGAAGCTGCAGCATTTAACTGACACACTGTAACCTGTACTTTATATTTACTGCCAGATTGGCAGCTTACTGCTAACCTTTTCCTCTGTTCCACTAGCAGCACCGTCACTCACAGTCCACTGCTCACTCTCCCTCAAAAAAGCCAAACACATACACAACACACACACCTTACACACTGCCCTATTCCTCAAATGAACTACATTACTTTTATGACAGTATCCTTCAAGAAAGTTCAGTAAAATAATTATTTGGACTGTCACAGTAAACCATCACCGGGAATGTGTTGCTTTTTCACTGCGGTAAGAAAAAATCCATACCATCACAGCCGAATGGGCAAATTCAGCACAAGGGTCTAAAGACTAAATATTTTTCCTGTTTTCCTACAATTAGATTTTTAAAAAATATCACATTGATTACAGTATCACAATATATTGAATTGTAACCACCATATCATGGTACATATCGTATTGCCTGATCCTTGGCAATACACCCCTTCTAAACACTTCTTTATAAATACTTTATAAGCGCAAGAACAAGACAGACAAGTGTACAGTGCAGAGTCACTGGAATCAAGGTAAAGCTAAGGACACGATCAGCTCCGCAAGCACAAGAAGCCTTTGTCAATTTTTGCTCTAATTCAGGGAAAGCCAGAACTGAGGACACTGGAGGTTTTTAGCTCAGTGGCAGGGAAGTTGGAAACTAATTCAGCTGCAGATGCGTGCACGTACACACACACACACACACTCTCACACACAGAGCCATGCTGAGATTTAGCTCTCCAGCAGACAGGCTGAAGGCAGAGATTCTACTGCAGAAGCACAACAAAGCCACTCTGGGGGTTTAGCTCTGTGGCATGGCAGACTGAAGGCGGAGATTTAACACACAGAGGCACTCCAGGCAGGCGGTGTCAGGCAGACAGATCAGAGAGGAGGAGAGAGAAGACACCATTAATACCACAGATGGAAAGTCTGAGAGCAACTCTAGTCACACTGCTTGTCACGCTGCAGAGCCAACCAGGCGCAAGGAAGGATGGAAGGGGAGAGAAGCAAGAGTTGCACTGAAGATGTTTACTAATGACACATATTTCATAAAAATGACTAAATTCCAGATGTTGAGACAAAAGAAAAATGTATGAATGGGAACAGTGACTAAGGACAAGAGATACCAGCACGAGATATTAAAGTGAAAGAAAAATATATATACTGTCTTACTTATAGTATAGTATCTTCTATCTGCTGCTCAGAACAAAGACTGCTGATGTTAAGATACCAATGTATTATGTTGATGAAAGTAACTTCCACACAGCTTAAGTGTTCACCTGCATTCAGGTGTAACTTGAATCATTTTTGTATGGGTGTTTATTTGAAAAGTTTGTTCTCTTTGGCATTCCTCAAGGTTCAATTTTAGGTCCCATCCATTTTTGATTAACTAGAGACACAATATATTTTTCAGGAAATTCAGTGTGCTTTGGATATTGCAAAATCTGAAAAAGAGGAAATCAAAAAACAGTATTATCTGTCTTCCTTTGTACCAGAAACATTATTAAAAACTAGACGTAGTAATCTCTCAGCTGCAGAGTGCCACATTTGAGGCTGACAGTGCCTTCAGGGCAAGAAACATGAGCAGTCAAACCATCAGGTTGTAAACAATCCAACAGTTTAGCAAAGATTATCCACCATCCACCACATTATCTTAAGTAATATGAGGATTGCTGTATTGTATATTGTGTATTCTTGTATCTATACAGAAAATAAAACTTGGCAGCAAGCTGACAGTCTGGCAGTAAATGTACAGGACAAGTATAGTGTGTCAGATAATTAATGCTGCAGCTTCTCAACACAAAGAAAAATCTCATCTGTTATTTCCCAGCTGCTGGAAAATTGATGGGGTTGGCCCCGAACTAAGCTGTGCAGGAAATGCTAACGTTAAGCTACTGCTAACACTAGCGCTCTAGAATGTAGGATTCGTGCAAATGTTCCCTTTCAGAACCTTTGTAATACAGCCTTGGACTGCAGCAAGTTTTTGGAGAGTTATTTATCAAATTTGCCATGTTGAAAACAGTTGTTGTTAGCATGTTGTTAACCGCCCTTTGGCAATCCCAAGATGCCTTGGGTCCGCCAATCACAGGCTGTGTTCCTGACTTGTCAACCAATCAGAGGGTGTGTTCCTGACTTGTGTGTTACAGCAGTGCCAATCCTTAGGTGTATCAATAGATCAATACATTGATCTCAACATGAGATCATCCCTTCAAAATAAAAATTGCGTTGGTGATGGTAATGAGCTAAACCTGTGGTAGGCGTCATGTGGCCGTGGCGTTGTGGTAATGTAGTTCTCATCATACCCCTAATGCTGGGCTCATGGCACAGAAGACGGCAATGTCAGAATATCAGTCAGTATATTGCCAGCTACTATCAAATGGATTAATATAATCACTATAAAAAGATATCTACATATGAATGCAGAATCTGTAAGGAAAGAACAAGATTTTGCAACTTGGTGACATTTTCATAGAGAGCTGCTATTGGGACAGAATTTCATTTTATCCAATACCTCGATACTTTCTATTTGCTTTGTGTTTCAAACTGATTGGCAAATGCTATCATGCAAACACACTAAGCTACGAACATTGTACCTATTTAACATCAGTGTAAGCATTGCCATTGTGGGCATAGTATGCCGACATCAGGACTTCAGCACAGACTCACAGCTGTTAGCATGGCTGTAGACTCTTACTTGAGTGCAAACAACAACAGCTGGCCCAGCCAGCATAAACATATGATGCTGGTGAACATGCTCAATATGCACGCTCATGCATAGGTAGCAGGGCATCTGGCATCCATTGGCATCTGGTATCAATCTGGCATTCTGGTATATTGCAATACTGTAAACAACTTGATATATTGTTTTTTGGGGGGGGCTTTTACACCTTTAATTTATAGGACAGCTGAAGATATGACAGGAGAGGGGGAGAGAGAGTGGCGTGATGACACACTGCAAAGGGCTGAAGGCAGGAATTGAACCCATCGCCGGTGCAAAGGACTTACAGCCTCCATACACAGAGCATCACCAACTTCACCAACTGAGCTACCCAGGCACCTTGATGTATTGGTATTTTTTTTCTCTAATTTTAGGAAAACTGTCATGGTATGAAGAACACAGCACAATACTGATAAATTTTCAGCTATAAAACTTACTTTTTCAAGCAATCAGAATAGTAAAGATAGATAACAACACTGCTATCTAGCAATCAGCAGTTTTAAGACAACACAAAATTAACCACTGCCCGTATCTTTGCACGTATCAAACTGGCACCATACAGTGCTTTGAGAATCAATACAGTATCAAAAAACAATATCCTGATACTCAATATTCTCAATACTTTCTCTTCTTTTTGCCTTGTTTGACTTTTAAGTGATGTTGCTGCATTTCCAAAGCTCTGCAGTTAATTTGGTGAGTACAGTGTTATTAATAATGAGAAGAATGAGAGCAAAAAATAAAGATGTTCCCTGCACCAATTCCAATACCTGACCTTTGAGTATGAACCAATACCGAGTGCCAATACATCTATCAATCCACTCAGTAAAGATCCCGTTTTGTTTTCCCCACAACCTCAAAACAGTTCAGTTCAATCCAGTTCACAACCACAAACTAAAGACAACTCAAAAAATTCAAAATAACAGTAAAATAACAGTGTCTGTATTTGTATTTTTCAATTCAATAAGAGAGATTATGTACAATTTATATACCGGGTACTCACAGTAGCAATGATCAGTCAGTAACTTTGTCAGTCAAGTTTTCAGTTGCAGTCAAGACGCCTGCAACTCCTAGAGAAACTCCGACTGGGAAATGCCCAGTCTACTGGATTATTCCTTCACCTGACACAGACTTCACAGACCTTCTGCTCACCACAGGCTGGCTACAATAATGCAGACTTAGTAACATGATCCATTTCCAAGGTAACAGCATTTCTATCCTCCACTGACCAGATAAAATTTGGCACACAGGGCGCTGTGTTTCTGTTTCAGGGCTTATACATTACGTGGTTTCGGAACAGTACACAGACTTGAAAACTCGCCACCGGATGCCACATTGTAGGCAGTATCTGAGGCATTTTTTAATACTTTTATTGAAACAACAGCCAAAACAATAACCAAAACCACAAAAATGCAGTCCAAGTTGTAATAAACCAAAAGTATCCATTGAGTCTTACAGAGCCTGAGACCTCAAGGCTGGGGTTTTCATTCTTATATGGATAATATTTGTCTTTCTGATGCTGCTGCACTTTATTTAGTAGGGATGTAACGATTCACTCATGCACACCCATAATATTTAGGCTATGTATGATATACTTGGCCCACCGTTTACCGTGACCAGGTTCTTTTTGTCACCTCCATTTTGTTTTTGCCACCTTGATTATGTAGCAGCGGGCGCTGCATTCAGAGCTCTACAAATAAAGCAATGCATACACAGTCATTGTAGATAATAACTGGATGAGACAGCAGTATTTGTAGTATACCTCTCTAGCTCATAAACAGAAATGCTCAAACACACACACACACACACACACACACACCTCAGAGAGCATCCCTGTGCCACAGTCAGACAGGAGGAAGCCTGATCGTCAGCAGCCTACCACTGTCATGACCATAAACGGCAGCCCTGGAAACTGTTGGCTTGATTACATCACAACGTACAACTAATGCAACTCTCTCCAACAAAGTCTCCTTACCTTACCGGAAAGACCAGCAGTTTCCATGGGAACAGGACAGAACAAGAGAGAGAGAAAAATAGACAGAGCGAGATGGAGAGACAGAGGAGAGGATGAATGTCGGGGGTGTGGAGAGAAGAGAGCTTACAGAAAAAGAAAAATGAGAAACGCGTATATTGTTTTGTTTGTCACACAGGGAGCCAATGTGACCTTAGATGGAGGTGAGGCGGAGGGAGGAGAAAGGTGAACTGGGTGTGTGAGACAGACAGAAATGTATAATTATGCTGAGAAAAAGAAAGGACAGTGCCACAGCTTGAAGACAGCATGGCCCTTGCTTTGGGTCTGTGCGATCTAGCGTCATCTGAGGTTAAATTAAGCTGTTTTCTCCAAAGAGAGTCCCTGAATGCTCAATCAAACCCTCCGAGCCCTTCTCTCCAGAGAACACAGTGGGCATGACAGGGATCGGTAAACAACACGGTGAATGTAACTCAGTCTGAACAACAATCACAGTGCAGCTTCACACACACACGCCATGTTGCTCCCTCAACAGTCATTAGGCAAAGATGAGCTGTTACATGAGCAATATTTCATCTAGGGCTCCACTAGCTATTATGTTCGGTATTGATTCATTTTTGGATTTTATCAGCAATTTATTGATTTCATCTAAAAAATTTCATCTAAATATGCCCTTCAACTTGACCCTTTTGCTAAGCAATGCCCTCCTACTGTTAGTTACTGTTGCTATGCCTGTCAAACTTTCCATTCTCACACTGAATGTACTGATGGCAGATTTAACATTAATCCGAAATTCCATACTAATATGCTGTTAAGTAAAAACTTATTTAATTTATTTAATTTAATATTTTACTATGTAGTATGAAGCCAATTGCGGCAAATATATCCCACAGTGCATTGCAGTAGTGATGACAACAGCAACAACATAAAAGACAAAGGAAGACAGTGATCAATGCAGCTCTGTGTTAACACCCAGCTGCTGGCAGTGGTGGACGGCTTCATAACATCTAAGCAACAATGAAATGATGTTGTGCATTAATAAAATATTCATAAATTGTTTAAATGACAATGGCAACATTTAATCAACCAGATGTTTAATTACGCACATCCCTAGCACCAGCTCACATCCCCCTCAAACCCTCCACATAACAAATCCTAACGTAACCCCTGGTGGGAATAAAGCAAGAGTTTAGTAAATGCAATAGTAACTTACACAAGTTTCCCACGAGGTTACTGCAACTAGCATTAGCATTAGTTAGCTAGTTAGCAGCTTATATTAACGCAGATAAAGACAAAGTCTAATCCATTCCTCATGTTTGCTCTACTCTATTTAAAAGAAGGTTCAGTTGGCCTGAAACTGAGGTGATGCCTTCAAAACCAAATCAGGGTTACCAACCGAGCTGTAAATAAAACCACTTACTGTGAAAGTGCAACATTTTGGGAAATACACCCATTTGCATTCATAATGAGAGTTAAATGAGAAGATCTCATGTCTGTATGCTAAATATGTAGCTGGGGGCAGAGCATGTGAGTAGAGTGGTAAGAATTTCCAATCCTCGCTCATGAAGCTATTTGACCCCCCTGCTCCCCGCTCAAAGTCGCATCAGGCCGCTAAGCTCAGATTTCATCCCACTCCACTCAAATCAGTCACTCTGAAAAATAAAAATCTGCACTGTAATTCAGCTTTAGTTTAAACTATAGCCTGTTGGCCAAAAGCTTTAATATACAGCTGAAATTTCTATGGCACACTGTAGGCTTCAGATTTAAAATTCCAACATCACAAAACCAGCAGTATTTTAGGAAAAAGTCACTATTCAAATGTATCTATTTATTTCTTCACAGTTATTATTGATAATAACAATATAATAATAGTTTATTTCTTTAACAAAGTATTGTCCTCTGAGGGGAGAAATCCTTGCCTTTTTTCAGCCTATATAATGATGAAATGATGCATGGCATTCATGTTTTTGTATTGAGGCAGCAGGATACTTTACATTAGTGTCACTCAGTTTACATCAGTGAGGATGTTTTCGACCACAGCCGACAGCAAATTGAACACCGACACACACAGAGGAGATGAAGAGGGAGAGACGGCGTCTGGACACTTCATCATGATTTACGATAATGCAGTGCAGTGACAGATGTTACATGGAGGAGACGAGCATCTGTCTGACAGATACACTGACAGATATTTAAGTCTGCAGTGTATAAACCACACAACTGCGCAGTAACATCAGGATTTAATATCAGAAAAGTTTATCATCAGTCGGCACTTCACACATACGCTTCCTTTCTCTCCTCATTCGTAGTTATGATTATGGAATAATCAAGTATTTAAAACTACACAAATCAGACTTGGAGTAAAAAAATCATGCACCACAGAACTGTACAGTAACATTATCGTTCATGATCATAAGCTGTTTAAATCAAATCAGCACATCTGTCCATATTCACACACTGTCTCCGTCTCCCTCCCACTCTCTCTCTCCTGCTCTCTCTCTACCTTTCAAGAAAGTTGTCTTTTTAGATTCCAAAATGAATCTTTACCGTCTGAAGCAATGTCTTGACAGTCTTTTCCTTGTATCACATAATACAGGGATAGTACACCTGTATGACTTTTCTGTTCCTTTTTAAAGTACTTTGTGAACTCTGTTATCGAGCTTGCAACAGCCGAGTTTTGACTGCAAATAGTGTGGGTGTCGTTCCAATGGGCACTTGGGCGTGCGTCAGACTCGTGGTGTGAACAGTACCTGAGCAAAATTGGAGTGGGATGGAGAGGGAGATAAGGTGACGCTCCTTCCTTTTAAAAAAGCCGCTCTGCACTCCATCCAACCCTCTCTTGCTCCTGCTCCTGCTCCCCGCTCCCCGGTCACATGCTCCGGCTGGGGACAGCAGCCAGTTAGCTTACCTTAGCATTAAAACTGGATACAGGGGGAAATAACACCCTTAAAGCCTTAGAGGTAGGCTTGGTGATGGTAGGCTGTTTATTTATCTTTGGACAAAGCCAGACGAGCTGTTTTCACTGTTGTAAGTCTTTATGCTGAGCTATTCTAATCGACTGATACATCTAGTGCATAAAGTGGAAGATGATGTTATTTGATCTCCTCAAAAAAAAAATGGACACGTCTATTTGTACTGACATTGCCCTTCAGTTCTGAAAGAGGAAACATTTCCCCCAAGAGTTCAAAGCACAGAACTAGAATCACAAATAAAACTTGTGAACTGTAACACATCTGACTCAATGTATGGTCACGCAGTTTGTGTCAAATGTATGTCATGTGGTTTTATAACTGCCTATCATGGTCTGTCCATTTTCTATGGTAATTAAGCAGTTTTATACATTTCTGACTGCTACAATGCATCATATTATATTATATTTATATACCAAAGCATCAACTTATGATTACTTGCTGACACAAACCACTTTGCTGAATGCACATGAAATAAAACTGATAATAATAATAATAATCAAAATTATTTTCAGAGGCTACAGTATATTTTAAGCAGAAAATGCCATATATTTTTATATTATAAGAACTACAACTAACACTTAGTTTCATTCTCAGTTTATTATTGATTAATCTCTTAATCATATTCTCAATGAATCCTTTGGCCAATAAAATATCAGAAAATAATCACAATTTTCCAAGTCCAAGTAAACCTCTTCATATTGTTTATTTTGTCCAAACAGTCCAAACTTCAGCTGCATAAATCATAATGATTTAATTATTTCATGCAGTAATTTTGTGCTCCATCAATGTTGTTTTCATAAAAGTTATTCTTTCTTACTACTGGGACAAGCAAGAAATCACTTAAAGAGATTTTACATAAGTGTCATCTACATCTACATAAGCAAAAAAGACCATCATCATTTTTATTTTAATAAAATTAATTGTGAATTAAATATAATTTTACTCATGATGTTATATTTTGATGCACAAAAATAAAACAAAATATGACAAAATATATGGCAACAAAAGATGAAAGTTTCCTGTCGTAGCTGTAACTGATATATACACAATTAATATGTCAATTAATAGATTAGTTGTTTGGTCTATAAAATGTCAGAAAATAGTGAAAAATGTCAATTGGTGTTTCCTCAAATGTCTTGTTGAGTCCACAACACAAAGATATTCAATTTACTGTTAGAGGAGTAAAGAAACCAGAAAATATTCACATTTTAGAAGGTGGAATCAGAGAATTTTTACATTTTTTCTTTAAAAAAAATACAAAAAATTATCAAAGTAGTTTAATAATTGCTACCTTAATAATTGATTAATAATCAGTCATTATTGCAGCTCTAATAGACAAGATAAGAAAATGTGGGTACAGTAAGAAAAGTCAGCTGCAACACTACATTAGAAAATGACCAAATTTTACGAAATTTAACTGATGATATCTGACACTGCATGAGGTTTCAATCACGGTGGTATTTTACTGTAAACATCACTGTAGAAATACGTATGGCTCGGTCAGGTCTTGCTTGTATACATCCTGTTTGAATGCTGCTACCTGTCCCCGCTCTGCTCGCTGCCCAAGTCAGAGGTTTATCTTTAGAAAGTCTCTTTGCTCTGCTGTGACGACATTTAGGCGCTGTCCATAGCAACAGTCGCCGTGCCCACCGACTGCCACGGTGACCGTCGGGCCCTCACTGCTTGTAATTGGCCAGCCCATTGCAGTTACAGTACATATGGCGTTGACATGCAGCCACACGACTGATGCAACCTTTGATACCATTTATACCTTTTAAATGACTGTTCTGAATGCTTGCAGGGAACAGTTCAAATGAGGTCCAAGCAGTGAAAATATCACTAATCTAATCTGCTTCCAAACTGTCTTATCTCTACTCCTTTTCTCTTTCTTTCCTGACCTCATGCTCCGCTTCTTTTTTTTTTTTTGCAAATGTGTGTGTAAATAGCATTTGTGTGTGTGCATACAGCGAAAGTCAGCCAGGAAGGGACTAGTGGGGTCGAGGCGACATTTGCAAAGGTGAGGAGAGTGTGTGTGTGTATGTGTGTGTGTGTGTGCACTCTGGGTGCGTGTGCGTGTCTAGAAAAACAGCAGTGATAGGCAGCTATGTGGTTGTCACAGCAACAAAAACCCATCTCTAAACCTCGCCTCGCAGTCTCTCCTTCATTCTCCATCATCTTATTCTGCCCTTGCATGTACGCAGAATTTCTGTGTGTGCGTGTCCTTATATGCCTCATCTGTGTATGCACTGCGCTGAGTTAACAGGGAGGAAAGAGACAAGGAAAGATGGGGAGAGTGTGAATATGCGTGTGTGTAAGAGACAGAGGCAGAGGAAACAGAAATAAATTGCAGTGCTGACCTATATTCTCGAATCCTGCAACCAGTTCAGCGGCACAGATGTTCCCCCAATCCCCGTGTTCCTGAAACCCTCGGCCGTGAAATCCAGCCACAACACCCGGCTGTATGGAAGGGAGTCGCTCTAATTGTGGCTGCATGTCTGTCCCCGTGTGTCCCACGTACGTTATGCATCAGCTCTGTATTTATTTGTTTGTGTGTGCTGTTGCAGTGCATGTGGGAGGATCTGTGCTGTTTTATTTCTGTGCTTAAAGGAGCACTTCGCTGATTTCAGCCCAGTCTCCACGTACATGTCAGAGTACGCCTATGGACGCTATTGTACGCTTGTCAATAATCTGTATCTGGTAGGAAGGCTCTTTTCATCCCTCCAAATCCTAAACCTGATGATGCAAGCACAGGCCGAGCAGCAGCAGCAACAGCACAGGGGAAGACTTATTTCAGGCCTCAGACCTCTTACCAGTCTCTCTACCAGACTCAGCCGCCTTACTCCTGCTGCTCCCATGGACACATCTTCAGGAGCAGAAACTGTGTTAGTAAAAACAGCGTATAGAGGGTTCCTATAAAAATGCAATTTCTATTAAATAGCTGTTCCAGTCATAGCGGTGTTTGTACGTAGTGTTCACTGTACTAAATCATAAAATGACTGTCAACAACACTGCAGATAATATGTTCTTCTTTGAAATCCCCATGCCGGGCAGGAATAACTATTTTTGTAGGGCCGTGTCACGATAAAAAGAGCTCAAATTAATGCTGAATGTTAACAAAATGAGTAATTGTCAGTTTATGAGTCGATAGAAATGATCAAGAATCTTTTAGAAGCAGTAGATGTTTACACTGGTTAAACTGAGCAACATGATGATGGAGTCGGGCAGGCAGCCACTGAATTCCAACTCCAAAGTGTGTATTTTATTTGTTTCAATGTGCAAATGATGCCTTTTGGAGCATTTTGAGACAAGAACACACATTACAAATAGCCGATCTTCTTGCTGATGGTCTTGTCTGCTTCTGTAGGTCATATAGAGGCATCAATATTAAACTTTCATGACCAGTTTAAAACTCCCCACAGTAGGTTTAAGTAAAAGTACAAAAATGTTACCATCAAAATATACTTCAAGTACTAAAAATGAGGCCCATTTCAGAAAATGATATATTTTATTAAGGGAGACAGCTGTGGAACCCATGGATACCTATTAGTTCTGTTTATTCTACATAAGAGTCTCCTCAAAGGAAGCGATACACACATGCACTTCTTGCTTTGAAACTCCAGTGAGCAAAGGCAGAAAGAACAGATTCAGTCAGGCTGAGTATATGACATCATAAACCTAAGGAACCAATCCTGTTAATGGAGGGGGTGGTGCTGTACATATCATTAGCGGTGATGCCCAAGGTGTAGAGCTATATGTAAGCCATTTTAACAAGGCATTTGAACTCATTTTGCTAAAAAAAAACAAAAAAACATATCAGATACAATTTATTACTTCTTGTTGAGCATTGTTTAAATTGCGTTGGAATTAACATGATCACTGAGGAGCTGCTAAAGTATACACAGTAAACCTGTGTGAGTGTCCGTTTGTACAATTTGTTTTTATCACTATTTACATTTAAATTAAAAAGCACCCGCGTATAGAAGCAGAGGATTTGCTTATGTGTCTGTAATCTGAGAACAATAGCACACAGACATCCGCTTAGTGAGACAGAGAGAGGGGGACAGAGGAAGTAATGGGGCTGCTAAGTAATTGCTTTGCACCTCAGATGGGTGAGTGAACTCTCAGGCAGCAGATTACATGCAGCGCTGCCGTGAAAAGAGTCATCGGTTCACCCTCTAACCTGGTTTAAGCCGATGGGGAGCGTGTGTGTGTGTTTGAGAGGCTAAAACTGTGCTTTGAACGCACTGATGGAGTATAGGGTGAGCGTGACAGGAGCAAGTTGCTTAGAAGAAAAATAAGCACCGCCTGTCTGTCTTTTGACCACAATGCAAAGATGAAAAGTTGCATATACTGTAGGTGAAAATGTCATTAGCTAGCTAACATTAGCTATGTTAATTTTTTACACATAATGTTACACTTTGATGTTACTGACATGAACTTATCTTGCAGTTAGTCGACTGTTGGGCTTTGAAATTGATGTGCTTTAACCTAAACCGAACTTCAGCATTAACATCACTTTCATGATTACAGTACAATATCAAAATGGAAAGCAACTTGTACTTTGAGTAACTTTACTTGAGTAGGTTTCTCAAATGGCGATTTTCACTTTTACTTGAGTCATATTTTATGGGGGTATTTGTAATTTTTTCACTAGATTTTCAGCTCTCTACCCAACACTGTAATTGTAACAGCAGGAGAAGCAGGTGTGTCTGATACATTAATGAAGGCTCCACTCTTCAGTGAGCCAGCATGAACAATGACACGGCACTGACACTGGGACACCTAAATGGATCATAGCCCTGATTAGTATGATTATTCGCACCTGTGTCAAAATGCATGTTGTCACTGACATGTTTTAAAGCCACATTTTAATGAAATTTGTTTAGCTAACTACTCCAGTCTTGCTAACACACACACAGCACACTGCAATTGCAACAGCGGCCATGGTGTGTGCTAGATATGAAAATAACCAAGGTGAATTTCCATAAAGTTTCAGAATGACAGACACAACAACAAATGTAATGTCTGTGAGTAATGTGTGAGAGCGACACACTGAGGAGAAACGTAGTAAAAGAGAATGAGAACAAAACCAAGCAAAATCAGCTCTCCTCAGCTCCACTGAGCATTTTAGCACCTTTGGCTTATTGCTTTTGTTAATGACTCCCAACTTTTGGTTCAGTCTCACCGCACCACACCGTTGTTTCCAGCAGCAGCAAGCTGTTTTTGGTAGAAAACCTCTTAACTATTGCACACTTTCCCAGCACCAGTAGTAAGGCAAGGTTAGCAACTAGCTGGTGAACCAAAACAGAGCTAAAAGGAGAATGAATATTGGACAGTATGATGACCAGACATCCCGGCTTGACAGAGACTGTCCTCGTTTCAAGCTGGGTGTCCTGAGTCCTGACAAATATCTATAAAACTCTCAAATGTCCCAGTTTTTACTACTACATATTGTCCTGATTTTCACCACAATTCAACAGAGCCAGTTTGATATTTTGCAGCCTTATGTGAAATGTTATTAATAAATGCCAAACACAAGGTGGGTAGGTCTTTCTCTTGTAGTGTATTTAGAGCAGCGCTCTGGAAAAATGGCAGGGTGAAAGTGAATAGATCAACAGGTCTGGTGATTTTTAAATCATTTTTAACCAGTCACATCTCTCACTGAGAAATGTGAGGAAACTGATTTGGTGACGATTAGATCAGATTGACATTATTTTAGCAATAAATGGAATGAATCTCACCTTGTATGTGATCAAATAGTTAAGTAATGAATGTTAAGCAAAAGTGTTTTGTGCACTGTAATGTGTTTTCAGGATAGAAGAAAGTTGTACAAGAGGAGGCCCCAGCATTTAACCACATTAAATGTTGTTTTCACCCCAACTAATTTCAAATGCACCCTGATTCATTTTGTTCTGGAAGCAGGCCTAACGGTAGATGTGTAAGCAACAGAGACACTGAAATACTTATTACCTGATTTATCATTTCTAATTATATAATTTTATATGAAAATGTCTGTGATATGAGCATAAGTGACACTTTACAAGTCCTGGTTTGGGGCCCTAGACTAATATTCAACAGGTGACCAGGAAAACATCTACAAATGAATCCTTGTGTTGCTCTGAGACAGCTGGAAGTAAAAACTCTTGTTATTTCACTGCCCCCAAGTGTGCAAAAATCTGTTGATACTGTTTTCAAAATGTTTTCCCTACAAGTTGCAAAAAGGAGATTTTTGACTTGATTTTATTCTCCTGGTTTATAATATTCAATTCTATAATCACTGGAGTCCTTGTAACTTCTGATGCCACTGTGGCTGAGCAGCTTGTTAAGTCTATGTATGTAATAGTGAGCTATTGATCTCCAAGCTGGCATGAAACTATGTGTTCAGTCCACAAGAAGGATGAATGCAACTGAATGAGTAATCCAATCCATACTGTATCATACATCCATCGTGCTTGCATCATGAAGTGAAGTATCATCTTGTTTGGCTGTCAGATAACGACAAAGAGGGACCAAAGACGGAGCTGGCTATTGTGGTTGATTAGAGCAGTGACGGGGCAACTGTCTTTGTCCTGAGTGCTTTCTTTGCATTTTCAAATTGTCTAAACATCAAGGCTTTACAGATCTGAGAATCTGATTCACTTCCAGCAATGAACTGATTCAACTCACCCGCTTAAAAGTATTGTTCATGTGAACAATTGATCTGTGAATTGACCCATCACTACTGTTCAACCATGTTACAAATGGACCTGAGTGATGGCACCAATTGTGGGTGCTGCATGGGAGAATTGTGAGTCATTTGCAAAGGCCGCTATTGAATTGCATCGAGTTATATTCTGTTCAAACAGGCAATGTAATTAAGCATTAAAATGCTTTTCCGCTTGCAAGGTGCCACTGGGGGATTGGCAGCCAAGGTGGGCTGGGATTAAACTTGCTGGTCAGAAAAAGAGTGCAAATGCTGCATTGATTAAGCACTGATGCTGTATTGACAGGATGTGTCAATAAAGAGGCAGGAGGGCAGAGGGGAGGCCTGTTGGTTTGAGGGATGACGGTGCTTGACTGATGGATATAATGATCACAGGCTTGCTAAAGCACTGGCTTGTTCAGTAAAGTCAGTTTTTGTATTGGGTTGGTTTAGAATCTGACCTGTCTGTGTCTCTATCAGTCTGTCTGTCTCCATCTGACAATATAAACCATGTTCCAAACATTTTAATATCAACTTATTTTAACACAGATATTAACAATATTAAATATTATTAATTATTAATTTTAGGAAACCACATCTTTTGCAATTCCTTTTTCATAAAATTGAATTTTCTGTGTTTAGATCAGTTTGCTCCACTACTACCACTCGGTTGGCAGAAGCTGGATGTTTCAAACATTTATCAATTTTAACTGCATAACTATTTCAACCTTTTATCAATTAGCCTCAGCCAACACAACCATTTAGCCTTTACTGTTTAAGTATTTATGCTTTTTATTTGTTATTTTTCAGCAAACAAAAATCCATTGACAATAGTTGACAGTCATCAGCCACTGAGCCCTCTAGCATCATGACAATGTGATTTAAAAGGCTTCTGTATTTGAAATAGTGTGTCCCCTTTTTTTTCTCCAACTGAGGAAATATAGGTTTATATAATCCATTTTTTCAGCACTTGAAGATCAAATCATCACTTTCATCTGACCCCAGGAGTTCTTCTGTATGGCCAGAATTACTAGCCACATTGGCGGCTAAAAAAGAAAGTCTCGTGTAAACTGTGAAAGAAGTTTGACCCTGAGTGATTATGTTTTGTTTAAATTAAACTGAAGTACACAACTTTGAAATTGTGACAATAAAATGTGTTAATCCTGAGGGATGATTTAAAATTAAAACTTTTTAAAACAGAAAAGAAGGCTACTTACATTCTCAATGCTATAACTCCCAAAATGCTTGCATAGAAAAAAAAAGTTAAAGCTGTCGCTTTAAGGCCAGACCAGCAGGCTGTTTTCCGAATACACTCAGAATATTTGTTCTCGGCCCAACATTTTTGGTAGAAGCGTTTCTTTTCTGAGGGATGCTCTTTCTTTTAATGATGCCACTATTATTTTCATAGCTTAGCTTCCTCAGTATAGCTAGCCAGCTAACTTTGTTTCAAGCTTGACACAAGTAAGTTACAGATATGTGGTGCAGACAAGAAGACCCTTGGCACACAAATGTTGTAATGTTGGACACTCACCCGGCAGGGATGTGAGAGATAATCTGCCTGCTCCCTTTACTGGAGAGTTTCTCAGCCGAGGGAGACAGTGGTGATAATTACAGTAGTGAGTTGGTAAGCAAGTCAGCTTCTCTGTTATGGGACAGATAAAACCTCCTCCCTCCCCCCAAAAACTAAACTTCTCTCCTCAGCTTGCTGTCTGGTTTTCACATGCTCCCAGTCGTAACACATTTAGGGCTTTTCCATTGACACATTCGGCCATGCAGAGTCCAAGCATCATGTGCTGACTTGAATGTCCATTACCACTTTTCACCAAGCCGTGCTGACTCATGCCAGAGATGGACAATCTCCAGAGTGGGGCCAAAGTGCACCCAACCCGCCTCCAAATGGACTGCAGTGACGTTTCATCCAGCCTACTCATGACGACCCCCTTATCTGTGTGTTCAGATCTCAGTCCTCTGTAGCTTCTCACTGAACGTCTGTGGTTGGAAGTTTAGTTTGTCTCCTGCATCACTGTTTGTACTCTCAGATATCTGTTTTATTTTACCGTTTCATGTTCACTATCAGCTGGATAATACTTGTGTTAAGTTACTGCTGATGAAAACTCAACATTTCAAGAATATTTAGGAAATGAAACATATTTATTCACTGTTTTACAGCTGCTCGACTCAAGACGAGAGCATCATCAGTTAAAAACACAAGCTGGTGGTCCTGTTGTGATGGAGATGCAAATCTCTGCCAATGCAATGTGAGTCAAACCAAACCAAACCAAGACAGCACATGTTTATGGAAAAGGGGCTATGGTAAGGTGTTACAATTGAATCAGGTTGATGATGTGTCTTGATGTGTCATCAGCCTCCATCATAGCAAGAAGCTTACACTTGTATTGTAAGTATACCAAAGATCAGCATAACACCAATTTGCAATCCTATTTGGCTTTTAATTTTGTCCTGAACATCATTATGTGGATATATTCTTCTGTCTGTCTCCCTGCCTCTTCCTTCAGTTACATCACAGTGATACCCCGCCACAATGAGCAGATTTATTCTCCTCTGTCTGTTTTCTTTAATGATTCATTCACTCAGCCTGCCTCTCCCTCTCTCTCTTCTAGTCTATTCATTCTGTCACATCTGTCTTTTTTTTAACATATTAATTATAGGGACTCCAGCCTTTGGTGGCAGGTCTCCAGGTTCAGGCCCTTTTCAAACTGGCCAGCCTTTTATACTTCACACTTACAGCAGATGTGGAACATTTGGACTAATCAAAGCAATTAAGTGTCGCTACTTTTTGCACACAAGACCAACAAAAAGCTAATGTTATGAAACAAGGTTTGGTTTCTATTATTTAACTTACTTCTGTAACATTGTATATTTTTTGTATGAGTTGTGTTTTCTCTACCAAATGTAGCATCAACCAAGCACTGATTTGTCAAAGATACAATCCGTCCATGCTGGTAATTCTCCAAAACACACGTTGCTTTGCTCCCACTGGCGAAGCTCAATAGCTATTTGCTATTGTACAAGATCAACAAAAACACACAGCGTCTGTCCTGCCGAGGACGACTCAGCTTTTTCATCACAGGGAGAATGAGAAAAATTCACTTGTCTAGCTACCTTTTATGTGGCTGCTGATCTTTAACTGCAACCAGAATAACTGAGCTTTATTTATTTATCTATTTAGTTAGTTAGTTCTTTTTAAACATTTACATTGTTATTCATTATTTATGAATAATGTCGGGGAATCAGAATAGACATAAATTATTAATAAGTTCATGAGTAAAAATGGTATAAGAGAAATATAAATTCAATGTCTTTATGGCTTTCTGTTTTTTCGTAATACATGATTGATTATTCAGTTCTGTTGACTTATTGGTAACTTATTGGTACTTAACCAATCGTTTTAATTTAACTGTAATCAAAGACTATATGTAATACTAACTCCAAATATTTAAGCTCCATCTTTTGAGTATGTGAATTCAAAGAAATTGTGGCAACTGATTGCATCAATTGTTTATGTACTGCTAACTCATTTGGGTTTGCAGTCTATTGTGCTTATCACTGAATACCCACCATCAATCACACACACAACAGTGAATTAGGCTACAGTTCCTCCCAGTGAGGTCTGATTCACACAGATGCGAGCAGCCATATGTTCTGTCAGCGGAGGTATAGTAAGATGGAGACAGGACCCAAAATAAAGCCGTTGTAAAAACATGAATGAATCCTAAATCCTCAAGCCCCATTCATGTTCCTGAATCAAGCAACAGCCATTTAATGCGTCCCAGCGTGTGCTTGTTTGACCTCTACCTGCACCGGACCAAAGATGGATGGGAGGAAGCAGAAACTTGACTGCTGCTGCTCTCTGTACGTGTGTGTGTGTGTGTGTGTGTGTGTGTGTGCGTGTCTGGACAGTATGTGTGTAAGAGAGGATGCAATCTCAAGGCTACATTACAAATGCGCTGCAAGGCTCTTACTGGTCTGTGTCGTGATTAACATTAGCCTAGTAAACGCATCTCTTAACATCTGAATGGATGTTCATCAACATACACACACTTCGGCACACACACACACACACACACACACACACACACACACACACACACAATCTTCTGCATTACCATCAGCCTTTGTGTTGAATTTTAAAGAGACAATCTGTTCTCCCCTGTGATGATGATTTTGAGCCCCCCCTCCCTTGTGGTCTCTCGTTCATAAACACAGACACACACACACACACACACACACACACACACACACACACACACAGACACACACGCCATTCTCCCAAGGGCAAACGGGGAGAGGCACCTGTGGCCTGCCTGATTAACAGCCATTTTACAGAGGAGCAGAGAGACTGAAGCGTTTCCAGTACAGCAACGAGTGTCTTCTGAGAATCCATCTAAGAATAAGTGTGTGTGTGTGTGTGTTATGCTGGGTAACTATGTCAACAACACCCAACAGCCATGTCAACACTGCTTCATGAATATTAGAATATAAGGCTAACACTTTGTCTTATGTATACTCCATATGAGACATATTGTTACTGTAAACTAGTCAAGATTTTTTTTATCAAACTGCAAACCATGTTTCTGAGCATTACTCATTAGATAATGAATCCATTATAGTCCTGTGCACAGCAGCAGAAGGAATGCTGTCGTTGGATAGACGCTCCTTTGTCATAGAGTTATGCACAGTTGTTTTGGAGGTCTCTACCAAAATTGTTTGACATTCATCTTAACATGGCTTGCCCTGCCCATGGCCACATTGACCTACCAGGGCACAAAAGAGTTTTTCTAAGCTAGAATACTACCAGCTTTGCTTGATAGTTGAAGTAAACACATTTATTTAGGGATTTGCTACATGTAAGCATAAAATTCTTCACGACAGGGCCTCAAGGTTAGGTTATAAAGCAGGAATAACCTTAAGACCCCTAAAGGCGACATGAAACGGAAATCAGAGTGCTATTTCCATTACTGAGGTAATTCTTGTTGGACTGTAAGCTCCCAGTGAACACAGTGAGACTGGAACCAAACACCACCTCCGGGACCAATGGAGGTTTGGCAACAGGGAATAATGTACAAATGTGGTTTTTATCACCAGGTTTGGCTCTGAACACCCAGCCAACTTAGCATTAGTTGTACGGCTAATCATGTGACTTTAGCAAGTAATTCTATTAGGATGCTCAGGAAAGCATCAGGAAATTTAGAAAATGACCTTGATTTTGTATTCCCTGCTGATCGTGGAGACTATGATCAGTCTGAGTCTGGCTATGTTCACTGGGAGGCTGCTAAGCATGGCTCTGTTGCCCGCTAACAGCAGCTAAATTAGCAAAAACTCTGACCCAGAGTCAAAGCTGCGTAGGCGGAGGACATCAGAACAAAAAACTGAAATAATTTTCTCCATAGAACATGATCCAGTTTCACGATAATCAGTGAATAAACTCATTATGTTGTTTTTATACACTGACTTTAATCAGTGAGGCCTGGGCCGCAGCCCAACGTATGCTCGATGTAGCTAACATTAGTTAGCTGCTGAAGTTGTCCATTGTAAAATGCCTCATGCATAATCTCCTGTAACAGATACCATTCTCCTCAAAGCGAACAAGTTCTAGCCAGCTGGGCTATAATGATGTGTTTTTGTGGAAACAGACAAAGGTTTAAAGTGGTGAACATCTTGGAAGACACACCAATATGCCATACCATCGCTAACAAGCTAACTAATGAATCCGCTTTAGTGCTCTGTTAAAGAGCTGTACAGTATGACTGACGGGCTCTGAAAGGGTTAAAAAGGCATATTTCGCTTCATCTCAACCTTAACATGTCAGCTGATCTTGGGCTTTAGTGGTTTATAATACCAAACAAATGTTCAGTTGAAATTTGCACAAGCAGACAACAAAGTTGACTGGTATTTATAATAGTAAGCCTTGAGCTTTTGTGGCTCACTTTCCTAACCGATAATCCAGCCTTGGTCGTACATGATATTACTGGTTAAAAATGACTTTTTGAGATAAGACATGAAACTGTGTAAATATCCAAGGTTCAGGTTCCCTGAATGCAGCATTTATCTCCCAAACCTATGAAATAAAAATGTGTCAATTATTGTGTCACAGCATGTACTAAACACTAATTCATATTAAAGATAAAATATGCACCATTCAAAGTCAGCCCCTCCCTCTCGACTGAATAAATGAGAGTAAGGGAGAGAAACCTATAAGAACAAAGCAGTGAATCAGAGAAAGAAAACATTGTTTTTTTGATTGTTTCATGACAGTTCCATTCAAAACACAACTCTGTACAGTGCTTGATTTTGATTTTGAGAGTACAGCCAAAGTGATCCTCAGTCTGCTCTGCCTGTGTGTACATATTAGTGTATATCTCTTGCAGCTCTCACAGACAGAGAGCAGAGGACAGAGACTGAGAATGCCACATAACTGTTGGTCAGCTAGTCCCAACCACAAAACCTGCACACTGTATTGGCGGAGGGCTTTATAATGCTGTCCAGAGGACTACACACCAGTGTCGAACAGACTGAAGCCAGAAGCATCCCAAACACAGCAAAACATGAGAAAATAATAATGGATGATAATGGATGAAATAAGCAATCAGGAGATAAATCTCTGTCATTGTGTTCTGTGGAGTCATTTTACTTCTATAACTCAAACTGGGTGCTACATTCATAAGGAAGGTAACATATTACATGCTTTTATTCACACAGTATTTTTAAGTAAAATCCCAGTCATCAGTGCAATCTGATTTCCCCTGGAACTTTTGGATACAACCATAATTTGTATCTTACTATCTCTTCCAACTGCATCCCAGTCTGATCCAAAGGTAAATGTGCACTAATGACTGTAGACCAATAAAACAACAACACAAAAACTTATTTATTCTAGTATGATGACAGGTTCGGACTATATGATAATCCTGACTGATACGATGGTCTTTCTGTCAGGTAAGGCGATTGTAGAGTTAGAAATTACTGCTGTAACATGGCAATGTGGTGCTGTGAGGTGTCGCAGATGCGGTGTTGGTTGACGTCCACTATGATACACTACATAAGATAAAATGCTCCACTGTTGGAACCTCAGTACTAAACTCTCTCCAACAGCTGTGACTCAGACAGACCCACAGTGTGTGGCATTTAGTGGCATCAAGCGGGGAACTTGCAGGTTGCAAACACCTTTCCTCTCCCTCCCCTTATATGTTGCAAAACAGTAACCAAGTTGGAAGAAAACTTAACAAGCCACTATATGCATAAAATCTGAGTTAAAAATGTAGATATATAACAATACTACAATCTAGTGGTCGGGGGTTTACCACAAATTACTTAATTTACGATGAATGAAGTAATTTGTTGCAGTAACATTATCTGCTGATCTTCCCTCACTGCCCAATGGGCATTTTTTTAGGTGTGCTGCTAGGTGCTAGTTACAGTCACAGCGTTGCTGAGCAAATAAATTCCTGCAGTTTCTTTTTCACATGTAGCTATATTATCTTTATGGCATGTCAATTTACACATTAGCCGCTAAAAATGCAGAGTTCAACATGTTTAGCGGAAATAAACACTAAAACAGCAGCTTCCAAGTCTAAAGTCAGTTCATACACAGCTATCATCTATCCATCCTTGAGCTTGAACTGTTACGAGTTCTCGTATTGCTTGGTGAATATTTTTACATTTTAACCTCTGTAGCATTCTGAAAAAGCTATGTGAATGATTAGAAAATGCAGCATAAAATCTACAAACCCTTATAAAGAAAACACTTCTCTTTCACAGTGACAAAAAAACTAATGTGGAGATATTAACTAAAATATCTGAAGCAAATCAAAGATTTGGTAACTGTTATATGTGTACATTACATTGTCAGACTTCACATGGAAATTTTGAAGTCAACTATTTAAAAAAACAGCCTTTTCATGGTTTACAGAGGGCATTTCTTCCAGCATAAACTGAATCTGAATATCTGAAGCATCAGATACGTGGAGCTCTGCATTTGTTGAAAGTGTGTATCGTGCCTGTTGTTTTCATATTTAATAAAAGATTATCCCACTGTTTGTGGAGGGAGATTCTCAATAAATAATTGATGCCTTTTCATTGAGTTTGTAAAAACAGGGGATTTTCCTGAGTTGAACAATAACCAACTGAGCATGTTTCCTGCATTAAATCCATAAGAGACTGTTCCTCCTATAGCTGGGCAGGATCACAGCTGCATCAGTCCCAACAGATTTGGTTTGGAAGTGTATCAAAAAAAACCTCCTCACTGTAGTTGTTTTCCTCAGATATGGACATGCAAAATGAAGAGCTCCAGGGTTTGAAATGACTTCTCTAACTAGGTGTGATTATGCCTTGAGAACAGACCAAACTAGGCTAGGGAAACCACGCACCACCAGGAAACCGGGCACCACGTTCAACTTGATCTTCAGGGTGTGGCCTTTTACTTTAACCCTCTCACACCAACCCCCCTGAACACACCATATTTCTAAGGTAGCATTTAGTATGTGTTGTATGTCCGTTTAGTATGTCTGTATGTGTGTTTCCAGACATTCCTTGCATCGATTGAACAGTGCTGAAACAGTTTTTGTCCAAACCACCACTCTTTGTCTGGTGTTGCTGCAGCTAACTGGTAAACATAACGCTTGACAGTTATATATCTAAGGTCTTGTTCAGACTGCCGCCCCAGATCCATTGTTTGGCAGATCCTGATTGATTTTAGAAAGTCTGGACAGTAAAAAAAAAACACATGAAATCTATTGTTTGCAAATCAGATCAAACCCCCATTTTGGAGGAGGCTTAAAACGTGATTCCAATAGGATTTCTATAGATGCATCATCTCAGTCCTGACACTCTGGATGCTCAAATGTGATTTCAAAGTATCTTTAGCGTCACTCGCAACGCAACACACAACAGTGACGTCAAATCCAGAGTGACAAGAGTGCATCAGAGTGGCTGAGTAGAATCCATGCTGAGCAGAGTGGTATGGAGGAGCCCACAGAGAACAGTCTGTGCACAGACGCTGAATTGTCTGCTGGCACTTTGGGATGAGGTGTCTGCACAGGCTCTCTCCATTTCTCGTGCTAACACGCTGGAAAGCTGCCTCACCAGCCTATGTAGTGACTGAAGTCTACGCCGTTACCACAGCAACCCGTCATGATAGATTGGTGATGTCTGCACACACATATCCGATTGGATCGCTTGAAAATAACACTATGGACAGTCTGTCTTAAAGATCTGATTTGAGAATGAATACAGCCTAAAACACACGGAAGATTCTTCTTGGTTCAGAATGTGTCCCAAAGTTTTGTACTCCACAGACTGTCCTGTAGCAAAGAGTTTGGGATGCAAACGTACCATTATAGTCCTGCTGCACAGCGTCTCTGTTGTTCTCATACAGGACTGTACAACAGCTGGAGTCATTTTCACTTTCTTTCTTTATGTTTGTTAGGTATAATCCAATGCTACATGCCACTAGCTATCCTGCCTGGTGTATAAAAAATTGCTTTAACTTACTGGACTGATCATCACAATGCTTCCTGAATGACAATGATCTGTCCTGCAGCTACAGTTGAACCAGGATGAACTGTTTTTAACAGACTACATGCATTTTCTTGCTGGAGTCCTTTGCAGTAGCACCCCACTGTGCCTATGCAGTGGTCTCGCTGAAATAAATGAGGACCCTGGATTTTTTTTTTTTAACAAGGCACTATTGTCATTCTGAACGCATCCTAAGGCAGCCAGAGTTTCCAGTAAAATCTCATTCACCACCAGAAAACCTCTGTGAGAGGAACATTCCTGCTGGAGTTAAAAGTGAAAAAAAAAATAAAAGGTCAGGCTAGGCAGCCGGAGCAAGGGTCTAGATGGATGACAACTCCCCATAAGAGCAACCAATCTTTTATTACAGCATTAAATGTGACATTTTGGTCAGAACGACCTTCATCAGATATTTTAGACCCTATCTGCCTCCACCCATGACTGCACACATATGCCAAAACTGAGAAAAAAGAATAACAGATTGAAGCTGCAACTCTTCTCATACAGAGAGGACAAGTATTGTCAGTCCTGCCCTCTTTCCCCTCTGATGCTCCAGTTCTCACTTATCACTCATCTTGATGGGCTGTCTGTCTTTTTTAATATGATTTTGCCTGTGGCCGGGGTGTGCAGGTCTCTCACCAGCACTGCTATTCACCTTGTTTTTGAACGTTTAAATATGTTTTTAATTCTTTATTCCTCCTTGTCTTCATCGTTGCTATAATTTCTTTTACTGTGGCTGCTGCGAGCCTCACCTCTTTGGCCACAGCAAGCTCGCTGCTGACCACACCCATATGACAATCTCAGAGTGATAGTGCTACAATACTACTTTGGGCCCAAAAAGGGGATTAAGTTGCAAACATACTTGATGTTTGCTGTATATTTACTATTTTCTGAAAGTCTCTCTTTCTGACAAGCACTTTCCTCAATTTTTGCAACAACAAGCTAGCTGCTGACAATCTCATAGTGGTAGTGCACCCAAAAAATATCCTTAGTCATAAACTTACTTAGTGTTTCTTGTATATTTTCAATTTTCTGAGGGATTTTTTTTTCTGATACATGCACCTTGCTCAACTCTGTTATCTCCTCCCACTGATATGAAAGTATATCAGAGTCGCTAGGCAATGTAGGCAGGGAAAAACAGCTGAGATGTTGACGTCCAACTTGCTATTCTCCTGCTGTGAGCCGGTCAGGGCTTTGGTAATGAGAGCCTGGGGACCTGGCTGAGCCTGCTGTGCGTGTGTGTGTGTGTGTGTGTGTGTGTGTGTGTGTGTGAGGGAGAAGGAGTGTGTGTATAATCTTCCTTGAGGACTATTGCAGATCATTTATGTGTGTGTGATTGTGTATTTGCAGTTGGAAGGGAACCAGCTGTGGCCATGTGGTTAAGGATTTGTTTGTGTGCGTGTATGTACCTGTATATTTGTGTGTTTGCGTGTGTACAAGTGCAGGTGTGTGTGTGCTGTTGATGGCCTGACAGGTTCAGTCACACACAGAACCATATTGTGGAGCGAGTGGTAAGCCGATGATAAGCATGAACAACCCCTCTCTCCATCCTTTCCCTCCCTTCCTTCATCTTTCGCTCCTTCCTTCCCTGTCTCACCTTCCTCCATCTCTTTTTATCCTTCCTTCCTTCCCCCATTTCTCCTCCCTCCCTCCATCGTCTCTAATCGCTGGGCTAATTGACTCAGCCAGATTTGGCAACAGGCTTATTAGTGTCATTTCACACAACAAGGAATGACCTATGCAGACGGTGCAGCGGTGACAGTCAAGACGGAGCACACCCTGCAATGTTATGTTCACCAAATCCAATTTCACACACACACACACACACACACACACACACACACACACACACACACAGCATTTCCCTCAATTGATAAAATGACCTATTAACAGCACTTTCATGAGAATGTTTGACCAAAATTGGTGTTTGATCATTCTAAGATTTTGTTAAACTGAAGCTGTAGAATTCCATATCTTCAATTTCCAATAAATTCCTGACAAGTATTGAGAATTAAAAGGCTGATTTCTGGCCAATGTCCCACAATGCCTCAGTGTTTTCTGCTGGTACTTTGCAGTTGTACTTCAGCCAACACGGGGTGACAACCAGAGGGAAACATATCGTTTTTCACAGAGATCAGCTGATTTTTGAAGCCTAAAGCTGCCTTTTTCTGTATTTTGTCTGCCTTTCCATCACAGAGAGCATCCTCAGGCTGGCTTGAACTCCCCTTCACAGCGATGCAATTTAACGACACCGCATTGGTGTCATTCCTACCTGCAGGTAAACAAGATGTGTGTGAGTGTAGGTGTCTGTCTGGAGGAGATGATGATGGGGATTGTATCTGTATGGTGGTTTTCTCTGATGATTAATCCTTCAGCGTCATCCAAATTCTGCCTGATGGGTGTCAGTGTGTGTGCGTGCGTGCGTGCGTGCGTGTGTGTGCGTGCGTGCGTGCGTGCGTGCGTGTGTGTGTGTGTGTGTGTGTGTGTGTGTGTGTGTGTGTGTGTGTGCAGGGTAGACCGCCCTTACCGCTGTGCGCGCTGAACCAGCGGGGTGCGATGTGCAGGGGCAAGGTGTCAGCCAGCGACCCCCGGGACCCCAGATAGAGCACCCCGTCCGTGTGGTGCCCTCCGCCCCCAGTGTCCTGGTAGCCGGTACCGTGGGGGGCGGCGGTAGTGCCCCCTGAACCCCCTCCGGCTCGATCCGAGTCCGTCCCTCTCGGGGTGTAGAAGCCGAAGGGCACGGCGGGACTGTGCTCGATGCCCATACCGGCCACGGAGCTCACCGAGCGGCTCCGCAGGCCCATTGTGCCGCTCGGCCGGTAGTGGCCGAAGTGGGCCGAGGGTGGCACCGCGCTGTCATCCGTAGAGACACCGGGAAAAGCACCCCGGGGCCGACCCGCCGTGCTCTGCTTTCCCCCCATCCAAAGCGGGAGACAGGTGGGTGGGGGTTCTGGGTGGAAACAGGAGGGGGCTCGGCTCGATCCGCAAAGGGTCGAGAGAGCCGAAACAGGCTGTCGCCCCCCTCCCCTCGCTCCTGTCTGTCTCTCTCGGCCTGCCTGCCTGCCTGTGTGTCCGTGTGTCTCCGCAGGCTCGTCAGCTCTGACTCTCTGCAGCCCGTTTCCCTGCTGAGCGGATCATGAGCCCGCCCTGACGTCTGGATTCACCTCAGCCGCACAGCAAACCTCGACACAACCCGACAGCCCAGACTGACACACAGATGTAGAGCAGGCTGCTTCCCCCGGCTGTCCTGTCCGCTGTCCCGGCTGATTAACACGGCTGGATCATCGCAGGCGGGACCGCCCGGCCCGGTGTGATCACAGCAGCGCCGCAATGTTCACTCCGCTGCTCGCCTCATCTGATCTCAGACATCGTGACAACTGTTGCTGTCTGTCTGTCTGACCGCCACGAAACGACCATCTGTCTTTGACCCCAAAAAAATGACGTCGCCGCCCGCGCTCGTCTGTCCGCTCCGGTGGACTCCAACCGGCGGTCGCTTTTCTCCCCGCAGATCGGGGTCACAGTGAAGCCGCTCCTCTGCGCTCAGCTCGGCGCTCCGCTCCTCTCCGCTCCGCTCCTCTCCGCTCCGCCGCTGCTGCTGCCGCTGCTGGCCAGACAGACAATGGAAGCGCTCAGTGCGCAAGCTCGGATCATAAATACAGACAGGACAGCAGACAGAGCTGCTGGGAGAAGACAAATACACTTTGTTTTAATTCCTAATCAGGGGGGCAATTTTCTAGTGTTACCGTGAAGCCTTTTGAATCGTTGGGCCTTTGTGACAAGGTGTGGCTGTGGACATCAGGCAGCCCACATTATAGCCCAAATTGAGCCTAAATTGGATTTTGTAGTTTTTAACCATAATTTGTGATGAAGAGCAAAGACTATGTGCAAAAATCTCAGGACTTCATTTAGAAGTAGGGTAAAGGGGTTAGACTGGGGACGGTTGCAACAAGTTCCATATCTCCAGTCAGAAACATGTTAGAGTGATGACACTCATACTGTACATACTCAGTCAGACTCTCCCCACCAGAAAGTCAAAATACACACTCAACAACTGCTGCTGCATTTCTGAAAAAAAAAAAAAAAAATTGGAGATATGAAAGTGATTTTATTCCTGAGCCGTATTTTTGTCACACTGTCCTCACCTTTTGTTTGAGCAATCAAAACTTACTGACTTACCTGAATCATTGTTTTTGACAAGGTTAGCACGTGTCAGTGTGTCTATCAGTGTGCTGATAGAGGGGAGGCAGTTGCAACAAGTTGTTGCAACCATCCCCAATAAGCAGCCATGTAACAGTATATTTCAACATACACAATTCATTGTGGGGTACATAAAGGAATATTTCACCCAAATACCATTTTATTTCTTTAAACACATGTTTACCTCATTCATCGTGAGGTAAATAAAGTTGGATAAAAATAGTTCATAAACAGGTGACAAAAATTCAAAACATGCAGTGTTGTACAACATGTTTAATAAATGTTTGTTCCATTTTTCCTGTCATAGTGTTGGGGTTGGAGTCAGTTGCAATATCACACTTCTTCCTTTTAAATAAATATAGATGTCATATGTAATCATCTTTAAATGATATGGATAATTGAGTGTAATATATAAAGGTTTAGTCAGTCTAGTCCAAAGAGTCTCTGAGTAACTGAGAGAAATGCAAAAAGTGTCACAACCATCTCATATTACTTTTAAAGAACCAGTGTGCAGGATTTCGTGGCATCAACTTGCATAGGGAATCCCCTCTCATGAGTTCTTGTCTGTTAATAGAGACATTACCCATGATGCTGTTCTGGTCCCCCACACTCTCAGGCCAACCAGCATATTGTTGTCATTACCAAGTTATACACAGATTTTTCCACCATATGCTAAATTATTGGGATTACCAGCTCACATGTTTTGTTCGGGATTACTTGATCTAATCCTGTGAGTGTGTGTGCGTGTGTGTGTGTGTGCGTGTGTGTGTGTGTGTGTGTGTGTGTGCACATTCGCATGTGTGATTAGACTGGTTTTATTCTGTCTGGCTCTTTGTTTCTTCACAGTAACACGCAGCCAGTCTTCATGGCCTCACTACCCAATAAGGTAAACTGTGGTTAAGTACTTACTGCAATAGGTGTTAATCTATCCTGCTATAATGACAGCAGGCCTATAAATGGTCCCCTCTCTGCTCCAGAGGCATGCACACACACTAACAAACACACCCATAGCCGAACACACAAACCATACCCACAGTCACTTCAAATGTTTCTCATATTATAAGACCACAGGGAGAAAATATGCCTACAGGGCTGTAGGGCATCTCTGTCATCCAGTGGTTTAATCACAGAGCTTCTTGCCATTATGAGAAGATGTACAGGAGCTCTGAAGGCTCCCACACACTGATATCATCCAGTGACACATACACAATCCTAGAATTAATAACAGTGGGCACACTTACAACATTTTGAGACTGTCTTTGCAGTCTTTTTAAGTAATACGCAGACAGCTTTTATGACACAGGAGCATCTTCATAAACGTTAAATGGATTTTCTTACAGTATGATTACAAACCTGGTGGGATGTTAAAAATACTGAGGTCATGACTCCAGATTTGCACTAAACCTGCGCATTTTCATTTCACTTTATAAGACATCAATTTTGTAAGTTGTACAACCGCTTTATTAATGGTTAATTAATAATTTACTAATTCGTAATCAAGTTGTTAAGCGGAGAAACAGGTTACCCAGTTGGATATGTTACCTTCCTGCATGGTCTGCCAGGACACTTCTGGAATAATCTGTATTAAAATCCCTCACAAAAATTTATTAACATTTATAAATGCTGACATGATGGCTTATTAGACAGTGAGAAACCACAATCATTATAATAGACACCAACTGCACATTATAACTGCATTACTACCAAAGACTTACAGAGAGATTTTCACAAACTGGTGAACCAAAAAGTTGCTCCTATTAACAGTTTATAACTGACATGTAAGCATTAATAAATGATTTATTTACATTAACAAAACTACATCTAAACCAAAGGATGATTTATTAGAAGTGTTGATGAAATTCTGATTAGCGACAGAAGAACAACTGAATATTACTTATTAGTATTTAACAAGAAAAACAAAAAACTTCACATTTTATGTATTTATTTAACTGTTTAATTTTACTTTCAGTGGATTTTAACTCTCTACATTATGGTCAAAATATTGTTTCATAACCCTCTCTACACTGTCAGATATGTAACTCTGGTTGAGATTACTAGATCACATTTATTTTAATTTATTCATACCAGGTAAAAACAAAAGAGAGAGAGAGAGAGAGAGAGAGAGAGAGAGAGAGAGAGAGAGAGAGAGATAAAGATATCTGTTTAAAACTATGAGAATGAGCCTTTAAAAACCCAGCAAGCAGGTTTATGTCAAACGCTCCTGACTTACAGAAATATAAATGAGGACATGACCTTGGTGTCCTCAATAGTAGAAGCAGCCCTGAGTGCAAACAAAGGACATTAAATAACATTGTCAGTCGGTTTTCACAGCCTTTAAAAAATTCATATTGCGCAGGTCACAGTGTTACCCCAGAAAGAAGTAAGTGGAACAAGAAAAACACCAAAAAGAGACTTTAAAAAATGTCATCAATTATGTACATTTATAATCTACACCATGATGACATTCACTGATTTCATTAAAACCACATTTTTTATTATGTTCTATGATCTAGTGTTATTCAGTTCAATCACTGTAGGTAACATGCACTCAACTCAAAAACCTCACCGAACTGATAACACAGGTCCTGGAAGCTGTTCAGTTTGTCCCACAGTTTGTCCAGTGAGCTGAGGAGATGCACTGCTGACACTCTGTGGTGGAGCAGAGTAGTACTTCCTCACTGTAACAGGACGACTGGACCAAGTCAGAATAAAGACTCTGAATGCTTAGTCGGCACGGCCCTATTCCGTCTATGCCCGTGGGACCATGATGTGAAGGCAAAGCATTTTTCTGAATGTCCCCTTCAGAAAGAGACAAATCATTCTTAAGTTCAGTTTGTCTTCCAAAAGAAAAGGCAATTATGTCCCACAAGCACCCAGCACTATTCTTTTATTTTTCTCAAATGTTTCACTGCTGACACAGTGCAGCTCTAACACAGGAAACAAAGCAAATCCAGATCTAACACAATATCAATTTTTAAAATAAAACTTTTCATTAAAAAGTGCGAAATTAGTCATCAGCAAAGGATTTGTTTACTGCATGTTTATTTTGTTATTGTTATATAAAGATAGAAAGAATAGGCTTTGTAATTTGGTAGCAGGTCTGTCAGGCAAAGCAGCCCTCATTAAGCACAAGTACATACATACAACAATGTTTGCATCAAACATCCAACAGTGACGAGGACAGAAATTATCTACCACCACAATCTTTTCTCACTGTTGGTTTACTGCTGCCTGTTTTGTCTCATCCAGAGGTTCTATTTTAACAGGAAACTCTTCTATGTGCAAAATTCAAAGGCCGAATCTCCCCGACATCAGTCTCAAGCCACAGACGGTGAGCAGATCATGATGAGATTCCGTGTTGATTGGCATTCCATCAGAATAAAACACTGTTTATAGTTCTCTTGGCTGCAGAATTTTCCCAGGATTCATCAGGTTCTTTGGGTCGAGGGCATCCTTGAGATCATGCATGACCTTGATAGCCAATTGTCCCATCTCCTCACAGAGCAGTGCTCTCTTCCCTAAGCCCACTCCGTGCTCCCCCGTACATGTACCGTCCATGGCCAGGGCTCGCCTAAAGGGAACAGAAAACCATATTATGAACACATACTGATGTTATTACAATTTTTTTTTATATATATATATATATATATAAAACTAAAAATGAATAAAACAAGGGATTGGAAAGACTGTCAGTGGTAACAATGGTGGTGACAATGTAGCACAAGTTGGTAAAACATTTTAAAAACTGAGTGGAGCTCAACTTTTTGGTTGCTAGTGTGTAAATATTTTCACATTATGCCTTAATTCAACTGTCAACATTCTAATATATGGATGAAGCCACATGAAACCTGTTCAGTTCAGGGGTTAAAGTCCCAGCTTCCACCAGGCCACATGTGAAAGTGTCCTTGAGCAAGACACCAAATCTTAAACTGCCCAGGGTGGCCCTGCATGACAGCTCATCTGTGTGAATAGACAATCAGTCTGTTTTACCACACTGTGTTGAAACCTGATGTTTTGTCACTGTGGAAGGAAAACGGGATTAATTCAATGTGGCGCCCTAGGATTTAAAAAATAAATATTGTATTGTCCTTTTTACTAAGAGCCATGCAATACTTATTTAGTTTAGATAAAAACTGACAAGTGAGAAAAAAACCCAAACCTTTAACAAGATAAACTTTCCTACAAAAAGTATTTGAAAATTTGCTCAGAGAAATATGTTATTTGAAAGGATATGAACATATTTATGTTATAACTGGTTATGTACATATTTTTACCAACAGATATGTATGGAGATAGCTGTAGTTTTGATCCATTTCACACTTTATATATACATCAGCTATTGCTCACCTGATAGCTGAACATTAAGAAAGACATACAGAATTGGTTAAATCTGTATCTTTCCATCTAGGTATGAAATCCTTCACCAAACCACTGGGATCTATTCATAGTATCTATGGGTTTCTTTATCTACATTTATCTACCATTACCCTTTTAAACCGAGTACTGACCATTGTGCAGGCAGTGGTTTTACAGGCTTTCAAAACAGATTTTGAGAAGCTTGTGTCGGCATTTAGAAAAAAAAAAATCTCGTTTATACACTATATATACTTAAAGCTAAGTCCTCTGAAATCAATATCAGCTAAGTGATAAATGGGGCAGTGAGGCCTGTCGACCAGGCTGTCTGGCTTCAGGGCAGAACATATGAAGCATACGTTCTTTAACTACACTTAAAGAACAGATGAGTGTTGTCGTGATGATCAGAGATTCAGGTCTACATTAATGCTGGTATAAATACTTGAATTCAGTGCATTATAATCTGGACTTTGACTGAATATCTCCTGCAAGGTTGAGTCCTCTGTCAATGTTTTGTCAATATTAACTACTGGCCTGTACAGAAGATGTGTTGGGTGAGGATGACCACATTCTTAAACTTGATTCCAATTTAAGTGCAGTGGTTCAGAAAAGTTAAAGTGTCAGAAGACAAATGAGGTGAGAGATTCAGAGATACTCTACCTGGCCAGTCTCTCAGTGAACAGGTGGACCCTGTGCAGCTCCTCTGGGTCACTGGGGTCCACCACCATCAGACAGTGGAAGTTACCATCACCCACATGACCCGCTATGGGACCTGAAGGTGCCGTAGATAACATTCACACTCATTAACATTCACCATTTTGATTTTTCTTAATTATTCTCTTATTATCCATCACTGTCCCTTTTGTACTGTGTGTTAGTGCAGCTGCTGTGTTTTGTCCTCTTTCATAAAGTATACTGAAACACTTCAGTGTGATAAATCACTTTAAAATCAAACTATCATCATAGTTTTCATCAGCATTTTTTCACTGGTGAAAACAAAACAATAGCTAAATAAAAACTAATTTATGATGACAAAACTCTAATCAAATCTATTAACACTTTCAGAAACAAATGAAAAGGAGGTGAAAGGGAGGGGCGAGCTGGAAAGAGATCCAGTCAGAACTAATCTCTGTGTGGTAGGGAGGTTAGAACACAATTGGATAATACTGATCTACCGAGGAAGTCAACTCACATGCACTTGGTTGGAGAAAGAGAAGAAGAGGGGAACAGACACATGGATACAGTGCACATTTGGTATCAGTGAAAACAAAACCCTCTGTAAACATGCATGAGGAGTGACAGTCACCGGTAAGAACACAGTGAACTTGAAGCAACATTTGCAGATGAGTCATCCTGAAATTTACACAAAGGTGACATTAATCACACTTAAATCCTTTTTTTGTTAAAACAAATGTTATTTTTTTTTATAGTGTCCTTAATATGTGACAAAAAAGAATGCAGGTTTGAAGAAATATAGTCTACTTAATGTTAAACACATGACATATGCATTACTCTTTAACTAAACCTATTAGATTTTAGTCAACTAAATCTGCTGTTGATTTAGTCGACCATAATGTAATATTTAGTGAACTAAAACAAACTATTCAGTTATATATACCAATATAACTAAATGACATTTTAGAAAATTTTCAAGACCTTTGCAAATAGTTAAATAATTTTAAGACCTCCTAAGCTTTTTTTTTCTTTTAGGAAACATTACACAATGCTTTTTGAGACATTTTAAGACTTTTCAAAAGTTGAAGATATTTACCTTATATTTATACTGACAGACAAAAGCATTTTTCAGTCCTGCCATATTGGATTTCTGCCTTTGCCGACCATGTAAGCTAGAGTTACTTTTTGCATTAAGGTTCAATTCTATGTGCAGTTAGTATTTTCTTATTAATTGCATTTTTGACTACTCTATTGTGAAAATATAGGTGTTGATGTTGTGGTCACTCCAGACCTACACAATAAGTCATGCCCACATTAAATGATAGATATTGCTTAAAATATTAATTAACATTTATACAACTATAATGTAGTGAGGGGTCCTGTCAGGTACTTAGGGTATAAACACTCTGATTGTAATAATTATGATACATTCACAGGATACCAACAATGCACCTAGAAGCTTTATACTCACAGTGACTTATGTCAAGCATTATTAACACCAAATCACTGAGGCTACTTTATGCAAACACCATTAATACTGTTGTCTGCAGTGTTCTCACCTGTAAGTCTGTTCTCAATCAGGTCCTCCTTTGTCTCCACTATGATCTGAGGCAGTCGAGACAGAGGGACACACACATCCGTAGCGTAGGCCTGTGGGACAAACACACACACACACACAGGAGATAAGGTCACAGTATTGGAATTGCATCAAGTGGTTGTCTTTTTCAATCACTGGGATTTAAAACTTTAATAAAGCGAGACATAAAACTGCCTCACAATGGTTGTGGCGTCAGTGGAGCACAGAGCTACCAGACAAAGCCTTTTAACCACAGCAGTAATTAACCAGCCTGATGTTGACCATTACAAGGCCACACTAAGCAGCATCCAGTAACCCTGGACCTCGAGCTCTAATGGCGTCAAGTTTTCACACAGCAGTCGCAGAGTAATATTGTGGTAAGTGGTAATAATATGACACTATAGCTGACATTGTTTTCTCCCATTGGAATAGTTCTAATGAACAATATTACCCCTCTCTGACCCAAGGATCCTCTCACACTGTTACCTATCATCAGTCTGTGCTGTTCAGGCCATTAAAGGAGTTCTTTAGTGCTGAAATGTGGTATCTCACTTTCCCATCTTCCCTTTTCCTGAACATGCTTCATACTGTATACTTCTATCAGTATCCTCTATCAGTATCAGTGTTTTTTTCTGCATCAAGCAAAGAGTAACACAGAGGCATTTCAAATAGCTATTAGCCAAACTGGTTTTTAATATTAAAATATTATGGGCGGTCTGCTTTAATTTTAAGACTGCAATGTTTTAATTCAGTATTTTAATGCCAAAACCATAGACAGTCAAATAGGTGGATGGAGCTGCTGGGCCTGAAATGTGAAGCCAAGTGCGTTAAACCTGCATTAAAGTAGGGTATACTTAAAGACTGACAGGTCATTCTCAGTAAGCGAGTACAGTGCAACACATAGGGCTCACGAAACTCAGATCAAACAGTCAAAGTAGGCAGTATTGATTAAATATGGATCAAAATTCTTGTACTACATTGCCTGTTTCTATCTTTCTGTACTGTTGAGTCGAAATACGAGAAAGACCAGGCGGTCACCATTACTTCCTGTTGAATGAACAACCCAAAACCCAAGTGCCACCCACCAGCTCCATACTTTCATTGTTACTGTGAATGCTCTGGTGCAGAAAACCAAAATAGCAACCCACGTAATGCCAAGCTCAAGGCTTCAAATCAGTAGTCCACAAACCAATGGGTGATGCTGCAGTGGCTCAGTCCACTTATTCTGCTGTCTCTGGCTAAAACCAGTTCATTTTAGCACAGGTAAAGTATCAGACAACTCTCTTTACCTTGCAGCCAGGTCTGAGAGCCAGAGCAGCGTACCAGGCGTCATGACGAGCTTTCCACAACCGATTCCGTGCTTCTGCATCTCGAGCCCACTGAAAATCTGAACCACCATTACTCTGTGTGATGTCCTCTGTAGAAACACACACCAAAAATATTTCTGTTGTGACACCACTACAACTGTATATAATTTTCAGGATCGGGTCACCCATGAAATGCCATGTCTCCATCGCCGCCACTGACAGCCTGAGTGTTACGGCTCATTCTACCTTTTACAGCCTCTGTTTAATAATTTTAATAAGCTACTACAGTAAAAGTAAGGTTACTTTAATTAACTTAGTACAATTACTTTAGTACTTTATCTAACACATGCAAGATTTTTATTCCTAAGTAAATATTTTTGTATTGTGGTATTAATGCTCTCAGTTAAGTAACGGATTTGAGTACTTTCTCCATCACTGCCGGTCAATGAACAGTGTTTGCACACTCTCCGTGTACTGAGGGAATACAGTGTTTTATTTATAGCGGGCCGCCACATTAAACAAATTGGCAGCGATGAAATGATTTTCTATTTTCTCTCAATCTCTGTCTCTCTCACAAACTCATGACAGCAGACCAGTCTGTGAACAGCACGATGTTACACCCTGCAGTGTTTCCCACAGAGACTTTTTGGGTGAGCAACCAAGTATATTTTGTAGCCAATTTTGGCATTTTCATTTTTTATTTCAGTCCGAGAAGATGAAAGCATCCACGATTCATCGGTGAACAATCTGCCCTCCACTCCCTCCCTCACCTGTTTGCTCTGCTGTGCGAAGCTCTGACCATTTCTGGCAGAGAAACACACACAGAATCTCCTGATTAATTTAAAGGCATACATATACAGTTGTATAATCTTTTAAGCGCACCTGGTTGGTGTCAACATCATTAAGTACCATGTTAGTTTTGATTGTTTCTAATAAAATCCGTCATTAACAACAAGCCTCCTCCACATACATCTCTCCTGCTGCTGTGAAAACTGAATCACAGGTGAATATATCTGTCTATGAAAAAAAATCTTCATCCTGCTGATGAAGAAAGTCAACAGATCAGACACGAATCAGGTGAGAGAAAAGGAGGGAGGTGAGGCGGGGAAATTCCCAGTGAGACTAAAGGAGCGTGAGTGTGAGGAGAGGAGAAATGAAGAGAAAAGCAAGGTGAGCACATTAAAGTAGTTTGTGACTAAACCGTAAAATAAGATGCAGAATTAAGTAGAATTAAGAAAGATTAATTAAATAAATAAAAACTTGCTCACGTGCGTCTTTGGCCACATGTCTTTTATGTTGCATATTACTTATTCTCTTAAAATAATCGCAGGAACCAACATTTGTAACAGAGCCTGAGAGAAGTGTGGTTTGTAAGCCTGCATCGATGAAGACTCGGTGCTGGAGGGCTTTATAATCAAATCCCCCTTCAGGCTAACTGGTTTGGAACGACATTCAATTTGGTGGACCCATGAGAACGTGCAAACAGAGTCAAAGTGGCTAGGGGATGTGTGTAGGGGCCAGACTGGAATAGGGTCACACACACAGAGACTGTGACTTCATGGTGCACTCAGCTGCACCTTATTAAATTCAGAAATCTATAGTCGAATGACCACAAAGATTGTTTAAAACTGGAACGTTTTCTGAAACACTTGTAATAGTTGCAAAAATCCATCCTGATCAGAGTAACCTTAACTTTATATATTAGGTTTATATCCAACAATGATAGTAACAGAAATCTTTGTTCACTCACTCACCAGTTGTGTTGACCTGTTCCTCAAGGCTTTGCTCCGAGCCGTGGAACTCCAGGAACAGCGTTGGGGTCACGGGGTAGGACAGTGAGCTAAACCTGTTGCATGCATCAATCATCACGTCGTCCAGAAACTCTGGGTAACACACACATACACACAGAACAAAGAGACACGTGTCAGCATGATGCAGATACTAACAGATAAATAGGTAATTCTACTAAGATTTACTTCATGGTCAAATACATATTTTAGAGCTGTCAAAAACTGATATTGATTCTATTTTCACAGTTAATTTTATGACACATTCCTCCCTACTGTATTCTATTATCCTCCTCCTGCAGGGGTCCATTTTCTCAAAGGGATGAATAAAGCTTCATCTCTTCCTTGTTTTGTCTTTAAGCTAGTTCTATTAAACCTCATTCATCTTTCCTCCATCTCTCAGTGGCTGTTTTATCTTTCATTAAACCTAATGACGTCAGCTTCTTGGCTAGAGTAATCACATCAACATCACTAACACTTCACGTACATTTAAAGCCCCTCCAGTGTTGTGCTTTGAATGTGAGCCAGGCTAGTCTGAGCACCCAACTACAGTTCATTTTTATTTAATTGCGTCTCCAGTCTTGCCCCCATACTGTGAGGAACGAGGCAGAATATCAAAGGCATGATCTGAAGAGATGTCTTCCTCTTTGAGCATGTACAACGCTGAGAAAAGTTTGATTTCATTGTTAAAATTCTCTTTGTACATCTCAGATACAGAAAACTTTGTCCAAATCAGCTGCAAAACATCCTATATCACTGTCTTCATGGCGTCCAGCACTATCGCTATGGGTCAACCAAAGTCAAACTATCCCATTGAGTTTTTATTGAACATTATTTTAATCTTATTTTACTATTTTAGTATAATATGGCCTTCTGAGAGTTTCAAAGTATTTGTTTAAAGAGAGACTACAACCAGCAATACTATACCATGATATGTGTGAATCTTTACATTTTGATTCTGTTAATGCTATATTTGTAGGGTAATATTAGTTGCATGAAGAAATCCTGTTTTACTAAATCCAGTAACAGAAGAGACAGAGAGAGGGGGACATTACGGTGGTGTTAATATGAGACACTGTAGCCTAAATGAGGATCTGTGAGCAATACTCTAAAACGGTTTAAAATGCATTTTTGCGGTACGACGATATGCTACTGTTTCATAAGAGCGATGTGGTTTTGGTTGGCTCTCCCAGTGACGAGACGTCTCTGTGGGTCAGGAAACTCGTGGCTGACATGTTTTGCATAACCAGAACCCAAACTTACTCTGCACTTGCTTGTTATGAAAGTTTGGTGGTGGTGTGACTTTAATTCTTTCACTGTCTGTTTTCTGTTATGAAGAGAAGAGACAGGAGAGGGAGGGGGAGCGCTTGTTTTGTGTAAGCAAGACAGGAGGTGTCCAGCAAGAGCCGTGCAGGCAGAGGAAGGGGAAGAGAGAAAATGGAGCAAAGTTACAGCGGCAGTTCCTTAATGCCAAAAATTAAACATCCTAAAGAGATGTATCAATACGGTAGTGTTTTTTTTTCCAATTCACATTCAGCTTTTTACCGATACAGGCCATCTGAGTTAATGTACTAGCGTCTTACACATTAAAGCCTGATGCATCAGATGCATGAGTGAATCATTACACCCCTAGTTTAAAGGGATAAGTGTGTCAAAATACCATTTTAAATTAAATATTGCCGTGCTACAGTGATGTCCTGGTCTACAAATCATATTCTAGAGGTACAGATCCTGCAAATATCACACCATTATCATTTTAATATGTTTTTCAACGAAAATGTCATAAATTATATCGCAATTGCAATACCAGTCAAAATAATCGCAATTAAATATTTTGTCAATATAATTGAGAACAATGCAGACAATGCAGTGGGAGTTTTCAGTCTCAAAGTAAATTTTAACATCATCACCTCTTTTTGACACACGTCCATCTTTAACATGCTTGGGGAGGAAGACATCAAATCAGATCTCATCACTAACCAATCACTTATTTATAGTGTGTAATAAAAATGACTCCTAGTTTTAAAAAGATGACACAACACGTCAGTCAAAGAAAATTAAGTGCAACAGACATCTTGAGACTTGTTTAGACTGGAGTCAGATGTGGCCAGTGAAGAAGGTTGTGGGGATGAAATCACTGATTACTGAAGTCTTATTACCATTAACCTGTGATGCATCTCACCGCACTCAGCCAGCAGGTATTAAGTTTCTGAATGGAAGTAGAGCTAGTTCATGATGGTTTCCACCCTCAAGCTAAGTTGTGTCATTACGGTAAACTGATTGGCTGTTTACTCATTGGCTAATTAAGAGTTGAGGACATCAAGATAAAGATTGGGTGAGCTAATTCTCCAGTCAGGTGTCATTAACTCACTGCAGCAGAAGAAAGTGGGATGGGATGATGTAATTAAAAGAGCTCCACACAGATCATTTTCATGTCTTCAGTGACAGTCAAGTGCTTCATGTATGTCATGATTTATTTGTCATCTGTTTCCATTTCATCTTCACATATTTTCTTTTTTAGGATACACAAATTTTTCCAACTCAGCCTTTCCGCCTCAACTTTTTTTTTTTTAACAATATTTTGGCTTTTTGTTGGTTGTTATGCTACTGCTAATCAAAGAGCTCCTGATGCTACTGCACAGGCAAACCACTGGAAGGCCTTTATTATGAAGCAGCTACAAGTGGTGCAGTGTCATTAGCCACCAAGGTTGGCAACTGACAGCTAAGATCTTGTTCAATAAAATATATTGCCAACTGTTATATGGGAACAATGTAGTTATGTCGTATGGATGTAAGGCCTGATCTCACCAATGCGAGCGATGGGTACTCCTGCTTGTAGAATCTGCACTGTGCTGTCCACAGCAGCCTGGACAGAGGGAAACGAGCAGACGGCCGACACCATGGCCTCTGGGATGCCATACAGGCGCAACGTTGTCTTGGTGATGATCCCCAGGGTGCCCTCTGACCCCACAAACAGGTTTGTCAGGTTGTAGCCTGCTGATGTCTTCCTACAGATTGATAAAAACAGAAAGGCACGTCAGAGCTTAGGTTATAACAGTAAACTAAAACTAAACTAAAAACTAAAATTAGGTGTGGCAAAACATTTTACTGAGCTGAAATAAAAATATAAACTAGACTTTAGGAAAACTGAAATTACACTGTGTACTTACAAAAGGAACAAAAATAATTTAAAAACATACAAATTTAAAAAAATAAATACATAAACTTTTTAAAATAATAAAGAGAAAAAGAAAAGAGTAAACCCACTATGGAAACAAACTTAAACTAAATTGAAAACAAAAAATGAAATCAAAATAAAAACTAATGAAAAACACAAAACTATAATAACTGTGGTCAGAGCATTGAAGCTGCAGCAGGCGATGTTAAATCTTGTGGGTTGAAACAGATAACATGTACCTGGGTCGTCGACCCTTCCCAGCCGTGTGTATAATGGTCCCATCAGCCAGCACCACCTCAAGGTTTAAAACGTTTTCCCTCATCGTTCCATAACGCACCGCATTAGTACCAGATGCACTAGTGGCGGCCATGCCACACAGCGATGCATCGGCACCAGGATCTGAGTCAGTGAAGCACATTACAAATGTTTTCTCAATTATTTTTAAAACTGAAAAGAAAAATACCTGAAAAAATCTGTGATAACTCTGTCTTCATTTTTTTATGCAGTTGAAAATCACTTTAAGGGGTTAAGACTTCTTATCCAATATCAACACCTGACAGAGGTATGAATTTAAACTATTTTAAAAAAAGATTTCCATGTTGATAAAATACGTCTGTTTAAGCTTAGTGATATAGACAGTACTGTCTTCTAGACCCAAAGAAGATGAAAATATTTTAACTTTAACCCCTGAGCTACTCGATAGTACAGTGAAGACTAAGACTGACCAACAGGAAACCATAGGCCGGTGTCTCGCAGGTAGGCATTTAGGGCTTTCCGAGTCACACCAGGCTCTACTGTCACGTCAAAATCCTCCTGGTGGAGATCCAGAACCCGGTCCATGTTTCTCAGGCTGAGGCACACACCACCCTAATTGTTGGAGAGTTTAACATGTAGACATACAGTACAGAACACAAACAGAACCACAAATTTGTTTACACACACACACACACACACACACACACACACACACACACACACACACACACACACACACACGCGCGCATATACATGGGTATATACTGATAGCTGCACAGGATAATTGCATACAGAGTTGTAAAATACACACATGGTGTGTAGCATAGCTTTAGGAGCTTTCTCTGTCTCACCTTCACTGCACCGACACCTCCCTCCAGGCCAGTTCCAGTGCCAAAAGGGATGATGGGAAGGTGGTGGCTGTGGCAGACCTTAGCCAGGGCACTGACCTCTTCCACACAACGAGGAAACAACACCACATCTGGGGGGCGACATCTGGACAGCAGCAATGCAACACTCTCACTCACTGTTCTTCATACTCCTAAACTAAGTGGCATCCTTTATTAAGGCCCCTTGAAGAGTTCAGTAGGAAAACATTTTATTTATAGTCATGTGCTTTTACAGAGCAATCAATTTCCAGGAAGCCAACACTGGTGGTGCCATTCTTATTTTTTTGCATAGTAATGAAAAAAGCATTACAATGTGATACGATGTGTGTGTCTGTGTGACAGAGTGAGAGAGACTGACCTGTGTACAGACTCATCTTTGCCATGTTGCTCTCTGACAGCTTCACTCAATGAGACGCCATCCTCACCACATATGGACCTGAATGCAGAGAGCACACTGTCCAGAGCAGCAGTCTACACAGACACACACACACACAATAATGATTACACACAGTGAAGGAGAGTGAGTCATCACAAGGGAGTGGGAGGAAAAGGTAAAATATAACACTGCACACTTGAATTGAACAGTGCACTTAAAGAACATGATATGTTTCACCCAATTAGTTACTGTGATTCATCATCTGGGGAAAATAATGTCTGTGACACACATTGCTGGAATACAGACGACAGCTGTTGAAACATTTGTAAAAACAAACAACAACAAAAAAAAAACCCTGTCAATTTTTAACCTGGTCCAGTTTGGACATTTCTGTACTGTAGTGTCTCCTTTCCAATGTCCAGTGAGAAAGCGTTGACATTTTAGGACCAGCGTACTTCAATGACCTCTCTTATCCTTTCCTTCATGTTAACTCTATGCAGGTGGACACGGTGATATACAAACATCACATCATGATGGCACTGACAAGTAAGAACTTTAATGACCAGTCGGTGGAATGTGTTTCCAGTAAGGCGACTTTCACATGAGGTGGTGTAATGCCAGTAACCCAAACCTTATATCTGTTGCAGCTACAAACACAAGGCGCCCCTCCATCTGGAGATATGAGACGAGTAAACATGAGCATGTTCAGAGCTGCATGAGAACGAGGACTGTGGGCTGGCTTCTGTGTGTGTTTGACTGAGGGCGGGGCTCAGCTCACACACAGGCAGAGAGCGGACAGCAGAGCAGAGAGGCAAAGAAGTAAAACGGTGACACTTCCACTTACTTTTTCCACAGGTGCTGTTTGCTGTTAATACCACCATTTTTCTGCCAGAGAAAAACTCTATAAAGCCATTTGAAAATCTCAACAGAAACTTCTAATTTAAAAACTTGCAAAACCAGACATTTGGCACAAACTTACTAAAGGATTTTGCATTGGCCGGGAATCGAACCCGGGCCTCCCGCGTGGCAGGCGAGAATTCTACCACTGAACCACCAATGCTTGATATTCAACATCTGTAAGCCCTCGAGGCGTGACCTGCAGGCTACAGACATGCTTGTCCCAAGTACTGATTTAAAGTCAAGAGCTGAGGGTCCATTTACCCACTACAATCTTGCATTGGTGATTCAACTGTAGAGTAAGTGCCTGTGAAGCCAGGCAGGAGGCTGGAATTTGATTCCTGGCCACTTCAGTGAGTGTGTCTGTTTTTTATCCCAGACAAGCAACCCAAAGCTTAAAATACATGAATATTTTATGTACTGTACATACTACCTGGACAGAAAGTACCCTCAGTTAAACTTAGAAATTATTTCACCCCTAACATCAACCAATAGGTGTATCATCACTAACTTGTCAGTAAATAGCCACAGCTGAAAAGGGCTTTAAGTTGATTTACATAGAGCTACATCAATACATTCCCCATGAACAGAAATATAAATACGGTTGCCTAAAGATAACTTACTGAAGCACCAATGCCTCACTAAAATGACTTTGTATGCCCTCAACCTCGGTCTGGCAGGCTAACAGCGTTGCACATTGGCAAGAATCTGGCGATACAATATGTATCATGATACATGGGTTACAATTCAATATACTGCAATATACTGCACTACCGTAAGCAAAGTGATATACTGCTATTTTTTAAATCTAATTTCAGGAAAACTTTAAAACTATAAGGAACACACCACCATAATGCATAAAATTTGACTTTAAAAAGTTACTATTTTTTATGCAATCAGAATATGGAAGATAGATAATACAATGAACCACTGCCTCATATCTGTGCATGTATCAAAATATCAAAATAAAGTCTTTCAAGAATCAATACAGTATAACAAAACATAATACTGTGATTAGGGATGCGCACGATTAGTCGACTATACAATTAAACATCCCCACCTTCACTAGTCAGGACCAGAAATACTAGTCGTTTAAACTATTTATCAGTATTTCAATCATGCCACGATACCACTAGTCGGGACTGCAGCACTGTCAGACAGTAGCCCCTCTCACCCAGCATGTATGCCCAGATCATCTAGGCAACCCTGGATGTTTATATCGGCAAAGTCGGACAGATGACAGCTCATAAAACCAGCACGGTTTGGCACTGTTTTAATGTAGAAAAAGGAAATCATATTGAATGTAGACTCGGACAGAATAAGCTGATATATATTCACTCAACTGGAGAAACGTGCCCATATTAAGCACAGACACAGACATAAACCTGCAAGCGGAGCTGCTGCTGCTAGCACTGTTAACATTAACCACACCGTATGGCAGGCTGGCAGCTAACGTCAGCTCTGGGTCCTTTACCTTCAGAAAATGTCATCCTCTTCGGTCTGAAAAGGTGTAGTATTTAATGAGTTGCTGTCATGTTTGGTACATTGTGTAAGGTTTGCATTGCACAGCACAAGGTAGCACGCATTGCAACCATATTTAAAGTACAATTTGGCGATTGTAGACTGTGATTAATGGTTTCAAATGGCTCTTAATACACAGTATTTTTTTTTCAGACAATGTTCAACATTATAAATTAAGAAATTCTTCTAAATTTTAACTGCTTTCTGAGTGTTTTCTTAGTGTTAGACTAGTTGACTAGTTATTACTTCTTTCATTTGTTTGACCCAAAGTGACTATCAAAGCATTACTTCAGGTTAATTCATAATGATTTAAGAACGTGTAAGCTTGACACAATGAATCGTACAAATGAGAAAATGAGGCAAATTTGACAACATTCAGTGTTGCACAGCAGTCATTAACTCCTCACTCTAACCACTTGCATGTCACAAGCTTCTTTTACACAGCCTGATCAAGGTGGGAATACTGTGCCTTTATTCCACCTCACTGTCCTCCCCACAGATCATCACACAAGGCAGTCTTTTTAACTTCTCTGTTCCAGAGGACGCCACACTCAGTTTATCCAGGAACACATTAAAAGCTTTATGTTATAAATTCATGGGGTTATCAGCTTTGTGTGTGATTAGAAAAGGGTAGATGAGCAGAATCAATTGTTGACTGTGTGCTGTTGTGTCATGTCCCGCCTATTTTGATTCCACAATGCTGGCTCACTGTGTAAAAGGACACAGTGGGGTGGCTTTATGCCGATGCAGCTTAATTCAGTGTAACTACACAAAACTGCCTTAAAGGTGAGCCCTCGTTGCAGCGATTTTGCAGGATCTTTGTGGAAAAAAAAAGGCCTGCACGTCAAAGACTATGGGTGCACAAACTGGTTCAATGGTGGATGACTGAACAAAAACATCAGCAATTTGTTAAATCCATCAGTGGTTGGTTTTCTGGGTGATGTCTGTCCTTTTAATATGCTAATTTAAAGTTCTACAGAGTGAGTGTCACTACTGAGTGACACATTCTCATTCAGCAGCGATACAAGCATCTAACGTGGTGAATTAAGGATTTATTTCACCCAAACTAGAGTTAATGTTTTTTGGAACAGTGGAAAGATTAACCGAGACAGTGTTTCACAATGAATTTTTTTTTTCTTTAACTTCACAAGTGCTTCATCCCTGCACTCCCCAGTGCCCTGCCAGCATTTTTCCTACATACAAATCTCTGCACACAAACAAGCCCTTTACTTATTTGATGATGTCATAAAAAGTTGACAGACAATTCAAGCTTGATTCAAAAACCTCAACAGAAGTTTGTAATGAAAAAGACATTTAACACAGCCCTATAAAAGAGTATTGTCAAGATATTGTTATAGAAACAATACATACAATCCACGTGCAGTGTTTTTTTTCTCTCACCGCACAAGTGCTTCATCCCTGCACTGCCTAATGTCCTACCACCATTTGTCTGCCAGAGAAAAACTCTATAAAGTCATTTTAAAATCTCAACAGAAACTTCTAATTTAAAAACTTGCAAAACCAGACATTTGGCATAAACTTACTAAAGGAACTTGCATTGGCCGGGAATCGAACCCGGGCCTCCCGCGTGGCAGGCGAGAATTCTACCACTGAACCACCAATGCTTGAAAAGAGGTTCTTTTACGCCCTCAAAATCTGACTTGCAGGTTACACATGCGTTCATGTCAGCTGTTGACATATGATCAAACTCTGAGGGCCCACTTACCCTTGCATTCGTGGTTCAGTGACAGAATTAATGCCTGTCAAACGAGACTGGAATTTGATTCCTGGCCACTGCAGTGAGTGCGTCTTCTTTATCCCAGACAAACATGGTACAGGTACATATATACATATTTTATGTACTGTAAATGCTGCAGACAGAAAGTAACCTCAGTCAAACAACAGTCATGAAGTCCTCACTTGCACTACTTGTGTTTTACAGTGAGATGTGGATCAATTGGAAACACGTGATCACATACTACGAACTTTTACATTTAAAACAGGAATAAACTAGTGTATGTCTGATTATCTGTCAGAAAACTACAAATAAAACAATATCATGTTAGTTCTTGCTATAAATTTTAACAGTGAATACATCTGTAGCCCACAAGTCAAATACTAATACTGTCCACTCCCCATCTAACTCTGTATTTGTGGTTCAGTGGTATATTTCTTACCACAGGGGGGCAGGACGCCCAGAATTGATTATCAGCATATGCAATTCTTATTCCTAGACAAACTTACCAACTACAAAACTGCTTTTGAACTTGTGCTTAACTGACTGAAAATACCCTCAGTCTGCTTCACAATTGTCACCCCTAATAGCAACTGATAAACATCAATATGAAGATAGCACAACTTTAACTGACATACATAAAGCACTGTACCACAAAAACATGCCTGCTGCAAATCATACCATCTCCACACAATGTGTCACTTGTTTGCTGTATATTGTCTTTGATTTCAACTATGAATAGCATTAACAGAAGTGGTGTGTAATAACACTAATAACAGAATTCATCATGGTAGTTTGGAGCATTCAGGGTAATTAAGAAAATCTAATCATATCTATTTATAAAGATTAATTTATGCATCTTATCCATTTCTTCCACAATTGTTTGTACAAAAGCTTACTATGATTTAGAGATAATGCCCTTTTGACCTAAATTGAACATTAGCAATTGCTCACCTCTGTTTCCAACAGAAACCATTGATTACTTACGTTTATTCTAGGCACAAAACAAACAGCGCACCAACAAATCAGGCATCTGATCAAACCCTCCAACATTACTTACTAGGTGTTCAACCGTCCGCCAGACTCGCTTAATTAATGATTATTTAGAGCTGTACCCCCTGGCGCCACCTTCTCTGCACATGATTGGTTGAACAAACGATAATCAATAAAACAACCAATCAGAGTCAAACAAGATAAAACATTCCCGCCTATCCAAGCTCGTCTTGTCTTTTTTTACGCTGAACAATTAAAGTTGCGTAAAACTAATATTATTCTCAAAAGGTGCGGTTTAAGACTTACTGTGTTAACAAACATAAATATTTCACCTACCTCTTACCGTTCAGTTGTATGATGTATAATGTTAAATTATTATAAGTCTGTCATGTACCTAAAGTCATACGCAAGTGTTAATATGTTATTGCCATACTTGACGCTAGCTACATGCCACAACAGAAACACACCAAACCTTCGACCTTCTGCTTAAGATTGAGGTGTTTTCAACACGTGACCTCGTATAACGACACGATAAGGTGTAAGTGTTTCTAAAAGCACTTACCCTGGTGGTGTTTTCTGAGTTAAAGCTCTGACACTGCAGGAAGCAGCGCCGGTGAGACAGCAGTCGTCGCCTCAGTGTTAAACCACGCAACATTGTTTACCCTGCATCACACTAATGTCACTGACGGAAAAGTCTGCCAAAAATCTTAATCCGTCTTTCATTTCCGATAAATTATTTTCAGAATAAAATAAAACTATAAATGCATTAAAACATAATTACAATCACACAAAACATGCTTCATAGTAACATTTACAGTAACTGTTTATAATTAAGTACTTAACAATACATTAATACTGACCCATGTTAATACAGTGATGAGATTTATGACCATGCCATTGTTGACTGTGTGTGATCACCAGCAGTTTAGGGTTTAAGTATCTTGTCCAAGAACACTTCAGTTTGCAGACTGTAAGAATCAGGTTTTGAACTGCTAACCTTCTGACAATGGACAGCATGGTCTACCAAATGAGCCACAGCCCCTAAAACACTAATTGAATTTAAAACCAGCCACAAAATCATGTCTACAGCACAGACATAGGTTCTGGTCCTCAGAGCAGATGGTCGGAGGCCACAAATTCCTGCTATTCTGTGCACATTTTTTGATTTAGAAAGACGATCAGCATGGAATGGCGTGCATCACCAGAAAAGATTTGAATCACCTTGAATTATTACATTTACATTTACATTATGCTGCTATGATTGTGACCAAAAGACTACTGCTCATTTACAGTTTTGCAGCCAAAGTTCTGACAGATTCAACACCAGGTCTCAGACCCTTGTTTCGGCTCAATATTTAGACCAAGGATTTACTTTAGGAGTTGCTGTCAAAAGTTTGTGTTCACCTTCATACAGTATGACAGTGACTTGAAACCTCTGGTCTTTTTGTCTTGTTACAACTCTTATATCTTGTTACCTTTTTAACATTAATTTTCATTTTTTTGTCTTGTTACATGTGTCATCTGTGATATGCACTGATAGATACACCAAAGAATTGTCTTTTCTATGCATTGTTGTCCCATCCATTTAGGTTGAAATCATTCTTAATGTTGGAAGAGCAGCATGCAATGCAAAATAAAAATGATCAATAATTCTCCTCAAATGGATTAATACTAACGTAATAAGCCTGTTTTGAAAATGTAAGGGGTAAGACATACACTTATTTATTTTAAAATATAGGGAGTAAAAGTAAAAAATCGCCAGAAAATAAATATGCAAGTTAAGTACAGATACCTGAAAAATCTAGTTAAGTAGCAAAGTATTTGTACTTTCTTTCTTCCCATCTCTCTTAGTGAAGAGACTAAAAGACCAAGCAAATTGAAAAGCTAATGGCAAATCTATATTTTTAATTCAATTTGTGAATACAGTTATTTTTTTCTCTTTTTAAGCTGGATTTTCAAATAGATTTCTAAACTGCATTATTTATTTATTACGTAATTTATTCATTTAATGTATTTTAAAAGGAGGTACTTACTCACTGTTTTAGTTTAGTTTGTAAATCCCTGTTTAATTTGAACTATATATTGATGGATTCATATTTCATTTGTTTTGTTTTTTTCGTTTTTTTTTTTTTTTTTTGTAATTTCTTTTTAAATTGCCCATTTGTTTTGGCAGATCTTATACTTTTATTTTGAAGTCCACATCATATGTTTCCGGTCATGTGCTCGCGAGTTTGAGTTCATCCAGGGTGTAAGAAGGAACAAATGGCGTAATGGGTCTCTGTTGTCAGAGGATGGCGCTGCAAGTTAAAGAAAAAAGTTGTTAATATGGGTTCAAAGTGAAATAGACGGAAGTTACAGGTGGAGCTGAAAGCTTCTCCTGTCAACTCCTGTGACTCTGCCATGCCATGACTTAAACAGTCGTCAACGTAAGTTAATTCGCCTTACAAAGTTAAGCTGTCAGTATTTGTCTGCGAGGCTTTATGTGTGTTTTACTATCATCATGTTTTTGTTAGCATTGCTAAGATAGCATTTCATAGCTGTAGCAGCACCACATCATTCACAGGATACTTGATAAACACGGTGTCAAAATTCATTACAGTAACACTATCATTAAAAACAGTTTCTCAGTCACCTTTAGTAAGTTTTAAGTGTGGTTTGCTCATACACTGAAGTGGTGTTTATTACCATAACTAAATGTAGAATTGAACCAATTGAAACACTGCTGTTTACGCAACACAATCATTTACAGACTGACATTATGTGACTCGTTAATGTCTAACTAAAATGAGGTTCACGTGCGTTAATTACCGTAAGTTGCAGTTAAACTAACAGTTTGCCAAAGGTCGTGACAGAGACACATTGTAAGGTAAACACAGGTGTTAGCAGTGATACTAATTAATGTCCTGTTCCATTTAGTGTAACAGAGCCTTTCCATTTGAGCCCGCATGCATAACTGCAGTACCCCGACTCTCTTTAAACTGAAAGGACTGAAACCTTAATTATTATCCACACCTGTGTTGAACCTACAAAATAGCCCCAGGCACTACTGTCAATACATCCATACAGTCAAGAGATATACTTCTTGCTTGCTGATGTTGTAAATGTGTAACTACCTCTCAAACAGCTGTATTTGAGAGGCCATGTACCCTGTAGACCTTCCAGCTGTGGATGGCACTGAGATGACATCAGCATCTGAACAGTACCTCTCTTCTTTGGAGTCAACGCCTCATAATTTTGAAGCGTTTCAATCATCACAGACATCAAAGGTACCATAAGTCTCCTTTTTTTTTCTTAAAGTTGACAGTGATGGTGGTTTTTACTCTCTCAGATGGAGTATAGGCAGAAATATACAAAATATTCACCTCTTAATTATGCATTAATTTAAGTACTGTTAACAAATGGGGGCATGCTTAGGGCAAGTTTGCAAATAAATGCTAAAATTGACTAATTTGGTTGGAAGAGGTTAGGCTCCTGAAATGTTTCCTTTGTACTGACATTGGAGAAAGACCTACATGTTTTGGGGAAAAAGAGTAGTGTTTGTTACTACGCTGCTGTAGATGAAGTGCATGAAGTCGTCTTCTTTTCTGCTCAGGTAGCGATAACAGCAAACAATGTAAGGTGGTTGCAGCTGTTTGAAGATGACCAACCTGACTGTACACTGTTGGCGCTTCACCCTCCAGATGATCCAGCTCAAGGTCTGGGATTAAACACATTGCCCTTATCAGACACACACAGAAGACAGAGACTAATGCTTTCTACTCTGCCTTTCAGTGGTGGCTGTATACCTGCATGGGGAGTGGTGGTGCGTGGATGACATCCTACGGACGTCCAGCAAGTCCAGAAGTGGCTTAATGTTGGTAAGTGTGCTTTTGTACATCTGTTTGTATGTCAGCATCATGAAAACACAAATAAACAGATCAGTGTTCCCACACAGGTCTGAACAGTGTAGAAAGAAATGCAATTATCTGATTGTGTAATCATTTAGTCTAAGTATTTATCTATACTTTTTTCATATTTATAAATGATAAAAGGGCCAGATTGAGCTTATTAACACACACAAGTTAAATCTGCATTGCAATTTTTTCATAGTGATCTTGGGAAAAACTCCTGAGATACAGCCAACATTAATTCATGCTTATGTAAGACGGAGCCCCATTGTGAAATATGTGGCTTTGTTTTCAAACTAAAACATTTGGTCTGGTGGTGATCAAATCTCTAATCTTTTGCCTGGTTTGTTGGTTTATGGTTATGTATCTCGCTCCAGATGCAGGAGAGCCCAGGTTCAAGTCCCAGATGAACTTTAATAGTGAAAGTGTGACAGGGGCTTTTAAATCTTGTTGTACTTACATTCGTCTGGTATGAATCACTGCACACTCCCTGATTATGCGTGTCCAAAGAAATTTAGCAACATATCCCACAGTTTTCTCTTCCATGACTCATACAGCTTGCATGAGAAATCATCCTTTTCAGGATTAAACATAACAGGTATTTAAAGATATGAGAAAAGATTAGAGTTTATATAGGAGATGATGGTGAGTTTAATTCTGTGTAAACTTGCCAGTAGCAGCAGCCATTATAGGCCATGAAATCAATAGTTGTGGCTATAAACCTTCTCTTGCTACGGCATACTAAGATGTTGTTAATTATGTAAGTTCTAATTCAAATCTTGGTTCTTGTCATTTGAGAGTTAGACACATTCAAATTACCATTTGCAATATGAAAACCAAAAATCAGTTCAGCTATAACTGCAACCATGACCACTCCCAGCTTCCCTACACTAGATTTTAATGGACTCCAGAGGGAATAACTGAGGTCTTGCCAAATTTGGTCTGAGCTGCTTGCTCTTAAAACCAAAAGTAAAAACAACCAAAACATTTATTCACTGTATTTATTTTTGCCTGAGCCGTGTGTGTATGGTTATTTTGTTTTCGTCTCACCAGGTGCAGTCGATTATGGAGAGGGTTATCATGTTCCTGCTCAGTCAGGTAGTGGAGAGGTCCCCAGAGGACGAGGTGTTGTTCTCCCTGCACCCCCGCACAGAGAGCTGCAAACTGCTGTGGAGAGACAGCCAGGCGGTCGGCTTCTACACCGTCAAACACAAAGGTAGGAAGATGCATTTTTACATGCCTGCTGCAGTTTTAACACTGGTAGCTGTTTCTCCTTAAGGTCACGGTTGATTTACCATAAACCACTACAACCATCTGTTGATTCTACACTTCTGCACACCACATGACTTAAAAATAAAGTCAAAAGTAGTTTTTCATCAGTGGGAGAATTGATAGATGTACTACATAGGGAGGCGAGATGCTGTATCTTATAAGTATCTTATATAATCCTTAAAGAAAAACTGTGATTTTTCGCTATGGTCAAGATTACATTCTCTAATTCTTGTTAATCCATACCAAAACAAAACTGCCAATGAATCTGGGTTGCAGGGTCCTATGCTTTTATCCTGAAAGTCTGATTTTAACTGTATATTTGTATGTGTTGATCAGTGTGATATAGTGGTTTATAATTTATGTAATGAAATTACAGTGATTCACTTGAGACTTAAAGCTTTGTTTTTTAATATATATGTTTTTTTTTACATTAACAGTAGATAAAATGACTATGACTGTTGGCAGATTTTCTGTCATGACAACACACCTGTTAGAGTATCATATAGATGGATGCAGAGACCATGAATCAACCTTTTTTAGTAGCCTGGTTTAACACACTGGAAGTGCATTTCTTCGTGCTGGTCAGCTAGTGATTCTGCTCCTCTGCTATTTTCTAATCACGCCTAGAGCTGAACTAATGTCATGAAGTCACAACTTTTTATGTGTTCTTGGGTAAAAAATGGACCCTCCTTCCCTGCTGCCTGTCTGCTGCTAAAAGTACAACAACAAACAGTATTTATACTATTTCTAATAAATGTAGTGGATGGCAGATTGTCATATTTCATCATGTAGAGGAAAAAATCAGGGGAATTGAAACTCCAGGAGAACAGCAGGGATGGAAATGAAAAGTGCTGGAAATCATGGCAGGCATATTTCATCACTTGTCAGAATCGTATCATTTATGTCACATATAATAGATCAGTTACATAATTTATGGTAGATTATCAGTGTCTTTTTAGGCCAGATTTTTTTCACTTTGTGTTCAGCCCTGTTGATTAACAGTTATTTATTGTGATGGACTGTGTTCATTTGTACAGTAATCCCTCTCTCACTCATACTTCAGGCAGCTTGTGTGACAGCTGGAGTGGTCACGGCTACCTGCTGCCTGTTCTGGACACAGTGCTGGTGAGGAAGAGCTGGAGGAGGAGAGGCTTTGGCCTCCAGATGCTGGAGGATTTCTGCTCCTCATTCTCCACAGAGGCATTTCTGGGAGTCAGCTCTCCATTATCACCCAGCATGGTGGGAGGTCAGTTAAGGTTCTCCTTTATCCTCCCTCAACTCCCCCACGGATGATTTGTCATATTTGTCAGGAGAACGCACATTTCCTGACATTGGTTGTTTCATGCCTTATGGGAGCAACTATCAAAATTAGTCGGAATTGTTTACACACTGAAAAGTTATGACACACCAACAATCAAATAGTTTTGTCCTGCGGTTGCATTTTAATCTCAATTTCCAGACCTCCCCGCAATCCCAGGTCATAATGAATGTGAAAGCTGAGGTGAACACACTTTCTTTTGTTAACTCTATAGCCACCCGTCACCAGGCTGTATGTTTGTGTCTCCTGGGTGTTCAGTGTGCAGGGCGTTCCTGCAGCAGCACGAGGAACATCGGGAGCGTCTGTATGAGGTGGAGGCTCCAGGGGATTGGACTCAACGACGAAACATCTGGCTCAACATCCAGCTGGGCCGCTACTCACTGTGTAAGAATTTCACATTTTAGATATCATCCTGCAAAACTAAAAATATTCCCAAAGATTCCAAGTGTGCTTCTCCACTTTCATGTGGCTTCGTTTGACACTTATCTTTCTAGGTGTTAAGGAGGAGAGTAGTCCAACATGACGTGAAATACAGAGGAATGGCTCCTCTCAGAGGGTGAGAATCAATTTTTATTTTCTCTGCTTATGTTAAGAGAATCCTTCCAAAACACTTTTTAAATTTAAAACAGCTACTTTTCATGTAATGGGCCAATACTTTAGTTTTTTTCCAGACCCACTACCAAAGATGTTCTGGATGGATTAAATCATCTGTCCCTCCTGTCCTGGGTTGTGCAAACTTATAGTTTAGAAAAGTGTGTAATCACTGGTGTACTGAAGAGGGCCCTGATGTTTGCAAAAGGCCACTGTGAATGGCTTAAGGTTAGATAAAATGCCCTTTAGGATGTCCTTCCATTGGACAGAATATAATAAAATTCCCTGCAAGGTGTCCTTCCAGTGTACAAAATCTAATAAAATTTCCTCTTGATTGTCCTTGCAGTGGACAAAGATGATAAAGTTCCCCCTAGGGTGCCCTTCCAATGGGAAAAAAACACAATGCACTGCCATATAGGCTGCCCTACATGCTAGAAAAATATTTGGCCTCTACAAGCCTTTAAATAGTTAATAATTTCCTGTGTGTTTTTATTACAGAGGTGTAGCACTAATGTATTTTAAGTCAAATAATAAAACAATTTAAATCTAAATCAGGGATTGGAACTGTTCGACCACAAATGTATTACGACTTTCACCACTCTGATGCCCCACCATGTACAGCTTTTGACCATTTCTGTTTCTCACCTCTTTTCCTCAGACAGCCTGAGTCTGTCACTGTATATTATAATATATAGTATATAATAATAATGAATATTATGGAATACATATGTAAAAATGAAAGCTGACCCCTTTACCAGTTGGCTGGTGTTTGTCTGACGAGTCATTATGTTGTCTCTTCTTGTTATTTTGAGATGCAGACTTACAATTGTAGACTGGACCTGTCCTCATTCAGCACCTGCAATGTGATCATTTCACCCGTGAAAAGCTCTTCTGAAGAACAAACGAAGCCTTGTGATCCAATCCGAGGAGGAAGCTGCCGGAGCAGCAAGATCTCTGGAACAGGATGTTGCCCTGCAGCTCATGCCAATGAGCTGGACCTCCCACCAGACCAGTAAACCGTCCCTAAACACAAAACAAGCTCAGATATCCATGACAACTGTGACTGCAGAGCCCTGCAGGGAGACATCAGATGTGGAGATGCAGGCATTGTGTGTAACATCAGCCCTGTGATCTTTGTACTGTGTTTTTTTATGAACAGACCTTTTTAGACTGGGTGTCTGGGTGGGACAAATTACACCTTTATCATTAGGACAGGGAGTTTGGTGGCCTCACATAAATTCTCAGCATAGGTCTGCCGACCTTAAACCTCATAAGAGAAACTGAAAACACCTGTGTGGGTGTGAAAGAGCCTTCTCTACCTCACAGATAAAGCTAAACAAAATTAATCAATCACATCATTCATGAATTATATGTACAGCATTGAAAGCTTGGGATTAAGACATATTTAAACTGGAAAGTAGCCCAGTGTGTCTTTTTAACTGGAGGCATTTAGGTTTGTATCTTGAGTCACTGAGCATCTTTTGGGAAATACACTGATTTGTTTTCAGTTGATACTGTCCTTATGTTCATATGGTAAATATGAACCTGGAGCCAGTTAGCATAAACTATAGATCGTATGTTAAACAGGCATAAACAGGACATACAGGGAAACAGCTAGCATGGCTCTGTAACAGATTACTTCTATCAGCTGTGCTTGGTCAAAAAAATCTAGCAAAATGTTTTCATCTAACTGAATATATTTTACAAAACTACTCCTTAAGTCAATTTAAGTGTATAGATACATAAATAAACAGATGAAAAAGCATGAAACATAAGTAACTGAGTACACAAAAGTGGTTCACAATAATGGGAACAATATAAAGATGCAATAACTTTATAATTTTAATAATGCAAATATGTTTGGGGGTTTTTTTTCACGTTACAGCAAATACATTTTTGCTCCTTGTAATATGGAAGTTGTTTATATGACATTGATGCCAATAAAGCTGAATTTAATTGAATTGGAAGTCCGTTTCTGTCAGGAAAAAGGAAATAAAGGAAAACATTATAAATGAATGAAAAAAAAAAAAAACTCATAGTAAGATGAAATTTTGAGATTTGGTACATGTGCTAACACTCTCGTGCTCTTAGCTTTGCAGCACTTGCTACTGTGGAGCAAATAACACATTTGTGATTCTCATTGGTTCATGTAGTTTGATGACATAATGTCCAGCAGAGATCTAGATGGATACCACACAATGAAAATACTTCGACTTTATGTCATTCATCCAAACTCTTGGTGAAGTAGAAGCATCGAAGTCATATCTGCAAAATGTACTTAAAGTATGAAAAGTAAAAGTATTGTGCAGTAAAATGGTCCCTGTTAGAGTTTACTAGTATGTATGATGTTGTTGAATTAATACATCTGCTGCATGCATGTTGCTGCAGGACCTATAGTAGAGTTTTTACTTTAAAAGTCAAATTTATAAAAAAAATTGACTTATTGTTTCATAAGCCTGACCTTAAAATGACAATTTTTTTTATTGCTGAAATGGTCTCTCATGTTTCTGTGATTTTGACTCCGTGTCTACGTTAGAGACCTCTTGTGTTTCTCTCACTCCGTGCCTCATGTCTTGCACAGCTGTCACCCGCCGGCCGATGCTGTGTGAAAACCGAGCGCACCCCTCTCACATCGAGGAACAGGAAGTCAGGAAACAGGAAAAATCTCGGGAAAAAAGTTACAATCAGACACATACAGTTTATAAAAGATGAGCCGAATTTATCACAACACGTCTTTACAGAACAAACCAGTACACAATGAGAGATTTGACGGCGTGTGGTCTCCATCCACGTATGAACGGTAGGGTCTCAGTCAGCAGCTCACTGTGATCATTTACATTTTGTTCGCAACAGCAAACTTAAAAATCAGCCACTTTTTCTGTTGAGCAGGTAGATTTAATTTTCGCACTACACACTTATTCTTGCATAAATAATTATTAGTTGTGTAGTCTGTAATGAATCCCCTCATGGTGTTTATAGTTAGGCTCTGTATTGTGTCTCAGTCCTAACACTAGAACAACTGTTTATCCTAAAAGATGAACATTTCCTCGAATGACTGCAGGTCAGATGAGTAGCTGACACTTGGCTAAATAAAGACCTGAGCTTAATGTGCAGCAATTTGCCACATCTGTTCTTTTTTGTTAGGAGTTTGGTTTGTAGGTCTCACTTATTTGGGTGAACAGACATTTGAATTTTTTGCACATTGCTCTCCAATGAGCAACAGAATGCACTGTTACAAGTGGAAATATAATGCCTTTGACGTTTGGTATTTTTCTTGCTCACAGTGGCCAGGGGGTTCTTCTGGAAGGAAAGCTACTGGATGTTTCCAGACATGCAATCAGTGACAAGAACAATCAAAAGGTAGTACAGCAAGCAAAACACAGTCAGAGTCTTAACCTGGCTTTATTAATCTGCTACAGCACTTTCTCCTCTCCCAGGAGACAACATAATTCATCTGTGTATAAGTGAAGTGTTCAGTATAAAACTAAATATAGATGATTGTTTTTTTTTTCTTCCGTAAAGTCTTTTTCCTCATGTTGTGATTACTGTACCATGCTGTGTGTATTACCATCCTTTTGATTTTGAAAATGTTGAGCAAAATGATTGAGAGCCACTGTGCAAGATGAAGTCATTCATCATTTCATTTTTACAGGCCAGAACATCAATATCAAAGTAAATAATATTTTTCTCAGTGGCTGTAATGTATTACATTTGTTTGCCATTTAATTAGATGTAACTAGTTACATGTGAGTAGTTACATACAAATAGTACTGCTATGCTATGCTATTTGTATGCTATGGCCAAAAACATGTTTTGTGAGGTCACAGTGATCTTTGTTTATTAAAATGTAATCAGTTCATCTTTGAGTCCAAGTGAACATTTGTGCCAAATTTGAAATTCCCTCAAGGCACTGGATATCACATTCACAAGAGTGGGATGAGCCAAAAACATAAAGCCTCCAGCTACAGCTGTCCCAGGCATGAGGCCATAAAACAAGGTTTTTCACAAATGGTGAATCTCAGAGGTCCTTCAGCATGCTGTCATAAATGTTTATAAATGTGCTGATTGGTCCAGTAGTATGCAAGAGTAGTTGCAGATAGATCTATTTATCAAGCGCACAAACACTCAAACACTCAAACACACAAACATACATACACAGTCAATTGCATAATCCCCTCCAGGCTTACGCCTGGCGGAGGAAGTGTTTTTTAAAAGAATAAACATGTCTGTTACCATCTGTTGTTGACAGAAACCCAGACACTTATCAGTGTCAGCATTTTGGATTGACAAAAATGTCCGCATTGTTTGTTTTTTACTGTAATTGGCAGGTCCGTTTCTACGTTCTGTACATCAAACCCAGCCGCATCCATCAGAGGAAGTTCGATGCCAGTGGGAAGGAAATTGAGCCAAATTTCAGTGACACCAAAAAGGTCAACACTGGTTTCCTCATGTCCTCCTACAGTGAGTACATAATAACAAGTTGAGTTAATGTTTGCACTTTGTCTTTCCATGCAATTTCCTTCTGTTTGTTTTTTGTTTTGTCTTCCACATACTTGTAGTTTCAGGTTCGCTTTGCATCTGTCTGTCCACTGTGCAAGTTCAGACTGGCCGAGCGAGTGTTCCTAAGAGTTGTGGTCAGGTCCCAGTCTCCTCTGGCACTGTGTGTTTGAAAGTTCTGGACTGTAGCTGCACACTTGGATCATAAAAGCGAGGGACTTAAAGGCAAAAAGTCCAATTTGTGAAAGACTGTTGAATGATGAGGATGCTGCATTTGTTTTCAGAAGCCAAAAATGTGGTCATTGTCAAATAAGAGCACACAAAGATTTTCTTATGATGCTAATGATGATTTTAGAGATCTTTCAATTTAAAGATGAATTTCAATCAAAACAGAAATTAACAAATTTCATTTGTACTAACTTGCATCACTTACATGTGCTTTTATGGACCTGACTTCAAAAACAGCTTTCACACAGACAGCACCAACATCACTGACCCTACTGAACCTCAGACATTTGACTAGAGCTGCAATGATAAATCAATTAATCAATTATGAATTAATTAATTAATTGATCAAAAATAAGGTGCTAACACTTTATGAACAAGAACCGAAAGAAACGAAAATAACTGATGATGATGAGTATGTTGAGTGGTGTCTTTATATTGACACAGTTCCTGCTGCTGGTTGAATCCTACCACTGAACAACTAATACTAGATAGAGCTGTCTGTTACGTGTGGTACCCTGTCCTCTGTCTCTCTGTCAGTCTTGTCTCCCTCCTCTCTCTGCCTGCTGCGCACTTGAGTGCAATGAGACAAAAAGTTGTTAAGAGTGTTAGAGAGTGCAGAGACAGGGGACAGCAACACATGTGATGAGGAGATCTTTCTCTTCCTCTTTTTTCTCACCAAGCAGATTACCACCTCCATGCACATTTAGGTGCTGGGTTTTTTTTTTTGTTGTTTGTTTTATTTTGTTGTGTTAGTTTGGGCTGGATGTTACTGGAAGTCTTAGATATTCATCTCTTTTGTTTACTTTAGGTTAAGTCTTTGTTTTCAGGTAGTTTAGAGGGAGATGCTGGGAGCGACGGCCCACCGTGTGATTGGCCCAGCGTCTTCCCTCCTTTTGTTCGTTTTGGCCGGGGTCTCCGGCCCCTTTTGTTTTGACGTGGTTTATGTTTGCGTTTTGTTGAATGCTTTGGGTTAATTTATAAATAAAGCTTGTTGGTTAACTGTTATATTTTTGTCTGGTGTTCATTTTCATATGTTGCAGCCTCCTTCCCCTTAAAGCCTTAGTTCCCTTTTTGTATGGAGGCCGTAACATTACCTTATATGGACTCACACGTGGAATAGAAACACGCTGCAAATACCAAAAATTATTTCCTGTGTTTCTCAGTGCATTTCTGTGTTTAATTGTATTTTGCTCACTTTGTGCTATTTAGTTTCTGAACTCCACGCATGTGTAGTCAAATTGGTGAAGATCTTTTAGTGTCTGTGTTGAGCTCTGAGGATGACTGTAGCTCTGAAGTCCTTCCAACTTAATTAGCTTTGATGTGTATTTTCTGTCCGTACAGAGGTGGAAGCTAAAGGGGAGTCAGACCGTCTGTCAGAAGAGCAGCTGTCAGCGATGGTGAACAAAGCCGAGCTGGTGAAGATAACTGACAAGCACCGACCCAGCGGGACCTGGGCCTTCTGGTATCCAGAGACAGAGATGGACAAAACTGAGCTAGAAACAGGGCAGGACGTGCGGTTGAAGACCAGAGGAGACAGTCCTTTCATCTGTGAGTCTGTATTATCATGCTGTTTGTGCTGCTTAGTTGCTTCCAGAGAATTACCAGTGAAAACAGAAACAGTGCGTGCACAACATCCGGTGTGTCCTTGTGTCACATTAAGGCTGAACAAGAAAGAATACTCTATTGTATGAATCCCACGTGAGCTTCAGGCTAACCATTTAAAGGAAGTTGTCTAAAGTGGATCTTTGTTGGGAGATACAAATGAAATTTATAATTTATTTTCTGACTGCGTAAGATGGACCTGTTTGTCAAAACCAGAGGGCCCTTTTGTTTTTCTTGTCCTTCTCATTGGTGGAGCTTACCCACACACTGACCTCCGTGGCAGTGGGGAGTGAATGAAATTAAACTTTGAATTTTGTTTTTCCGGTCTCTGTCACGGTTTCATAAGTAACCTCAAGGGAAATGAACGGAGTTTGACCTCTTTTATATTCAGGAGAGTCATCCAGCCCTTTGATATTCAATAGTCAGTTTGGAGTGGACTGGAGTGCTTTGGTGTGTTCACAGCCTCTACTTTTACACATCTCATTTTGGAGTTCCTGAGGGGAGTAAAGGAAAAAGTAGTCAAAAAGTAGAAAAACTGTAACTGCAGAACTTCATCGTGTATCTATATGATATCTCAGTATCTTCATAAATATGTGAAAACTGATTTTTATGTTTATAATATAAGTTGATCTTCCATTTGCAGTCAAGCATTAAGCCAGCTCATCCACCAATCACTTCAACCACTTAACCTGTAACAGGAATAGTTTTATATAGAAATGTGGCAAATTCTCGCAAAAGAACACTGACAGTATGAGAACCTTTTATAAGGTACCTTTCTTTTTGTTTGATGCTTCTTCTGAAATAAATACAAAATAAATAATGTGAAATTTTATTCAACAGATGAAATGATACATACATAAATGTAAGATATAATAAATAATGTGTAAATAATTAATTGCACAATCATATGAAAAAATAAATGTTTGCAAATATACAAATACATGTCAGTTTATTTCTACATTTCCACAGAATTTCTGCATTATACCATTTATGTTTGCATTTGTAAACTTTTTATGAGTTTATTGTTAAACTAAAGTTTTGTTTTGTTTTTCTCAGTTTAACTTGTGCATAGTTTATTTCTGTTTTATGTCTGGTGCTTTTTTTCTAAAGAACCTTGTGCTGTACGCTTCTGAAAGGTGACACATAAATAAACTTAATTTCTTCTTTACTTTTGTGCTTTCAGTCTCCTTGGCCAAGGTGGACGGCGGCACGGTGACCAAGTGTAACTTTGCTGGAGATGAAAAGGCTGGAGCGTCGTGGACGGACAAGATCATGTCTAACAAGGCAGACGCGGTCAGCACTGAGAAGTCTGGTGAAGGAGAAGGAGCAGAGGAGGATGAATGGGTGAAGCCAGCTACCATTTTCATTATTTGATTTGTATTTAGTCATATAGTGGGTTTGAGACTTTGGTTTGTTATTAATAAGGAAAGTAAGGCGTAGATAAATGTTGTACTCTAAGTGGACAAAGGAAAATAACGAAGCAAAAGGCGATTGTTGATCATTTCATTCTATATTCACTTATTTGTAGAAAACAAGTGTATTTTCACCCTTCTCACTCAGATTTCATGACCCATTAATTAAGTAATTGGCTACTTAAAAATGTAGAGCTGCTCTGCAGCCCATGCTGCTCCCATTTCCTCCAGCACTCATACAGAGAAGGCTCACCTCTCCCTCTTTGTTTCTCTCTCAGGATGATTGAGCAAACCGTCTCTTCCATCAGCCTGAAGTGTTTGGCCCCGGTCCAGTCTCTAGGTTGAACTTCTTCAGCTTGGCTCTGTTCCCGTCTCTCTGTCCTCAGACTGGACTCTGATGTCTCACTGGTGTACTGAACCTCTTACACATGTGGCCTCAGGGCTGGAAACCTTGCGTCAGTATGGGACCAGACCCTTCCAGCACCATATAGTGCATCTGGCTGTTAGCTGTGATACAGACGGTGTTTTTTGAAACTTCGCCCTTTTTTTGTATACTTTGGATTTATACCCATACGTTTACGTAACTGGAACTTGAGCTGTACATTTTTTCTTTCTTTCTTGGTTGATTCTACTTCCTTTGTGGTTTATGTACAAGTGCACATGTGTGATTTTTATGCAAACTCCGATTCCAAAAAGTTGGGACATTGTGTAAAACATAAAAAAGACCATTGAAAGTGTGTGTACATTATGACACACAAAATATGACAACGGAGACCTTGAACTGTTGTGCCACTGAAGCCATATATCAAGTAAGACTGAGAAAGAATTTCGCTTTTGTTTCCTCTGTTCCCAAAGTGGTAAAAATGACCCAACATTTTTGAAATGTGTTGGAGGCATCAAATTCAGATATATTGTCTTTGTACCATATTTAGTTGAACATAAGTCAAAAAGGATTTGCATTTCACACAAAGTCCCTGCTCTTTTGGAATTGAAGTTGTGAATACCCTGGTACTAAATGTTGGTCCCCCCATATTGTTATTTATGTCCTGTCTATAGAGACATCCTGTACTTTTAAAATCTGTCACCAAAGTTTAAACACAAAGAACTAATTTAGTTCTGTGTGATAACTTTTATAGTTATAGTATTTAGGAATGTTTTTTCCTAACAGTCATGCCAGCAATATATGTTTTATTTGTTAACCCACAGAATGAAGAAACAAAGAAAAGCCATTAACAGAACAAAACCATGAAGCAGTATGACCTGTTATTTTCACTTGGTAAAACAGAAATTAAATACTGGATTAAAGGACTCATTTTTCACACAATATCAATGTTTTATTATTAAAATAACAATTTCAGCAACATTAAAAAATGATTTGGTTCTTGATTACAACATATATATAATACACATATAGATATGCTCCCTGAACAAACGGAGAAGATCCTGTCCTTTGGCTCTGACTTGTGCAAATGTTGAGAAGGAAATTGGCAGCATCAAAATGTTGGTAACTTTTAGCTGTTCCACGTAATCTGTGTTAAGTTGTCAAATACTCTCTAACTTCATATTGGCTATGAGATGAATATTACTAATGGAAATTTCATTCATGTTCCACTGTATAAAAATAACACAAAGTTTTGATTTGATAAATTATTTTCATAAATGGCAACAGCAACAAGGAACAAGGTGATTCTGATTTTTTTTTCTTTTTAAAGCAAAAAACATTTTCACACATAAGTGCACTTTAAAGTTGACTGTAGCTGTATTGGCATCATGTGCAAAAATCACAAACAGCAGAGTCAAAATCTTGTTGCTTTGGCTGTTTACCTTGAATATTTGTATAAATAATGCATCTGAGTATATACATAAACACTCTGGTGTCTCACTTTGGTCTCAAGTCCTACATGTCTCTCATGAATTATCAGTACTGTAATACATACCAGTTTTATGTACAGCACACTCATGGTTCAGTTTGGTAAATTGTTTGGTGGGAAATTGAGTCTTTTAATTCATGATTATTTCCTTGGTCCATTTTCCTGGAAAAGTGAATTCTCTTGATTGGTTCTTGTTGAGGTGGATTTAGTGGAGTAGGAATGAAAGGTGTTTTTCCACTCTATGAAGATGTTTGTCCTTCAAACCACTCTAGTACAACATCTTTGTACTCGCTGACCCACTGGATGTTGACTTTGGTTTGCTCTATCGCCTGGTTCATTGTCCATTGATCCAGGTCATAGCTGGCTGCAAAACGTTCCAGCTGTACAGAAACAGAGCGTACATTGATATTATTACATTGATATTATTGCTATGGAAGCACATTGAATTCACTAAAGAAAAAAATGGAAGCTAGGTCTCATAATTATGTCATAAGATGGTTTTCTCATAATTACGAGATGATATGCCATCATTCTATATATATATATGTGTACATATATATATATATATATAACTATAAATAAGAAATGATATAGTGAAGTGTTTTGGCTCAGAGGTAAAACCAACAGAAGCCACAATAACACAGAGACTTGAGATAAGACATCATCATGTATCATCTTACTCATTCAAGATAAATCAGTTACTGATGCGTGACAGGAAAGACAGTTTTCATTTGACGTCACTGCACACTGGTATTATCGTTGTGGTGCAATAAAGCATCACTAAATTACCTCCTCCAGTTCAAACTGTGTGGAGAACCTACTGGTCACTCCCATGATCAGCCCTGAGGCACCCCTGGCAGCAGAGAGAGGCAGAGTGGAGAAAATATTAGAAACAGTTTTCAGAACAACACAGTACAGTTCAACAGCACTGCAAACTACAGCCTCTCAAAACAACTCTCAAAAACAGTTTTAACAACAGCTGAACTTTAGAACCTTTGTTATGGTAGAATTCATTGCAGGATGGTTGTATTAAACTTTTAGTTTCAGTTAAGTGGATTTAATAAACTATATATTATTAACAAGTCTGAACTGGATTATATTCTGGAAGAAATGAATGACACTAAAATCTGGACAGTCAGAATGTCTTTTGATGAACAGATCATTTTGAATCCCTGCCAATTATTTGATTTAGATAAATCTCGGATGTTACTGTGTGCTCCTGAATTGAAATCCGGGCTGTTACGTTTATTTAAGCTTTGATATGGATCAACTACGCCTCTTAGTAACAGCATAGACAGTGGGGACTTTATGAGGGAGAGTGATAAGCACTGATTAAATAAGAAGACCTTTGTACTGATGCTGTGCAAGATGTTTATAAGCCACTGTTAATTATAGCCTGTTCTTTTATGGTAGTGTCTGTTTATTCAAGAAACTCGACTGCAGGTCACTTCAAAATCTGCAAGCCTCTGTAAACAACTGCTGTAAGGCAAGATGAGGCTCTCAGATCTCTGTGATGCAGCTGTGAGCAGCAGTACATCCAGAAGAAAATCACAGTCCTGTCGGCTCAGTTGGCAGCTTGAGCACTTTCTCTCTCTTGAACACTTGAATAGCTCAGTTTTCCAGCAATTCATACCATGTTCGAAAACTAACATACCACTGCTTATCTGAACCACATTTTGACTTGTTGTTGCCCAATCAGAATCTCAGCAGAAGATACTGGTGTCTAAAAGCTGTAGTGACAGGAAAAAGGCAGAGGAGGAAATGGCAAAATCAGCCTGGGCATCGCAGGTGTGGAATCAAGACCACTGTGGCTTCAGGTGTATTATTTTTTAAGAAGTATAAGGCAAAATTGAGGGTGCACAGTGGCCATGGCCATCGTGGCTGCCATTAAATTCCTGCACTTCTTCCTGGCATCAAACAGCAGACAGACAATGTTAGTGACGAGCATAGTGGAGCATTTATAGCTAGGGAATACAGAACTAACATCAATCCAGTTGATGAAAACATGACAGCTAATCGGCCTAATGTTGATGGAGCTCAGTGTACATGTCAGCCATAATATGACAAAAGTGTGCTACTTTTGGCTAGTTGGAAGAGTTTTGTCCCCAAGAGGCATAACAAAAAAAATATCTGACAGAGCTTTAAGAGCTAAACACCATTAAAAGAATTTCATTTCTGTTACAGCTCAGATTTCTCCCAGTCTAACTGCTGTGTTAGCGCTGGCTTCTCCACCCTGGTCCCTGACAAACATATGTTCTGGGGTAAGCCATGAATACTTGTAATTTTCTTGGAAATCTGTTGGAATAAAAAAAAAAAAGGCTAAATTTAAACGTTTAAGCACTGACGCAAAATACTGCCTATCATCAACCTCAAACATCAAGTCTTCCTTTTAAAATCTTTATTGGTCAAACCCAACTACACAATCAGAAATACTTGTTCATGACTCCGAAAACAAGATATAATCTGCAAGAACCAATGTGAGAAGCAACCTACACTTGACTGACGTATTCCCAGTGCGCTCTGATAAAGTTCCAGGCCAACGCTTGCCCCGCCACGTTTGCGGCTATGTAGTTAATAGTGGAGGCAACATCCATCAGACGTATCTTGTCAGGGTTCAAAGTGTACTCCAGGTATCTGCAAGATAAGGAAGGCAGTGACTAGCTAATCACTTAATAAATCCTGTACATTAAGGATTCGCCTTATCATAGGTGTGTCTGTAATGACAGAAGTGACTATATACACAGTAAAAATAGCACTGATATAGCTCTGTGCATGACACATCACTATCTGTTGACTCCACCTGTTGAGCAGCCAGATCTTCTTGGTGCAAGACAACGCTTCACGGAGCTGGTACTTCTCTGAGATGTCATTGGAATTCTGGAACTTGTTCCAGGCAAACTCCCACTCTTTCTTTCCGCCAGCAGCCAAAGCTTGGCAGTAGATTACAGACCGCAGATTGGTGGGGATGCTGAATCACACACACACACACACACACACACACACACACGCATGCACACACAGTTATTTCCCCTACATCAGGACTGTCTCATTTTCCAGTTTTCATGGTTGTTCTGGACTGTTGTTGATTTGACATTTTCTTACCCAACAGCATACTAGCTTGCATACTGAACATTTAACCCATCTGGTTTACTTTCACCTCTTACAATCTTACACACTGGACCTTTAAATTCAACTGGACCAATTGTGACTGAGTGCTGGTGTACATGCAAACACAGTGTCAAGTCAAGTCAGTCTTATTTATACAGCCCACTATCACAAGGGGGCTTTATAATACTTATAATGCTTTATAACACACAACGTTGTCTATCCTTAATTGAGATAAGGATTTGTTGATTGATGGATTACACATATCCACATACAGATGTGGATAAATACAATTGCATGAACACACTTCATGCATGTGTATGCTCAAAAAAGGCAAGTGCATGTTCATGCATGTGTGTTAAAGTAATGAACATATACTGTAATGGAGAGTGAATGTCTTTGTACTTTAAAGTTGCACCTAGAAACTTTGTACATGACCGATTCCAAAAGGCTATGTAGCATCTGTAAAGCACTGGAGATTTGAAAAACAAATGTTGTCCATGGTTGCCCCATTTTGTGATTTAAGAGAGTGTGTTAATATAAAAATCTGATTAAGTGCAGCTTTAAAGATAAGAATCACGATGTCGTAACAGCAGCCACCAACAATTGACACAAAGTGATTAAATGACACCTACCTGTATTAAATCATTGCTGGAGGGTAAAGCTACAGAATATAATGAAAGCTATTACAGGGAGGCCATTTTTTTTAGCAAATGTGCAAGTTCAGGAGATTTTCAGAAGGTATGAAGGAGAAATTATATTAGATAAATTATATACAGTATTGTACTTACCGGTTAGTTGAGGTGTTGCTGTTCATCCAGTCGGCAAACATTTTTGAAGCCATCGCTAAGCAGTCTGGGAGTCCATTGGAACATGCCACTTTGACGGCGAGGATCTGGCTGTGCCTTGGAGCAAAGCAATCACAATTTCATTTTATATAAAAAGTGCACAGCTTCTAAATGACATTAAATGTAAAGTAATGTATTTTGAAGAAGATGGATAGAGGCTTTTCAAAGCTCTTAAGAAAGCTAGTTAGTTTATCTTGAGTTAAGATTATTTTGTCAAACCACTGTTTCCATGATTAGGAACCAAATACACTTTATACATTGATCATGGATTGCTTAAAGCTGCATTAACTGGTTCTTTTTTTGTTTGTTTGTATTTTTTGCCATGTCGGGATAAAGGCACACAGCACTGATAATGTGTTAACAAACAATAGTTAGCAACTATTTACACCATTCAGCAGACACGGACCAATATTAGCATTCATTTGCAGTCATGTTTGTGTCCACCTAATGAATGTAAGCCTAATAATCACTCCGTTTAGTTCTGTTTTGATCTACACCAATTTCAAAATTGATGTTAATATTAAATATTGATCAATACAGCTTCAATTAATAATAGTATTAAAATGAATTAATATGCATGATGAATTACATTATCCGCTATTTAATTTATGGTGGTAAAGTATTTTTCTTATTAAAAGTGAATGTAAAGAGCAGATGGATTATTGTATTTTACTATTAAGACACTGGTAAATGCTCTACAACAAGCTTTGTAGCTACTTTTTTGTTTTGTATATCATTTTATCATTACAGAGACACTCTAAAGATTAATACCAAAGAATCATTCACTTAAGTTCACATTTATTGTATTTTTCACCATAAATAATCCCTGACTTCTTGAGAAGTGGTTCTGTTTAAGTACACAAGGTACTAGCAGTGTCTACACATCTGTCACTGTCACAATGATGCAGACTCGCACATCTGAAATGCATTTGCACTCCTGGACAGGACTTTGAGTTTCTAAATCTGTAAGTGAGTAAAGTAAAGTACTGAGTAAATAATCAAATTATATTGTCCCTGAGGGGTCAGTAAAATTCATCCTTACTGTGCGGAGTGATCCTCTGGGACCTGTGAATAATTCTGTGTTATATTGTTGAAGTGGGCGTACAGGCCTGAAACCTGTTCCCGGAGGTATACCTGCAGGAAGAGACGGATTTACAGTTTCGGGATTACACGCAGCAAAATAACATTTTTTTTTATTGCACATCTGTTTCGATGAGGGATAAACATTAACACCAACAGGTAATCACAGTGAGTCTGTTAAATCCAGCTTTTGCACCCAGCACAGAACTATTTAGTTAGTTTTTCATTTTGAACACCACAAGTTATAAAGAATGTATGAATGGCACATGCCTGCATGGGTCCATACACCTCAGAGCGGTCAAACATAAGGACAAAATACTCAAGGTTCCTGACTGCTGATTCCCAGGGAATGTATGCCATCTCAGTCCGAAGGAAGCGGGTTGAATTTAGAGCCAGAGGCACATCAACAAGTTTGGCCCTGAGGAAAGCAGAAATTAGACTTAGTGAGATCAAATTACAACACATTACTATTACAGAATCACAACACGTTTAACATACAAAAAAAATGATTTGTAGAAGTCTGGATCAACTGAAGTCAAAGTCATTACCTTGCCAAGTTAAATGCATCATCGACAAGCTGCCCTCTGTTCATCAGCGGGATCCGCTAAAAAACAAGAGCAAGATTACGTGACAGCTGACATTTCAGCTTACAAAGATCCCAAACATTCAGACATCTGCGACTGTATGCATTCTACACTTCTCTAAACACATTACAAAGTGCCTCACACAAGGCAGCAACTTCATATCAAACAGCTCATACATAAAAACAAAACAAAACAAAAAAAAAATCCATGCAAATAAAAAGTGCAAAAGGACAGTGCATTGAAAGGACTGGTCAATCTAAATCAGTTGATTTGACTTAAATGATGCTTTTGCCAAATCAACTATCCCTGGATCTAAAGACTTGTGTTGGAGTACTAAATGTACTTCGCAACACAAGATGGTATAACATATAAATAACATTTTTATCCCCATGTTGTAGAGACACAAAGAATGAATCTTTGGTACCAAGTGGTTGCACTCAAGGCTGTTTGACTGTCTGGATTGTGTGAACTGCCTATCATGCAAAAAACACAGCAAACCGGCAGTTTATCCACTGTCTACTTATTAAAGGAACAGTTCACCCTAAAAACATTTTAACTTTGGGCAATAATGCTATGTATGAAACTAGATTGTTTTGGTGTGAGATACAGTTTTGGAGATATCAGCTGTAGAGATTCTGCCTTCTCTCAAATATTATAGAACTATATGTCACTCGCCTTGTGGTGCACAAAGTGCTAAAAAAAATTCATTTGAAAAACTCAGCAGCAATGTCTCTCTCCAGAAATCATGACCCAGTTACTCAAGATAGTCCACAGACCTTATTGTGAGCAGTTTAATGTAGGAACTGTTTTCCTTCTAGTAGATAGAAAGTAGTACTGGCAGATTCTACATTTATCGGACAGTTCAGATTTAGAAAAAAGGGCAAAGATTTAACTCAGTCTGCTAAACTCCAAGAGCATCAGTGCTAAGTCATCAGAGAACAACCTGTAATCATTTTATATTCCAGTAAGAAGCAGCTTTTAAAATGTCTTTCCTTATTGAGTTCAATGTACAATATGCAGATAAAGACTGGTTTCTGCTCTGTTCTGTGATTTACTAACTCATTATTTGGCTCAGTACTCACATCTGGGTTTGTCTCCAGCTGAGTCAGGAGACGTTCCCAGTTCTCTGGGTCGTAATTGACTCTGTAGTATCCAGTGCAGTTGACGTTTGCCAGGATCCACTCTCCATTCTTAGACTCTAATGCAGTTTTCGTTTCTTTAAGGCAAACATTGGTCAAAGGTAAGTTATACTTCACTGACTATAGATCACAAATCAAAGGTACAGTATAAAGAAAATGAAAAACTAGTAAGGAGAGAATGTAATCTTGTGTATCTGGTCATCTGTCTCTGTCATGTCCAAGAATTTTTCTGTCTAGTCCTCTGTGAGCCTGACATAACAGTGAGGTGTTGTATATTCTGTTACCTGTTTCAGTATCCAGGATGATGGGAAGAGACTCTGACAAGACTGTGATTGGGATGAACCACAGAAGACTGAAGAGACAGAAAAACAAAGACAAAGAGCCAGGTATAATAAACAAGTACAGGTTATGATATGGCTAGGATGTTCATGATCCAGTCCAGAGCTGTTCTGGTCTGGATATTGCCCAAGCTACTTCAAACCATGTCAGGTTAAATTAGTGTGTAACTCACCATGGCAGTGTTATGGAGTACATAGTTACACAACATTGTTTCAAAGCACTCCATGTGGCCAAATGTATAATCTACTGTAATCAGCTGCAGGGAATTCATGCAGGCCTGGCAGAGAAATACTTGTTAAACAAGGTGGCATTGATGAAGTAATTGTATTTTCCAAACCGAAACAGATGCAAGAAACCGACTCTCATTATTTGGTTACAACTGTTCTCTGTGGGAGTTAAACAGTGTGAAGTGATCACGATGTCTAACTGGAAGAAAGATTTATGATCCAACTTTGGCCTTTGGAAACATAGCAGAGATAAAGGATCATCTCTAATCTTAGACCAGCCTCCTGAAGTCATGAATTTGGAACCAGTTTTCGGCCATACTGCTTGCATTGTCCACCTAGGGTTTGCATTGGACAAAATTTCAAGTACACATATTACATAGTACATGAGTTCATAAATATGAGTGGAACCTCCCACATTACATATAGCCCTTTGATCCATTGTTGATTTAAAAATATGGATTAGTGTAGCTTTAATACATAAAAGGAAAAGTTTAGGGCCCAGCACTAAGCCTTGTGGGACTTGCCTGCCTGTTATGCAAAAATGATTTAACCATTTATGACATGTCTATGTAATAACTATAATAAGTTTGGCTATATTTTGAAGCGTAATATGATTCATTATATCAAATGCCTTCAAATTTTTTGATTAATATATGAATAAATAAATACAACAAACCCTGTAACTCTTTCATGCCATTGTAAATCTATTTGTTCTAACTGCAAACTGATTTTCACCCAATGATTTATTGCTTTCAATAAAATCAACAAATTATCAACTTTTTTAGAAAAAGAAAAAAGACAATGCTTAACGTTTAAATGACTGGTTTGTTATGATGATTATTTTTTACTGTCTTGGCTTTAACCAAACTGAAAATTATTAACACTGAAGCAATGTCCATTCAGCACATACCTAGATTCAGCGGAGTCATTGAACATGAAGCGTTTCTGGTAGACGTGTCCATTTGTGGTATTGATGGTGATGACAGGATAGCCAGTTTGAGTGGTCCAAGTATTCATCACTTTGGCAATATCATAATTACCAGCAACCTTCTTTCTTTGCTGGAAACATAGCATAAGTCGGTATATTTTCTGATATACATACCAAAATCTGATAAATGATTATTCAGACTATGACATTAGTGTTGTCATAACTATACTTATCAACAAAACATGCATAAAATCAGCAACAAAAATAAATAAAACTGTCCAAAACTAAGACTCTACCTTCTCTATGCAGTCCCAGAGGTCATTCTGGTCAGTATTTTCATTTTTGAAGTCTTTCAGGTACGCCTAAAACACAAAAACAGATAGAACAAGAGAGAGAGAGGTTATAGTTAACAGTGTAATTTATTTTCAGCAGGAAATTCTGTATTCAAAAGAGCAGGATGCAAATATCCAAACACAGCTAGCAATGTTGGAGCCAGTGATGTTGAAATTAATGTTTTGCTAGAAACAGGTTTTCTGCAATTTTCTGGCCAGTCACACTTGGACAGCGATGATGAACCAGGTGTTGTAGGTCTGTCTCTCTCCTGAGGATTCTGATCACTCTTGCCAGCAACAATATTATGCTTTAGTAATCTGTCTGCTACATCCCACTGGGAGAATATGACACTTATTAATTTTGCTTGAGGCAGTGGAAACTACAAGTGGACAAAAAATGTGGATCGTGAACCTGTTTCTTGTTATTGTTTTCCATTGCAACAGACATTACACCAGATGTTGGAATGTTAGACTTCAGCGCAGTAGTGATTATGTTATTGTCAACAAATCAGATCTGCATATGTGATGGAAATGTTGTTCATTGATGATTAAATACACTTGTGTAACTGACTTCATGACCAAGACAAATTAAGAGAGAGCTTGTGTTTTATTACCAACTGGATAGGACATTTCCAACTACATTTGCACAACTTAAAGATCACACACAACAATCTAGTGTTTTAATGACAGGTCTACACACTGGGTTGGTAAACTATGGTAGCTGGCAAGCTAACAGCAAAACACTTTCAAGCCAGGAACATGCTTGTCTGTTTTTTTCTGTATTGTGCTCCTCTAGCACTATGACCTCAGGGGCAGGTTGCACCAACTGATCTTCCGCCTGGTCTTAAGTTTAGACAGTTGTAACTTTGTGTTCTAAGTCCAACCTCACACTATATTATTTGTTTTTTTTTCACTGATTCTGAAGCAGGATTGAGTCTGAGTCAGGATTGAGTCTTGATTCTAGAATAAAGGAAAATCAAATCGATCACCTCATGATTTGAGGTCAAATAGCGTGTTCAAAGTCAGCTTTAGTCTTGACTTTCGTGGACAGTCTGCTGAGCCCTACCAGACACATTTATAGGGATTAAAGCACAATTTCACCCCATTTGAATGAGGTTAGATTAAAAGTCACTGCTTACTTTGACCCCGTCGAGAAAAGTCGTTTCTCCTACCCAGTCTTCCAGCATTCTCAGCACCATTGCACCCTACAGAGTGAACACAAAATACATGGGTATGTTAATTTTCATAATACATCAATATAGGTGACCTGCTAATGAAAATAAACTGAAACCTTTCATAATGGTTCCATGAATGTGTGCGTCTCTGCTGCACACCCTTGCTGTGGTCACAAGGACTGTCGTGTATTCATTGTTTGACTCATTTGGCACGCTACCTTACTGTAGGTTATAGCATCAAACATCTCAGTGATCTCAGAATCTGTCTGGATGTCTTGTGGTGGAGGACTGAGAGGGTGGGACGAGGCCAGAGCATCCTCCTCAAATGCTGTATGGAGGTCCCTGATGATAAATGTGTCTTTCTGAGGAAAAAAATAGAGATAATACCACATGTTGCATGATTCAGGCCACATGAAGGTATGATGATGTTTCTTGACATGCCTATTTGCATCAAGCCTTCTTTTCATGTCTATTTCTCAGTGTTCATGATTGCCGCAAATCAAAAAGCTTTGCAACAGAAAAGAAAAAATGTGTGTGTAAAAAGTGTGTGTAATTCTTTAAAGCAGAATCCTCATTAGGCAGAAGGATCATTTGGACTGAATTTACCATTTTAAATGTGTGGTCAATGGCATCCACTGCAAAGTATGACATGTAGGTGGCAAAGCCTTCATTCAGCCAAATATCGTTCCACCATTTCATGGTCACCAGATTTCCAAACCACTGTCAACAAAAAGGGAAGATATGGATAGTTGAGATAACAGTGTCATGTAACATTTCTATAAAATAAGGCAGGATATTGTAGGATTAATATTAATCTCATTTACTTAGTTCTCTTATCCAGAATTACTTAAAAACAGTTTGTGCCTTGATGCCATAATAAAAAGCTCATATCATTCAGTTATTTTTTTATTATGGGTACCGGTGTTTTCCTCTAACCTGGTGTGCCAGTTCATGTGCTATGAGAGTGGCAATCACTTCCTTGTGCAACAGAGAGGACACTCCTTCTTCATACAGCAGTCCTCCCTCCTGGTACGTGATCAGTCCCCAGTTTTCCATTGCTGCTGGACCCAAGTCTGGCAATGCAATTTGATCTGGAAGAATAAAATGTGGACAACTGAGCAAATGATCTATATGAAATTGTTTAGCCAGTAGTATGTTATATTCTTCAAAAGTACCTAGTAGTTTTTTGTTTGTTTGGTTTTTTTTTGCTGCCTTAAAGCCCTAACTAAACCCAGAGTTTTAAAGTTGAGTGATACTCAGCATACTGATATCAATCCTGGAATGTTTCAGACTTTCCAGACCAACAACTTGAGGCACGAGAATGGGATTGGACGACATTGCAGCCAATCTCAATTAAATGCATATGAATTAAGATAGGTTTTTAAAAAGATGATAAAAAGCTTGAGGATTGTCAGATGCCAGTGGGTTCTCAGACTGCATTTTGGTCAACGTGTTCTGCCTCTTTTGCTTTACACTACAAATAGAAACCAGAACGCTTCTGATACCAAAATCCAACTTGTTTTCTTGTCTCTTGCCCACAGATTCTACATTATGCTGATATCTATATATATGGATAGTACTAATATCACATGAGATAGAAATGGGACACATATCACAGTGAATGTTCTAGCAAGCAGTGCATTAGCTGTGAAGCTACCTATGGTAAATTAGTTAGCCAGTGCGCTGACTTTTCAAAGTTGTAAATGTCATTTTCATCACAGAAAGAAGTTTTTGACAGGGACACATTTTACCATCATCTATCAACACAACAATCCAGACATATCAAGTCTTACCAAGTTTTTCATGTTGGTATTCAATTCCCAAATAACTCTCATAGAATGAGAGAATCTTCCCGGTAATCTTAGCTGCATATTCAACATGTCCTGCTTCAGCGGCTTCAGAGCGAGCATACGTCTGTGTGAGCAAAACACAGAGGTCAGGTGAGAGGCAGTAATTTATGCCATTATACCTAAACTTGCTACAATTACAAGGTCAACACCATACTAAAAACAATGACAATGACTTCTGTCGATTCATCTTAAATCAACAGGAGTACACATACGTTTATTGCCTTATCCTTGTATACAGAAGAGGTTGGTGTGAACCCCTCTGTAACCGTGAAGGCAAACAGGTATGTTGACATCCTTGGTGTGTCAGAAAAAGTAGAGTATAGCCACCCATTCTGCAGGTTATTGGTACCTAAGACAGAGAGGAGGAACAAAGCAGACCAATATAAGGAAGGATATGTTATTATGGTTTATCTATAATTGCTTTGTCCAGTAATCAGGTTGTCATGACACACCTCCTGCCAATTCCCCATTTGCAAGCGCTTTGGTGCCATCCCTGTGGATGATGGTCACTCTAAACACAGCTTTCATTTCTGGCTCATCGAAACAAGGAAACACTCTCCTGGCATCTGTGGGCTCCATATTGGTAGCAACAAGGAATCTATGAATAAAGATACAGACAGTCAGCCTTTTATTATCAGGTATTTACTGAGGGAACACTAAATAAAACGTATCAAAGAAGAATAATCCATTACAAATGACTTTCAATTGTTATGTTTAAGCATTGAATTCAATTAATGTGCTTTTGTGTCTTTCAAATGCTGGTGGAAACAGTGAACATTTTGTCCACAACACACACAGGAAGCCAGAATCCATGACTTTCAATAACTGTAAATGAATGTGTAAAAACAGCAGAGAAAACATGACTGAGTGGTGACTAGAGGGATATCGTGTTACCTGTAGGTTTAACAGAGTATAAATAATGTGACACACTGTGTGTGTGTGTGTGTGTGTGTGTGTGTGTGTGTGTGTGTGTGTGTGTGTGTGTGTGTGTGTGTGTGTGTGTGTGTCGATCCACACATTAGCACAGTATGTGCGTAAGCACACGTCTTCACTCAGTGACTTCATATATTGCTTTGATTCTTTTTACCCCACGGGTCTGTCATATTAGCAGACAGTAATCCAACAGGACAATAGCCTAAACCATGAAACCTGTCTGATTCTTCTGAGTAAAATAGGACTTTTTTGTCAAGTGTAGGAGATAAATGGACAACAGCAACACTCTATATTTTAAGACCTCTGATTCACATTGTGTTTTGTTAGATTTACTGACTCTAATCCAGATGTGTTTGTTTGCTGATTAGGTTTGGTCTCATCTAGTTTATTTCTCTTTCAGCATCTCAAAAATCTACTTATTGTTGGACAAATTTGTTTTCTCAAAAGACAAGTAAAATCTTCGGCGCCTCCTCCTCTGGCCTGCAACATGATGTAATATGATCCGGGCCATATATTTTTTTTCTCTTGTTGTTTCATACCAATTTAAACTACCCTTCAACTAAATACAATTAAAATAAAAAACAGAATTCTATTCTGAAAAATGTATTGTGTGTATGTATTTCTGAAGGACTTCATATTACAGTTTGCTGATATTCTATATCCAAAAAAGTATATCTTTTTATTGGCAGAGAGGATTAGCAAGTTATCAACTGACATTTCATTTCACATTGTTCGTGAAGAGACATTGTTTGTGTCCAAGGCTCGACTTATTTACGTATAGAACAAACAGAAACCAGTGTTTGCATGTTTTTGTTTGGTATGATGAACACATGTTAGTAAAGGAAACAAAAAAGTACATTTTCAGAGATACTGCGCTCTCTTGTAATACCTGGACATTGACGCGGTGCCAAGCTAATCTGAGTTTGAGACCTCTGATGTACACAGTGTCCCACCTTTTCTGGAATCAGGGCTGTGTATGACCTGTTGTGGAGGCTTTGGGGTTGTTTAAAGGCACTTTAGCAAAAAATTGGTTATGTAACTGATTACTTTTACTGGTGAGCGATTAGAAAAAGGAAAAAATGACTTAATAAGTAATGTGTAATGAGTAACTGATTCCATTTTTTATATAACTCACCCCACACTGCTGATTACAAAGAAAACATCATAACCAAAAATCAGATTGGAGTTGTAAACACTTCACGCAGTCTTTTTAACTGCAGTCAATACACAACATGTTCTTTCAGTTTCCATGAAACAGTCTAAATTGGACTCATCTATAGAATAGTTTGAGTCTTTTCATCTAAAAGCCATCAAGTGTAAAATCTTAATCTTAAAGGTTTCTTGGGGGAAATCCTGACAAGACTGTTTCAGTGTATGCCCTCAAAATACACTGTAAAAAATCATAAAGGAATACAGTGGAATCATTTTATCTTTTCTCATTGACTTAACAAATATAGAGGTTTGTTTTTTTTCCAAGTTAAACTTCTTCTTGCATTTATTTTCAGAACTCTTTAAAACTGTTAAACAACTTTTAAATAAATCAACTCATTAAACATGATCAGCATATTAGCAGATTTGCCCACATGCATCGCTTGAGAGTTAAAACTCTCCTGAGTCCCTTCCTTTTTGAAGAAGAAGAAAATATATGTGATGAAATTGCTTTGTCTCTAACACACTTTAAGGTAAGTCATGGTTGCTGGTTTTCATTATAAAGAATATACTGTGAACCATGATGAAGGTTAGTGTTGAATTCAGGCGTTTGTAATGTTTCTCAGTGTGACTGAAGAGTTGTTGATTCAAATTCATTTCTTAAGCTTATTGAACACGTTATCTCAAGTATAACTGAATTTGATGTTTATTTGACTAGAAAAGTTTATTTTGAATCATAAAATTATTTTAACTTGTCTGTCAAGTTTAAAATTTTAGGGCAGCCCAGACACTAACTTTTTAAACATAAAACTATTTTCATTGTACACTATAATCATAAATCCTACACACAGAGACATATACACATACATATACATGGACTTATAATTTTAATATTCTTTTACTCACCTCTCTGTGTTTGTATCATTTTCATGAGCTGGTTTAACTTCATATGTGCTCAGAAACAGTCCATCAAGATTTTGTGATATTTCGCCACTGAAAGCCAGAAACAAACTGTAGTTTCTGCCTGCCTCTAGTGCCTCATTCAAATGAACCTCGAGGAAGTCAGTCTGGTCTTCAGGACTATTCATTGTGGTGACACCTATGTTCTCATCGCTATCTGTGTTCAGCACCACAGGATGAGAGACATTCAGGTCCTTGCTGTTGAGGTAGATGGATTTAGTTGTCTGGACGCAGTGAAACTCGACAGTAGAGTTTCCGGTGAAGAGCATTGTCTGGTTTGGACTGGTGACATTCTCCTTCTTCTCAGGCACTTGGGTGTAGAAGTGAGGCTGCAGGTTCACCTCGTACTTAATAGGGATGAGATTCTTTGGCAGCCGCGAGACGGGTGGTGGTCCTGTGGTGGTGGTCGGGATGGTTGGACGGGCCGTCGCGTTCAATGACTCGATCTGAATCTCGTACATAATGATCATGGTGATGGTGCCAGCGATGACCGAGACGGTCAGGATGGCAAAGGCTATGGCGATAGCCTTGGACGTGGCAGACTCTTTGGGCATGGTGGCCACTTCCTTTAGTCGGCCCTGAAGGTCCCGTTGCTCGACTGGTCAAGATGAGTCCAAGAAGTCCCTGAGCTTGTTTGCCCCTGGTCTGCAAAGACAGATATGTTCGTGTTAAAGTAACCTCCCTCCCATAAACAGGGTTTGGCCTCAGCAATTAAGGGTCTGTGCTTGGATTAAGCATTAACTTGGGCAATGTAAAAGGAGCAAAGAGTAAGTTATAGTGTGAGGAGGCCGATGTTCATTGGCCTTGTTGTAATTCATCAGAGTATGCTCTCAAACATCTGGAGGTGGTTACTGTGGTCTTGCCACTAATGCAGGGGTTAGGTAAACCTCAAGGAACACTTTATCCTCACGCTGCACTCTTGAACACATTACATACACACACACAAACACACACACACTCCTACACATTCCCTCTCTATGAACATAGCACATACTGCCCGAACCATCATAATCACATGCCTCACTGGACACAGGAGCTGCTGGTGTAGAAAATCCTTCAGAGTTAGAAGATCATCACTGCTGATTGTAGGAGAAGGTGTCCAGAGATCCAAACTGCAGTGACAATTCCTCTGACTTCTGCCATCCACAGGTAAAACCTCACTGTGGCGGGGACAGATGATGGGTCCCAAAGACACATGTTATAACAGATCCTGTGCGATTGACAAAGTCCCAACAAACGAGAAGCATATGAAGGGAGGAGTGAGGAGTGGGCTGGATAAAAGAGGAGAAAAAAGGGCAAAAGAATAGAGAACAGAGTAGCTTGGGAAATCACTGAATTGCCTGGAAAGCCCCAACCTCAGGGAATCACGACCACCATGACCACCACACACACATTCCTCACCTCAGGAGAGGAAACACGGGGAAATAAATAGGCAAATGAGAACAGAGTACAAGAGGGCTTGAGCTGGGTGCGGCAGTGGTTATTTGTACTGAGAACAGATGTTGCTGTTGCAGGGTCAAGGAGATCAGACCAACCCGGCCATACTGAAACACAAGATACTGTAAGAATGAAGGCACATCATCATCACAAAAAGACCGGAGCCAGGTGGAAGGGAGGCCAAGCGAGGCCATATTGCTGGTTCGCATTACACATGATCTCTGATTAATGAGCTGTTAGGGACGTAACGATGTTTATGACACTTGTCAGAACACTTTTTGGTTTCATGCATTGGAAAAAAAACTTCAGAGTAAATTCCATTGATTTAGTCACAGAGTTAACAAGTTTAACAAAGCAAATAAAACCTCAGAAACAATCCCCTGGTGCTTACTTAAAACAATATTCCATTGGACAAAACCTCAATCGTTTTATTATGTGACAAAGTGGCAACAGATCAGACATTACATCTGTCTAAATGTCAGAGCTTGTATGTGTTGTTATTTCTTAGAAAGCAGGAGTTAAGCTCTGGGATGGAAATTATTCATATTCCTCTGTGAAACTTCAAAGCTGATGCCTACACATACAGCAGGGACTAAGTTTGTCTAACGTATTGATGCTTGATACTTTTTCAACAGCACTTGTTTAAAACAATACAATATTCATCAATTATAGTATCAAAAGTGCTCATTTAAGATATAATTTCTTAATTGTCCTGCCTGTAATTTAGCTCACAAAAGTCAACAGTGTTCAGGGACTTTTTCTGTGCCAGCATTGTGTGCAGGTTTTTTATTTAAAAAAGGGGACTTGTCCTGTGTGTGACTTCTTCGACGTATCAAGTATCCCTTTATATACTAGTACTGCATCAATTTTTGGTATTGTGACAACTTAAGCAGGGACAAATTTACACAAAAGCTCACAAATGACAATAAAAACAGAGTACAATTCTTTATGAACAATCTTGTAAAATATTCTACACTCAGTTTCATCATATCATCCAAATCTCACACATACATTTGCATACATCACATAATCACACATCTGCTAGTCATACAACACATAAGCACATGTCCTGGAGTGAATGGTGTTAAACTAGCACATTTGTAAAGGCAAGTTTATGTAAGACCTTCAGAAGATGGCCAAAGCTTTGAGAAGAGGGACCTCTACTGACTAGGAGAACAACTACAAAAACACTGATATCATTCGTCCATTGTCAGAAGCAAGCAGTCAAGGCTCTTGGCAAAAAGGGATGAAAATCACATACATGTGAAATACACAGAATCCGTGATCCACTCTTTCCACACAGAAAGCTGGATTTGGTCACTCACTTGCTGCAGTGATTTGAGCAACAATAATCCTCCATGACAGCAAAGGAAATGTGCAAAATGTTTCCAGATATCTTAAGTTGAGAAATTCCTTCATTTTAAGACAAGCAGATTAAATGTTTTGAAACCTCATGAAATCGTACATTTGCTCTTTCTCTGTTTTAGGAGAAAAACAAATGCTGGAAGAAAAACTTGATACACAGCAACAATAAAAGTGCAGAAGCCCACTTCCACCACTGCGATGAAGAAAAGGTCCTGCAAGTCAACATGAATGAGAAATAATGGCTCAGTTATTAAATCATTCATTCGAGAAACTTCTTATTACTCATTATTTTTAGATACTTTTAATATTTTGAGAAACCAGTAATGACTTATAGTTTTTCCCCCATCACACTGGTGGAAATGGGCTTTCATATAAAATAAACAAACAAAAAAAACACTCAAGAAAACAAAATGTTTGATGTAATCTGGTCCAGCATTGGAATGAACCCTCCTTTAGCTGTGCTGCATTCCTGACTGTCTGTGATTAGAGTTACACAGCTTCATACTGGCAGTCTGAATGTGCAAAGTATCTAGCAGCCAAGTCAAAGTGGCTACACAGAACCAGTTCAGGTTTTCAGTTCAATTGAAATGAGACTATCTAAAGGTCTTGGTCCTACTGGTCCTACCAGGGTCAGTATCCATCATTTCTGAGAACCTTTTTGGTCCTGTTCTATGTCTTTACTTGCAACAGAATTACTGTGTTACTAAAATTTATTTGGTTCAAATGCTACTCAGAATATAACATATTCTACGAGCATATGATTGTAAATTCAGTTTGAAATTTTTACTGCATGTGCACAAATGCACAGTAAAAAGGTTGAGAAAACTCATTTTAAAGACAATTTGGAAATAGAAATAAACTAAAAAAGGTTTCCCAACCTATAATCTTAAAACAGTGTATTGCAAAAAATGCTTAAATTCATTAAATTGGAAATTAATTATGGTTAATAATTAGATATATTATTTATATTCTAACCATTTTTATTTTTAAGCACCCAAATGATGACAAATTGGGTTCACAATTCACTGTGAACAATTTTTGAAAAGCAGATTTTTTGATTTTCTAAACTCAAAGATTCAATTTTATCTAAAGAAGAAAAGAAAATTATCTCAAAAGATTACAGGTCAGTAAAACTGAGTCTGAATGTGACTTAAAAAAAAAAGGGTGAAAGAAGTTGCCTTGAAATTCTGAGTTTTCTCAGGTTTCAACAGTGTGATCTTATCAGCCATTTCTGAAATTCTTCAGTCAAGGGTTTAGTTTCTCTACAGTCTTTCATAAAATAGAAACAGTAGATGACTGTTTTGGCAGATAAATACAACAACCAAAATATAGCAATACTTAAATTAACACTAAAGTACATGTCAGTTACTCACAACTTGAAAATCTGATGTAAGGATAAAGGCTAAATAGTTTGAGGGTAAAACTAATATTCGAGGTAAATTAATATTTTGTGAAAAAAGTTTTCTAAATTTTAAAACTGACTGCGGTGACTCATAATATTATGACTTTTTCTTGAAATTACAACATGTCTCTCATTGAATGAGTTATAGCTACAATTTCCTAAAAATATCTTTAGACCTTTTTTTTCTTGACATAACAGAGATTCTTCTCATTATTCTTTCTTCCCAAATTATTTTTTTCTTACAGCACTGCAACTTTTTTCTCACAGTGTTGCACAACTATGCTTTCAACATGTCAGAACTTTTTCATGAAAACATGAAAACATGACTTTTGTCTCCTCAGCAGTGGCTCTTGTGCTCGTCATAGTTTTCTCTTTAACAGGCAAAGTTTAAAAGGCGTTCTCCACTCTCCTCTCTGAGTAGCCATTACACTTTGTCATCTGGTCTAGTCCACCAGCCATGCACATTTGGCTCAGGTACAGTTACAGTTAAAGTTCATTTTTTCAGCACAGAGCTCTCGTGGAAATGGATTCAGGCCAGCACAACACAGTACAATCAGTATAAAGCACGTTTGCTCTTTGGAGATATTTATTTTATATAAAGTCTCAGTTTTTATCTGCAAATATGTGCAACTCTGAGTCTCTTAGTACAATCATTAAAATGTGGACAAAAATGGTGTGTGTAAAACCAATATATTGCTTTCGACCCACCAATTTCTATGGAAGGTTATGGAATTCACTTCCTTTAAAGTTGCACAGTTGGCTACCACAGCCAGCTGTCTAAATGCTGAACACAGTAACAGGACTGTTCCAATATGGCAGACAGCTCCCCATAGCTCTCCTCTCTCCACGTGGGGAGAAGCCTCTCATTGTTGAGGGCCTGAAGCTTCGGCGTCCCCTCCCTGAGGACGTGGTACAGGCATGGCCACCGGCTCTGGATCCTCAGCCTGGTCCTCCTGTCCAGAGTAATGCTGCGTACAGTCTTCTTGGCTTGAAGCTCCCGCAGGGCAGGAAGGTTCAGAGAGGAGAACACCAAGCCTCGGCTGGGCGACACGTCCAGGAACTCCAGAGACTGAGACTCCAGAGTGTACGAAATGCCCAGGTGCCTCATTGGCACCAGGATGTGTAAAGTCAGAGACTTCAGGTTAGGCAGGGATTTGGTGAGGGTCTGCAGAGTTGAGGGTGTTACTGCTTTGAAGACCCAGAAATATTTGAGCTCGAGGACTCTGAGCTGCTGGAACTGGGTGAGCAGCGACACGGAGACATCCGACCAGTCGAAGTTTAACCGCATCTTGGAGATACGCGGGCAGTTGTGGGTGAGTTTGGTCAGCAGCTCCTGGAAACTGGTCAACTGTGACAAACTCTGCTAAAAAAATCAAAGTGAAAAAGGTATTAAATTGCATTCTATGTGGTCTTAAAGCCTTCAATTGAACTTGGTGAACATATATAGTATGGAATGAAACGAATTTAAGTTACATGTCTCTTTTCTTAGGAATATCATAGATTTCATATTTATATGGGCTACTATATATCTATTGTGACATATTCTGAATCAACATAAATGTTAAAAATAAGGAGATTACAGATTTTAATATATTATAACTAAATCCTATAATAACATTTATGCCACAGAAATATTTGTGTGTATAATATGTGTGTCTATTTTTGATAGATCTTAAAATATATGACATAAATGTGTAGAAGGTACATCACATCTATATGCATATATGTGTAAGACATACATGACAGTATACGTTATACATGTTCACATGTTTTATCATACACTATGTCATAAAAGAGGAAACACACGTGCACAGGACTATGTATTGCCCTCATCACTGATGTCCTTGAAAACACATTTACAACTTTATCAGGCATAATCATCATTACAGCTGCAAATATCTTCATTAAACCTCTAAAAATATGAAGAGCAGCTTTCATAAAAACAATATATCAGTAACAATAACTACCACCTGAGTAATTATAAAATAGTAATGGTCACAATGTTAACATAATAAAAAACTTAACTGAATACACCATTGGTATTTTAATGCGAGCTGATAAACTAAAGCAACAGACATGCATTAGAACATGGTATAACTGTCAAAATAAAAAAAAAACACACTGGTTTCTGATCAGAGTGACTGCTGACTGAACAGATAAGGAACCAGGATTAATAAAGCCTGGCTGTTAGTCTGGTCTGGAGCAGGCTAGCTGCACAGACTAAAACTCTACTGTAACTTATGCACCACTGCACATCAAAGAAACAAGTTACCCGGTCCATCTTGGTGATGCTGTCCTGGTGTGAACTGGAGCTGGAGTGGATCCTGAGGTCCAGCGGCTCAAGAAGAGTAGATGTCCAGTTCAGGTCCAGGTTGCTGAGGTCTCTGCAGTGGACATTGTCCAGCAGGTGACTCAGAAGCTCGGCCCACTTGTTGCAGCGATCTCCAAGGTCAAAGCTGGCCCTCAGCGTGAGCAGGCTGGCTCTGCGGGAGATGAGGTGGTGGGTGTAATGGTGGACCCAGGATTTCCACCTCTCAAACTCACGGTTGGAAACAAACACCATTTCCTGTCCAAGGTGGAAGACACCGCGACGAGAATAGTCTGCCACCCGCCACAGCTTCCAGGAGCGGATAATACAGCTCCAGCTCAAGCACACCAAAGCACAGCTGCATTTATCCACGTCGTTCAGGTACGAAAAGATATGCAGCTGGCACTCCACCGGCAGCAACTTGAAAGGAAAGTAGTCATCCACTGTTTTCCGCCGGCTGCTTACAGGGACCAGGGGTCTTTTTTGTGATGGCATGATGGTAGACAAGGGAATAATATTGGTGGTCACTGGTGGAGGTCAGAATCTGGTCTTGTAGTCTGGCTCTGCCATAAATACCTTTGGTCTGTTGATGGCTGAAAGATAAATAAAGGAAACAGACAGAAAATAATTTTAGGGGTTGTCTGTTTTTGTCTCTTTTTTTGAAGCTGGTCAGGGTATCTAGCAGAAGAAAGTAACACCCACCAGGTCATCCGTTTTACAGAAGGCAATGCAATGTGCCTTAGGGCACTGAAGAAAAGAGTATATCATCAGAATTCACATTGAGTTTGGTCCACTTCTGGTTGAAGTGATAACCTGGATTATTTAAAGTCGGGTTGTATGAGGTATTTATCCATAGTCAGTGTATTGGCTACAGTAGACGCCGGTCAACAAGTACCCAGTAAGGGGATGCAGAGAGGAGTGCCAGCATGAAAATTAGGTAATATACTGCTGTGCACAGGGTCATCAACAAAACACACTTTAGCCACTTTAAGTAAACACAGTTCATATGTACACTAAATATGGAATATTTTCACAGCTTTACTTTGCCATCAGACAGTCTTTTCTGACAGGAAACCACCATTATATAAGCCAAATATCTCCAAACGAACCAGACTCTGTAGAAGAAATGACAATTTCACCTTGCAAAACATGTCAGTTTCTGGTATTCTGCTGCCTTCTGTTGGTTTATTTGGGCTGTTTTGTTTTAAAAGGACAGTTCAGCTTCAGTAACAACAATAAGAAATAAAGGCAGCAGTAGACCACCAACACCCGTGTTCTGTGAGGTAAAATGACTGATTTCACAGAGTTTGGTTGGTTGGAGAGATTTTTGGCTTATATAATGGCAGTTTCAAAACAAAAAATACTGACAGCAAAGTAAAGCAATGAAAATGTTCAAAATGTAGCATACGCTTCAAATCGATAATGATTTTTTTAGGTGTATCTTTTTTAAGTAGAAAAATATGTTATTGCAGACCCCATTCACAGCAGTTCACTGCATATCTGTGCTGGGACTCCTCTCTAGGGGGTGTCAACCAGCATCCATTGTAGGTAGAACACTGTGGATAACCATCTCATACAACCCAACATCAAATAATCTGAACTACCCCTTTAACGTTTGAGACTTTGGATCACAAAAACTGGAAAACCAAACAGCTAAAACAACGAGTTACTTGGCTGTATTTACAGTTCTTACATCATACTGAGAATTGAACTGTGGTTCAGATCGACCTCACAACTTTACTTCCGGTGTACAAATTGAACTTTGTGTTAAATGGTTCCTGTTCAAAGGTCTTCATCTCGGGTGCAAGATAACATACACTGAGTCTGGTGCTGTAGATGTAATATACTGCATGTGATCTCTTTAATTAGATTTCCCATTTAAATTCATGCACACATGACAGGGTGAGCGTCTTATTTGCTCTCTTGTTATTGATTATTAACATGAGGTTGACCGCCGAGCCAATTTAAACAGCGACTATAACACTGGTATTTAAAACATGTTGGGGGAAAAAGCTTACATGTAATGTGATACTGCTTGCACAGCCAGGAGTGGTGTCACTGTTACCTTTTGGTCGAACAGGCTGCCTTCTTTCCTCACTTTCAAAGCTAACTTGCTACATGCTAGCACAGAGGAGACAAAGGAGTGTAAAATTAAACATCATTACTGCGCACTGTTGAGTATTTCATGGAATTAACTTATTATCCGAAAGTATTAGTAACTGTGAGGCAGTTTATACAAATACAAAATTTAGAAAATAACCTACAATTTTCAGAAACTAGCCCGGGTAGTTAGCTGTCGAACAGCTGAGCTTTGTTGTTGTTTTTGTTGTGGCTCACTGGTGATGGCGTCATCAACGTGCGTTGGGCTGCACGTTTTGTAACGCGGCGTTGCACCGTCGGGCGGAGGTTAGTCTTTGTCAGGAGATGGTTGCGAAAAATAATTCTTCTTATCTTAATGCCTACAGAGGGCATTTAGCGAATTACGAAAAACATTACACCAAAAAGACGAAGACAACAGACATCAGCTGTGTGGGTGTTGGAGGATCTACAGCGGATGTGACGGAGTAAGAACAAGCCTCCACAAGAACAATTAAAAAAAAAAAGTTTTCGCTTATAACAGGTACTTTTGTGAATGAGAAATTAACTAGATTTATATTATAATGTTCGGTTTTATTTCCTCTGTCGTATTCCGTATCCTTTGCGCTGTACTTTACTTACATTTCATTTTTATACGGCGTGTAAGGGATGATCAATGAATTTCGGACATTAAGAAAAAAACTGTCAAGTTTTATTTTTCTTGACATGGTGACATTAAAATTCAACTATACTGAATACTGAATAAGTTCTGAAATTTAAATACAGTATGTTGAAATACAGTTTAACAGTAAATCAATCTAAAAGCGCAATCAATCATATGTGAGTAAATACTTTTGCTGCCCAATCGTTGTTTTTTTTGTTTTTTTTAACAAAATCACAATATGGTTCACAAATTCAAGCAGCATAAATCAAAACACTAAAGCAAAACAAAGTAAAATAATAACAAAAAATAATTATAGTAATAAAAAGTAAACAAATTAACTCCAAGGGGGATTCAATTAAAATATAATTTCAGTAACACATTTATGTATATAAAAATACCTAGAATACAAACATTATTACATAAAAATTCACATAATTAAGTCTGGAACACCAAACTTAACAATATCATCTTCAAAAACAGGTATAACATTCTTTGTAACAAACCACTTGTGTATTCTTTCAATAAATAAATATTACAATATTGTTGACTGGGAATTCATTTATTTTTCATAAATCATTATATAGTATGTCATTGTGAATATTGTCCAATATAGAAGCAATGTAAGGGCAAAATTATTTTAAATTATTAAAATAATTATACATTTTGATAAATTTGTACATCACAACTGCAAGTGTGTGTTCTTGTCATCCTCATGCTGTACATCTCTAATCTGGGAAACTGTGGGCTGAATTTTGTCCATGAAATATATGTAATCTTATTTTTACAATCATAATGTATTAACAGAATTTGTGCATATAACATATCGCTTAATGTGTGACCAAAACTCTGGACCACTATCTTAGGTGCAGGGGTTAAAAAATAAAACTGGGCACCAGCTGCATGCAGTGGGGCCGTACTTGCAAACCTTGAGACCTCAAAAATAGGGATGATTCCAAAACCAAAGTCGGGGGTGTATGGGGTTCCTCCTTCAGAAAACGCTGAGTTCACTGACTTTGTTTGCTGTATTCTGGTGGCATTTTAAGAATGGAAATAACTAAACAGTAAATATGAAGTTTGAAATGAGTGAATTATTTTGAGGAAGATTTGCAAGTCAAATTTAGAAAATAAAAATGTAAATAGTAGCGCATTAAATCAAATAAACAATAGACATTTCATTATAAAAGCATGGTCTTTTATTTTAGTCTGTTCTAGTCTGTCTCTGTTACAGCAAAGTCAGTCTGCTCGACTGATGATTTTGATATTTTATTTTATTTTTGAAAAGCTGAAAAAAGGTTTAAAAAGCAACATCTGAGGGGTGTAAAAAACAAAACATAACAAAAGAATTGTATTTCCCACTCTCTGATTCATGATCACAATCAATCAGTACAAAATAAACTCATACACGTTGCCTGTTAATTGCTGAATTGATCTATGCATACATTTCCCATCATTCACTTATACACACAAATGTGTGAAACTTTGCATATGTCAGTATTATTACTTGTGTGCTTTTTTAAATCCACAAATCATAAATGTCCCACAGCTAATATGTTTTAATGGAGTGTTTAAAGTGGCTTAGATGTTGCATATTTTCAGTGTTGAACCTAAATCAACAGAAAAACCAGGATAGAGAGGTTCAGTGAAGGTGGTCTGGATTTGGTGCAGCAGCGTAAATGTACCAGAAACATTATAGAAGCCCAGTGTTCCTTCTTCATAATCCAGGTGTATGCCTACTCTGCAGGAGTGAGGTGGGGGAATTCGGCCTTTGTGAAGACCGTTGTGCCAAAATGTGCAGCCGGACGGAGAGCAGGTTAATTTCCAGGACAGATTATTGTGACCAAAAGAACAATCTTTCCCTGAACCCTTTCTTTTAATGCCTTTGTACGACAGCGCCACATCAACAATGCCACCATCCCACTCCACCTCCCAGTAGTGGCTCTCCTTCAGGCCTGTTCGGCACAGAGCCTGGTGATAGTAGGTGAACCTTTCCGGGTGATCAGGGTGAGCCTGGTCCCTGCTGCCCCAGGATATCTCTTTGTTTCCATCAGACAAGCAAAGACATGCAGCTATTGTGTTGGGGTCCACCTCAACCACGTTGGAGTCTGCAGGGAAAGATGAAAGAAGTGTTTAAAGCTTCATATTTGTGCTGATATTTATGAAAAGTAAAATAACATTAGCTTACTCTTATATTTGGTCAAAAGGTATGTCCTTGAATTTTTTTCCGTATGAAGGCTTGGCATTTTTGACACTGTGATGAAAAGAAAAAAAAAATACAGCTCATTCAATCTGTACAGTAACAATGACAGGAAATATACTGACCAGACCAGAATAAGTACTATATAATAATTAATAATACGGTTTAGTATGGAAGCACATTCTGCCAATGTGATGAAATAAAGTAATTATAATGAGAAATAATAGAAGTAGTATTTGAAAATAATGAGTTATTATCAGAAAATAATGAGAAACTTTCTAAAAATATTGACGTTATCTCAAAACAATAAACCACTGTAAAAATAATTTAATTTAAATAATAATTAATAAAGAAATACTGTCAAAATACTGTCATGATAGAATATGTTAATATCTTAAAATAATGGAAGACTGTCAAAATAGTGAGTTGGAATCTCAAAATAATGAGAAATCTTCTCAAAATAAGGATTTAGTGTCTAAAAATATTGACTGAGAAAGTTTCCCATGTTTTTGACATATTAACTCATTGTTTTGAATAAATTTCTCATTATAAAGATTTACAGAATTCTTTTTTCGCATCATATTGGCAGAGATGGACTTTCACAGTTTAGAAATCCAAACTTGTCATACTTACACAAATTTTTTTCAGAATGACTCAATAATTCATTCTTTTCCTTGCTGCACATATTTTTCAGTTTATCTCTCTGTGCGGTGGAAAACTCTGTCAGCTCGTCAAAACTTTCACGTGAGCCTGTGAACACAGGGAGGTCACCCAGGGCCCGGAAACCCTGCATAACACAAACCAAACACGTTGCAGGACTAAAAACAAGCAAACGACATTTTAAATTTAGAGACAAAAATTTGATACATGATGGCGTACACTTTGAAAGACTCTGAACATGTCATCACCTGAACAAAATCAACAGGGTCATCTGTCAGTGAAAGCTGGTTGAGTCGATCCTCTCTCCTCTTCAGCTCAAGCACTTCACGCTGCAGAGGGCCGAGGCGACTGTTGGTCCAGTCCACTCCAGCTTTCTCTGCTTCTCCAACTCTCTCTCTCATCTCAGCGCGCTTCCTCTCCACAGAGCGGATGTATAAACGGATGTGTTCTGCACACAGTCGCTCGATGTCATCACATGCCTCCCATGCAGCATCCTTGTAGGAAACATGCAGATTTTGAGTTATAACATTTTTACAATACTAGTGGGCTGATTTACTGTTCCTTAAATTATTCTGCAACAGAACACTGATTTTTTTTTTAGAGGTTTATGTTCTGGCAATCATTACAACACGTGGAAAACACATGAAATTAAACTTTTTTTTAATACTCTGTAAGATCAGTGGTTCCAAACCTGATAAATCTGAGGGGTTGCAAGTTGATGAACAGTCTCAGGAATCAGAAATAATAAATATATTACAAAATTGGACAAAATTATATTCATTTTTTGACAGTATAAAAAACTTTTTTTCACATTCATGTTGATGTTACAACTGGCCACTCTAAGACCCGCCCCTTTTGCATCCCCAGTCAACTTTCTCCTGTCTTGTTTCCTGTCGGCTACTTAGATGTGCTATGTGCTCGATAAGAAAGACAAATTCTGAAGATGGTAACAAGATGGGCCACGCTGTCTGTTGTGGAATTTGCCTCACTTGCTCTGAGAATGTTCCCTGAGTCTCTTTTTCCCAAGGTCATAGCTTATCTGATGGATATGGTGAGTTAGAGCAAAGAGGTGCATAGATTCATGTTTTTCACTTATGTCCAATAGAATTTGTGCATGCATGTAGATAGACACATTAGATCCATACAAGGTAATGAGTGAGATTCCAGGGCATGTCAAGAGATAATTAAATACCTTCACATGAGAAGTAACCTTGAGAATTGGGTTGGCAGTCACAATATTCTCTGTGTATTGTTAATCTGAATTCTCCTCGATCGAGCTTCATTAAATACTACTGTGTATCATCAGTCATCTAGGACTCCCGAACTCTTCTTCAGTGTCTGAGTGAACCATTCTGCAGAATTTTCACTACACTGTCTATATGGTAAATATTCAGATGCTAAGTGTAGCTTAGCATTGAGGCTTAAAGGCCTTTACACTACAACAGTGATATTAACAGTGACATGTATAAATGGCATGAAACTGTAAATATTTTCCATATGCCTGACTACTCACAACAAGCATTGACATAATTTTGTGAATTAAGTATTGGTTGGTCAGAGGTGTGGCACAATTGTCACTCAGCAAAATTCTGTTGTTGATGTAAAAGCTTGCACTGAATACATACACGTCCAAAAATATTTATTAATGTGCAAATATAAAAAAAAAACAACAACACAAAAATAACAACCAAAACATTTTGTGAAAAGGCCTTTACCCAGGTGTCTCCATTGGTTGCTTTGCAACTTCACAGTGACATCTAAGCTTCAGGAAGTCAGTATGACCAATCAAAATGTGCCATTTTTACTCTTGGGTTTAAGAAGTTAGCTTTTAGAGGTTCAGGTAGGTGGATTTGTCTACCTTTGAACAGAACCAGCCTATCTGTTTCCCTCTGATCCTAGTTTTCATGCTAAGCTAAGCTAATGGGTTGCTGGTTGTAGCTTCATATTTAACAGAGGGACATGAGAGTGATATTAATCTTATTATCTAATGTTTGATAAGTGCATGAATAAGCAAACTTTCCAAAATGTCAGGCTATTTCTTTAAGGTTTGTTTTGTGGTTTAAGAGTTCACAAGATCTAAACATCTACAATTGTCCTGCTGGTGTCTGTATTCAGTCCGTATGTGCAAGCCTCACAAATTGCCTTGGCTAAATGCATAATAAACATGAAGCAGTCATTTACATTGTCACAGGTTCAGTGTGTCTGAGGCGCAGTGTTTGTTCAGCATTGTGCTGTCTGACTGCTTATAATCACTTTGTGCTAGAGGTGAAATTCCTCTGCCGAAAACAAGTGTTGCTCAACAGTTTATAAATGCACCCATTTCCAGGACATTTTTCTGTTCCTGGTAACTGCAGTTAGCCTAAACTAGACAATTTGATTCTCATTTAAAAAAAAATAAGTAATTGATTTATAGAAGGAAATAATACGTATGTTTGTGGATGACACTCACTCTTATAGAGTCTGCTTCCTGCCTCAGCCTCGCCATCTTCCTCTCTGAATTCACCACTCTGTCTGCTATTTCCACTTTAGTCTGCTCCAGTTGTCTCTGTTGAAACACAAATCCAGGAGCTTTTCAGAACCTCAGTGACACTGAAAAGGCAAGCAACAAAAGACTCCAGTGTAGGGCTGGACTGAAATACCTGCACTTCACACTTTTCTACTGAAGCCGCCACAGTGTTGTGGCCTTTGTGTTCATCCATCAAACACATCAGGCATATGAACTGTTGGTCAGTGCGGCAGTAAATCTCCAGGAGTTTGTCGTGACGGCCACAGATGCTTTCTCTGATCTTCGCAGAGGCCTGAATCAGTTGGTGTTTTTTCAGCGGCGGCACTTCAAAGTGAGGCTTCAGGTGAGTCTCACAGTAAGAGGCCAAACACACGAGACAGAACATGGAAGCTTTTCTTTTCTTCCCTGTGCATGCGTCACACTGCACATCACCAGGTGCAGCGCAGGTGTCGCCATCAGCAGCAGCGCCTTGACTGGTTTTCCTCTTGTGTTCCTCCAACAGATCAGCCAGAAGTGTGTTCCTCTTCAGAACAGGCCTGGGGTAGACGGTCTGCCTGCACTGAGGGCAGCTGTACGCTCTTCTGCCGTTATTATTTCTATCCCAGAAGGTGTTAATGCATTTCATACAGTAACTGTGCCCACAGGCGATTGTCACTGGATCCTCCAGTAACTGTAAACAGATCGAGCAGTCGAACAGGTTCTGACTGTAAGCCATTTTCTCCCTCTCAGAGTGAGCGATGGAGTTACTTTCAGTTTTTCTGAAGGAGGAGTGGCTTGTTGGCAGTTTTTTTCTCAGTGGCACAGATATTTGCTGCACTGTCTGTGTGAGTGAGTGTCAGAGATAACCCATCAACAGTGTTAAACATTAACTGTCACTGAAAATTTCAGATTCTACTTGAGTCAAAGTAAGTTCATGTAATCACACATTGGAATGCTTGCTTTAAATACTTGCAGCTCATTGTTTGTTTCAAACAGCCTTGTTCACACATTTGTCACTCTCACTTTGACATACAAGTCCTCATTTTAATATATTTATACAGGACTAGTAATAGTATTAGCACAGTTTTGTATTTAATTGACCCAATTCCACTTTTAAATTTCTTTCTTGTCTTATTTTATTTCTATTTGATTAGTGCTAGTATTTCAAGTAGTACTCTGCTGCTGTGGTGACCTGTTTTCTCATCCTACACATTTCACTGAACTGTTGAACCTGTGTTACATGACTAATAAAACCCAACTTGAACACTCCTCGCTCTTGTGGACTTGACCAGTTCTGGAAACCAATAAAGTTAACAACTACCAGCTGCTAAGGAGCCAGAAATTTCCCTCAGGTATTGGTAGAGACCCATATGGTGCGAACAGGAAAATGAATTTGTCATGTGGCCAGAAACATGAATTCAAATTAATTCTAATTTTGCTTTTTATCTGCTGGATGTGTAAATGGGCAATTGCTGCAAACACATTGACAATGTTAGTTACATGAAACAAGCAAACTAAAAGCTATTCCAGCCCAGAATAGAAATTCAAAAGGAGGTCATGGCGGCTGCAGTGTTCATGTCACAGAGGCCAGAATTTCAACTCAACATGTTTCCTTGATCTCTGATGACATATCAGGGTCATTTTATGATTAATTACAATAAATATTTACAGGTTTCTCCTTGAATATTTTCAATGTGGGCAATATAAGAACAAGATGAAACACACTGATATTTGAAGATTTTATTAACATCAGTAAACACATGACTAAGCTTGCAGAGTCTGACTTCTATTCGTTAACTAAGTCTATTTGTAACTTTGACAGTCAATGAATGAAAATGCTGGGTGTTGTGGGATTTGCCTCACTTGCTCTGAGGATGTTCCTTGAGTGTCTCTTTTTCCCAAGGTCATAGCTTATCTAGCAAAAAAAAAACTTTCTTCACACTTTATAGCAGGGCACAATATGTGAGCAAGGCTGATGGATATGGTGAGTTAGAGCAAAGAGGTGCATGGCTTGTTTTTCACTTACGTCCAATAGAATTTGTGCACGCATATAGATAGACACATATTAGGTCCATACAAGGTAATGAGCGAGATTCCAGGGCATGTCAAGAGATAATTAAATACCTTCACACGAGAAGTAACCTTGAGAATTGGGTTGGCAGTCACAATATTCTCTGTGTATTGTTAATCTGAATTCTCCTCGATCGAGCTTCATTAAATACTCCTGTGTAAGTCATCTGGGACTCCTGAACTCTCTCTTCAGTGTCTGAGTGAACCATTCTGCAGAATTTCCACTACACTGGGTTTACAGTAGAATTGATTCATTACAGGAAAACCACATCTTTGCCATCATTATCAGCCTTTTACTTGTGTACAATGAACATGTCAAAGAATATTAGTAGTAAGTGTTATGTGAAATGGTCAATAGACCTTATTTTTGGAGCGACCCTTGTGTTTAAGGCATACTCAAGAAAGAGAATAATACAGGTGGTTAATTCACGCCACCTTAACAGTGGATGCCGCTTACTTTGGTGACAGTATCCTAACCGAGGCCCCTCTGGAGACCATGAACCCAGGGTACAGAGCCTGGGAGAATGTGGTCTGAACTCTGTGAAGAAGCATCATTTGACCAGAATCAGACACGCTGTAGAAGGACAGGCTCCCTGCCTTGTGGTTCAGATACACTCCTATGGTAGAGGAGCTGGGTGTGGGTATTTTGGTTTTGATTCCATCATGCCAAAAGGTGCAACCAGAATTGGAAAGGGAAATGCACCAGGACTGGGGTGTGTATCCAAAGCCACTTTCTCCCAGCTCTGCCCCTTTATAGCACACAGCGACCTCAACCCTTGGCCCCTGCCATTCAACCTCCCAGTAACAAACTCCGGATAAACCTTCGGTACACAACACCTGATCATACTCCGTAAATCTCTCTGGGCGGTATGGATACTTCTGGGCTTTTTTAATCCAGGTTACTCTGCTGTTTCTCAGTTAGTATTATTCAATATGACAAGTGAAGTATGTTCACCATATTCACAAGTTATTAAGTTATTGTCCTTTCATGCTACACTCAGGGTGAGAGGTTTCAATGCTGTTAACAAAAGGTTAGTATTGTACTGCTGTGTAAGGTTGCAAGTTCTGAGACTGAAAAGACAATAGATAGGCTAGTTAAAATCCCGAGGGACATATTTCATTGTAAAAAAAAAACCCCTGAGCTAGACAACTGCTAACATTAGCATTCAACCACTTCTTGGATGGTGTTACATGATACAACAGGAAAGATATAAATTAATTATTCTATTGATACTTAAGAATTACTTAACACTTTTCCTATTGTATCATGTATTTCTACTAAATGGTTATGTTAGGGAGGAAATGGTGAAATGCTAACATTAGCGATTGTCTGACACTAACTAAAGGGTTATCAAAATATGTTGTTTTAACTTGAAACCTGGTCCCATGTCCCCCCTCAGTTGCTGATCAATCAGGAAGCAGTGACATGATAAATGATTTCAGATTTTGTATGTTAATATGACTTACAACCTGGAACTCAGCAGCAGCTTATGATATTATCCTTTTGATAACATTTGAGCTTCCCATGCTGAGTGTGATGTCAGGGGAGAATGGCCTTTGTGTGAATATTGTGAACTGGAAGACATGCACTGTGACTGATTCAAAGATATTAAAGTTAAATAATGACTCACAGAAAGAGAACTCCTGTCTTGACTTAGGATCAGGATCAGCTTGAACTAAAAACAGCAAACATGACAGAGAAAAGTTTGGCCACTTATACAATATCACACAATTACAGTGCATGGATATACAATATTTTAATAAAAAGATATTTTCTTACGCTCTTCAGATAATTCTGCAATGGCTTTGGTCATGTTTTCCATTTTGTCTCTCAAATTAGAAATGGCCTTTGTCACAAAATCAAAAGGTACGTGCAGATGGATGCTGACATCAGACGACACTTCAGGTTCTGGACAGTCAAAAATGGACCGGCAGCACTAGAAACATAAAAAGAGAAACACAGCATGAACTACAGCCCTATTCACTAAATCATCTTCGTATTTGTCTGCCTGTGTACCTGCAGGAAATGAATGTGATCCTCAGTGAGTGACAGCTGCTTCAGTTCATCCTCCCCTTTTCTCAGCTCAGAGATCTCCTTCTCCAGCTGATCTGTGAGGGCCTCAGCTCGGCCCACCGCAGCCTTCTGCTGAACTCTGATCAGCTCATTCACAGCACAACGCCTTTTATCCGCTATCAGGACAACTTCAGCATAGGCTTTTTCATTCTCATCAACTGCTGCATCCCCAGAACACTGATGGCAGACAAAGGGAAGGACCAAGAAAGGGATACTGGACACATTAAATGCATTTAAGACAGCTAAGAAAAAGAAGGGAAGGTAGTAACACTTGTTTAAGCATCGCCAACTCACTGATTGTTAGTGCCACATCTTTCTATTTTAGTACACAGTATGCACACTTGACTAATACAAATAAAAATCATTTAGATTTTTTGTACATTCATTATCCTAATTATCCTAATTGGTTCCAGCAATTTTCAAACGAAGAGACATCTGTAATTTGTTCAAGGCAATGGTACCTTTCTTGCTAGTTGCATCCAGCTTCAGGAAAAACACAGGATATGTCGCATATGTCAGAGAGAGAGGAAGAAGGAAGCACACAAGACTAAATCTAACGTGAATAAAATCAGAATATTATCTCAAGATTTATGCCTGAATCGTGTCACATTGTTTTAATGTGAGAAAAACCTCTAGTGGCAGAATTTACACACTAAATGTCAAAAATGTTGTGTGTCATGTAAACCCATTCAACCTACAATACAATAAACGCTAGTCAAAAACTAATTTTGATGAAAAAAAAAATCTCACTTTAAATCTTGGAAAAAAATTGTTTTGGTTGTAAAATCCACATCTGTCACAGAGACATGCCATTTCCATGTAAGCTTAAAGAAGGAAATAGGAGTGTATGATGTTGATGAAATCACCTCAGCTCTTTTCAGATTGGTTAAACCAACAGTGATAAAACTAACCCAGTGTTATCACACTCCCCGGTCTCCCCTACAAGACAACTTACCTGCAGTTCTTTCACTTTCTGTCTCAGCTGCCGCAGCTGCTTCTCCTTCTCTTGTATTCCCTGCTGGTATCTTTGCTTCCTCTTTCCAAATTGTTTCTGAAAATAAATCATATTGTTCACCTCTTTGTTCACTGTTGAACTGGGTGAAGATTGTAAAAAATAAGTGTCACAATTCTCTATATATGTATATTTACAGACAGTATAATGTATCTTCCTAAAGCTTGCTGTTTTTGGTAGCCTAAAAAATATAATCTTGAACTAATTCAAAATTTAATCCACAATGATTTTTGTAACTGTGGCCAAAAGTTAACATTCTTACTTGTTTTTCTTTTCTCTCTGCTGCAGCTGAGACAGTGTCATGGCCTTTGTGCTCATCCATCACACAAAGCAGGCAAATGCACTGACCATCATTGCGACAGTAGACTTCGAGCAGCTTGTCATGCTTGGAGCAGATCTTCTCTTGTATGGAGGCACAGACATCCACCAGCTTGTGCCTTTTGAAAGCAGCAGACTGGTAGTGGGGCTGCAAGTGAGTAGCACAGTAGTTAGCCAGACACCCCAGGCAAAACTTGACAGCTTTCAGCTTCCTCACAGTGCAGAAATCACACTCCACATCTCCAGGGTCGACTGCATCCTTCTCAGGAGCTCGGATGGCTTGTCCTGCTGCCCCTGACATTTTCCCTGCCAGGTCAGCCAGCACTGTGTTCTTGTTCAACACAGGTCTGGGGGTGAAAGTGTGTCTGCACTGGGGACAGCTGTAAAGACCTCTGCGATCCTCCTGGTCCCAGTAGCCATTTACACAGTCCATACAGTAGCTGTGGCCACAGTTAAGAGTCACAGGGCTCTTCAGTATATCCAAGCATATTGAGCAGGACAAAGAATCTGTTTCTTTCCAGCTCTGTGCCATCTTCATCACAGCACTCTAACTTTCATTTTCTATTAAACCGAAACTGGCTGCTAAATGGGAGGTGCTTAATCTCTTTCTGAGCTTTCTGTAATATTTAACCCAGAAAACTCTCTAAATGCAAGGTTAATGTTATTTCACAAGTAAATCTGAAAGAACTGCTAACAGGCTAATAGACCTTTGTAAAAAATGTTTTACATATTCTGTCTCTGGGAGCGCAACTCTCCCTTCCCCCATTTACCACTGTGGTATGACCCAAAAATAAAAGAAAGAAGTAAATAAAAAACATTGTGCCATATTCAACCACTTTAAGATGAGGAGACAACTTAGGAAATGAAGGAACCAACAGAGGAACCGATATATGAAAGCTATTAGGTTCCAAATAAGTTTTAAAAAGTGACTTTTAAAACGATTAATTGCTTTTATCCCTGGAACATTGATGTGGACTGCTCATTTTGACAGCTGATTCCGCAAGATTTATATAATTTATACTGGTTTTGTCCCCATTCTTCTATTTTTTGGCAAGAGTGACATCTTTTAATGACTTCTCAAACCCCATTTTTATTCACTTGTTTTTATGTGATGTTGTTTTTTTTAAATATATTTTTATAGTTCTAATTATTCGTGTTGAATTTCTTCCTTAAAAAATATTTTATTGTTCTTCTTTCACCAGTCTGTCTTCTCTTTGCTACGTTCTTGTGTCTTTTGCTTTGTTTAATTTGACCGTAATTTTGTTGTTTGCCTCCTTGGTATCGTATTACTGTTTTGTCCGTCAAAGCACATAGTAAGCTGTTTTCAAACTATATAAGTGACGTTACTATTTCCCAATATATTGATTGTGAATTTCCCTCTCCTATCAAAATGTATTGTAAGTATTTTTTATTACTCTTCTTCCAAACGCAAATCAATACTATATTATTAATTTTATTCTATTTCTTGCGAAACACCATATTCATAAACGTTCCTATCGTAAATAATATTTTTTTAAGAGCCCAAGAAGAAGAAACGTTCCAAACGCGATTTCAGCTTAACGCGAGATTTCTTTAGTATCCAAGGAAACGACGGCAGTGTACGGTCGGTCCCTGTGCAGTGAGGAAGAAGAGGCGATGTGTTTCTCTTCTGGTGATGTTCGTGTTTAGCAGAGAGCATTTTACACGATGGAGCTGCCGGAGACGATCAGAAAACGTCTAGAAGACTTTTCTCGGAATGTTTTATTTGACCAGAGTCGGACCCAGCCTTTCATGAAAGAGAATGACACGTTTTTGCCACACGGTAAACTCTGAATGCAACTAACATTATGGGCGAATTAGCAATGTTGTTAACTGAGCTAACGAGCAAGAGGAACTGTTGGATGGAGACATGTTTGTCTCAAGCATAGTTAAACGATAGCCGTCGCTGAAAATATGTTGTTTACCCAGCCATGTATGTTATGACGTTGTTTTTTCTCTTCAGACAAGCGGGTTCTGTCCAGTCTCCACCTCCAGATGTCTCTGTACTTTAACATGTGGTTCTTCCCCTTGTGGTGGATTAGTGAAACTGTCATGCTGCAGCTCAAGGTGAGACAACAAAGAAAAAGTGTGATAGGAGATGAGCAAGCTGGGCTAATGTGAAATGCTATAAATCATACACACTTAAAATATCAGTGTAAAACAGTGTATACCGTGGATTCCAGAAAGGAAACCAAATTCCCAAACTAAATTTAAGACAGATTTGTCCTTCAACAGATATTCTACAAAATTACTGCCACAAAAAACAACTTAATATGTTTAGCACTGAACATCCATCAGTATATAGATTATACAATGAGGAAGAAGAAGTCCTGATGTATTTGGTTTTCTTTTGTCCATATGTTTCTGGACCAACACCCAGAAGTCCACTTGACATTTGCTTTATATTTACACCTCTTAACATTAAATTGGAGGTTCTGGATAAAGACTGCTCCCAGATAATAAATACTATTGTTCAATTTGGTCAAATATTTATATATCAAGCTTAATCAAGAACTAATGTGAACGCTCTCTTTAAAAATATGTTGAGAAGGCAGTTTCTTTTGGAAAAATATTACCTACAAACCATTAGAAACTATAACAGCATAATATGAAATGAGAAAAATGTGTTGTAGCTGTCACATTTATATTTCAGTTTCTAACTGTACTGGAACTATAAATCAATTATTTTAATTACTGAGGTGATCCTCTAATTTTTGTTTATCATTTTCCCCCTTTATTTGTTTCTTGTTTTATATAATTGTTGGCATTTTTTGGAGCTATATCATAATGTCCTAATTGTCGTGAGTGCTATGTGTATTATTTGCCTGTATTCATTAAGCTTTTGTGAATCTGCTCTTTTATTTGAAGAAGAGTCATTTCACCATATTTTAAAATATGTATGACTTGAGGAGTAATCTTCACATGCAAAACATAGTACTAGCAGGGAGAAAAGTATCTGTGATATTTCTAATGTTTAAGTAAGCAGCAAGATGTTCAAATGATCCTGAAAGGCTGATATGTGTGATAAATTAGTCTGAACTATAGTTGGTCAGGTATTTATTTCTTAATGGCATTCTTTTTAATTGTCAGATTTAGACCTAGGAACAAGTCACAATATTCCATGCCATAAAAGCCCATTTGAATGAATCACTTTAATTTAAATTCAGCTCATTAAACTACTTTGTTGTAATTGTCATTTCCACCAGTATCCTGCTCTGCCAGACTACTACAAGTTCATCCTCGTCACTGTTCTCATCCTAATGACTCTGATCGAGGCCATTAGACTCTTTCTTGGCTATGCTGGGAACCTGCAAGAAAAGGTGGTAGATCACTCACGCAAATGGTATCACTCATGTGTCATGTCATCACTCGCACAATTTGCGTACACAAAAACATGAAGGCAGAAATTGTAATTCCTGTAATGTAATGTAAGTGTTTGTGGAAGGTCCCGGAGTTGGCTGGATTTTGGCTCCTGAGCATCCTGCTGCAGCTTCCTCTCATCCTGTTTCAGCTGTTCAATGAAGCTATTCTCATACAGCCCCTGGAGAGAGGTGTTCACATAGTCCTCGCCATATTCATACTTACACAGGTACAATTACATTTCTTTTAAATACTGACTGTTAGTGTTAGTTTTATCATTCCCAATCTGAGCACAGTATACTTAAATATATGTTACAATGTATATGTTCTCTAGATTTCATCATTTGGTGATTGTCATTGATTTAATTTAAATGTTTTTATTTACTGATCTCTCCTGAATGATCCAGGCCCTCTCTGGTTTTGTGGCGCTCCGGGACATGGTCAGACACACAGAAAGCCAATTTCATCTCCGACAGTTTGACTAAATTCTGAAGCTCTGAAGTCCCTACCGCATCTTGATACACCAGGATATTTTCTTACTTCATACCTCACAGACTCAACAAAAATTGTGTCACTTTTTCTATTTTATAGTGCATGGGATATTTCCTCCCCAGTTATTAAAGAGAAAAATGTTTTAACATATATATTTTTTGTATTTTATTCACATTATATTCCATGGGGTTGCATTGTTGTTTATGTATTGTTTCAATAAATAAAAAAAAAATTGTAACACTCAGCCTGTATTTTATTGACAGCTTTCAGCTTCCTCGCAGTGCAGAATTCACACTCCACATCTCCAGGACCGCCTACTATTATTTTATTATGCAGCTGATGTAACACGTCATAGACATTGTCTGTCTACTGTCTGTGTCTACTCTGAGACCCAAGCATAAAGATTTCTCATCAGTAAATCTTGCTAATTTCAACACTCTGTGGTAAATAGATAAGAAACATCATAAACATTATGCAAGATTAACTTTTTTAGAGTTTATAATAATTTTATCAAAATTTAAAGAGTACATACTGTATAATCAGGCATCAATGTTGTCATTTGTCATATTTCGTTTCCATACAACATAAGTTTGACCCACGTCATAATATCAGTGTGTATGAGGCAATATAAAGTCATTTAATCCGGCGTATCTGTTGTTGAAGTTCTAGAAAAAATCATGTTCCTCTTCTTTCTTTAGAAGAGGTTCATATCACTGGTCAGAGAAAGATGAAATAAAATCAATCTTTAATCCCCAGATTATAATCTTGTACTCTACAGTAGAGCAGACTGTGATGATCTTTTGACCATTGTCTCTCCTGGAGCCGGCATAATCTGGCTTTCTCCTCTAGAGTGATCGTGCTTGATATCCTTTGACTTAAGCCTAGCGAGGGTGTCGCTCTGTGGACGTGACGTCTTCATGAGTCCTGAAGGCTTTGACACAGCAGGCAGAACATCTATTTGTCCTTTGTCCCCAAAGGTGTCTTTGCACAGTCTGAAGAAAATGTCAATGGATAGAGAGCACAGAAGACCATAAAAACAAGGTAAAGTGTTTGTCTTATCACTATTGCTGAAATGTCAGTGCTTATGCCCTGATTTCAGAAGTGCAATTGCAACCTGAGCATTGAACAAAGGAAGAGAAAATAACAAAGATGGAATGTTCAAGAAGATTAAAAGGGAATTTACCGTTTCCCCCGCAGGTTTCTGCCCTTTGGCACAGGCACAAATAAACTGTGTGATTCAGTTTCTCTCAGGGCGATGTCAGGGGTGAGATCTCCCTGGTTCTGCTGTCCAACTTGCACGCATCTCAGTGACAAACCCGCTGAATAAATGACAAGATAAGGAAAGAAAGAAGAAGCTGAGGTTAAGTAATGGAGATGAAGAAATTGTACTTTTTTTTTCTATTTTGTCCAAAAAATAAATGTAACTTCATCACCACAAAAATAATTTCAAAATAAGAAATGTATATATCAGTATACTATGTCTGCATATGAAACCTTCTGAGGAATCTTCTTCCTGTTCCACAGTCTGTGGTTTGGTCTTGGTTGTGTGTGCGTCTAAGGTGGAGGAATCCTCAGGCACAAAGTAACCTTCTGAGACCCGTAAAGTGTTTCTGTCTCGAAAACTGTGCTGGCTGTTTAGCTTATCAGTGGGAAAATCTGACAGCGTATCTAGAAGCATCTTGATGTACATGGGTGGGAGAGACCTGCAAAACAACAATAACTGAATCTGAAAGTACCTGTAACGTACTTATTTACTGTCTATTGATAAGTGTTCAACATCTCTGGGAGGTTTACCTGCGAGGCCCTGTGAGGGGGGGTGGCAGCCCTGCAAGACAGAGACAAGACGAGCTTTTAACTTTTAAAATGAATTAAATTCCAAATAAAATAAATATTGAAAGGGAGTTTGATAATGTATTGATGTGATAAATGTAACACCTTTAAATATATATTAAAAACTTGAATGTGTTTCTGAAACATTTATTTCTGCATGGTTTCTGTTACTTTCTATTTTTATGGTGTTTCAGGGTAAAACTACATATTTTTTCCTTATAGGACTGTTTAAGTCCTTACTGTGTCTTTGTTATAGACAGTGTGTGTTATGTTCCCTAGCGGATCACTAAAATACAAGTAGGAGTGAAAACATACTCAGTAGAAAAGGGGATTTTTTTGATACGGTCATTGTATCTCATATTGTACAGAAACCTGAAGTGTATCAGGATTATAGAATAAAATGATCATTTCTATAATAATTAAATCATCAAAATTTTGTTTTTCTTAAAATCACGAATTACAAAACATTTTCACTCAGTGCACTTTAATCAGGGATTGCCTTTTTTTTTTTTTTTATGTCACTTCTCAATGTTTTTGAATATAGTGCAATGGCTCACTTTGTGTGGTGTCTTCTGGTTTAAATGTGCACTGTATGCAGTTTTATCTAGGTAAATATTACATTAAAATTTAAACAATGAATTCAGTTTCATAAACCACAACACAAACCTCTGTTGACTTTATATGACACAAAGGACCGTTGGGGGCAGTGATGCAGCTGTTGGTTGAAACTAATTAAATTTGGAGAAGGAGGGAGGAAAGCACTCAGGTGCAGCATCTGAGAGGAGCATCTCCACTGTCCTGGGTCACCTGTGAAATCCAGCCAAGCAGAATGTTCACTGTTACACAAGACATTTCCTAATGCATTGGTGATTCATAATACTCCTTTACCTGCAGGAGACTTATTTATATATATATTGGACAATGAAATACTGACAACAGCCTTTTCAGAGTGCTGTCTAGTAGGGTTAGAAAGTTATTTTTATACCTACATGTGCTTAAGAATTCATAGACATAAATAAGTCAAATTGAAAAGCATAATTTCATTGATCAAATCCGTTTGAATATCACGCCAATCACGGCGTGAATTGGGTAAAATATGTTTTGCTGTTTTGTGACACAAAATAAATCAGTTTTTGAAACAGAAAACTGATGTGGGAGCTTGAACCAATAAACGCTATAATACTTGTGGTGAGGATATTTCCATAATTATATCACTTACTTTTGTATTTTCACCTTTCTATTGCTTATTTTTGTACTATGACTCTAATTGCTAAGGCATTTCTTTGTTTTTCTTATTGTCAATTCTATTTTTATACTGTATACTGCTTATTTTTGTACTTTGTGCAACTTCTATCGCTAAAATCTTTCATTCCTTTCTATTTATTCTTTGTAAACATGTGTGAGTCTTAGATATGTAAATACATGTGAGTGCAAGCATTATTTAAGGATGACACAACTGCAACTTCATTGTGCCTGCACACTGACAACAATGATAATGATAACGATAATTTTTAAAGACTGAGCCTCCAAAATGAACATTACCTGTGTGAGGTGTCACAGCTGTGTGTGTGCTGTGATGCGGACATGCCCTGCGATGCAGGTATGTGGCTTTCATGTTTTCTAGAGGGTCGTCCTAAAACACAGAAAATATCCCAAAACCATGTCAAAATTATAGATTCTATTATGTTACTTTAAGTATCACAAACAGTTTGCAAATTCTCATTCAGTTTCTGCAAGTTTTAACGACTTAAATTCAAGACTTTTAAAGACCATTATAAATGTGATTTCAAGAGCTATTTTGTGTGAATGCAGAACAATTTTGGGTGGCTGCAAGTATTTGCTGGTGTTTTTCTGACTTCCCATGCGTCTAGTTTCTAATTTGAGCATTTTGTTGCATAAGGTGCACCGGGCTTCAATTTTTTTTTTCCAACCAAGGACTAAATGCACTGTTCTAGAGCCAGATCTGAACTTGCACTTACTTATTTGTTTTTGAGATGCTATTTTTTGATGAGGAGACACCACTTTAGCCCACACACCACATTACAAAACAGTAGCTGGATGTGTTCCAATACATTCTGACCATGCTGCCCAGTTTGCAGTTTGTCTTCATTGGTTCCATGCTGGTTTCATTTTGTAGTTGTTACAGCGTGATCAAGAGTGAGAGTGAGACTGAAAAATGTAAAAGTAACATTAACCTAAATATTCCAATCAAATTTTAAGATCTGTCAAAACTGTGTTTAAGACATGTTAAAGGCCTAAAAAAATTCAGATTATTGTATTTTAGACCTTTTAAGACGCCATAGACAAGTGGCCTGTTAGGTCAATTGGTAGCACGCTGACCCCATGTACTGAGGCTGTCCTCTACAGCGGCCGTGGTCTTGAACCCTGCTTTTATGTCCCTCCACTGCATGTCAATCCAGTCTCTCTTCCACTTTCCTGTCACATCTTCAACTGTCCTATAAATTAAAGGCATAAAAGCCCCCAAAAATATATTTCAAAAAAGACCTCATGGACCCCCTGTGATTGATAAAACTTGAAGTGAAGTGAGAATGAATGTCTGTCTGTCTGTCTGACTGTCTGTCTGTCTGTCTGATCTTTACCTTGATGGGCTTGCAGCCCTGATACAGAGTCACCCGACTGACCTCTCCAGGGTGAGTGGTGGGAGGAGGAATCACAGCTTTTCTTATCAGGCCATTTATCTTCACAAAGAAAGAAATGATATAGGAACATCTCAGCAAATATTCTAACTGAACGTATTTACACCATCCCAGCTTCATACCTGACATTTTTTCCTGTGTCTTCCAACAGGCCTCTCCTGGATGCTCTCTTTAACTGTGTCCTCACTGGGCAGGCTGGACTCCTGTAAAGTCCAATCACTGATCAGTCTTGTTGGGAGTCAGTAATACATTAAGCAGACAAGACAATATTTTTTGATGCTGCTTTGCAGGACCTTTGGCTGTGTGTTATTCTTCACTCTCTCTGATCGCAGCCTGTTCCTCTCTTTATGACTCTTCAAGCGTTTCTTTTTTATCTTTACCGGAGTTTGCTGTGGAGGAGAACCGGAGCATGTGGTAAAAGAGAAGACGCAATTCAAAGGTGATTTCATAAAGAAGCTGTAGGATTATTTGATGTGATATTAACCACACAAAGAAAAAAAAGCACTCATGTAAAAACACCATTCTGTGATTGAGTGGATGCATGTCAGTATACCTCTGGATGGGCAGTTTGTGGCTGGTTCAGTAAATGAACTGGGAGTCCGTTAGAATCTGAACTGTCTGAACCACTGGTGCTGTGAGTGTAAACAAGAAATATTCATAACCAAGCTGAATGACAGCACATTTTATATCTACTCCATGGCTGCAACAATTAGTCGATTAATCGCTCAAAACAAAATTGCCAACTATTTTGATAGCCAATCATTTCCCGGTTCCCGTTTCTTGGACTGTTGGTTGGATAAAAGAAGCAATTTGAAGACTCCTCTTTGGTGCTTTTCACAATATTGTGATATTTTGTAGAGTATGCGATTAATGGAATAATTGCTAACACGATTTGCAGTTGAATCACTAATGACAATAAGCAGCCCTAAATGATAAAATATTATATCACCTGGTCTCCAGGTTAGACACAGAGATGTTACAATCCGTGCCCAAATCTTTTCCGAGCCTCTCTCTGACTTGCTTTCTCAACAGCGCTCTCAGCTCTGTTAGACAGTATGTGGTCTGAAATAAAAAGCGCAGAAGACATCCAGGAGAGATACATACTGATATTGCCTGCACTGCCATGCTTATGTTTTAGTAGCAGTGCACAACGAACAATAGGACTCCACCAAAAGACAGTGTGTCGTTTGAATTCTGCACACATTCACACAATGCTCATATTTAAATACCAAAGTTACAGAATTCAAGCTTTAAAACACAGCTCCAGGTACTTTTTGATATAAATTGTAGAAAGAGATGCTGCTTCTTCTCTCACCTTTGTTGGATCAGGGTCACAGTAGTCCAGCAGGGTGTCACAAAAGTAGAAGCCAAGGGACTTGAGGTCTTGAGTAGTAAAATGTGTTCCTCTCCTGTCACCTAATATTCAGATAGAAGATAGATCCTCACAGATGACACATCAAACTTTATTAGACAACATGAATAAACAAGAAAGCAAAATCAGCACAGATACACTCATGCATACACAGACATAAGCTCTCTCAAGCCCACCAACTCCCACACCAAAGTATTCCCCTAAATATGTCAAAATGCACAGAGAAAATATACATATACTCATAGAAAGTATAATTAGAAGCAAGATGAGTAAAAAGAGATGCCTTGAAGAAATGGAAGGTGGTAATAAATCTAAATGAACTGGGCAGGTTGTTCCAATCGGCATGCATACAGTACAAGCATACACTCGCAAACACACATGTCAAACACTCACCCAGAGTGGAGCCTCCGAAGGTGGCCTCCATAGTGTAGCTGTTTTTGACGCCGAGTCTCCACATGGCAATTCGTCCCGTTCCCTCTTTGCTCTTCTGCACACGGAACTTACAACTCTTGAAGGAGAACTAAGGAAGAGAACGGTGTAGGTGCTGTAGTTAAAATATTAACTATACTCAAGTGAATATCAATAGATATACCATGCCGCTGAAATGTATTGAACATTAAGTGTTCTCTATGTTGCAAAGAATAGTGTCTGTTAAATACACTTGTTGTCCAGTACACTAAGGGGCTTTAAGCTAATTAAAAAGACCATAAAGAGCCAAATAATAACAAAAGTAGAACTTTTAACTCTACTTTTAACACGTAAGGAATAATGTTGAGAATCCTATGTTGCTTTTTACCTTATCACTGGCATTCTTGCTCATCATTAGTGGAAAGACTCTCTCCTGAAGATTCGGTGAAGCATCACTGCGGTTGTTACAGCCATACATAAAGATATTGTTTTTACGGTTGTGGCCATGAAAGTCACAGTAAAGAACTACGTCCCTCTCAGCCACCAGCCTGGAGAAATTATAGCACAGCAGAACCAGAGAATTTTGTTTTAGGGGTTTTGTTCCCATTCCAAATAGAAAAAAGTGAAATAGTCATATATATATATATATGTGTGTGTGTGTGTGTGTGTGTGTGTGTGTGTGTGTGTGTGTGTGTGTGTGTGTGTGTGTGTGTATGTATGCAAATATATTATGAGCCATGATTGAGAAGCTATTTTGAAAGTGCAGTTTTTCAAGACACAATTCAGTGGAACAAGTTAAAATTACCATCAACGGAAGTTTGTATGCATCTTCAAAGACTCAGGTTTGATCAGCAGCCAGAGACATTTGTTGCCTCATCTTTTCTTTCCATTTCTACTGACAACTAAAGATGAAATTGTATAAAAATATCAATATCACTATTATATTGACCAAATTATCACAATTATCAGTATTTAAACAATATAAAATTCTCTGCAAGAAGTAATAAATTGTGTCTGATATGTTTTTTTCCTCCTCTTCATTTCCTCAAAACAGACAGTGACAGAACTGACCACACCACACCACATCACACCACCAAATGTGGAATAAGTTTGGATTTTATAAGAAAGATGAGGAACACTGCTGCAAATCATTTATGCAAAATATGTCACACAGCAGCGGACAGAGGCATGAGTGTCCCGACCCACAGTGACGTCATGTCACTGGGAGAGCAGGTAACATGTAGCATCACTGTTCCTCCACATCCCACTTCAATCAAAACCACAGCACTGGACAGAGAACTGCATGTCATCTTACTGCATAAATGAAGCTCAGCGTAAGTTCATTACCACCACCAGTGTCTAGACCCCGAGGGGTTCTCTTCACTACAGCTTCATCACCCCCATTTATATATATATACATATTGTTTCACCTCAATGGGGTCTAACCGCCAAAGACTGTTCATGTTTCATATCTCATGCACGTGCCAATAAACCATTTCTCTTTTACTCTTAGTCTCTCCTAAGAGCAAACCCATGTTGCTGCTGTACCTGAGTCTGGGAGACGAGAGATGCTGGACATATTTATTGTGGGTTTTACAAGTGTGGTAATCAAGTTATTATTACTTATTACAGTTATTACAATAATTAAAAGTTGAAGCTAAATACTAATCAATAAAAGTGGATATGGCAATCTGTGTTCACTGTAAGAGGGCGTGGAGTGAGAGTTAATTTTGTGTGTTGTTTTTTCATTTTGTTCTCACAGGTTCAAAACTGTCATAGACTGTAGTCCTAGTCTAAACCCACAAATTGTTAACACAAACACAAATTGCTGAATTTCCACTGAACTGCAAAAAGTACAGTATGCAATGTGGGTCTTAATGTGTTTGTTCATGCATGTATCCTGTTTTACCTTTCCACCATCTTTCGGGTGTGCCACACAGTGGGAAAGCAATCCCTGAGCAATGTTTTGTAATTTCTGTTGAGGTCCCTGCCTGCCAGAGAGCAGCGGTAATTTCCCACTACCACACCATCCGGATTCAGCATTGGCACTACCTGCAACACCACAAATACAGCTGTTTGATGGCAGCATGCAGCATTACAACATAAACTGCAACACAACCTACTTTCTAAATTACTATGCAGACATATAACAAATTGGAACATGTTGAAGAAATTATCGTGACAGTAAGCTGAGCTTGAGGTCCCTCACCTTAAAAATAAAAGTGTCCCTAAGTAGCTGAGCATCCTCTGAGTCCCCGAGCAGGAAGTCTAGGAGTCCCTCCATCATCCAGGACGCGTTGGTCTCTCCGGGGTGCACTCTGGCTGTCACCACCACAACTTTCTTAATCCTGCTGTTCACCCTGTCGCCGCTCCGGGACGTTATTGTCAACACATACACGGCATTCCCAGCCAGGCTGTGGCACAGCACTCGCAGTGCACAGTATGACTTAATTACTGGGTCAGAGGAAATGCGTTTGAGGTAGCGCTGCAGGTGTGAATAGGTGTAGGGGTAGCAGTGGGCCAGGTAGCAGGTGTCTGAGTCATGAGGGAACTGGAGCGTCCAGGTGAGTGAGTACAGGGCGATTGTATCGCCATTGTTGTCCTTTGTGTTCTAAATAGAGACATAAAGGTTATTTAGAGAGATCCTGCTGCTACAATCATAATTTTAGTTTTGTACAGTCATGACGTTCTGCTGTGTTTTGTAATTCTGGCTACATGGTCTGTTCTGAACATGGTGGCCTGGAGAGTAACTTTCCCATAATACAGCTAAACACTACACCAAACTATGTTTCTCAAAACATTTTAGGTCAGAAACAGGCGAGCAGTAACAGAATTTTCCAACCATTGCCTTGGTTGACGGTTTGATCTGAGTATTTATTGTATTACAGCTATAGACTACACAACGACATGTTTCTGATAACATTTTAGGTGAGAAATAGACAACAAAGTAACATAATCTTGATCCATATTTAACCAGCAATGTCTAGTTTGATAGTTTAATATGAGTTTTGCGAGTAGTGTGTGTTCAGATGACACTCCCCCCCCCCAACTTTATTGAGTAAACAAAGGGTGAATCTGTTTATGTCTGATATGCTGGTCTATTGTGAGGAAATAAATGTCACATACAGCACCTTTAATTTACTTCATGCAGATCTTTCACTTAATTTTGCTGCCAACAATCTTCCAGAGCACACAGAAAGTTTTTGATTTATTTCAGTCCATGACAGTTTTCCAGCAGCTGTCTTTCTCAGTTTGTGTGAGTATAGAATGAAACTGAGTTGGCTGAAATTTTAAACTTGTTTTTGGTAATCCACAGAACATTGAATCATCTTTATGTCTTATCAGAAAGTTGTGTTTTCACTGCATTTGTGAATGTCTGGATGGAAAGTGGCTGCCAAAGTAAAATTTTATTCCATTTCTATTCCTTTTTTTTTTTTTTTTAATGATGCAGGGGCAGCAATACCTGCCTTTGCTCCTTTGCTGTTCCTCCCTTCCAGTTTAAGTCTTCTTCTCTTCATCTGTACATTTACAAAACTTCACTGTGGCCAAAAGCATAACACATTTTTTTTTATTATTATTATTTCAATTCAGGGACTTTTTGGATAGCAACATATTTTTATTACTAGTGTGGGTTCTTCCCCTTTGTTCCCCTGCTCATGGCCAGGACTCACTTTGTAGACCACCATGCAGTGAAAACACAACTTTTTGATGACATAATGATGATTAAATATTCTCTCTGATGAACAAACTGAAAATGACAGCTGTTTTCCCACTAAAGTTCACCTACCTGACTGCAGTTGCGGTAGTATTTGATGTTGGAGCCAGTGCGTTGCCATCCAACACCTTTCTCTCTGGCAGCCTTCTCAGAGTAGAGCAGTGGTCTCATGCCATGAGAATACAGGCAGCCGCTCTTCATCAAGTTGATAATAGTGAAGCGGTAGGTCACTCCAGCCTTCATGTTTCTGACCCTGAAGTAAAACCACTGCGTATACTTTTTGGTGTACAAGTCTGTGCGCAGGGTGAGCTCATACTCATAGATGCCCCTGACCAGCAGACACACAGAGAGAGCAACTTAACCTCGAGCCACAGGAAAAACGAACAGGGATGAAAATATAATGGTTGAAAAGCTAAAACAAGAGAAAAATAGCTAATACTCACACTTGAACAGCCTTCTGGAGGTTCCCACTCTCAAAGCGTGACTCAAACTTAAGAGTGAAGTCTGTCTGATTGATATCATAAGTGGCACTCTTAATGGGCTCCCTGCTTCCTCCGACATGAGAGCAGGTGAAATAGGGACGCTCAGTGGCTTCAAAGAGTAAGAACAACAGAAAGAAACAGGAATATCAAAAGCTAAATGTGTAAAGGCACAGCCAATCTATTGTATATAATTTGAATGTTGTTTTCAGGGGTGACAAAAGACAACTCTGTTGTAAATAAAGCAATCCTATAAAATAATCAGGTTTTACATATTAAATAATGTAATGTATAACCATGCCATATAACAAAAACCGCCTTTGCAAAATGCCTTTGATGTCAGAAAGTACCATGGTCAATGCAGTACACCACTTTCCCCCTCTCTTCTCCAGCAGGCATGGGTGTCCTTTCATGTCCTGTGGGCTGGTAGAAAGACTCCGGCTCTGGTGGATCCCACTCTACAACACACAAACTTTGTGTCATTACATGTTAAAATTAACAACAAAAGAATATCGCAAGTTTTAAACAGTATTCTTTCTCTCTTCACTCCATATTTAAAGCTACTACAAGGGACTTTAATTTTTTTTATTGATTTATCCAAATAAAAATCTCCTCCTATTTCTTTTTAACTGGCATACATACTACATACTACTCACTGTAACTTTGCCTGAGAAAATGTAAACACAGGCTCATTTTATCTGATGTCAAGGAGAATCCGACCCGGTGGCAGACATTAAGGACTGCTACACAGAAATAGTTGATCTTCTCATGGATGCTTTAATTTGCTAATGTACGTCATATGGAGGCATCAGGATTAAATTGAGACGGTTTCACTACCAGTTAAAAAACTCCTTGTAGTAACTTTAAGACTTGTGTATTAGTGTGAATATATATATATGGGTAAATGTATAGATAAATGTATATAATTAAATACATACTTCACGTATGTATTTAATTAACATGAGTGTGTTCAGTATTCAGCCTGTCTTTCATGTCTCCCCCTTTTCTTTTCTTCCTTTATTTTGCTCTTGTTGTTGTTCATGTTTACTTGTTAAACTTCAAAATTTGATAATAAATTTTCATTATTAAGAACTGGAAATCTGATAATAGCTTAACAGTTTTGGAATAAAAAAATAAAAATATAGGAAATTGTTTGCCAGGAATAGCTAAATTTGACTCATTTCTTACTGTTGATCACTTCCATTTACAAGCTTTTGTGCATAACAGAAACATACCCAGTGACATATTGCTTTAAATAAAATTTTGAATTACCTATGTGATGGATAATATCACTGATGACCTCACACTCTATGGGCCACAGGGGGCGGGGGATCGATGGGATTGTAACCAGGTCCGGCGGTTCCCTTAGCCTCAAAACAGGTCGACCAGCGTCGAAGTCTATTAGCAGCTGCCTGGTCCGCAGAGTCTGATTTAAGTTTTCAGACACTGAGTGGAGACATAAATCACACCTTCAGTAACTGATCTGTCAAGCTCCTGTTCTTCCAGTGGTGCAGTAATGATATACATTTTTTATCAAGTCTACCCCTTTACCTTACCTAGACCAAACAAGCTTGTCCATTAAAAAGGGATTATGTTGCACCTGATTGTTTTAATTATCTCAGTCACAAAAGAGCTTTTGTTCAATATATAATGATCCAGTATTGGGGGAAAGAGATGCCATATACACAAGTCTCTGTCCCAACAGGAAAACTCAGCTGTACACGACAGTCAACAGTAGGATTCCCAGATATGGTACAAATGCATATCTTATACAAAAGCAGCCTATGTAAGAACAGCTTACACAGCCTCCTCCTTGTCAATTCCTCCTCGTCTATCTCCGTGTTGGACTCATTTCTGTCTGATTTGTCCAAGATGTGGGTTTTCCTCCAGTTCCTGAGAGCAGAGACCATTTTATCTGTCTGAATGGAAAAATATAAGTTATCATTATTCCATCAATATTAGGGCTGAAGCTAATGATTATTTTCATCATTGACCACAAGTGGCATACCACTAACTAACGATCAAACAAACATTCTTTGGACTAATATCTTTTTAAAGCTGATGATCCCTTTATCCTAGAGCTACAGTGGTAAATTGATTATAATCAATTATGAAATGAATTACCATTTTGATAATCAATTAATCAGTTTGAGCAAGAAAAAAAGTCTATATTCTCTGATTGCAGCTTCTTAAATCTATTTTTTTCTGGTTTCTTTACTCCTCTATGAATGTTTAGATTTATTTAGATATTTAACAACTATTAATAATGACAGATTGACAGATTGTTAGTTGCAGCCTTACTTTATCTTTTTAACACATTTCTGATACCTTGAGATAGGGCTGGGTTATATATTGATATTATATTGATATTGTGATAAGAGACTAGGTATCGTCTTTGGTTTTGGATATTGTTATACTGTGAAATGGCATAATTGTAGTCTTTTCCTGGTGATGTGAACTTGCCAGACTGCTCTAGCTCTAGCTATTCTATAATTTGCCTTTACCCACTTTTTTATGGCCACATTACTGATGATTACTGATCAAAAGTCTGAATGATTTTGTCCATATTGCCCAGCTCTATCTTGATTTTAAAAAAAAAATCACTGTATTGTTGCTGTGGAGTGAAATTACAGAAGACAAAAAAGTAATCTTTGACCAAACTTACATGTGCAGTGCTGAGGGTGGAGTCTCTCACAGGCATTTTCAGCTGTCTTTATGCTAAAAGGAAAATGCCACTGAAAAGTCTTCCTTCTGTTGTACAGTATACTGTCTGATCTCGTACATTGTTTTAACAATATTTATCAATGTCTGACAGCAACTTACCCCGCTTATATTTTAATTACAATACTTGACATAAAAACTATTTTTAATCATTAAAAGCAACAAGTAATCTTTGCGTCTACTACGAGTCGAAAACTCTCACAACATACGCGATGCTGCCACACAGCCGATGGCGACAACACTGTGGTTGCCATGGAGATGCCGTCCAAAGGCGGTTATGTCCCGCCCTACTCTGATTCCGATTGGCTAGTAGTCATTGCTTTCGTTGGTATGGTTGGTTAGGGTTCGGGCAAGAACGTCATGGTAAGCCAATCATAGGCAAAGTAGGGCGGGTCATGCCCAATACGAGGTGTGTCTATTTATGTTATTGCTTGAAAATTACATTACATTAGAATTATTGAAACCAAGCTAGTCTTATCTCAAAAAAAAAACAAAAAAAAAACGGAAAAAACAAGAGTTATCTATCAAAAACATTTGTTTTAATGCATGATAAAAACAGAGCATATAAAAACAAAACAAATAAAGAAATGGCTTTGGAAAAACAGTTTAATAACTTTTTACAAAATGTACAGGTTCAGTGACGTTCCCGCCCCTTCCAAAAACATACATTTTATGTACACAGTTGTAAAAATGCTCAATAAAATAGACAATCCCTCCAAACAAATTGTGGTGGTCATCTAAGTGGGGTCTATACAAAATGGTGGTCAAGTATTTCTGATGAACTCAAGACATTTGGCACATTTACAATAGTGGCTACAAAAACAAGAAAAAAGACATTCAAACCCCTCTGGTGAATGGCCTGCCATGTAAGGGCCTCTAAATGTCTCCATCAAGAACAAGGAACTGGTAAAGAGTCCATAGATTGTTAAACAAAACTTAAGCTGGGGAAAGATGACTTTATGGTAATGGTTGGAGTGGATTAAAAAAAACAAACAACAAAACTTAGACACAGGCTCGATGTTACGTGGTATTCGTGAGCTTCCGTTTCTTCAGTCGCTCCCGCCAGTCTTCAGGAAGTGCCTCAAAGTTGGCATTCTTTGAAGCTTTTCCTCTGTAGAATTAAGAAACAGTTCATGAATGGTTTACAATATGTAAAAAGACCACAAGAAACAGAGAAATTGATGGAAAAGTGCAGTTATATCCTTATATCATTCAATTCAAACATACGTCATTAACTGCTGTTGCTTCCACTCCTCGATACTCTTCTTGTTCAGCTGATCTCTGTCCTCGTCACTGGAGCTGCTCTTCTCTTCCTCGTCCAACTCCTTCTGGATGCTCTGCCACTTCTTCACCAGTGAAGGCATTTTGATCTTACTTTTCTTTGACTACAGAGACACAGCAACACAAAATTACACTGCAGCTTCTTTTTTATGTTATATTTAAGCATTGGATTGGCTTGACTATGTAGATTTTTTTTGTAATTTATCTACTGCCCCCGCTTTGACACTTCGTGTAAAATGTTAATTTGTACTAACCTTATCCTTTTTCACTTTTTTGGTCTTCTCTGTGGGCGGAGCCTTGGCTCCAGGGGGTTCATAGGGCGGCTGGGATGGTGGCAGTGGTGGCTGAGGAGGTAGGGCTGGGACAGGTGGGGGAGGAGGTTCACAAGGGACGAGAGGGGCAGCGACAGCCGGCACACCCCAGTAGGCAGTTGCTGCCATTAGAGGAGCTGCAGACAAAGAGAAACCTTTATTGGGTAAACCATTCAATGCTTCAGTGCTTAAAATTAGGGTCAGACTATTATTGGATTTTTGAGGCTGTAGCAAATAACAATGTTAGGGAGGGAGGAATATTGATATATCAGCAGATATTCTTTATACAGAATATATACATACACACATTTTTGAAAGCTTTTTCATCTCTCAAATGTGGTTAACACCTGTGACAAAGATATGTAATGGAGGCAGGATATTTTACGGTCAACAATAAATGTTACTGTTGAACTTGTCATTTTAATGATGATAAACAGGTGTTACACTGGTGTGCCTTCACTCAGCATAAACATACTTCTAAAAAGTTCTGTCTAGTCTTGTTTTTATGACTGGATGCACCTGCACCTTCCTGCAATGTAAGGGTTAAGTGCTTAGTATAGGACGACTGGGCTCTAGTTTTAGAGGATGTGTAATTATGCTGTTTGTATAATCAGCCATTTTTGTTGTCAGTACGATAAATATATACTGTAACTGATGACGTTGAAGAGAGTTATAGCTTTACCTGCAGTGGCAGCAGGCTGGGTGTAGAGAATGGGACTGCTGCCAATAGTAATGGTTTTATTCACCTGACCAGCTTTACGTTTCTGACCCTTTCCCAAGGGGCCCGACGACTCCACAATCTGTGTGCGTGACAAGAAATATAGTAAAAGTTAGTGGCTGCTGAATATATTCTGAATTATCAGGTACATCAAAAACAGACATACTCTAATTAAAGACAAAATTTGATTATTCCCATACCTTCATGCTGGCAGTGCCTGGAGGTAAAGGAGGCCTACCACTGCGGTCTTCCTCTGTTCCAGGGGCTGGAGGCTCCCCGTCATTATCATCATCCATCTCCATCTCCACCTCCATGATCTCTCCATCGCTGTCAGGAGGGGGAGGAGGCGGAGGTGGTGAGCCTGGGGGTAAAGGTGGAGGCGGAGGGTAGTTGGAAGGTGGAGGAGGTGGGCTATCAGGAAGAGGAGGTTGTGATGGGGACCAGAAGGATGGTGCACTGGGCTGAGGAGGTGCTGGTGGGGCAACACAGGGGAAAGTAGAAGATCCTGTTTGAAACAAACAAGTTTATAACACAGGGTATTAAGTGAGGATAGCATTTTGTCACACAGTATGCATTTAAATGGATAATTTCGATTACTTAATTTGGGGTTGTATAAGGTAAATATTGCTAATAGTTTAATTTGTGTTACTGTGCGACTTCTGCATTTTAAAAGGTTAGTTCCGATTCACAGAAGGGACACAATAACACAAACTAACACATAATGACAGCAATACAACAGCGACTCCCAGCACTTTACTGATTTTGCCTATGGAGTTTGGTTGGTTTAAAGAGAGCGATATTTGGTTACGCATTATAAAAGGTTGTCTGACAGCAAAGTATAGCAGTGAAAATATTACAAATTGGTCCACCTAAAATATCAATATCAGCTTAAGTGTATACTATTTTTTTTTAAGTGGCTAAAATTCTTTTTGTTCTTGACCCCATCCACACACGTTCATTGCTTAGCCGCTGTGCTGGTGTCGCTTTTGGCATCTCCAAACTGAAGCCAAGCCGACCGGCCTCTACTGTAGGTGATAAACTAATCATTAATAAGTACCTCCTACAACCCCTATTCAAATAATCCCAATAAACTCTTTGCAGCAAAGCAATATTTACTGAGCATTATCCATGCATGTGTTCAGTAAAACACATACAAGAACACTCATACACTTTTTTAAGTCATGAAACAACACACTTCACATCCTGGTCTAAAGAGCAGCAATAGTAACAGTAGACTGACCTGTGATCCCACCAGCAGACGCAGATATCGTTTTGGTATCCCCTTGGCTGGACGTCTGTGACTGTGTACCTTGGTTGCCCTTCAGGTCCTCGCCTTTGTCCTCCTCTGTTGGGAAATCCCACTGGGAGGCACTGGTCCGGTCGTTCACATAGAAGTACCGCCTGTACTCTCTAAAAAGTGGGACAACAGAGATAGAAGGCAAGAGTCTCAACGGCCGGCCTGGCAACTGGCTGAGTGGCATGATACCCTGGGACAGTGGGGCAAGGGAGTGGACATAATGGCCACAGTAGGGGGCAAGGAGTGTTGGTATGGACAGCGGCTTTAGCCGTCCAAAAGAAGGGCCCAATTAGAATGTGGTTATGGATGTGGAACCCACCTTGCTCTCAAAAACAAAGAAAGCAAAACAAATGATCTCTAGGTCCTGAAAGTAGCATTCAGCAGCTCACACCATGGTTGTCATATTTGTTCCGTTTTAGACAACCATTCCCTCCCAGACACAGGAAGACGCCAGGGAGGAAGCATCATTATCATCATTGTCATAATCAACAACCACAGGCCAGAAAATATCAAGCACACAGTCAATTCATTTTACATCAGAAAGAAGAAAATAAAAAACAGGAAGGCATATGAAATAGAGTAGGTCTGACCTGCTGGGTTCCCGTCATTGCTCCATCTTCACCTTTTAATTGATGCGTGACACTCGTCGCTTCCAGGGCATCACTCTGTCTGCATTGCATTCTGGGGGTTGTAGTCCTGTAAAGTGCAAAGCTCTCCCACGCAACCAACCTTTCTACCATACACCCCCCTCCCAATTTTTCCACTGACTGGGCCCATAATCAGTCTACAAATGCCCTGATAACAGAGGGCTTAAGAGTCTGTGTTACAGGGACAGGGAGTCCTCTCTGTGGCAGGTATATTTAACAGGAAGCAGGCTGGCCCAGAGTGGATGCTCCCTTACCAGTACGTGCAAGGCAGAGTGCCAGGATTGCATCACAGAAACCTGAAGAGTCTGTTTCTGTAAGTATTTTGATCCTCTCGGACTGGTTAAGCTTCTCCCCAAGTCATGTTACAAAGTCTGCAACCTCGGCACTGAGGGGGCTGTAGTCACACGGTAATATTTTTGGGGACGAGGGAGTTTAGAGATGTGAAAGTAAGGAGCGCGTACCTGTCCCAGTGGCAGGACCAGCCTTTAGGGGTGGCGTTAAGTTCGTAATATTTTATGTGTTCGGCGGCTTCCTGCAGCCTGCGGCGAAGATAGACCCCGTTCAGAGCACCCTCCCTCCAGTCAGCAATCCGAGTCTGGCGAGGAGAAAAGGACAAAAGAGAAATGAGCCAAGAGTGAGATAAAAGCCCAGAAAGCAGAGGCAAAGACACAGATAGCAAAGACAGAAGAGCCACAAGACCAATGAGTAACATGGAAGACTAATTACAGTCAGTTTCCAGAATGGCACCTTGTGATGGATGATTATGAGAATTTTAATTATTAAGTACTACCACATGGCTGTGTGCAAAATGATATGAAACAAAATTAAGTGTTAAATATTTTACAAGTCCTACTGGGATACAGCTACATCTTGAAGCTAGGTTAATATTGCTTCGGTGCATTGTTCTCTCACCTCAGTTTGTAGCAGAAGCAACTGAAAGTTTGAGATCGCCTTTTTGTTTATCCCCAGGAACTCCATCTTGTTGGTTAACGTGTTTGCTAGTTGTCCAATCTGAAACTGTATGTTTTTATCATCAATAACATCATCAACAAAAGATGGCTAAAATTATTATGATTAGTCAAAGTAAAACCAGTGTTACCTTGAGTTCAGGCGTTTCCACTTTAAGCTCAGGCGTTTCCACCTCTTCTTTAACTGAAGGTTTTGAAACGGTTTTGTCCTCAGAACTATCCGTTTCCTTGTCCTCTCCTTCTGCAACACTCTCTAGGACTTTAGAAGGTGCTGAGAGACACAAGAGAGCAATTTATGTATGAAGGGATTTCTGACTAAGATCATTAAACAAATTGGGATTTTTAATCTGTTTTCAACTACTCCTGCCATGCAAGCACCCCTCCAGTAGAGCATGTGATTACTTGCACTCACCTGTCTCTGTGTTGTCCTGCAGTTCTGAGCCTCTGCTGTTAGAGTCGGGGCTGGGAGCACAGGGGAAGACAGTCTTCCACCGGTTTTTCTTCAGCAGAAGCCCACGAGAACCAGAGGTTTCTTGGCTCGTCTCAGAGCAAGGACTGGATCCCCCTGCACTCCCATCACCCTCCTCCAGTGCCCGTAGCTCAGCCTAAGAATCAAACAACAGGTTGGAGTTAGTCACACTAACAATAATATTGTCAAATAGCACTGCTGTACACTAAAAACAGCTTCAAGGTAATTCCTGACAGTAATAAAAGTTGCACACTGAAAAAAATACCTTTTTCCTTTCCAGAGCCAGTTCCAGCTCCATTGTGTCCTCCTCTGTCTCCTCTTCAGCATCAGAGTTGTCTCGCGACTGTTTCTTGGTGCAAAGATCTTTCTGGGTATTGGGGGCCGAATCAGGGTCCTGCAGAAGAGTGGAAGGGGATCCTGCAGGGCGAGCACCTTCTCCATCTGAATCCAAACTGTTCTCAGGCTCATCTAAACCTTTAAGCAGTCTTTTTCTCCATTTTTCTTCTGCTTCTTTCACTTCAGAGGGGATCAGAGGACCAAGCAGAGAGGCAGCCACCCCGCGGCGCTCCTCCTCTTCGCTGGTGAGGCCTACGACGCTCTCAATGACATCCTTTTAGACACAACATGAGGATGATATATTAAAACAGAATATGAATCCACAGAATTGAGTTGATTCACACAAGCTGGTTTTAAATCAAACTTGCCTTCGGTTTGGTCTCTTTAACTGTTGTCAGTGCTGCAGCAGATGCAGCGTTTTCCTCAGTGGGGTAACTGGCGTGCGCTGTGCCGTTTCCATTGATGCTAGAGCTAAAAAGAAAAACACATCATAGAAAGCTGAATTTCTGTACTGGAGCCAAAACAAGCAAAAGTTAAAAGATAAAGATGCGCTACTCACAAAGTGATTCAATTTTGTCAGTTCCTCTTACCTGTTAGTATACTGCCCCAAACTTTGCACCTGATCAGCTAGGTAGTGTGGCAGCTCCCAGGACACCTCGTTGGTCAGAGTGTTCCAGTAGTAGTAGCAGCCAGAATTCTCATCCCATACCTCCTGCCAATCACCCATCTCTACACCCACTGCAAAAAAGACCACAAATGAGATGCTTCAAAACAAATGATTGTATATTTTAGGTGATATATTACACACAATTTCTATTGTTATTGGTTTATTGTTAGTCTGTTAGTCTGTCTGTTGAGGATGATGGTGGTTTTGGGTTTTGATGTGTTGGCTGTTCAGCTGATTGTACTGATCTTGGTTATTTCATGTATTGTCTGATAGGTTATTTTTCTTATTACCATGGTTGTTGAACTGTATAGTTAAATGTGTATTTGGATTGTAATATCAACCTGCCACTCCTTATTCTCCCAAGCCAATAACGTTCAGCCCCCCCCCCCCCCAAGTGCCCTTTGGGGACAAATAAAGTTGAAAGTTGAAGTCTCTATAGTCAGTCAGTCATCATACACACTTGATATTACATACAGAACAGGCAGTTACCTCCTGCTAGTGAGTACTGAGTATTGTACTCAAACTCTGTGCTTTGTTGATTCTGTTCAGCACCGGCAGCTGGTTGCTGAGTATTAACCTGAGGTCTGGGAGGGGCAGCAGTTGGGACTGAAGAATGAGATGCTGCATCATCTGAAGATGGCTGCGTGGTGATTGCATCAATTTCCTGTGGTGGTATAAATGACAGCAGAAATGTATGTTTTTGATCAAAACATTCTGTCAGTCCTGAGAATTAGACACATTGCATCAGGTGTTGTGAACCATGCGTAAATACACAGCCTATAGCCTCAATAGTATAATCAACTTACTTATCTTGAAAGCATACACACTACAGGACACCACTGAACAATGGTTTTAAAATCAATGGCCAAAACAAAGGATTAAGATATACAACAAATTATACTCACAGCCATGAAATTGGCCAGTGTACTATCGATGTCAGCAGACTGGTTGTGTTGAGAATTTGCAGCTGGACGCAGAGTCTCTCCAGCTTCCTCCTCATCACTATCCTCGTAGGCTCCAAGCAAGGACAACCCCTCTACAAAAGTGAAAAACACAACCTCGATCAATCCAGTGGCAATCCTTTATTGTTTCCCATGGTCGGAAAATACAAAAAACTTCCAAACACACAGTTATTTACCTGTGGCCTTTACTGCTGGAGCTTTCATGTTTGTGCGTGTGTCTCTCACAAATCTGTGACCATCGGCCTCCTGTTCATCTGCAAGAATGCGAGCCAAGTGGTTAACAAACGAGCTTTAACGTTAACAGTTGCTACAGTAAGCTAGCTGTTGCGTTAGTGTTAGCCACAAGCACTCACAAACAATAGCAAACATTTAGAAGCTAAAGCTATTCGCTCACATAAGCGCCGTCCTCACGCTCTTAACTTGATGAAACAGGACAAATGTTACGATTTTTGAGCTCAATGGCTAAGTCTCTGTCATAAGCGTATTTTGGCAGGTTCACAAGAACTGCTAGCCTGCTAACAGCTAGCTTAGCGTGCTAACAGTTAGCTTCTGGTCGATCTGTTAAATGAAAAACACTGCTGTCGTTTCACGAGACACGGCTCTCATTTATTTGAGGTCGTTTTTGTGATGGGGTACATTTTCATCAAATGTTATCTAAAATAATTATGCAGCTAAATTTCGTTAAGAGAATCGATTTTGTTTTACCAGACGGGCCCATTCTTCACACCTCGAGTATTTAGCATTCAGCTAGCCTGTAGCTAACAAGCCACAGGTAACAGCTTTAAAAGTACCATCAGATCCTGAGGGTGCCTCTTCCCTATCTCCGGCATTCCCAGCGCGGAGCCCGGGAGGTGAAAGCTGTAAAATTGTTCTTCGACCGACCGCTCCTCCGATGAGGCGACTTTTCTTCCCCATCGTTGTCTCTCAATCTGACGGCCTGCTTCTGCTGCTACCGTCACTGACGTCGTTCTTGCGTCTCAACTCTGCCTTCGTGTCTAGAAGGGAACCGTGTATTTGTAAACTCCCGCGAGATTTGTATGCGTTTTTTTCAGTGTATGCGATGTACGAGTTAATTATTTTCTAATGTGACAAATCTGTGGTTAAGGTCTCCCCAGGGACAAAAAATATCCGTTTAGGAACATACAAAATGGAAAGAGTCAAAGCTAGGGAAAGCTGACATGGTTTAAAGCTATCACTCTCACGAGATCTGTCACGGCTATGGGGTTACCATCTAGACACGACTTCTGCTGTTTGCAGAAGAAGGTGTTATCTTCCGGTTCATAAGGTCATGTTTTGTATGTAGCAGTCACTGCTGTCTATCGTCAAGTTGCTAAAGAGCTTAGTAGAGACCCTCCGAGCAAATATTGAGAAAACATAAACGTTCGACCTCAAAAAAATTAGGATATTTTGATTCTTGTCGAGTAGCTTACCTAGCGTGTGGACCAAACTAGCGGCCATTAGGTTAACAAGATAAAACTTGGGTCTTAGCTAATTGTGCGTATGGTTAGCTTAGCTGAAGAGACTATAGACATGGGAGGGCGAAGATAAGCAATTAGTTATACAGTTTGGGAGGGGAGCCACCCACTGATGTATGAACATAAAGAGGATCCACCAGAGAGGCAGCAGTCAGCAGGGCTCGAAGGAGGATCAAGAGCCCAAACCAGGACCAGAGGAAGTTCGGCCGGATCAGACACGATGGGGGGTGCGATGGCACCGATTCTGCACTGGCTGCACGATGTGGCGGCTGTGACTCTCCTTAAAGCCCGGAGGACTTTATTTCAGGCTGCCATCCTGTTCTGTGTCCTGGTGCTGCTCCTTTGGGTGGCCATCTTTCTTTATGGGAGCTTCTATTACTCCTACATGCCCACTGTGAGCTTCTCCACCCCTGTGCACTTCTACTACACCTCTGATTGTGATGCCTCAGAGTCAGCACTTTGCTCATTCCCCACAGCCAACATCTCTTTCATGAAGAATGAGAGGGACCAGGTGATGGCATATGGTCAGCCTTACCGCATATCTTTGGAGTTGGAGATGCCAGAGTCTCCAGTGAATGAACAGCTGGGTATGTTCATGGTCAAGATGTCTTCTTACAGCAAAGGTGGGAAGACTGTCTCATCAGTGGGACGATCTACAATGCTGCACTACCGCTCCAGCCTTCTGCAGAGCATGAGTACTTTACTGTTCTCCCCTTTCCTTCTGACTGGGATGGCTGAGCAGAAGCAGCTCATAGAAGTTGAGCTCTTTTCAGACTACAAGACAAATGCTTATCAACCTACCATTGGTGCTGTCATTGAGATCCAGTCCAAGCGGGTGCAGATCTACTCATCTCAGCTCCGTATCCACGCTTACTTCACTGGTATAAGATATGTTCTGTACAACTTCCCCTTGACGTCTGCAGTGATCGGTGTGGCCACCAACTTTGCCTTCCTCAGTGTCATTGTGCTGTTCAGCTACCTGCAGTTCATATGGGGTGGGCTCTGGCCTCCAGACCAACTGAGAGTAAGGGTGATGATGGGAGACAACACCCGCATCCAGCAGAGGAGAGAGGAGGTGCGTAAGCGCATGGAGAAGGAGAACTCACAGAAAGAACTAACTGCTCCTAAAGTGATTGGATCTGTGGATGAGCCATCTGATATGCAGGAGAATGACAAAGCAGTGGAGAATTTGTCAAAGAAGCCTTCACTGGTCCCAGATGCCTCTGCAGCTGATATGCCAGATATCAAGGAGGAAGGGCCTCATGAGTCTCTGGTGCCCGAGGAGACAAACAGCTCTGATGTGCTGGATGGTGGTCAGCTGCCTCAGCCGGGGGAGACAACACTCCGCCAGAGACCTGGGCCGTGGATGAGCCTGTGAGCCGTGGCACTGCACACTATTAAAGTCCTATAACGTCTGCTGTAATGCCGCACATTGTCCCATCGCTCTTTTGCAGATATTGAATGTGATGTGAGAGATACTGACTGACTCAAACAAACCACAAACAGTTTTTGAGTTGGCCTAAATACAAATGCATGATAATATAATACCTGTGTTGTTTTACTTAACTAACTACAGCTTGTTGTCTTGTCTTGAGAACAGTTTACCTCATTAACTTTTACCTCTGCTCATTTCTTTCTGCTTATTGTCTGTTCAGTGGGATTTCTACAGTCTTATGTTTGTGCCATCTGAGTTTTTAATGATGCCCATAGCAGGAGTTAATACATTCCAGAGTTGGCTTGTCTAACAGTATTGCCCTCAAGAATATTGCATTACCATTAACAAATGAACACCCACTTTTAAAGTCAGTTGAACCACATTTTGCTTCTCCGATGTGCTGGAAGGCACCTTTTTCTCACATCATGACTGGTCTGTGGTAGCTGATACACCCTTATATTAGAACTGAAACAATTTATCAATTAGTTGTCAACCGTTAAAGACCGTTTGAGTAATTTTTTAAAGTAAAAGTCCATTTTTTTGCCTCCAGCTTCCTAAATGTGACTATTTTCTGTTTTTTTCACTCCATGGTGGCAATAAACTGAATATTTTTGGGTTGTGGACAACAGGGATTTGAGGACAGCATCTTAGGCTTTGGAAAACTGTGATCGACATTTTTCACCATCTTCTGCCATTTTAAAGACCAAACTGCTAATTGATTAATCAAGAAAATAATTAGCAGATTAATCAACAATGAAAATAGTCATTAGTTGCAGCTCTATTGACAATCCTGCCATAATAATTTAAGTAGATATAGGCTCTTCTGATTACCAGTTCAAGCATCAGTAGACTTGATTCTGTTTGTGAATGTAGCTGATCTCTACATGAAACTAAATTTTGAGCTGGTTTTCGGCAGTTGGAATATCCAAAAGTGTTTCCCACCCCATTTAGAGGATACGCATAAACAAGCCTCGTGATGCATTATCTCAGAGGTTCTCTCAGTGCAATTAGATCTGGAAGATGTGTCTAAAAAGTGTCTTTGTTTTTAATAAGTTCTTAGAATAAATGTGTAAAGGGTCCAGCCTGAGGGACATAAGGAATTTGTTGCTTCTTCATCGTGCAAATAGAGACCTTCTGTCTCAGTCTGACGGGGGATGTAACTGCGGTGGCACATTTGGTTAAATTAAATGCTTTCACAATGTTCATGTTCATTCCATCTGATCGTTGTCTTCAGTATCTGTTACAGTGTGTTTTCCACTCTTTGTGAAAATGGTATTTATTGTGTTTTCCTTTACAAAGCACCAATATATTTTAGATGGGTCTTTTAAGTGATGTAAGTTTGTTAATAAGTCTGTAAATTAGTATGTTTGTATTTAACATACAGAAACCTACAGTATAAGAAGGATCAGTCAAGTTACTATTTTGAAATTGGTGCTGTTGTGAAAGCTAATTAAATGAAGGTGATATGGCTCCATGTATTTAACACTTTAGGCAACATTATGTAAGGATTTGTGTAAGTTAAGTTGCTATATAATTTTGTACCAAAGATATTGCTAAACTCATAATATGTCATCTTGGACTCTGTCATGCAGAATAAAATGCCTCTTAAGTTATATGTGTTATTATTAGTGCTTTGAATAAATGAAATAAACATACCACAGTGCACTTCTTTCTTTGTTTTCTCTCCTAAAAGTTTGGGTGGCATGTCAGTCAAATAATAAAGAAACTCGAACTATCAACAGAATTTTTTTGCCCTGGCTTTGTATCATTTGAGATCTACTGCTGTCAGTATGCACACATTTTCTGTTGCTCACTTTGTAAAAAGCTGATTTTTGAAAATATGTTTTTTTTTTTTAAATCAGTCTTGATTATTAGATTTTGAACCTTTTAATATACACCTAATATACACATTATTTCTCTCTCATATGTTAAATTGACAAAATATAGCTCGTTTCAAATCAGAAAGCATCAAAAAACACAGTTAACAATTATATGATTTCCATTATTACATCTGACTGTATTATATGAAATTGTACTTTAACAGTGACCAATACAAGCCTTTTATATTACCTCAAAATTTTAATGGAAAATACAAGATATCAAACATTTCTTTTTTTAAACACTTGAGACAAAGTCATGACTGTTTTTACATGCTTGAATGTGATGTACCTTTAGTATACAAATGTTTATATTATTCTGATAAAATCCTCAAAAAATAATTGGCTAAAACAAAAAGATTTTTTGGACAAATCTTGTCAAAAAAGAATTTTTTAAAAAATCACAAGAATTAAAAAAAAGGTTACATTGATAAGAACAAAAAATATAGTTTTTGCATGTATAGTCGGCACCCTTTGATTCAGCTTATTGTAACAGTGACATTTAACTTGAAACCAGAGTCAGAGGACCAAAGACACATGATGAAATATAAAGTGATGAGAAAAATGCTCACTCATATTTTTGTACAATATGAAAATAAAATGCACTGTTAGATAAGTTCATGAAATAAATAGTTTGAAAATATTTGCAATAAAAGGTCTTGACACAGTTAAAGTTTGTATTCCACTTATGATCGGCTTTTGTATTAGTATGAGAAGGGACTTTATATGTACATGGTGCTTTCATGTTGTGTTTATGCTCTCTTTCAAGACATATCCATGTAAAAAGATAGATATAATAAATTCAGAAGAGCCTGATTTTGTTATTATACTAAATATAACCAATTTTCTCACATCTTAATTTTTTGGATTCAGGTGTGATGGAGGGCAGTACGACAGAATCAAGACATTTATCTCCATCATGCACTGTACAGTATTTGAATGATTAAACAGAAAGATGCCTTTAATGTTCAGTGAATCTCTAGTGTTACTTATATATGTACAATGACAGTTGTTGTAGCTGGAAATACAGTAGCTCATTGTGTTCATACTGTGTGAAATAATCACATTTCCAGTAAAAGGGATGGTTTATGGTCCGTTTTCAATCGGTTTTCCTTTTTCTTAGAAAGGATTCAGAATGTGCAAAATGATTCATTGTGGAGTGACATTTAATGTTGTTTACAGAACATTTTCCTGGTACATGGAGGAATTGGAAAGCTGCACTCAGAATCTGTTTCATATTAGAACGTTATGGTGATGATATTAGGGCCCATTAGTAGTCTTCATTCAAAGCCACAGCCCCAATCTATCAGATGAATTATGCATTGGTCTGGATAAGGAATGCACTAATTGACTTAAACCATCCATCAGTGGTATTAAAAACTTCACTGTATTTAGCCTCTGCAGGTACAGATATTATCTCAGACTCTGCTGGGATGAGAATTTGTGTGATGAAATCTTTTTTCCTCACTTCCTGCACTATAAAGAAAGACGTCTCACATGACCTTTTAGTTGCGTATGTGCTGTCATCTCATGCCTTTTGCTGATTTAAAGGGACAGTTCATTCCCAAATCAAAAATATATACTTTTCTTCTTACATTTATCCATGTAGTTTGTTTTGTTGTGAGTTTCGGAGATATTAGCTGTAGTGTCTGCCTTCTCTTGTATATATGGCAGCTTGAGGTGCTCAAAATGGCAAGAAATGTGTTGAAAAACAATGTCTCTCTCCAAAAATAATGACCCACACTATCCATTACCTTTAAAGTATCAATTTATTGATTTTTGGTACCCAGATCTGGAAAAAAAGACTATTTATATGGTTTTACTTGCAGCCAATCACTGCAAGCACTCTTCGTAAAGAAGAACCTTCAAAAGAGTTACCAAATGAAGTTCTCCATTGGTATTGGTATCACTTTAAGGGCACTGGTACTGATACTGGTACTTTCCAAATGATATCCAGCTGTACTTACCACAGACCTTGTTATGAACAGTTTCATGTAGGAACTACTATACCATAGAAAGAAAGTAGTTCCTACATTAAAGTGCTCACAACAATGTCTGTGGCTTAACTTGACTAACCAGGTCATGATTCCTGCAAAGAAATATTGCTTTTGAGTTTTTTAAACCTATTTTATTTTGGCACTTTGAGGACCACAAGTCAAGTGTCGTCTCCTTCCATTATATTAGAGAAAAGGCAGGCATCTCCATGGATGATATCTCTAAAACTCAGCAACTCGCTCTAAAACAAACTAGATGGATAAATAGCACTACAGGAGCCTGGCCCAGGAAGCAGGTTTAAAAAAATGTGCAGCTTGTCTCAAGAGTTGATCATAAAAACACACAGAGTGTAGTCCTAGGATAAAAACTTACTACCACTTTCTGAAATAGGGCCCAGGTAAGGGTAAGGTAATTAACTGAATAGTCAATTTACTAGAAAAGTGTAAATACAGCATAGTCCATCAAACACACCACAGATATTTATTAGGAATGCTTGCCTGCTAGAACGGTTGTGATTAAATGGTTATGTAAAAATCCTGATATATGTCCTGTACCATAAAATAAGACAGTCCAAAACTTTTTGGCTGATAGAAAATCTGGTGGTTGGTTGGTGAAAATTAATAGAAATTTACAATGCTATTATTGTTGTGGCAACTAGAACCCAACAGATTTACATTGATTGGCTTATGACTGGCCCAATAAATATTGGCCTACTGGCACATATGTTGTCTGATATGCATCAATATTAGTAATATGATTTTGAACAGGCAACAATGCAGACTATTTTCATCTGTTAGCTTTATGGGCAGCATTCTGTGTATTTGACCTTTTTTCTCGAGTTTAATACATATATTTTACTCTCTTTGAGCATGTGTGCTTTTTTAAATGCTTATATATAATGATTAAAAATAGTTTAAAGTTTCTGTGCCCTGATGACATTTTGGGCAAAAAAGTTTTTTGTTAAACTCTAAAATATGTTTGGTAGCCACGTTTGTGAGATCACTGCAAAAAGATGTGTTTATGTATATATTCTATATATTCCCATATATCAATATCAGAATTCCTTTACTCTAATATTGGCCCCAAATACTCATTATTGGTCAAGCTCTAGTTGCAGCTACCTGTTTGAAGACATATGCAATAAGTTTTACAAATTCAAATAAGACACAAACATTTCTTTCAGTGTAAGTAACCAAACATCTTAAACAGGTTTTTTATTTCCCATTTTGTGCAGGCCATGTTTTTGGACTACTTTGTGTCTTTTAAAGCTCATAGGATTGTCTTTACCATACATGGACCAGCCATCAGCCTGATGCACAACACACCACTCTGCTTTAAGTGTTCCACTTCAATGTCATCCAGTTCGGCCAGGCCCCGCCACAGCTGAAGGTCGCTTTGTTCCTTAACCCTAAATGTTGTGCTCCTCTTCAGGGTGTGCTTCTGTGACCTCTTCTGTCGTCTCGCTCACTGCTTTTGACCCATCTTCTTCCTGTTCATCATCCGAGCTGTCCGCCCAGCGCCCGACTCTCCTGACTCCCTCAGCCACTGCCGGGGCGTTAACGCAGGGGTTGTGGTCATAGATGACGAGTTTCAACCCCTGCATATGAGACAGACCTGGGAAGCGGCGGATTCTGTTCCGATCCACATCGATGACGGCTAAAAAGTGCATTTCCAGCAGCACCGGTGGGAACTCTGCCAGCTGGTTCCCTGCAAGCCAGACACTTCTCAGCTCCTCCAGCCTGCTGAGCTCTCTTGGTAGACTCTGTATCTGATTATAACCAAGGTGCAGGGTCTTCAGGTTAGTGAGCTCACAAACCACTTTAGGGAACTGAGTGAAGCAATTAGTCTCAAGCCACAGAGTACTAAGTTCCTTGAGGTCTCTCAGCTCTTTGGGGAGGCGGTAAAGTCTGTTGTTGCCCAGGTAAAGGATGCTGAGCTGGGGCAACCTGCACACAGCTGCAGGGAGCTCCTCAAAGCAGTTAAAGTCCAGGGCCAGCAGCTGCAGCTTCTTCAGGCCCTGCAGCTCAGTTGGTAAACTGCTCAGGTTGTTGTCACTCAGGTAGAGTTTCACCAGCTCATTGAAGACGCAGGCAGTGACAGGTAGACGCCGCAGCTGCCGGCTGCTCAGGTCCAGGGTCCGATCAAGTGGCATCTCCTTCATGTCCCCTACTAAGAAGCGTTGGCAGCGCTCTGAGGGGATGAAGGCGATCACACCTCGCATGGCATTACCCATCTTCCTCACTGTCTGTGAAACACAACTGGTCCTCCACATCAATTTAGTGCCAGATGAGGGTTGGCGTCTTCACGTTAATGGCATCCCAGTAATGCTCTTCCACCGCCCCTCTGGAGTTATTGATCTTGATAAAATGTGAAAACAAAGCAAGCTTGTCACAGTGCATTGCATTGTACTCAGCATAAAGCTGCATGTAGCAGCAATTACATTTCTATGATGCTAAATTACACCCTTTCATGTTGTAAAAGCCATGCTAATTGTGAGATTAAGTATCACCAGTGATCAACAAGAAAACAGAAAACACAACAAGCATAAGGATGATCACAATGACAATTGAAAAACACCTACTTTCCAATGTTTGCCTGCTGATGTCCATGACTCTCAGCATCTCCTACAGTAAGCCATTTGTTTATCCAAGTTAATGAGCTGAAAAGGCATTGTATTCTCTGGGCAGATATTCCCCAGTGCAGTCCTCCCACTATCTCTCAGAGCCTCTGAGCTTTGCCCTGACTTTCATGGTGATAGCAACCACTAGCTACTCTCTCCTCCCCATTTGAGCCTAATGACTTTCCCCCTTCTTCTCCGAGATGACAGAGGTGGGAGAGAGAGAGACGGGAAGGGGCAGGGTGCCATGGATAAGCATAAGAAGTGCTTTGTGATGAAAGAGCAGCGAAGGTCATTTACATTCTACTTTAATCGGCCCGTACGCAGTTCTGGGTCTGTGCCACTGGACCAGACAAGTGGGCCAAACAGGGAGTTTTGCTCTGACTTAGACTGTCATAAATCATTGGCTGTTTTGAAATGTTTCAGCGGTGGAAGGGAAATAAAGTTAAATGTAGTCCCAAGAAAACGAGAGCTCATGTTTTAGTTTTAAATGTGGGCGTATAGTTTAGAATTTCCTATTAATCTCTTGTGGGGGAGTCATAGGCCTGAGATACAGTATATTTGTTTTATTTGCTTTTATATTTTTTTATATTTGCTTTTGTTTGCATACACATGTCCTGTGTCCATTTGGGGGCAATGGTTGTGTATGTCCTCAGAAAATAACACTATGTGTAAGTACATAACACAAGCATATGGTTCAAAAGCAGGTACATCTCTGGCATCATGGTGCAGACACACTAAGTCTATGCTATGATGCTAAGCTATGATGGATCTTCATGCAACTGAACACCCCATGCTCTGACCAGTGCTTGGCTTCGGCTGAAATCTTTTCATCATGGCAGCTGGGTCACAAAGTTGTTAATTTTTCAGGTAAATGGTACACTAAAATATGTTTCTGAAAACATTTTAGGGAAAAAATAGGCAATGCAGTAACAAAATCTCATTTCATATTTGAACAAAAATGCCTAGTTTCACAGTTTAATCAGACTTTTGTGAGTCTGCTGCATTGTATTAGACAAGACCTGAAAGTGGAGCTCTAGCAGCGAACTGTCTGTCAGTTCACTGTACCCATCATGCATGGTGCAGCCAGATTCACTCCTTCCCAAAGAAAATTAATTGGATTTGTCAGTTTGACATATATCAGTGGCCTTGGTGTGTCTGCATCATTAGTCCTGGGGCCATATTTTAGGAACTTACTGACTTTCAGCATTTATTGCAAGTGTTTGGTAACTATGGTATTTAGAGCTGATTTAGGAAAAAAGACATTAAAGATGAGTTCCTGAGTGAATGTTCCTATCTTGACTTAAAAAAGGAAAAGTGTGCTATTACACCAGCATCCTAACTTCCCAAAATGTTAAATAAACTTTAGGAAAGCGGTAAAATTGTCCTCAGATTCAGTTTTCCTCCTGTAATAGTAACTAACTGACTAACTAGGCAACAGTACCAGTCTAGACCACATTTCTCAACAGATGTTATCAAATACCTCTAAATCATGTCTTTAAGTCAAGTTCCTGTCACTGTTTTTGCTTCATTTCTTTATATGTTTCAGTTATAAAAGAAAACAGCAGTTACAAAGTTGTTCAGTTCAGAGAGAGGAGAAAAGTAGCATTGATTGCAAGGTAACAGACATAGAAGTTAATAAGTAATGTTGGATTGAGTATTCAGGATTTCTTAAGATTCTTAAGATTCCTAAAGTTAGTTAGGATTTGGTTCCATAATACCACACTGGGAAAAGACTCAGTTTCTGTATTACATCCCCTGAACTGTAAGTGGCATGTCATCCCTACCTGCCTGAGGTGTGATTTGCACATGCTATCTTGCATGCCTTCATTAGAACTATTTTCCAACTAGATAAAACTGAGAAGGAATTTCATTTTCCCTATCACGAGTTTTGGCCCTTGTCTGTTTTCACTCACTGACAGACTGTTTTTAGCACTTGTCCTTGTCCTTATCCACTCACTGCCCGGGGGCCTCAAACAGGCAACAGCAATGACCCAGGCCAAGCACACAGAGAGCACCATGTGACTGCCACATCAGACCCTGTTCACAGCAGACAGTTTGATATGTCATAGCAGAAAACACAGGCGTTATTAATTGTTGCTTTTTACTGACAAGTTAAAATGTCTGCTGTTAAAAAGGTATAGAAAAGCTTCAAAAACTTCTAAATACAAGCATGAGTAACCTGATGTTACAAAGCTTTCAACCATGTCTCATGGTCTTCCATGTTGAAAAGTTTATTTTGTTAAGATCCTGTTTCCAAACTTTAGAATGAGCCTTTAGGTTCAACTGTAATACCGATAAGTAGCCTACGATATTTGAACCTGCAATTACACTGGAGTGCTAACTGGATGAGATGCTGTGATCACTCCGGTAAAAATGTGGTGATTCAAATTAACCTGCCGGGGGACCCACTGGGTTCCAGTGAACCCCCACTTTCTATGCTCTGCGCAGTTTCTGAGACTATCTGGCTCCAGATTTGCTGCATGGTTGTTTTATTAAACACAGATTAGGAATCAGGAATATGCAACATGTAAGCACACAACTCAAATAATGAAGGTCATAAAACTACATTCTGATACAGGGCCCCTCTTCAATACAGGTCCTTATAAAGCAGGGCTGTCATAAGGCCCTTATTATAATAGGTTAGATTTTGTTTTTGTGGTGCATACTAATAAACTATTTTTTAATTAATTTAGCACAAAACAACTGGGAACTTTTGGGGCCCTGGATTTCTGGGGTCACAAGGCAGGTACCTGCTTTGCCTGAGTAGTACTCCAACTTTAAAGGGACAGGTCATGTCTCAATCAAAAATGCATATTTGCATTATATTGTAATTTTTTAGCTCTTTTGTTATGAAAAGTAAAGACATTTTAATTCCATACAAACCTTACAGTGTGCCTTGGAGTCTTTTTTGAAGGAGATTTGCATTTTTGATTTTTTTACTGAGACTGTTTCATCCATGAAATGAGCCTTTCACTTGAAGAATATACATATTTGTGTTGTATGTTTTCTCTCACATATAATGGGAGTAGATGGCACTTGGATTGTGGTGCTCAAACCACCAAAAAGTACATTTTAAAAAAGTAATTGGTAGCTCCTACATGAAACTGTTCATAATAAAGTCTATGGATAATCTTTAGTAACTGGGTCATGATTTCTGCAAAGGGACATTGGTTTTGAGGTTTTTTTTTTTCTTCTTCTTTTGGCCTGAGCACATGACGATGAAATCTCTGCAACTCACACCAAAACTAGATGGATACATAGCAGTATAAGAGGAAAATAAATATTTATATTTATTTATTCCTGTGACACAAATTTCTGCTTTAGTTTCATATCACACTTGTCTGAGAAAATTTAACAAAAACAAACAAGGTATCTGTATTTGAATATTCTGACACTGGCACTGAAAACTACAGGCAGCATTTTCTTAATGCAAGACACCTTGTGATCACAGGAGGGAGGCAGAGGCTTGACATTTACATTCACTTTAAAATATAGACCTAGATCATTTTTCGTGGGTTTTTGTTTCTTGGTCTGTCCCTGATGGCTGTTGAGCAGCCTTATTCCTGATGGAGCACACTTGTTCAGTTTTGTGTACGGAAGTGGTCAGCAGGTTGTAAGGTCAGAGGGTAAAGGCTATCCCTCTTTCGATTCAGAATACACACAGCCATCTTGGATCTAACGAAGAGAAGGGAAATTGATGCGGTGAGGATATTTCACTTATTTTTCGTCATATTAAACAGGCACGGTATGTATATTTAAGCCATTGACAGGGGCTATGTATATCCCCGTTTCCCTCCGTGTCTACATGGAGTGAGTCGTTAGCCTTTAGCTTCAGCAGATTGTCGCTGCTGCTGCTGCAGACGGAGGAGCGGACACTGAGCTGAGCAAACGGACAGCTGACTGTGGATACATGGAGGATACATGGAGGAAGAGAGGGCCCAGATAGTTACTGATGCTTGGCAGCTAAGTCAAGGTTTTTGGAGTTGAAAGGTGTCTGTCGGTTGTGGTCATTAGCTCCTTGTCGGGGTAGTCCGCTTGTAAATTGACGTTAAACTAGCTAAGCTAACAGATTGATTTCAAGCACTTAGCGTGCTAACGTTAGCTTCCTTAGCATGTTAGCATTGGTGCTATTCATTTTCTCCAGTGTCAACTTAAGCGACTATTCGGCTCTCAAAACATACTAATTACCTCTACAAGTTTACCAGAGAGAAAATTAAAGGTTAATTTCGGAGTCGATGATTTGTTTAATACATGTTAATGATCAGAGAACTAGTTAATTTTGTTATAAAAGTTCAATATCTTCATCCCAAATGCGTGTACATCAGTACAGAGTAGACACAGTTCAAAACTTTATTTTAACAACTCAAAGATGCAAAATATGTCACAATGAAGAACAAAGAAATTTCTAATGAATGCCTGAACTTAAAGGTGCTCTTATAGAAAATATTGCACTGTGTTTTAAAAGTTTAATGGCGTAGAGTAAATGCAGTCACAGTTGGAACAGTTCAATGCGTAATTGATGATTGAATTAATCGGCTGACATTTCTATAATCCATTAATCGGTTTGAGTATTTTCTTTTTTTAAGTCAAAATTCTGAACACTGCAACACTGTGCAGCACTGAAAGTGTTTAAAGCGAAACTTTAGTAGGTAACCTTTTGGTGATATTTGCAACCTTTAGTTTAAAAAAGGAATCAGTGTCTTTAGAACAGAAATGTGAGGCTCACTATCAGAGCTGCAATGATCAGTCAATAAATTGATAAGTTGATTGTAAGAAAATTAGTTGCCAACTTTGCTTGTTCCATCTTCTGACCTGTCAGGTTTTACTATGTTTTCTTTGTCATTTATGGGAAGAGGCACTTTGAGCTTTAGGAGATTGTGTGTATTAATTGTGAGCACCGCCTACAGATCAGTTGATAATGAAGATAATTATTAGTTGGAGCCTTAAATGGAGTGCTGTCATTTATAGTAACATGGTTGTACCTTAATGGCATGGCAATAGTGAAAGTACATAAGGGGAAACTTTGGTATTTTAACAGAGATATTGCATTATTGGGCTGTGTTTCAAAGAGGAATCAGTGTATTTAAACTTTATTTGTGTTTGTGGCTTTTTCCCCTGTACATCCTCAACAGCTGTTCTGCTTTCCCTCCAGGTGACGAAAGGCATGTTTGGTGCTAGAAAGAAATTTGTAGAGTTCGTTGAGGTAGTCGATAACGACTTTACTGATGAAAGCATGTACTACAACCAGCCGTCGATGTTCCCACATCGGTCGGACAAAGATGTGAGTTCATTGCCAATATTTGCATGTTTATTTTAACTTAACACCAGAGGAGTTACTTTCAAGGCATCTTACTCTGTTCTGTCCTAAAATGTTTTCCTTCAGATGCTTTCTTCACCCTCACCATCATCATCAGGCCAGCTGTCGCAGCTTGGTGCAAGTTTGTACGGTCCACAAAGTAAGCCTTTTTTTAATTTCTTACAATCATTTTCTCATATGTAGCAGTTTTGGGGTCTAATGAAATCTTGCATTTAAATATTGTGAGAATGAATGCAGTTGAGCTCCGCAGGCATTTATGAAGACCTTCTACCAATAAAAAATGAAAGTTTGATTGTGGGACATTTTGCAGAAGAATCTTCTCTGACATGATTTCTTTTTCTTCCTGTTTTTCTTCGATGTCCTTCTGCAGGTGCACTCGGATTTTCAGTAAGAGGCATGGGGAACAATACGCCTCAGTTAAACCGAAATCTAACACAAGGCACGCAGCTACCAAGTCATATCACTCCCACAACGGGGGTCCCCACCATGTCCCTCCATACCCCTCCATCACCAAGCAGGTGTGTATGAAGGTGTTCACTTGTTTGTGAGTGTGCACAGTTTGTACACACAGAAATGTGAAAAATCTGGATCCACTAAATCAGAGCTGATGATTTTAAAACAGGGGGACATTGCCGATGAACTCGAGAAACATGCTGAACCACTCTCAGGTCGGTCAAGGCATCGGAATGAGCGGCAGGACCAATAGTATGGGCAGTTCGGGGTTGGGCAGCCCCAACCGCAGCTCGCCTAGTATCATCTGTATGCCCAAACAGCAACCAGCACGCCAGCCTTTCACCATCAACAGGTAGACAGATCCTGTATAACTCATTCATTGTGATGTGTCCTTTTGCATATCTAATTTTGTGTCTCCTGCAGTTTCCTTATAGATGTAATATTTTGTTTATTTTTTGTCATTTTAAGGAATGTTAACATTTGGAAACTTTTCTTGTGGTTTTCTTGTATCATTACAGCATGTCAGGTTTTGGTATGAACCGCAATCAGGCTTTTGGGATGAACAACTCATTATCGAGCAACATCTTCAATGGCACAGGTTAGTGGGTTGGACCCTGGTCAGTATATCAAGGGATCATTAGTTCGGAGTTTTATTTAAACATACACTCTTTGAATTTATCTCTGTTTCTGTAGAGTATTAAAAAAAGGTGGCACTGATTTTGAGACATTGATCATACAAACATTTTAATACACCTTGCTGCACTTGACATTCTTCATAAAAAATATTGTGTTGATTGGTTCATTCATTATTCTTTACTTCACTTTCTATTATCAAAAGTATTGGATCAGTTTATTCAACTGCTGAAACAGACGCAGTAGTATTGTGTGGTGAACATTTATCACTAATGGGGGGGCTATTTTTTTCATTCAGTTATGGTGTAATAAAATTAGATTATCAAGTTAATAATTGCCACATTATTGTACTTAAATTGTGTTGACGGTGACATTTCAAGTTCCTAACCTGTCTGTTGCTGTAGATGGGAGTGAAAATGTAACAGGACTGGATCTGTCAGACTTCCCTGCGTTAGCAGACAGGAGTCGGAGAGAAGGGACTGGAAACCCAACACCGGTGCTCAACCCACTGGCTGGACGGGCCCCTTATGGTAGGCCATTAGGCTTGAGAAAATGTCTTATTTTTACATGGGCAAACATCAGTAGCTTCCCAGAAGAGAAGAGAAGAATATCTGCCTCTTGGTTGGGTTCATAATTCAAGCTGAGGCTTTGTTTTTATACACAAGATCATGAATTGCTTATAATGTTCCTTTGCTTGGATTTGATTGATTGCTTATTTCACTTTGGGGAATTATAATCTCTACTTCACTGCGTTCATCATCAAGTTGGCATGGTGACGAAGCCATCGACTGAACAGACACAGGATTTCTCCATCCATAACGAGGACTTCCCTGCACTGCCTGGCCCAAACTATAAGGACCCCACGTTGAACAATGATGACAGCAAAACTGTGAGTGTAAGAGCTGTTTGTTTTTGTTTGCGTGTCAAGGTTACACATCGAAGAGAATTCTTTATGATGAATTTCCATGTTTTCGTTTTCTGTGTTTAAAACTGCTTTTCTTTGTTTGTAGAACTTGAGCTCGACAAGCAAGAGCACATCCAATGCAGATGGGCCCAAGTTCCCCGGAGACAAGACAGCCTCAGCACAGAACAACAACCAGAAGAAAGGGATCCAGGTGTTGCCCGATGGTGAGACCTCTCAGCCAATCGTATCGCTCCAATTCCACTGAGACATCCCTTCTTAATCGCACAACTGGGGTGAGGCAGTTGGGCTCTCTACCCTGCATTTGGTGTTAGATGATAACTGAATAGGCTACCATGAGGAAACCAAAAGATAGTATGTTCAGCATGATACAGACCATCATCATATGTCTATTAGTATGTCTGTGGCCAGCAGTTGTTAATAAATAATTGGTTTGCTCTCCTATGCGTGCACAGAGTGTGGTTTAGAAATATGGAGGTAATGTATTGACAGTAAGTATTAGCTGTAGATCACAGTCCAGTTTGGGCGTTTTTGTTGAACTGTTAATTGTCCTGCTACTGCTGCAGGTCGGGTGACGAACATTCCCTCAGGAATGGTGACAGACCAATTCGGCATGATCGGCCTGCTGACATTTATCCGAGCAGCAGAGACTGATCCGGGGATGGTCCATCTGGCACTAGGAAGTGACCTCACAACACTGGGACTCAACTTAAACTCACCAGAGTAAGACACATCTTGTATTCTAAATATAGTTGCTATTAGGGTTTCATGGGTTTTTTATTTTACCTCTAATTAACCAGTCAAGTCATTAAGAACAAAGTCTTATTTGCAAAAGACAAGAGCCTCTTGAGGAAAAGTTGGTAGGAACTGAAGGGGATTAAGTCTAAAACGCAGGCATCAGGCAATACAGCAACAAAAATGAGTAGTGATAGTCAGTACATTTGTGCAGTCAGTAACAAATGAAAAATGGATTAATAACTCAAAAGTCCAGTAATGAAAATCAGTAGCAAAGTTAAATGTTATATGACCTATAATACATATTGCAGGCACAGATGGCTACCATGGTTACAATGGCATTTGTCCAACTTTCCTTCTCACTGAATAAACCTGAGTTAAACTCTTCCCTTGGTCCATACCAGAACCAGCTCACCATCCTTTTTACTGACATACCATTTTTACAGATTTTTAAAGATTTTTATGTAGCTGAGACAGATTTAGCTCTCTGTACCATTTTGCTGTCAGAAGGTAAAAAAACAAAACAAAAGCCATATTAACTTGAGTCATCTTCAGCAGTAAATAACAATAAGTATTTTGAAGCCAAACAATCATACTAATCCAAAAATCCCATTAAGCGTGATTGGATATTGTAATTACAATGGTACACACTTAAAAGACAGATTATGTGGAAAATATTTTAGATGCCAAATATGCAACAACTTTTTGCCCACAAACTAGAATATCAGTTACAATATCAATGATTAGGGATGGGAATTGATGAGATTCTATTGATACCTGTGGCATTATTGATTCCACGTATCAGTCCGATTCCCTTACAGATTCCTGATTAGTTAGGCCACTGAAATTTTCAGGGCTCGTGATTTTGAAAGTACGCACATATACAGTGAGGGTTCTTTGTCTTACTCAGAAGAAAATCCGCGAGTGAAGCTTCCCTTCTGTTCACTGCCTTTTCAGTATATCCGTGCACGAGTTTGAATTCTTCTTATTTTGTTAGTTTGAACTTTTATTTTCTGTTTGATCTAAAATGAGTCCAAACAAGTGTTCTGTTTTGATGTTCATAGTGATAAGAAATGACTTTTCTGTCCTGACAGAAACTTGTACCCCAAGTTCGCCTCCCCTTGGGCTTCATCACCATGTCGACCTCAAGATATCGGTAAGACATCAATGTGAAGTATGTGGGGTTGGATGGCTTTTCAATCTTTTTTGCATTACCTTGTTTTAGTGATCATTTGGCAGTCCGGATTAGCTCTCTAAATTTGGCAGTGAGAGGAGCCAGTCTGAAGACATTTTTATGATGACAGATGAAGCTTGTGATTGGATGGTGACTGAATATTGAAGTTTTTTTTTTTTTAAAGGAAACTTCACAATTAGGTTTGTCTGGTACTCAGTATCAGTATGCTTTGTTAGTACAAAATAGCTGGCAGTTGACTCCAACATGGATGCATTCATTCAGTACTGAAAAGCAAAACGTTCACATATGACAACTCAATGACTAATGCTAATTCAATTTTAGGCCTGCACGATATGGTAAAAAATTAATATTGCGATCATTTTGACCATTATTGAGATTATAATATGATTCATGACTAGTGAGCCAAACAAACATGTTTTCTTGCATCTGGAGAACAAGTTTTGTAAGCAAGGGCACCTCTGCAGCGCTACAGTGCTTCATTATTTTTCTGTTTCATCCCACATTTTTCCTTTATCAAAAAATCTATTACACTTCCATTTTCTAATTTTGAAAAATTTTAAATTAATTGTGCAGCTCTGTTCAATTCAGTTCAAATTTTGGTGTTGTGATGTACAGTAATTGGCATCGTAGTTAATGTAGCCCACCACCATGTGAGTTTGCTTTTGCTGCAACTGGACAAAAACGTTTGGCAGCTGGGTGCTGACAAAAGTGTAACCAGTGATCAGATTTATACTCTAACAAGAATCTTTTGTGTGGTTGGTGACTAACAGAGGCTTTATTGTATAACCAGCTTCTTTTTGGTAAAAACATTTTAAGTTGTGGTTGGGGGTCGGTCGATAGTTCCTTAATGCTTCAATACTCACAAGTTCCTCATTTGCTATAGATTTCTTTTTTAAAAATATCCACAATAACATATAAATACAAACTGTGGATGGCTGCATGACATGCAAACCTTTTTATTATATTTTTTAAATGTTTGTGCCAATAAACAGCCCTGACAGTTAGCTGCTCCGTGTCACATGACTGTGGAAACCAATGACACATGAGAACCGAGCACACAAAGATGCTCAGCTGTTGTTTTCTTTGCTCTGTGGCCCAACATGTAAATTGGGTCTCCAACCTAACATTTTCATGTATTTTAGGTGAATGACTTGTGTACCCTTTGAAATAACTTCATCGAAAAAGAAAACATTCAACATGCTGCTGTTAAATTATGTTAGTGATGCAGGAGTTTTCTATGCAGAGGTTCTTGGAAACAAAAGTTGTGACTGGTTCTGTAATATTCCTTTAACGTACTTGTGCTTTCCTTTTCAGACTTTCATGTTCCCTCTGAATACTTAACCAATATCCACATAAGGGACAAGGTAATAATGAGCTTCAGAACTGTGCCACAAGAAATGGTTGCAGTCTTCAGGTACATGTAGACACTTGACCAATTCTCTTGTTCTTTTCTGTCCTGCCTCCAGTTGGCTGCAATTAAACTGGCTCGATATGGTGAAGACCTGTTGTTCTACCTGTACTACATGAATGGTGGAGACCTGCTACAGCTTCTGGCAGCAGTAGAGCTGTGAGTACTTGTACTGGAGAAATATTGTCTTATCTTAAGTTCACCCTGTCTTGGAGTTGATATTTCAGTAGTTGTAGGTCAGTCGCTGTGTTCTTCCCTTTTTCTAGGAAGTAAGTATTTTCTGTAATTTTACTGTCCAGCTTTAACCGGGACTGGAGGTACCACAAAGAGGAGCGGGTTTGGATAACAAGGGCGCCTGGAATGGAGCCAACACTGAAGACCAATGCCTACGAGAGGGGAACCTACTACTTTTTTGATTGTCTTAACTGGAGGAAAGTAGCCAAGGTAAGAATTTGTCTTTGATTATCTACTGAAATGGCATCTGTGATGAGCTTTGCTGACTTTATGTTGGGGATTAGAACTAAAACTGTGTCTGCATCTCAAAGGAGTTTCATCTGGAGTATGACAAGCTGGAAGAGAGGCCACACGTGCCAACAACATTCAACTACAACCCAGCCCAGCAGGCCTTCTAAGGCCCGACCAGTCCAAAGGCCGCAGCTGTTCCTGCACATGACACTGTTGTCCAGGAGGGGCACTTGGTTTTTATTCCTGGAGGATTTGGCTATTTGACTGCGGGGGCCGTCGCCACCATCCAAACTGCCCTGCCTTTCCAAAATTACATGCTGCCCAAAACAGCAACACTTGTTCTGTTTTTATTCTTTATGTTCCTCCTGTTTTTTTGTCTTGTTTTGAGCAGGGTCTGTGTTATGTTTACGTCTCTGAATCTGAAGCCTGTTTCTTGCAAAAAGGAGGACTGACCTTGTGGCACAGAAAAGTGACAGAACAAGGGTTTACGCCTCGTATTCACAACAAGTGTTAAGAACAGAAAAAAGTCGTGGAAAGCAAAGTTAACATCCTCAGATGCGAGTGAAAGGGTGAAAGAAATGCAATGTTTATTGTTGCACTATATTTAGTAATAAAAGAACACAAAATTTGTTTGTGATTTTTTTTTTATGTGAACACTCCCTGATAAAAGTTTTCCCTTTCCATTTTTTGTTATGGGTCAGGGGGTTCATGCAACTTTTCCACATGCATCCCTTTTCATCTCACCCTTTTTTTCCCCTCTTACGTTTACATTGATTCCAACCTCTGTGTTTGACCACCCATCTGTTTTCTGTCTCATACTCTGTTTCTCCGTCTGTCTGTCTGTCTCTCTGTGAGTTCTGTGCCAGTTGAACATGGACACAAATCTGGGAGACTACTTTGGTTTCCACAAATGTGGACAAATCCTCGCAGAGGCTAAACAGCTACACGATGTTGCTCTAGAGCAAACAAAACACTTTCCAGTCTTTGTTACGATTTTGTAAGAAATGTGTACATTTTTTGTTTCTTTGCATCACATAAATTAGTATATGTATGTACGAATGTGTATATATGATTGCTATATATATATATGTATGTATATATATATATATATGACATCTATTTTGGAAGAAATTTTGCCCTGCCTTGTACCTCGTTTTTATGAGGTGAGCATGGATGCAATATGTGGACATAACAGGACATTTCTGGATCTGCTGGACAGGGTGTCACATGGCACTGCGGGCACTTAAAAATAATAATACAAATTAAAATGTCATTTAAGGAAAGGCCTGATTCTCAGCTCAAACACACAAAAAAATAAAAAATAAACAAGGAGTTCATCCCCTACGTTTCGAATCCAAAGCAAAAGAAGGGATGTATTTCAATTCGAGCTGTTTGAACAGCAGTGAACAGCAGCATTTCATAGGAAACGGAAAAATGACAATTTGAGGAGAAAAAAAATCCAGACCAATCTTGTATTTTCTGAAGTTAAAAGCTTCTTTTCTTTGTATTAAAGCAGAAAAGGCTTTCCTGAACCATTGTGTGTGTGTTGTTTGTTCCTTTAAAAAAAAAAAATCAGGATCCCTCTTTAAGTTAGTCCTCTCCTGATGTCAGTTTTATTTTTTATAGAGGAATAAAAAGGAAACAGGAACAAAAATTTGTATATCTGTATGTGTGTATATATATATATATATATATATATATATATATATATATATATATATATATATATATATATATATATATATAGTACACAGGTTTAGTGTTCACACCAGTAAGACATCCATAACATTTAAAATATGTCCTCTTAAGACTATGGTTGTCACCATCCATATAAAAAATGATACTGAACTGAGGTCTTGTTACTTATTTTTTATAGCTTCAGTATTTTTTCAGTATATTTTTTTCAAATGTTTGTATTGTATTGTTTTAAACGTATTGAAAAAGTACTTTATCAATATTTTTGACAACCTTATCAAAGACATTTCGCAGTATCTAGAGTTTGAAGGCTTTCAGTACATGCTCATGATCAAGACTCAATCCTGTTAAAAGTGCAGGTTTATTAGTCTTCAAAGACTTAACAGAAATTTCTCTTCAAGCAAATCAATTCATGGAATGTAGTTTTGACCAAATTATGGCCTCATCTTTACATGTACCACATGTTGATAGATACAAAATTAGGAAATAAAAATGTAATGATATATCTCCAGTGCTGCAGAGAAATAATGAAACTTTTGTACAACGCAACACTCAATCCTTGTGTTTGAATGCATTATTTCTAAATTATTTAGGCTATCAAAACAATTATACACAGTTTAGAAAGGCATGTACACACCTTAATTCCTACAATGTATAAAATGGACAAAATAATTAGCAACAGACAAATATGGCACACAAACTTATGATTGTACACTGAAAACATTCTCAAGAGTCCTCATTACTGTGCTATAATCTACAGAGCTGTCGTTAAAGGCCATCATCAATCACAATTAGTACATTTGACACCATCAAAGATGTAGTGAAACAGAGATGCAAATTAGTCATTGATTGAACACATACAGCTGAGGCTTCTACTGTAGAAAAATAATGCAGTCCATCCAGACTGAATGTACAAGAATCAAAAGGCAGTGTGGAAAAGGAACGATTCACTTGTACCTCATTCTTGACCTCGACCTTTTCAAATAGCAGTCGCTTGCATAAATGCTACAAATTCAAGCTGAATTTATTATATGCTGCAAACACTTGAAAGCAGTGGGATGTTACTTCGATGTTTCTGTAGAATGGAAACAAAAAACAGACCTGCAGCAGCACTGCCAGCTCACATTCTTGCTCTGATGAAGACGATCACTTTGTCGTGGGACATAAAAATAATGCAGTTTCCAGTCACTTATCCCTGAACTACACATACATTTCAGTGCAGTCTCCTGCAGGAGCTCTTTTCTACATACTTCTTCTGACCAGGTGCACACGCCTCTCACCCTCCACTTCTCTTCAAGTTATGATCTCACAATGAAGGTCACTTTGAGGCAGGTTCAGTGGGGGTTGAGCCATCTGAAGCACCTCCGGCTTTGGCAGCTTCTTCTGGTGAGAGAATGTCATTTAAGTTATTTATAAAATCTAAAGAAAGATGAAGACACACAGACCTCAGCCTGCATTCATCAGAGTCCTAACTCTCTTTCCATCTTTCTATGAGAAATCATCTACAAAAAGCCTGTAAAAGAGGGTGTGCGCCAGTGGTTTTGCATAATTAAAAGGCTCCATCGATCATTACAACACCTCCTGACCTTTATCTTTCTTCTCCTGAGTCTCCTCGGCTGCAGTCTTGTCTGCTCTGAAGAAGATCCGGGCGCTGCTTAATGAGAAGTAAAGCAGCTCAAACTCCTGAAGTGAAAAAAAGAAACAAATAGTTCAGAGTTGACAATAATTTTATATCAGAGGTTTTCTGGCACAAAGGGAGAGGTGTGAGGCAAAGTTACTGCATGAGGTGAAAGGGACAGGTGTACACTGGTGATCTAAAATCAATGGGAGGTTGGTTATCATAGTTCAAGTGCCACTCTGCTACATGTGCCGATTATTATTCTTAAAAGTCACTCAGTCATTCAGCTATATGCACAGCATGCAGCAAACTTCAATATTGAATAGAAAAGTAATGCACTTCATTTTTATTCTTATTTCTGATATTTTATATTTCATATTATCATCATCTCTGATGTCCACTACGAATAAAACTCCACAAATCCACTTAGAAGACACTTAAAACCTGCCTGACAATCATCAAGTTTTCTGAATTTTAAAAGTAATCTAGTTATAGCTGTCTGTATATCCATGGATACCTTACAAACATGCTATTAGCATTGAGGAACGTCTTATCACCAATTCAGCATACATTTATTGCAGCCTATTTGTGACTACAGATCTCTTCTCACATATCTTCTCAGACAGTCCAACAGAGTCTGTACCTGAAGGTAGACGTCCAGCCTCTTCTGAGTGAGGTTCATCGTTTGCAGCAACTTTTCATCTTGGCTGGCAGACTGGACGTTCTGCTCCTTCACCACGGCGTTCATCTCTTTCTTGTACTTATCTCTGACAGCCTGGAACCAGTGCAGAGAGTCAAACTCCAGGTACTGGTCCAGCAGCTTAAGAATGTATGCCACACCTGAGAGAGTGAGGAGAGATACAGTAGTGAGAGAGGAGGCAAAAAGCTGTTAGTGTAGATAACTGAGCTGATATTGTGTAATACACAGTGCATTCAATTAAGTGTAATTTATCACTTAAGCCCACTCACCCATAGCAAAGCCATCGTCTGTGAAAGCAGCTCCAGTTTTGTTCTTCTTGTTGAGTTTCTCTTTGCAGCTGATGGAGTGTTCCACAAAGTTCACCGTCTATGGGTCAGAATTGGTGTGTAACATTTAGTGGAAGTGTTGCACGGGCTGATGATCAAGAACAGTCAAGAAAAATTAAAACACTTCAGAGAGAGTGAGTAAACGCAAACAAAGTCTTGGCACTGACCAGCGGGGGTACGATCATGTAGAAGTTCCTCAGGTGCATATTCTTGGCACTGCGAAACTCAGGTGCAAACACAGCCACCAGCATCTTGAAGTACTCTGTCCCCTCAGCAGAGTTGCTGGTCAGATCTCCCAACACTGAATCAAGGACACTGGAAATGACACACCATATTTAAAAACTGTGCAACAGATGGGTGATGTTTCAAGTAGATTTTTCAAGCTGGGCTGCCCTCTGCAGGTATAAAAATGGAAATACACTGAAAATATCAACATTTTTACCACCGGCAACTAGTCATTTAGAACCGAAGAAGCCCCTTGGTTGAGACTGAACGATTTTTTTGTCAGGTTAGTACCTGGCTGGCACCCCAAAAAAGTAAACTAACTAACAACTAAGAATAAAAATAAAGAATAAATAAAAATAAACAAATATAAAATAACAGTTGCACACAAAAGCTGTTGCAAGGCGAAACGTTTTCAAGAACCCAACCAAGTCCAGTTGCCTATGATAATCCTTTCTACAGCTTACCATTTGACAGTAACAATGGAAATCTACACTTAACACCTACAGTAGACACTAGACTTAAAATAACCCCATCCCATATCCACATAATCAATTCTTATGATAATCTACAGAAAAAACAGAAATAAGGTTGTATTAGACAAAGACTAACATGCAGTTACAGGGTTCACACATTTTCTCAAATTTCTAAACATCTCTGTAGCTTTTCAGACCACATTTGACATCTGAATGCAACTAGATGTTGATAATGTAATAATAACAATTATAATGATAATGATAATAATAGTTTTTTTAAGCACTTTTCTGAACGCAATACAAAGTGCTTTTAACAAGGCAGATCATAAAAACAATTTGATCATAAAAACAGTTCCAAATAAATAAATAATTACAAAAGATAGAACCAGCAAAAAGTACCACCAGTAATAAATCAAATATAATAAAGCCAGCAAAGGACAGTCTGTAAAAAAAAAGTCAAAACAAGTAAAAGATATAAAACCAGTAAGAGCCAGTCAATGGAAATAATCAAGAAAGGCTCTCTGATAAAAATACCATTTTAGCTGCACTGACTGCTTCCTCCAAATGTCATGAAAAACTCAATGTAGTTTTAGAAATTCTGATTTTTGTTTTTGGAAACAGAATTTCCTTTTTCCATCCTTATCCAGACAGGGTAATACCTAAAATCGTATTCCTTGTTTTTCCAGACTGCACAACATCCCTGAAGTTATAATTTAGAGACATTACAAGTGCAGGGTTTTCAAATGCCCTACCTGGCAGCTCTCTGGGTCTCCTCTGACAGTCCCTCCTCCTTCACCAGCTCCTCAAAGTTGACTATGTCCTCCAGGTCAGGGACAAACCTGAATATGACAGGCACAAAAACATCCTAGTGAGATCTAACTACTTCAGTGGATATGCATTTTAATCAGATTTTACTTTGTATTTACAAAAAACAACATTAATGCATCCAGTGAAGCACAAATGGGAGTGCAACTCTTTTTTACCTGATAGCACTGCTGCAACAGTGGAGGCCTCCAGAACGGATCATACGCACGTAGCCCATGGCGTTACCTGAAACAAAATGGGGTAAATTTGGTGTTTGTTCATGGTTCTTTGTCTGCACCTGCAGCTGAATATATGCCAAGAGCAGATCAACAACATTTAGGTGTGTTTCTCACCAATTTGGCTGATGAGCTGTCTGAACTGGTCCAGGTAGCTCTGGCCATCAGGAGTGATGCCAAGCTTCCTGATGCCACGGTTAAACTTCTCAGCACGCTCAAAGGGATACTAAAACAAAAACATGGACGCCTACAGCTGAGCAAGAGCTGGCAGGGAGCTGTATTACTCTGCCTGGTGATATGATAACACAGTGTTTTTTAAAAGAGCAACTTCAGGGCGTTTATTACAGCAGGATTAGGTGGCTAAACTGGTTCCAAGAACAGAAAATCTAGAAAAGCCTCTCTTACCAAGACTGGATTTACTAAAAATCTGTGTTTGTTGAGATTGGCAGGTTAATTTTAGCTTAAATACTGTTTTTTGGGGCTCAACTGTTGTTATAACCATCTGACTAAACTAAAACACAACACTGATGCAAAGGTGCAATATTCACCATCTGTCTATTTTGTTCTGTCTTTGTTTCTTACTTTCTGATCAGACTGGTCCTTTGTCTCTCTGAAGAAACGGATGTCTTTGATGAGTCTCGACTTGATGTGCTCGTCGTACATAAACTGGCTGAAGATGTAAAACTTCTTCCGCAGGAACTGGTAGGTGAAATTCACCTGATGAAAGAAGAGAGGCGATATGCAAGAGGTGAGGCAGAAAAACCCTTGATACACCCAGATCTGAGAAGAAAAATACAAATGGAGATAGACTAAGACACACACCGCTGCCTGTCCTGTAAACTCACCGTGGTGTTCATGATGCCTGTGCCATGGGTGCGGATGGAGTTTGCGATGTGACGGATGTTGATGGTGTTCAAGTGCTTGTTGTTGCTTGCCTTTTCTATGAAGATCTAATGGAAAGAACAAGGCATATATAATTCACATACAACTGTTTGGTTCAAAATAGGAAAGGTGAATATGAAGTCTTACCTGGTTGTTGAGGTTATAAAGGTAGCGTGAGACAAACACATGAATGTTCCTCATGATCTCCAGAACGTCCAAACCCTGAAGAAGAGAACAAACGGGGAATCAGCCACATATCACATTCAGGCTGGGTTGCACCAACAAGGATTCATTTTTAAACCTGATGATGTAGCTTTATATTATGTGAAACTTTTAAACTACCTTTAAGAAAGATTAAACTCCTCTCTTTAAATGTCAGTTTAGTTTTTACTTTATGTTGCACCAAACCAATATAAGATGTGATTCAGCATTAACTTTAAACTTAGAGAGTTCCTCAAACTGTGTTAAGAGACTGACTCAAACCAATTGAGATTTATGATCCATCTCTCTCTCGATCCAGCTGATCTGTTAAAACAGTCTGCTAGTTGCCAGTTGCTGCCAGACAAACTTGGATTTACTGAACTGAGACATTTTACATCTGGAGTTACTCATTTTAAATTTGGTTTTGCTTAGCTGTGAACTAATCTTATACTAAAGTGATCTTTGTTTGCACAGCACTATCTTACTTTAATTAAGAACTCCACCTTTGTCATGATGTGTAAGCTGTAACTACAGACCTGCTCCAGGGTCTGGCTGGGAAGGTGTGCCTCTGTCATCGTTAGTCCGTAGCGCTGCGTGGCGAGGTTTCTCATCTCGCTGTAGGTGGCCCAGTCGTGCAGAGCAACAGTGGTTAGGTTGTAGAAAGTTTTATCCAGGTAGTGGGTCACATAGGCTGCAAGGACACAGAAAATGTGACAAATAATTATGTCAGTTACTACAGCTTCAATACCATTTTACAGTTTTACCAGCAGGTGTCAGAACTGCACCAGATTTCAATTAGTTCTACCATACAAAGTTTATGGGGAGATGACACACAGATTGAACTGCAGTTGCACTTGAAACAGTCACAGCACTCAGGGGACTAGTCAAGTTTAGTCTGATAATTTGGTCAAATTTGTTCATTGAGACTGGGATGGCTACATGACTGAGTCAACTACCTCCACAAATGATTGTGTTTGTTTGTATAAAACCTGTTCTGAACGGCTTAAATCTTAGCTCTGACAAATACCCATACCCCAATATTATATAAAAAATAAAATAAAAAAACTAATACTGAAACTAAACATTTTTAAATAATAAAATAAACTGAAACAAGCAAACACTCTGAAAACCAAGTGACACTAAACTTAACTGAAAGCAAAAATTACAAATGAAATAAGTCTAAAAAACTAATGGAAAATACTAAACTATTATAACTCTGGTTTGTACACATATGGGGACAAAAAGAAAAGTTTTTCAGCACCTTTGATATGAATGAAGCGGTTGAAGAATCGGATGGGTTTAAGGGAGAAGAAGTGGGCCAAGTCCTTCATGCCGACTTTGAAAGGGTTCCTGTCGTCCAACTTCAGGTGGGTGTGAACAGAGAGACGCAGGTCCTTCTCAATCTCCTTACACAGCTTGTCCAGCAGGTGCTGCAAGAGTTCAACGCCAGAAAGAGTCAAGACGGTTCACAAACATACACCAGAAACATGTAGGTTAAGGAGATGACTGCAATTAATTTGATTTGTACAAAATGATCAAACTCAAACTTCCAGACAGTTGTACGCCATACGATACATTTCCTCTTTCTGCTTCTCCATCTGTCCTCTAACATATGCATTTCATTTGTCTACTTGACTTCATCTGTTCTCACCTCATTGAACACATCCATGATCTCCTTGTCGTAGCTCTCCAGTAGCTGGTCACATGATTCCATATGTTTGGCATACAGCATGGAGGGCACACTGTCCCTCAGTGCACTGAACATGTACTGCTCCGGCCAATCAGACCATCATCCAGGAGGGCAGAACACCGGTAGAGTCAAGACAAGAAGAAGAAGAGAACAAGTACCAGTTAAAACCAAATCATAAACAAATACGTTACATTAAAAATTTAAAAATATTCAGTCTCCTATCTGTGGTAAATCAGTAAATCTCAAAAAATTAACTCAACAGTGTAGGTTCTAAATTGTAAGTGTAATTAAAGTAGGTCCCCAGTTTAAACAGAAGCATGTACTATGTTTTAAAATGTCAGCTAAATCTAAGAACACAAAAAGAAGCACTTTGTGAAGCCTGTGGACAATCTGCTTACGTGTATTCGTGCTGCATCCACGGCGTTGTCGTATACATCATCAAGGTAGATGGGAAACACAGCTCGGTGCCAGTAAAGGAAACTACAGTCACACTGCAGCTTGACCCTTAGAAATAAAGAAGTATGCATAAAGATTCTTAAAGCAGGCAAAAGAAAACATCAAACTGTTTACGTGAACATGAATACAAAGATTTGTGCCAAACATTTAAACATAGTTCTGACAAAGTCAAACATTAGCATCAAACACATGCCAGATGTTTCCACACGTTTGTTTTTTTACTAAATAACTGATGACAGCCAATTGCCAAGGTAAAGAAATTTTAATGATTCATGAAATAGTTTGTGTTGGCCTGTTCTCAAAGCTCTCTGGGTATAAGTAAATGGCATCACAGCACAACACTGGCTTTTTAGTGCACAAGATGTTGAAAGCTGTCTGTCACTCTGGCTCCACACACAGCAGTAACATCTTAACTTCTGAAAGTTTTCTTCACTGTCTGGTGGGTTGATCACTTTGCCAGCTCCTGGCAAATGAAGGTAAAACTGATGTAGTGGTATGACTTACAAGGCCTTAAACCATTATGGCAAATAACTTTATTTTACTAAGAGGAAGCAGAGAATTTACACTCACTTCAGATTATCAGAAATAGTCAGCATTTACAATATGTAGCAGAATTTAACTTGTGTTAAATTCACCTGAAAGCACCACTCTTCAAAAAGGTAAAGATAGATAACTAGTTAATTAATTTAGTCTCTATCTGATGGTTGCTACGAGGTTCTTGATTTGTGTACAGTTACTGAAACACTACATTTCTTCACATACAGAAACAGATCCTGTTAGTTCAGGAGTTTATTGTTTATTGTCATGTCAGGTCAAAACTTTATCATTTTCTTTTATATAGTAAATGAAAAACATATTAATTAAAGTGCATTTGGCTCAGCACTGCAAAGTGAGTTTCATTTCTCCTTTGTTTATGGGTTCAAAGTGCCGTGTGCTGAGACCTTCCAGATCACAGGCTTGGAATGTAGGAGCACTGGCTTTTTTTTTAGAGGCCCATGAAGCTTGATGGTATGCAAGGAAGTCATGAATTAGCCAGCTGAAAAATAATGTTCAGGCAGGGCATTTTTAATGACCCAGATAAGGTGGGCATAAGTTTATTTGAAGTTCATGAGCGTACTGTGAAAGATTTAAAAAATTTCACCATCACCATGTTTAGCATGCAACAGTGACGCTAGAGACTTTGTTCAACGTGATGCAAAAAACAAACACAAAAAAACTCCCACCTCTCACTGAGCTCACTGATCAGATCCAGCTTCTTCAGCACAAGCTGCAGTGGAAGTAACTCCTCATCTTTGAAAGTTTTCTACAAGACAGGAAGAGGTTTCAAGTCAAAGTTGAGAGTCATATTGAAAAGAAAAGGAAACATGTATGCTGATGTATCCCAACAACCACTGTCTTCTCCCAACACACCAGCTGAGTGCCGACACACAGAGCCAGAGACACGACAAGGCGTCGCTCCTTTGTGCTGGGTCCATTCAGAGCATTTTCTGCCAGCACCAAAGATGACAACACGTCCAGCCGCTGCTCGCTGTATTTCTTGTCCGAAATCACTCTTTTCTTCAGGGAGAAAAACACATACAAAATTAAGTAAGGCATCTAATTAGAAAAATATAAAGATGCAACAACTCCTATACAACTTCTGCCTGTATCTTGTGCAACCAAGTCTCGGTGCAATTACCCATTTTACAAGCAAATACAGTATTACTTCAACTTTTTTTTTTCTCAGTAAAATGCTACACATAATGTGAATTAAAACATGTACAATTATTATCCACAATCATCTATATACAGTATCTGAAAAAGTGAATGGTGTACATAGGTATATAGTTTGTGTATATAATATTCTATTTTTTAGTTTACTCAATTATTTTATTAGTATTTCTATTTATAATTATCACTCATTATTTTTCTACCTATACTTTCAATCCTTGAGCTGTTGTAATGCTTGAATTTCCCTGGTGCGAGATTAAAGTTTATCTTATCAAACTCCTCCATAAACTTCTATAAACACCAACAATGTGATTTCTTATTTGTACATTTTTATTTACCTTGGCAGTGCCGATGGCATGAAGGGCCTGTGACTGCAGCTGCTGAGTGATGTGAGAAACTGAGTCTGCTACAACCATTGACCGCCTGTGAAATGTGTGCTCCACCGCCTGTAGGGAGACCCACATCACATGACTTGATCTTGCACTGTTGAAAAGCATGGAAATTCTTCAAAAAGTGCAAAGACACACACACACACCTTGAGCAACTCAACCAGTCGACACAGAGCTTTGACCGAGGTCTTGGTCATGGGCCGCTGCATTGACATGTACATGTTCATGGTCGTTTTGATGATGGTGCTGATGCTGTATGCATACAGGATGCCCTGTGAGGAAAAGAAAACACAGAGGGAAGTGTAATCTTATATGTAAAAGGCACTGTTTACATAATTTTATATGGCCACTTTATCATGAAATTTGACTGTTTCTTAAGATAATCAAAGCATTTTTATATATATTTTTACAGTGTAAAAAAAAAAAATTACTAATAAAACTGGAATGACACAGATATATAATAAAATAATACCAAAAATTTAAATATACATTAATAGATAACAGTATGATAAATTAAAAAAATAAGCATTTTAAAATATTTTTATTATCTGTGTATAAAGTTCTTTTTTAAATTAAAGTATATTATCTAAAACAGACAAAACAACAAAAACTAGATAAATCCTTAATTTGCAACTTACACCTGGATTTAAAGAGCTGGTCTTTGTAGTTTCATGCTCTGACGTGTAGTCCTTGCTCAGGGCTAACACTGTCAGTCCTTACCTGTACAAACACATTACACCTGCTGTTCAGGTCTTCTGCCAACTTGTCACTTTTATGCTCCTTGGACAGGATGGACTCCATCTTCATCATCCAGGAGGTTACAAACACATAGTAGGACTGAACATCCCTGAAGAGAAGAGATAACAGGACCAATCAGATTCTGATACTAAACACCTGATTTAAACAAAATAAATGTGACAGATTTTTGGCCCTGCTGACTTTGTTAGTGTCTGAGCTCTTTGCTGCAGGTAGGTGTCTCTCTGCGCTCTGATAGCCTGCAGGCTCTTTTTATCCATCAATTTCGCTGCAGCTGGGACCTTAGCGATGAGGAAAGTGTCAGGAAACCAGATGATGTTTGCAGTCAGAGTGACAGCTGGAACCTAGAGGAAAGAGCAGACACAAACACACATGAGCAAGATGTTCACACTAAAGACAAAGCAGGGCTGTCATGGATAAAGAGGACAGACAGGCTGAGAACACAGAACTACCTTTTTACAAACATCGAGCAGTGCTTTGTAGAATTTTTTGTCGACACTCCTGAAGATGTGAAAGTGAAGCACAAAGAGACCACAGACGCCGGCGTATTTATCTCTCTGGTCGATCTCAGAAGGTTCACCTGAAAAAAAAAGAAGACATGAATCATTTTAAAGTTTCAGGAAAGAGTTGTCACAAGTGAAACCACTCTATCATGAGAAGAGCAACTGACCAATTTTGGACTCAATATTGGTGAAGATGGTGCGAATGTTGAAGGCGAACTCCTCCGCAAAGGCACTGTTTTTGGCAACAGCCACTCCTTCCCCAGGATCATCGAATCTCTGCTCCACACAAGCCTGTCACACAGTTGAGGTTAATGATGCTCAGAGGACAACTCTTGAAATGATGACCCATGCTTACAGTTGGTAACACTGATCCATTTGCATATTAGCTAAAAACTAAAAACACTGACTTTTCAGCAAATTAGAGAAACCATGAGAGGCAACTGAGAAAAAAAAATCCAGTGATCATTTCCAAGTTGAATTAAAACTCTCTCTCTTCTCTTATGACTTAAGAACAGGTGAAAAAAAGGTTTTGCCAGGATTATTTTTGTAAGTTAAGGTTAGTTAATTTTTTTTTAACAGGGTCTTTACTGAAATGTTTGTTGTTGTAATACTCATTTCGGCAACAAGAGGCTGAAGTGCACCACTGTCCCATGTTCTAAATGGAACTATTGTAGCGGTATATATTTTCACTACTCTGTCCACATTTCACTCCCTGGTCAAAAACATACAGGAGGCCAATTACCAAGGAGCATCTCCCTCTCTTGGATGAAGTTCAAGGCCAGAACACAGAGATAAAGAGAACACCTGGTGGATGGTCAAAGGCACACAAGAAGCCAAACGTCAAATGTACTTATCCCATATAAGTACTTAATGGACTGTTCTAAAGGGTATTATTAAAAAAAAACTGACTTGACTAAGCCACACAAATCTAAGGGTAGTAGTAGATAAGTTTGTACCATGGCTATGGAATAGAACTAAGGGATAAGGAAAGGCAATACACAGGTATGTCTGAGTGTGGATCAAAATGTTAAAGAAAGGAGGAGACTCCTCAGAAATAGTATAAAGAGGTGTATTAGGTTTTGTTCTTCAGTCTGATCCAGTGTCAAGTTATGCAACATTACTGTCATGTCTTGCTTTTGGTGAGAAATGTATTTTAATCTACACTCAATGTTTTTAGTCCTATTTAGAACATAGAATAGTGGTGCACTTCAGCCTGTTGTGGCAGAAATGAGTACTACAACAACAAGACTTTTCATTTTTTTCACCTGGCAAAACTCCTCCCCCCCACTTGTTTCCAGGGCTGGGTGCCGGACTTTGATACTTTTATGGTACCGATCAAACTGCTTCAATACCGATATCGATTATGGAAAAATGCCTTGTTAATCGATACCTAAGGAATTTTTACAGTTTTTTTTAAATATTATTTTTTATTTTTTATACAGTCCAATCCCACAGATATTCCATCATATTCATTTTAGTCCTAAGAGTAAAATAATTACTATAGCTACTCCCACGGCCTTTGAACAGCTTCTTCCTTTAAAGTAAGTAAGTGCACCATGTAATGTGTAATGTTATTCTTGTTGTTAAAATGGGTTTAGTGAAATTGCTATTGAATAAAGTATTGTTCAGGAGCCAATTAAGGTATTGGTACCGGCATCAAAATTTTTAAAACAATACCTAGTGTCGGTTTTGGAAAAATGTCCAGACTTGGACCAGGAAAAAGTTTGGATTTCTTCCAAACAGTCAAAAACACATCGAAAAGTTTTTGCTGGAGTCTCAAGGTACTTGGAGGAAAGTAGTCAAGTCAAGCAGAGTTAAAGCATTTACTGTACAAGCAGCAACAGATAAAGCCTGATTTAGCATCCAGACCAACTCATTTCAGCTCCCCAAAGCTCTTTCTTGTATACCCTGTGGTTTTGGCCATTTTTTTCGCTTCCTAATTTGCTTCTCAGGGCTTCTGTAGCTCCCACTTGAATGACAGAAAGTAAATTCTACAACATAGTAAAGGCCTAAAATAAAAATGAAGTTACCTGCAGTATCATACCATCCAGCAGCTGTCCTTCAAGCTTAAGCAGGAGTTTCTCGAATGGTTTCAGCTTCTCTTCAGGAATGGAAAATTTCCCAGGGTTATGGTGTACAGATTTCAACAACCTAGAACCAGAAGATGCAATTATAAAAGACTCTAGTATAGTCTAGTATTTAATATATACTCTAGTCCACATTAAAGCAATATTAAAATCATAAAAACAATATTAAAACAAGTAAAAACAAGTATGTAGAAATAGAGGATAAACTATTATATAGCTTGAAGAGATGAAATTAGCTATAAATGCAGAAAATTTAGGAAATATATCCTTCCCGATCAAATTAATGTACATGTATTTTAGTTAAGATGAAAAACACAATTTTGCAAGATATCACATCATACTCAATTAAAACATCTGCTAATAATTGGCATGCATATTGTATCTTATTATCAATGTCTTGGTTTGTCTGCTGTTGCTATCCATTTGACATTTTTGACTGTTTTTCCTTGGCTGGATGAGTGGTTTGAATTCATATTTATTAACAACTGAGAGCTGTCCTTCATGCTCATCCAGGTAGATTAAGTCTTCAACAGATTTGTGTTTTCTTTAGTACCTCTGAATTCAACTTTTCTGTGTTTCTGTTTACCTTTTATACATCTTCCAGTGATCTTTTAGCGTGCCATGATTTTCCATAATCTCATCAAGTGTGAGCAGAACCACCAACAATTCCCCGAGGTGTTCGTACACTATCTGCAGACAGAACGCAAAACAGAAAGAGTCAGAAATATTTTGAGTTTTGGAGAATGCAGACTGAAAACATGAAGAAAATAATCAAATCTTAAAACCCACCTGGAAATGGACACCAGACGACTCAATGATTTTTGTTGCAGCCCTGTGACATGAGAAGAGAGATGCTTTTGTACATTTGGTTTTATATTGTAACAGAGCAAAACATGCAATCAGCACTTAAATCAGAAATGCAGTCTGTAAGTTGTTGCTGCATGTTAACTGGGTGGCTGCTGACATGTAGTGTATAGCACTTTGAGTGGTTGGAAGATGTGGTACATCAGTACAGTTCACCACAGTTCAATTACAGTTGAACTTCAGTTCAACTTCCACAAAGACTAGAAAAGTGCTTATGAATGCAGCCAATTTACCATGAAGGCTGTTTTGACAATGTGGGTATTTAAGCCAATGCAACAAGAACAGTACTTTCATCGTGGCTTGCTTCAGTTGATGGACCTTACTTGTTGCTGTTGTAGAGAGCAGCCAGCTGATGAACAATGTTGACCACCACTTCATAACATCTTGACACAAAACAGGACAGTTCCTATCAAAGGAAAAAGACAGAAACTATCAGTGGTTTATGAATTTCATTTCATTTCATCATTAAAATTATTCAATACTTACCTGAAGGAATGAGATGAATCTGCCCATCTGAATCTGAGACTCTCCTTCAACAACACTGGTGTCAGACACTGTAACACAAATTCACACACTGATTTTATTTTTATCAATTGATTAAGAATTACTGTGTACCACTGAGGACAACCCTGTGATAAAAAAAATAGTAATAGCTGACAGATTACCTCCTTCTCCGTAGTACAACAAGCCATTGTAGAACTTGGTTTCTGCCTGCAAGAAAACATAAATTCATGGGGCAGAATTAGAATTTACAGCTTACAAAAAACACACACAGGAGATTTTAACAACTGTTTGGAGACATGCTGCTTTAAGGTTCCCTCTGGAATTTTAGACCTTTAGTAGGGCTGAGGAGATTTTTTTTTCGCGGGTCACTGTTCTGTTTTCTTGTACATGTGCGCACACAGTTATGCTAAGGGCAAATACAAACTAGAAATTTGACACTGGCCACAACAACCCTCACAGCATGTAAAAAAAATGTACTGACTGACAACAAGACTACCAATCTGCTTGTCACAGCAATGCCAGAATCCAGTCGTTGTTGGAGTTCTATCACTCCATGCTTTGACTGATGGATATAACACTGTATGTGCTTGTCCCTGCAATGTCACTGCTTCCATTCACAACACAGCGGTACTGACATTTTCCCTGACATGTTATGATGTCTTGAGGTGGTAAACTGGCAGTAAAGGCTTCCCTGAAGATCCCTGCTTCAATTCACACGTGATCCCGTGCGGGAAATGTTCATGAATAATTCAGGGGCTTCCACACCTTCACCCTAAACAAATGAACCTCACAGGCCTGTGTGCTAAGCCCAGTGCTGTTCAGTCCTCACTCATGACTGCACCCCTAACCACACCTCCAACTCCATAATAAAATTCATAGACGACTCGACTACAGACTGGATGATTTCAGACGATGAGGAGACGTCCAACAGGCTTGAGTGGATAACGATCTTGTACTTAACACTTCAAAGACAAAGGAAATGACTGATGACTTCGGGAGAACAATAGAGAGTGTCTACTTTCCCCTCTAAATACAAGGGAAAGTGTGAAAAAAAACTCTGTGTGAAGGTCCTTGGAGTCAGTGTATCAAAACAGCTTACATGTGCCTCATCTCATGTGACATCTCTCACCTGGTTAAAAAGGCTCAACAAATAACCCTTTAACACAGCCTGTTCAAAGCATGAATGCTGTACCATTATTCCACCCTACTGCTCTGTATAAAATGCATGAACAAATGCTGAACATGCACAACATCGTCTTAATGCCTCGGATACGTCTGGGGAGGTGACCTACAGAGCAGAATGAATGTGTTTGACAAAAGGGTGAAATGGCAGTACGGGACATGAGACTGTTGTGTTCACTGATGTTTGTTTTTCAGATTACACACTTTGAGGAGCAGAGTTGCTGGTTGACCACACACACACACTAGCCTCTCTTGCTTCTGTCATGCAGGACTAGTGCCTAATATTACACACTGGGGAAGCATTATGCCAGTGTTGTTTAGTTCAGAGCAAAAAAGCAAAGGTGGTAATGATGGGCATATGTTACTTAAGTACTGCACAATCTCTGTGTACAAAGGGCAAAAGACTACTTCCTACGAAACAGGCCCAGTTCCTACAGAAGCCGTTTTTCAATTTCTACAGGAGCAACACCAAGAACATCCTGACAAACTGTGCTACAGTGAGCTGCAGAGCTAACCAAAAGGACCTGCATGAGGGGCATGTCATATTGTATGGTTCACAATAAATCTTTGTAATTTTTTTCAGGATAAAAAAACAAACAAACAAAAAACACAAAAAAACAAATCATATGGTGATAACAGCAACATTATGGTGGAAAAGTTGGTCTCAAAAGAGGAAGTGACTTCAATATGGCAGAAATAGTTGGTTACTAAATATCAGATGTACATTAAAGAGACACAAAGAGACAGATTACAGGAGACTTTTTCCACACACAGTTACCAGTAAATTACTGGAATAACCTTTAAGGCACTGCCAGTGACCTTCATGACTCACACAGCCAGCTCCATTCAGGGACATTTCCGTCCTGAGCCTTCTTAGATATTCCATGACAATGTTGGAAAACGGTCAAAGGTCAAAGGACACCTTAAAATGCCATTTTGTGCGATGCAGAGCCTTCAGGCATAACCAGTGAAACGCTCTTTCATTATAAGGACATGATGAAAAACAAACTAAACCAACCTCACAGTGGTGCAATAAAGTTCACTGTTTTGACCATGCTTACCTCATACTTCAGCTTCTTTACTTCACTACAGAGAGCAGCATAAACTGTGATGACTTTATTCAGAACCTGCACAACACAAAATATTAGTCATAATCAAACAAAGAAAAACAAAAAATAAATAGATAAATAGCCAACTGTTTGTCTTTATTTACCTTGTTGTCTGTTTTAATTAACTCCAATAAGGATGATTGCTCATATGGGAGAAGCTGAAGAGAGAGTAGAAAGTATTAGGAAGGAAACTGTGCAAGTTCTAATAGTGTAAAAACAATATCAGCCTTTTCAGGTTGATGTTCAGTCACTAGTTTTTGGTGTTTCACCTTCAGGGCAATGGGGTCCAGAGTGAAGTCCCACACATCTCCGATGGAGTCATCCAGAGCCTCCTCAATACCCTTCAGCTGGGAGGTGTACTCCTCCAGAAACTTGCTGTAGTTCTTCAGTTGAACCTCTGTGTGTATTTCTGTAGGGTGGAGGGTTTGATAAAAAAAACACTTCAGCAAATCAGACTGATACTGATATAAGCATTAATGCTATTACAGATAGTTAGCAGTTAACAGTGAAAAACCTTCTCTCTCTCTTCGAAAAACATCAAAATAAATAGTTTCACTCCATATTAAATTAAATTAGTTTGTAATAGATTTGTTTTTTCTATTGACTTAAACTTCTAATGCTTTCCTCTTTAATAAAATTAAGGTAACCAGCCATGACTTAAGTATTTGCAAAAACTAACACTGTTTTTTAGCAATGAATACTTGAATTGTGTGTGTGTACAACTGCAAAACAACAACAATGCAGCAGTCAGTAGCAGTGATTTTATTAAAATAAATAAATAAATAAATAAATAAAAATAAATTACATTAAACAATTAACTATGTAATTTCACAGTGGATATGGTCACAGTCCGGTAATAAGTTTTTATTGTGATATATCAAAACTTGATATACTGTTACATCCCTGATTGATATTCATATTTAATAATAATTTTTCATTACATATTTTTCATTTAAAAAATTGAAAGAAACAGTTAAATTCAACAACTTTATTTTGTATTTAACCACCTTAATCTAAATTGAACCACTTTGTGTATCAAGGCACACAGGTAATACTTTAAAATGCATTTGACGCATTAAACATTTTATTGAACAACTTTCTTATTGCTATTGATGACAAATCACTACTGTTTTTATTTTCCAGGCCTAACCAAACCCATTACTGTTGCTAAAATGTTTTAAGTACAGAGAATATCATTTTAATCTATCCATTTTATGGCCCACATATGATCTATTTTTATCAGGAGCACTAAATAGAAACTACAGGACAAACATTTGACACACACTAAAAACGAGGGTAACATAATAGTGTCATTCTTTGTGTGCTTTATTCGAGATAAGTTGGTATTACAGTCCTACTTACATTGCTTTTACGCTGAACTACTGTCAAAACTGGACAAGTGTCGTTAAACTGTCAAACTGATCAGCTGTGTGTGGCGGTGATTAACGTTAGCTAACTTTGCTGTCACTTAGCTTCTCGTTAGCTACATTACAGCTGCACTGGGCACGCTGGACGTGCACAGTTCATATTGTAATGTAGATTTTATGCAGAATAATTGTAAAGGTGTGCATTTGACGAGCATTTGTTGATGTTCCACGCCAGCAAATAGACGGTTCCAAGTGGCAAAGCATCCTGCTAGCATTGGCAGCTAACACTGAAGGCTACGATAACGTTAGCGGTTAGATAAGTTTAGAAGGTCAGGACTGGACGCTGTCACTCACTCTGTGATCCGTCGTCAAAACGGTCAAACTCCCAGTCATGAGCGATGGTTTCTACCGCCATACTGCCAGCGCAAGAGACCAAAAACACCGCTGTTAAAAAGTGGGGGAACACAACAATCCCATGATGGGTCTCATGATTTTGTGAATGGTCGCTAGTGCTCATGGGAAATGGAGTCCAGAGGAGATGTCACTAGCAAAGACTGGACTGTAGATTTTCATTCCTAGTTCCTGGTCTGGAAACAGAGAGTAATAAATAATACTGATACTAATACTAATACTGATATTACTAATAATGATACTACTACTACTACTACTACTATTACTACTACTACCACTATAACAATAATAATAATAATAATGATGATAAGAAGAAGAAGAAGAAGAAGAATTTTAATAAAAGTAAGTGAGAGTAAGTTACACGTGCAAGTGACAAGTCTCAGAATCATGGAAGTCAAATCAAGTCATTGCTCAGGTCAAGCAAATTATAAGTCATATAAAATTCTTATGGTCCTCTACAGTCTCCACAGTTAGACAATAGTACAATACAATTAATACAATTATAATACAATTAATCCAGGAATCATTTATTAATTGACTATTAAATAAATTGGCAACTAGATCAATAAATCAGTCATTTTGTAATAAAAAAAGGTAAAAATTACTCTGAATTCCTTTGAGATGTGGGCAAAACAAGACATTGAGGCTTTGGGAAACACATTTCTCAACACTTTTCACAGTTTTCGGACATTTCATGGACCGAATAACTAATCAATTATTCTAGAAAATAAACAACAGAATGAAAATAGCCAACAGTTTCAACCCTAAAGGACTGTGGTCATGAAAAACTAAGTTTTAATTTCAACTATTGCAGTCTGCTTACACCATATAAATATTACCAATGTTTGACATTTGTGGCAGTTAATCTAAATGTTTGTAGTTTTGGACTAGACCCCTCCATGATAGCTGTCTTGAGCATTGGTCTCTGCTGGTCAGTTTAGAAAACAGAAAATATTTAATGAAAAAGTCCTTTAAAATCATCTGTCTGAAGTCTAAGTCAAATCTAAAATCGTGAATACCAAGTCAAAGTCAAGTCAAGTCTTTAATCAAGCTGTTGTTGTTTCTTGAGTAGTGATGATGTGAAGATGATGAAGAAAACATCCGCTGACACCGACTTGATTATATAATAAAAAGTTTATTACAGAAAAGTTCAGCATCGACCAGACACCATGGTTTGCCTGTGAGAGGACTCGAGGCCAATATGAATCTCTCTGCCCACAAGACATGTAACGTGACTTATATACATTTGGGTGTCCTTTGTTCCACAAACAACCTCACACATATGGTATCCCTCAGGGGAGCCTCCCGCATAAGTTATGACATAGAGAAGACTGCACTTTCTCAATACGTATAGAGGGCCTCACACAAAAGCCAAAAGATACGACACTCTTAACATTCCATTGGGAGTTGAATTAAAGGTCTCTTCCCCTTACCAAAACAAATCATATATAGTAGAACTTGAGACACCACACTGTCAAGCACATTTCAAGTTCTCAAATTTGGGACTTGAGTCTGAACTTAAATCAATTCATGTGATTCAATACATACTCACGAGAACAACATCAGCAACGACAATGACAAGATTTCACAACATTAAGACACCACAGCAACAACAAACAACAACAACAAAAACAGACAAGATTTAACATCAAAGATCAAGTGTTTGAGTTTATGCATGACGGATACATGATTGGGCTGATTTTAGCTGTGATTTCATCTTGAATTCAAAAACTGTAAAAGTGTGGCACTCTCTTACATACTTAGTGCAGTTACCTCTAAATTCATTCCTATATATGTGCCCCCATAAAAAAACACTTCATGTAAAGCTACATCAACAATAACAACAAGACTATAATACAGTCACAGGCCAGCATTGGACTGCTCTTAACACTGAACTGTCAAATATGTGTGTATCCTGCTGTCTGTCTGTGTTATACAGCCAACGTACATAGGCTGTCACTGTATTTGAATGCTCTGGTTGTGTGTTTAAGGGGACAGACTAGGGTTATGTCACAGTGGAGACTAAGCACACCATTCAGAGGACGACAGAAGCCATGAGGAAGAGTCACGGTTAGCAGTGGAGTATGCCTTGTCTTGTCTTATGGTTTCATATTGAGGGTAAGGCACTTTTTTCTAACTGTAGAACAAATGCTGCTTAGATGGTCAAATTATATACATAGCCCACACATATATACAGAAAATGACACATTGATTGTATCTGTATTTGTGTGAGCAGAGACGTTAGAGAGACCTAGACACTCCAAGAGGAACTAAACATTGCAAATTAATTTGATACGAGAATTAAAAGTTGCTCTAGATGTCTTATTTCATCTTTCAATCATGGTTTGAAGTGCCTAAATGTAGAAGTTCTCTCTTTATACAGTGTTTGTTTGACATACCATGCTTTCCTTTTGATACGCATCTATTGATCTATTTCTTTTAGGATTACTTATAGATAACACTAAACACGTAGCCTAGAATGATTGAACAAATTTTTGAGTCACAACCGTGTGGTGTTTGTAATTTTTCTGACCATTTTCAAGGTTAACTGATTAAATGCTTTGTAGGTATTTAAAATAATAAAATTATATCTGTGAAGATTCTCAGTCATCCAGGTCATGGTATTCTCTAGGAGCTGTATGAAGGCAACCTCAACTGCAAGCAAGTTCAGTTACCTTCATACAGCTACTAGATAATAAATGGTGTACATTTCCACCAGAGTTTAAGTTTTTTAACTGTCAAAGTGTAGTTGAAACTACAGTTTGTATGAACGTTAAAATTAATATTTTTAAAGCTTTTTCATCAGGATAAAACAGATAATTGAGACTTTCTTTAGGGATTCGTTTTTATAGACCGTTGGACAAGTATATTTGTTGACAGTCAGTGACCTCAGCTGTTTATTAGGCTACTAGTCATCTCTGAGGAATTTCAAATGAAGTGCATTGTCTCTGTTAGACAACGCAGCCTCAGTGCTGCTGATGAGAATCAGGCATGAAGAATGATAATGCAGGGTAGCATCAGATGACTCTGAAACAGCTAAGCTGTCCACATGCCTAAGATGCACACTTGATTTTTCATGGGAGTGGAAGAAGTATAAATACCACAGTATTTATCTGCATGATACAAGACTTCAAAACTAAGTGCTGAGGTTGCTGAGCTTTTGACTTTACTTTTACAGATATTAGTATAGTTATACTGCTGTCCATCCACCAATTCTTTTCTTTTATTTTATTTCCTCCATTGTGAAGTTGATGCTGTCTTTGCTGTCACATGAAGACAGAAAACAGAATCCAGATGGGGAAATTGTTTATGTTCATTTATAACCACTCAATTATGTCTCATTATCAAACTTGGGAATACATTTTAAGTGTGTCATTTTCTTATTAGGCTGTTTGTGACCAGTGTGGGTGCCACTGCATCTTAGGAGCTGGAGCGCCAGGGATAATAACATCCTGCCGGAACCAAACTTTACACCATGTTTGTCCCAGAGTCACAAGATGAGGAACTGTCCCCAACTGGCTCTGTGGGCAGAGGGACCAGCCAACAGAACAGATCCGATCCGTCCTCATCTCAGTGCCCTGGAAGTGGGAAAATTTCACCAGTCAACACCAGTATCCACTATGAGCCACAGGAATACACTGAAACAGACTATTTGCTCCCGAATAAACTTTACGGTACGTCAAGGAGAGAGAAGGATGTAGATGGCCCTGATGTGCCTGCTGAGACAATCTGCTCCATGGTGCTTCAGATCCTGGTGCCATTTCTACTGGCCGGGCTTGGGACAGTCTCTGCGGGAATGCTGCTCGATGTGGTTCAGGTGAGGAAACAAAAGAAAAACAGGAGGGCAAAGAAGTGGTTTAGAGTTTAGGTGCGCTCCCAGAAGCAAAGGAGCGAAGAAACATGGGAATTGTAAAACAAACCAAAACTAATCTACTAAAAAATTTACTGGAAAAAAAACAATTCACTGTGTGTTTCTGGTGTCGACTGCAGTTTACCTTCTATATTAAGTTTATGACTACTGTGCACTGTGTGTTTTCATGGCAGAACTGGGACGTGTTCCAGGAAATCACAGAGATCTTCATCCTGGTCCCTGCAGTGTTAGGCATGAAGGGGAACCTGGAAATGACTCTGGCCTCTAGACTTTCGACTGCCGTGAGTGTGTGCATGTCAACACACATGCAGACGTGCACACAAGCCAACAGTTTAATCCAGTCAGACACCTGCCATGTTGCACACAAAAAGTGGCCTCCTACAACAAACTACTGCAAGGCTTAAATGAGCTGCGGTTAGCTGGGGCGGAGGGTGGTTGAACATATTTATATATATATGTATATATATATATATATATATATATATACATAAATAAATGAAGCTATCACTTGCCTCCCTTACCCCCCACCCTGACTGCACTGGGCCCTAGTGCAACCGCAATTCCTGCACTGTCTATAATTACATCCCTGCCACCACCTCAACAGTTTCACTATCAATGCAGATGCAGTTGCGAGTGAAAATGTGGGCTACGCTGTGTGCTGGAAGTGTTAATGAACAGTTCATTTGTTTTAGTTACATTCAGTTGCAGTTATCTGTTTATGCACCATTGTGTGAAAATGGAGATGGAGTCCTGATGGCCTTAAACAGACTTATTGTCATTAAGAAGTGCAAGTATGGTAGAGTCATTGGGGTGTTTGTATGTGATGGTATGTGGTGATAAGGTAACTACAACATCTTTCTCAGAATTATATTTTTGCCTTCTTACATCATGAGTTTTCTGTCTTCGTGTGAAACTCCTCACAGACCTGTGAGGACTGTAGCAGCACATCAACTTGCAGCACAATATCCTGCAGGACAAATGAACAGCAATAACAATGGTACAACAATAGTGCAACAATTCATATAATCTGAAATAGTGTTTTCCTTTGACAGAATATAATAATCATATATGATCAGAATTACTGTTCATTAACGTGCCGAAGCCTGATATAGCTTCATTCACAACTATTAAAAACACATCAGTGAGTCACACTGTTGCACTGGGTATTACACCCTCCAATGAGAATGGGCACTGTAGTTTATTTTCAGTTAATATTGTTCTGCTGTTAATAGTCCTAGGGCTTAAAGTTTGGATAAATCTGCGGCTGAAAATAGTCCAAACAAATGCACTATTTACTCTTATTTAAATTACACTTGCTGAAAACTACAGTTGTTTTAGAAAATTGTTTAGCCTTTTCTCAAAATTAACTGTGTATTCATGATCAGTTTGTAAAGATTTACATCATTCATGATTTTGGAAACATCAGCTGACAGAACACTCACCTCAAGATCCGTTTAGTAATGTTTTTTTTTCCTTTCTTTTTTTTTTTTTTTTTTTAAAAAATTGCTGATGAGGCACAAACTTAAGTGTGGCAAATATTGCCAACTATGACACATTTGGGAAATTCCTAAAGTACCAGAAAATCATACATGGGTATATTTGGATGTGGATTGAAATGCTAAATGAAGGAGGAGATTCTTCAGTCTGATCCCAGGATCGACTCAAGTTTGTTGGTGTTGCTGCGCTTAAGAACACTTTTTGTCTTTATTGTGATAGTGACAGCTGAAGTTATGAGAGGAAAGGGGGTATAGAGAGAGAGAGAGAGAGAGAGAGAGAGGATTTTCAAGGTTTTCTTAATCACAACACAACCTCAACCAGATGTCTACAATCATACAAAGGAATCGAACCCCTGACCACATTCTCAAAACTCTGAACCATGCATGCAAAAATAATTTTCCACCTTTTTATATATATTTGGTGTTATCAGGTGAATGGAGGAAAAATGGAACCTGCCAGAGAAAAGTGGATGTTGATCGCTGGGAACCTGGCACTCAAGCAGGTACACTATTTTCATTTGAGAAAAGATACTTTGTGACAAATTACGTGGATTTTATCGTCCAATTAACCAATTCTGTAACCTGTAAAACATAATTGTTTTGCAATCAACGCAGAACTGAGATATTTCTTACTACCACCCTCATTTTACAGCTACAAGCCACAGTGCTTGGCCTGTTAGCCTCTTTGATGGCAACTGTGTTGGGCTGGATGGCAGAAGGAAAGATGCCCTTTAATCATGTCGTGCTCCTGTGTTCAACCAGTGTGTCTACTGCCTTTGTGGCGTCACTGCTGCAAGGTAACAACACAACCTGCTGTCACCTTGAACCACTGTCCTTGACTCTCCATTGAGTGTAAGACGATCAGACAGGTTCATCACACACCTACACACATCACCATTACATCTGTTGAGACCTTTTTGATGTCTTAATTTCTCCTTCTCTGTTTCACTCATGGCCCCAGGAATCCTAATTAACTTTAATTGCATGCACTATACACATGCATTATACATTTACAGGTGCTGACCCGTGTTTCTGTTATGAGACAATGTCATACATCCTATCATTCTTCACTGCTGTTTCTGCATAAGGATACTAACAATAAATTCTTTAATAAATTAAAGTTTTTTAAGCCCCCTAAAAATATATATTTTTTTTACTTTTTCTGGCCTGACTTTTGAATACGTGGAAAGAATTTACTTTCTCAGAAATGTTTCTCATTAAGTTAGCTGCTCTAAATGATAGAACTTATTAAGTATGAACAGAGGGACCATGGTAAGGTGCAATGAGGACATTTAAATCAATTGCGCATGGGGTTCAGTCATGGAATTTCATAATTTTAGGGGCAAGGCAGGGTGCAGAATATGTAATGATTTAGTATATTAAAAGAATGAGAAACTTTCTCAAAATAGTTATTAGATAATATTGGCAAAATTTCTCATTATTATGAACTAATTCATTATTGACTGATTCAGCAGCACAATGAAAAGGAGACAAGTGTAAGTAACACAGATCTGGCTGTTTTTCACTGTTAACAGAGACATCAGTCTGCAGTGTATACCATTATATTGTAGAGTAACATCAGGGTTCATAGTCAAATTAAACTGATTTATTTTCTGCATAAACAAAACTGAGGGTCAACTATTCTTAAATGAAAAGTTATGTGCCATTCTAGGTTGAAGAAGTACACTTAAGTTTTAAGTTCTTTCCAACAGAATGCCCTCAGGATTGAAGCCCATGTCACCTTCTGCTTAACCCTCTCTAGGTGTTATTATGGTGGGAGTGATCATTGGCTCCAAGCGGTTGGGAATCAACCCTGACAATGTGGCCACACCCATGGCAGCCAGCTTTGGGGATCTCATCACGCTTGCCTTCCTGGCCTGCTTTAGTCAGTGGTTCTACTCCTTCATAGGTAAGGAGAGATAAAGACTACAAGACTGTGTGGTAGGCTAATTTGAATTTGCACACCAGAACAGTGAAGAATAATACCTGTACATTGGTTGTTCTAAGACTCAGCAGTCATGCAATTCTCACTTTTCACCAAAACAGGATACTGACACATCCATATAGATCATAAACCTAACATACTGTAGCTTCCTGGTTAAACATAAAAGAATAAATAATTATTTTTTCTCTTCACAGATTTGTATCCCTATGTGTTGTACCTGGTGGATCTGTTATTTTTGTGCCTGATCCCTCTTTGGGTGGTTATCGCCTCCAAACATCCAGCCAGTCACATACTGCTCCGCACAGGCTGGGAACCAATCATTACAGCAATGGTCATCAGCAGGTATTCACCTTAGTCTTGAAACGGACTTTTTCAAAAGCTTGCACATACATTCAGGTTGTTTAAATTTCATAGATGATAATAAAAATATGTTTGATCCCAAAAGAAGAATACTTATACCACTGGTTTTGAATTTTTTTTCCAGGACAGAAAAGTATAAGCGATCCAGGATTATTATTGTGCCACATTGTGCAATTGGGCTCTAAATATTTTGGTTTGAGGAGGTTAGATTAAAGTGATTTAAACTGTCCCAAACCTGAAGAGCAGGGAGCCGCTCCCCTATATTCCTCCCCCAGAGTTCGACTGTGTAGGTGGGATGGTCGTTGTGGCAGGGACGTTGAGGAGGAGAAGGTAATGGAATCACTGAACTGGTGGAGAAAGGGACAGGTGGAATGATGAGTGGATCAGAGCTGAGTTGGCTGCATGGCTTAATTGCCCAAGTAACAGCCTGTTAAAACAGCCAGAAAACAGAGCTTGTTAATCATTGAGACGCTTAGCTGACTGAATGTGCACCAGGTTCTTATGGTCAGTTCAGACCAAAAAGGGTAGCTCAAATCTTTCCAGCCAATGCCTCAACTCCTCCAACATGTCCTGCAAGATGCCATTTACTAATCACAGGGTTCTGCAAACCCTTCAATCAAAAAAAAACACCTACTTATAAAATGGACCTTCTATAACCTAAAATATGAGACACCACATAAAAACAGAGCAGTTGTCTCAGACATATGACTGTACTGAATCAAGGTGTGTAAAGTAATTCCAAACTTCTGAACAATAGTGTGTTGTGACAGAAAGCTTTGAAAATGGGCCAAAATAGTCTGGGCGTGATGCCACAGCACTTACCAAAAACCTCTGAAACAAGTCTGTCAAGAACGATGACAAACGAAATCTTACTGAAGAACAGATTCTGCTGCAATGGAGTTTATTAGATTTTCCAAGTCAGCAAACCAACAAACTTGAGACTGAAGAAAGAGACTCAGTACACCTTCTTTTATACTGCTTTTATACCTCCTTCTTTTAACATTTCACTTCACATTCAAACATACCTGTGTATAATGTTCTGGTGTTCCAGGTACTTTCCACACTCATCATATTTGGCAATTTCTGTCTCCCTTAAGTTTTTTACAAAAACCTCTCATATGCACATGCTTCTACCTGCATTTCGGTACCTGACCGTATTTGGCCAATGTCCGGCTGTGTCAGCATTCCCCTTTGCATAACTGTGTCCAGGCTTCCTGCCGCCCACATGTGCAGCTGAGCTACTTGGCAGTAGTTCAAAGTAAATTGATAGTTTAATATCCTGGATACAGAAGATCCAATACATTAGGTCATACTGAGCCGCTGGAAGATGTTTTAACAAACACACAGAGATGGCAGGGAGCATGCTAGCACTTATAGAAAATAAAGTAGGCATAAAAAACATTTCTCATCAAGTGTATTTCATGCAGTTAACCCTATATTTTAAAAGTGCAATAAATGCCATCAAGCTAAGACATAATAGAGAAGGTAAGATGTTCAGCAAACAAAAGCTAGTACAGCAAGAGCACAAACAAAGCAAACGGGCTGAATAGTTATCCAAACTGTGGTGCATTCATTCTAATAAAAGATTTTAACTAAAACAGGAAGTAAAAAAAATTCTGACTTTGATCTCTAGGTGTCTCTTTTCATTTAGACTTTCTGTCATACTTCTTTCAAAATGTTCTCCTGCACAGACTGTTTTGTTGAGCCTGTCTATGTATTATAGTACCATCAGAATAAGTAGAGCTTCTGAAAACATGTTCTTGGTTGTCTTTCATTTAGTCTTGGAGGACTTATTCTGGATAAGACCGTATCAGATCCGAACCTGGCAGGAATCATAATTTATGCCCCAGTCATAAATGGTGAGTTGTCCCCTTTTGAAAATACATCTAAGGCACATGCTTTGTGAAGTTACATGTGAGTATTTTGTCCATTCTCTAGCATGTATTGACAGACAAAGCGCCATCCTTTCAACTCCCACTTGACATTCCTATTGACATCATAACAACCCCACACATTTGAACAGTTCAAGAAGGGGAAATATATGAGGAAATTGTGCCACAATCTCAGTTGTTAATGAAAATGCTGTTTACACTTCGTGACCTCACTGCCTGTTAACAGAAATGCCAGCACGCGACTTCAAGATACTTGCCAACCTAAAACACTAAAACCACTTTCAAAAAGTTAGTGTTGACAAAGGGAAACCAATGTTGCTTGTTCCTTTAACAGATCCTCTTGAAAACACAGCAAACACTGCAGTTTTTGATTGCAAACATGCATATTCATTCTGCATCTGCATGACATCTGCTCAGCTCGCGTACTAAGGTACAAAAGATTTAAGTCTCACAATACAAGACGATTGGAGATCTTGCCACCTATTGTCTGGGATTCTTACATGCAAAATAATTCCTTGAACAGTGAAGAGAAAGGCTGCTAACAGACCTAAGTCCTTTACAGTTTTGTTCTCCCCCCTCAGTGGTAGATAGACGACATGCATTTCACCATTCCAAAATTTGGGGTTGGTTCTGCTGTGCAGTTTTTTTTTCAAAATATTCTGATTGTTTCCACCCAGTTTTCACAATGAAAGCTGGGTGATTGTCAAGTCTCTACTGAGCAATGGGATGATGACATTTTATATCCAAAAGGTCAAAAGTCTAGTACACTGTGACATCTTAATATTCAGCTCTCTATCAGTCCCCTCTCTCTGTGAAGGCAGCATGTTTCTATGAGTCTGGACAGACATGGTTGTAATCTGTAGTTTGACTAATTGGTGGAGTCATCCAACTGTGAGGTAGTAATTCTATTATTTGACAGCACTGTTTTATACAACTATTGACAGCTGACTTCTGACTCTTCTTAACTGGTCACAAGTGATCAACAACTGCTTCAGTTTGAAATCTTGTTTCAGCTAGGGACAACGTGTATAAAATCTCCGCTGGTTGCGTCTGGTAGCTGTGGTGGCGTTACAGTAGATGTTTCACCGTCTGTTGCCTTGCAGGGATCTGCAGTTTAACAGGTGCACTCTTGTAGTTTGGACTGTGTTTACTTTCTCACCCTAGAAGTTATAGTCATAGTGACATGTTATGTTTAGCTTGTATTTCTGGGAAATCCAATTGGTGCAATTAACCCAACTGATGGCGACTGATGGCGACTGGCAACTGGAGGTGAGGTCACAACGCCACATATAATATGTTTTATCCAAACCAAGGTTGTCAGTATTTAATTATAATAGTTTTCTTTTAATTTATATGCTACCTTCTTTGTTTATGCCACATGTCAAACAGAGGGCTAAATCACACATGACAAACAAATATGACCTCACTCTTGACTCTGAATCCTTTCTTTCCTTTTCAGGTATTGGGGGAAACCTTGTCTCCATACAGTCGAGTCGTATTTCTACCAATTTGCATTTGAATTACCCACCTGGAGAGATTCCTGAAGAGCGTAGAAGCTGCTACAACCCTTGTCGCACTTTCATTGGTTCAGGTAAATATGAAAGAGCCTGTTCAGATCTGGTATTAACATGTGACATGGGTGATCAGATGACAAGTGTTTAGCTCTGAGTACATGAATTCACACCTGGTGTTACAATGAATCTCTAGGTGTGTCTTGAGTGGCCACTTGTGGTTGGATCTCACCTTCCCCCTCTATATGCAAATAAATACTAGGGCTGTCTGCCCATTTGGCAATTTATTCATCCACACTAAACTACTATATCAGCCCATGATGAGTGCTGTATCCTCGTATTTTACCTGTGCTGTCAGTAACCCGGCAGGGGAGCTCTGTGGTGTGTGATGATAAGGATGATGCACACTTTTACTTTTTCTGACTGTCTAAATCTGATTTTCACATCACAGATTCTGAGGAAAAGCATTAATAACAGAATCTCCCTGCTGTTCTCAGCAACAAAATGTTTTTTACAGGGAAAGAAATAACTTAATGTATTGCATTTGATCTTTTAATGCCAGAGGCACGGATGATTAAGAATTTGTCATGGTGGTTGTGCTCCTTCTGCCTTGTATGCAAATAGACAAAACACAGCTCACTGGGACAAAGGGACACATTTGGCTTCATGCATGGATGTTGAAGGACAGCAAAAAAAAAAAAAAAAAAAAAGAAGTGAAAAAAAGAAACTGTTCTAAAAGACATAGAGGACCAGACTGGAGTGTCATTGAGGGTTTCTCTGTTGGCGTGTAACAAGTGCTGTAAGGTCATGCATGTACTTTCTAATAACATTCTGTGTTTCCATAAAGTAAATTATATTTTCTTCATCATAAATTATATGTTACAGCACACTGCGTGAGTTGGCTTTCGTATGTATTGGATTATGAGTGATCTGGGACATTTAAATTTTGGTTTTAACTAAGAAAAACATGAAACATGAAATTATTGATGAATGTCTGTTTGTAGGGAACAATCCATGCATGTGGCCCAATTATTTATCCATAAAGAAGGAAATGACTTGATGTATAACATTTATAAGAAGCCTAAATAATTAAGAATTTGTTGTAGACAGACAAAGTTTAGAAAGTTTCATCTCACTCGACAGCTCACAAAATACTGATTTTTAAAGGAGTCTGGGGGTTCTAGTGTTCATAAACATGTAAGAAAGGGAAGACAGTCCCTTTGTCATTTACATTACTATTTAACAAATAATATCCTTACAGAATCTCGCCTAGCAGTGAGCCTGCTGATTACAAACACCTTGTCTCACCCTTCCAAGTGTATAGAACCTATGGTGCTCATTCTAAATTAACAAAATCTTATGCATAAATACACACACACACACACACACACACACACACACACACACACACACACACACACACACACACACACACACAATCTAATGTTTAGCTTTGTCATGGCAGGTGCAAACCATCGATCTGCACAGATTCTTCTTCTTTTGGTCATCCCTGGCCAGCTCGTCTTCTTACACACTATTCACCTGATGAAAGGTGGCCACACTCTGCCCAGTCCTCTCTTGATTGTTGTCTTCTTGTCTGCTTCCCTGATTCAGGTGAGTCGAACATGTGGTCATTGTTCCTCTGCATACTTCATCACTACTTTACACTATCCGCTCTGTGTGTCTCTTAGGTCTTCTCCCTGCTTTGTATCGCTGACTGTATGGTCCACTGTTTATGGCGGAGGGGTAAAGATCCTGACAGCTATTCAATACCCTACCTGACAGCCCTCGGGGACCTACTTGGGACTGCTCTCCTCTCTCTGGCCTTTCTCATGCTGTGGTACATTGGTGACTCAGGCAGTGTATAGTTTAAAACCAAGATAAGATTTGAGGAAGAAAAAATGCAACAAAACATCACTTATTATAGTAAAATTATAGAAACAAGGACAAAGAAATTGAATATTTTTCATCAAAAGCAGTCATCCAATTATTCTTCACATTCTGTTTCACCTTTGACAACTGCAAAACCTAAGGCTCATACAGTTAAGTGTCCTTAATTGAAGCACTCTTCTTGTGTGCAGGACCAAAGCTTTGTCACTTTTTGCTGATTACATTCGTCATTTTTAGAACTTTTTGGACGCTAAACAGATGGAAATGAAAGTAGCATTATATGTCCCTAACTTAAAATGTAATCTGGGGTTATTAATATTGTGAATTTGTTTTGTCATGGACATACAGAAAATCCTACTATAGGTATGTGCTGGTGCATCTAGCATATATAACTCAGTATGCCAATTGATGCTTCCTAAGTCCCACCCCCTATCACTCTGTGCTCCAATGACACTTGAGCAAACTTAGTTCCTTACTTACCTCAGTGAACTTTCTCCCTTCCTGTTTTGTGTACTTAGATATCCTATGTGCTAGGCTTGTCTATGTTTAAAACAAACAAACAAACAAACAAACAATCAGATTTTGTGGAGGGTTAAGAGACATTGCAGGGGGACCTGTTAAAATGACCCATCTTAAGTTAGCAAAACTCTTTATAACTAGTTAGCTCCTCTACATCAATCATTAGCTAGCTAATTAATTAGTGTTTAGAAAACTTATGATGTGGCCCTACATGTTGAGGTAACATGTTTGCTCAACTGTTATTGGAGTGGAGAGCCAAAAGGGGTGGAACTTAGAAAGGGTTGATTGCCAATTCATAGAGCACTTGTTGTTAATTATTAATTGGTGAGATCTTGACATAAGAGAAAAATTGTATTTCTTGTAGTTTATTCTTTGCAAAGAGATCAAACAGTCAAACAGAGTGCAAACAGAAGTGTGACAAGGACAGGATGCAATACAGTTTCTTTTATAGAAGAAGAAGCGAGACCACTGTTGTAAGTTCCTGTTGTAAGAAACTAAGGCTGCGTCAAGCTGGGTCAAACCAGCCTTGCAGTTAAGTATAGCTAGACAGTCAAAAGGTTATATATGGGTTAGAGTACCAGACTGCACACTGCGTGAACCTATACAGCCAAAGGTTAGACTAACAGATTTTCCATTACACCGGTCAACCCTTACGTTTTTCAGGGGATTATCACGTACTTTACCATATGTATGTATATATATATATATATATATATATATATATATATATATATATATATATATATATATATATATATATATATATATATATAAAATAATTTGTAAGATGTCTGATCTTGTGTGTAATGTGATTATAATGTAGCTTTACAAGACAATAATTTATGTGGCGCTTACATGAAAAGTGTTCCATGTACCATCAATTAAAACAAATGCAAAATGTGTTGTTCATTCTTCCTCTTGTAAAAAATATTTAGTAGTTCTAAGCTGGGGTCTTTTCTTGTTTTTTTTTAATATATGGTGTGTCCATTATTAATTTTTATTTTTTATACATTGACTTTGGTCAGTGAACAGATCATTTCACAGGACCAAGAGTTGAACACAATCAGACCAACAAGTCGACTCCGAGGAGTCTCCTCCTTTCTTTATCATTTTGATCCACACTCAAACATATCTGCGTATTGCCTTTCTCTGTCCCTTAGCTCTATTCCATAGCCATGATACAAACCTGTCTACTACCACTGTGGCTCAGTCAACTGTTTTTTTTTTAAATGATGTAAATTAGAACAATCCAGTAAGTAGTTTCATGGAATAAATACATTTGGCAGTTGGCTTAAATCATCCAATACATGTTTTTCATAAAATTGATATTTTTTCTGGCAGTTGGTTTCCTGTGTGCTTCTGTCTTCCAGTGTGTCCTTGACCGAAAACCACCCAATAAATGTTTTCTTGGCATTAGCTCTTTGCTTGTCTTTGACCATATCCCAGATGTTCTCTTAGCTCTATGTTCTGGCCTTGAACTTCATCTAAGAAGGGAAAATGATCCTCGGTACTTGATCTCCTGTGTGTCTTTAACCAGGGAATGAAATGTGGACAGAGTAGTGAAAAATATACCACTACATAAGATTGAATAGTGTTAAAATAGAGTTTTTTCATATCCATATTTGATCTCAGGTCAAACAAACATGGCTGTCCGGTGTACAGAGCTAATGTACTGTCTCCTGACAAGCAATGATTTACATATGACAGGCCAGACATATCCAGTGTTTTCCTGCTTGACTGAATTTCAGACTGAGATGACCAGTTCAGTAGTTTGTCTTGATATCTTAGCTGGGCAGGATAACTTGTCCACAACTTTACCCATGACAGCTTCCCGTACACCCCATTCCTTATAAGTTTCTCCCTCTGCGGCTGCACTCATCCCACAGTGGTCATTTTACATTTTACATGTCTGGTTTTATGAAAGGGTACAAGTTGATTGAAATATTGCATGCTTATGTGAGAAACTGCACTTCAGCCACCAGACACGTGCATTCGATTATTCTTACATTCCCTCCTACCAGACCTGCATGTATTACATTATTAGTCCAAACAGTATAGTGACAGATTGATATTCAGTTCAACCTCCAATACATTTCATTTCAACTTCCACATAATCTTTTGAATCCTTCTTTAACAGCTCCATTCCTGATTATTGTTAATGATTGATAAAAATTGTGCACACACACTCCAGTTAAAAGATTGCCTTCAGTAGTAGTGGTGCTGATAAAACTTACTTAAAGCAACAAAGTTGATTAAACTAAAACAGTGGGTTAAAATGAAGAGAAAACGTGAAAACAACTCAGATGATTTTCAGTAGGCAGACGTGGAGACCATCTTGTGTAAGCATGCTCAAGATTGTGGAAAAGTTTTGAAAAAAATTTTGAACTAAACCATATTACATCAAGTGCTTCGGATGTGGGAGGTGACGTATGCTAATTTACTACATTTCCATTTGACATATGAATAAATTATGATAATTAGACGTCACACAAGTATCCATAACTCTTAGTTACCCCACAATCAGATTTCACATTGGAGGATGGTGCCAGGATGAATGACACTAGGGTCCTCCACAGATATGAAGATCAAGAAGAAGAGGAAGAATGAACAACACATTTTGCATTTGTTTTAACTGATGATATACGGAACACTTTTCATGTAAGCTCCATATAAAATTATTCTCTTGTAAAGCTCCATTATAATCACATTACACACAAGATCAGACATCTTATAAATTTCAAAATATATGTATTCATATCCAAAAGCCTAATTGAATACAAATTCAGGACACCAAGTAGGGAGGCTATATACCTGTAAACATTGGGATTTGAAAATAAGAAAAACATTCCTCCCATCCTGTGCTGTCCCACCTCCCTTTCTGCTGTCCACATACCCATTTTTACAGGTTTGAAGGACTATGCTCGACTGTTAAGACCACTCACACATCTCACAGACAAATATCTCAAAGTTTGGACTTTTTAACTTATAATTCCAACTTTTTTTAATCACATAATTGCTTTACCAGTTTTTGTTTTACCACTGTTTCAAAAATATGTTAATATAGGGGGTGATTTACTACGGTCCCATGGAAGGGTGACATATGCATAAATTATGATAGAATGACCTCTTGACCTGTCAAACTTAGTTTTAACAAAAGGGTGTCACATATTCTCTCTTACAAGCATACGAAGGAACCATTGACTGTATATAAACAAGAAGAATATTTTAAAAAGGGAATGTGAACAATAGGAAATATTAACAAATAGCAGTAATTGTTGGAAACCAGAAATCCAGGCTGGGACAGATTGTTGTGTAAAAAACAACAACTCTGATCTTGTGCCAAAATGATAGGCACAAGGCCAAATACACTCCAACAGACTTTGCTGAAAACTCTTATGTCAACATAATCCAAAAATCAGCCAGCAACAAAGGAAATTTAGATCACTGGAGAAGAAGCAAGCTCTGATATGTTGTCTCTGCGACTGGTGAAGAATGAAATAGAGACTTCTGCCGGCCAACAAGGTTTTTTATTTTCTTTGCACACGAGCAGTCAGAATGAAGAAAGATAACGAACATGGGGAGACCTAAACTTTTATACTTGAGGAATGCCCCCTAAGGCCCCCTTTTGTCTGTTTTGTATTCATGTGGGTGGTTAAGAGGTTTAGACATCACAATTTAAAACACAAAAGGACCTGGTATCTTGGTGAAGAAGCGGGAGGTGGGGAATCTCAAGCAGTTCAACACCAAGAAATAAGAAACTGAAATTACAATTACATGTACAAGGAGTTTTATTGATCTCTCTGGTGCAGGAGAAATCAACCAAACTCGAGCCTATCTAGGATTAGACTAAAGAACAATGCAAAATTCCCCTCAATTTATACTGTTTTGGGGCTCCAAAGAGTCCCCTCCCCCTTTTAACATTTTAACTTGCATCCAAACATACTTGTGTATAACTTTCTGGGGTTCTAAGTGTTTTACCACACACGTTCTGTTGAGTACTTTCTGCCACCCTTAGGTTTGAATCATCTGGTCAATTGTTTTTTAAAAAACATTACGTAAGCCCTATCTAGTCTGGTTAAACCAACAGGCAGAATTACATACACCTCTTCTCTCATGACACTTACCTTCCTGTATGCTTGTTTCACCAGTTGCTGCTTAATGATCTTCCTTCTGCCAGGCAGATCAGTTCCTGTGAGCTCTTATGATGCCTAGGCACACAGAAGCAGGTTCTTTCCATCTAACAGTAATAATTCTAAAGAAATGAAAAGATGCATATAAATACCCACCTGAGTTTTGGCCATGTCAGAGAGTATTGTCAAACTCGATTTTGACAGATCTATGTCACCAAATTAGCATAATTTATGGATATGTGGCCCTACTGTGGGAAAGCATGAAATTGGTATATATTGTGTGTCCTGGTTTGACCTTGGCATTTTGGAGTATTTTGAAGCATTTTGGAGTATTGTGAAGAAATAATATAGTTGAGTGAAATAAACTTTGTTAAAAAGGTGATTTTCTGCAGCAAGTTATGCTTGTTGATAGAGAAAAAAGTAATTTAGAAGCATATGGTTATATTACTTATTTTCTGTGATTATGCAGCAAAGTGAAACCTGATAAAAATATGAAACCATGTAGCAGAGTTTTATATATTTTAAGCACCATACAAAAACAACAACAAAAAAACAACAAAACAAAACAAACAAACAAACAAACAAAACAAAAACAAAACAAAACAAAAAAAACCCTACGCATCTTTAAAGGTATTTCTTGACTGCAGACAAAACCTTGAACTTGATGGCTTTCAGCATCTAAAGTCTGAAGCTGAACAAATGAATGAATGAATGATGTTGTATGTTTTATTATGCACTGAAAAGACGCGCGCACATCCCCCACGCACACCTTTTATTCTCTGAGAGTGAGAACTTCTTTTTGTATTGTTTTTTTTGTAGAAAAGGGTTTTGTTTGCAAAGGATATAAAAATGCTAGAGTCTCATTTATATTCATCTTTAAACGATATTTACCGGACCACTTCTGCTGTAAAAGACCGGCCAATCATGACGAAGAGAGGTAATCTCTGTTTAATTTATTTTAAGGAAAAGAAAAAAAGTTTTAATGTTTTAAAATACCCCGATTATTTATTATGCAAATAGCGGTTCATGCAGAACTCTGGTACTTTAACTCAAGTAAAATTTTGACTGAGCCACTTTCACTTGTAGTTGAGTAATATTTGACCAGGAGTATCTATACTACTCAAGTACTGAGACTGAGTACTTTGTCCACCACTGCCTGTAACCAGGACAACCAAAACCATTTCACCTCGCACAATGCAACCCAAAACGGCGGAAAACCGCCCAACCTGGCAACCCTGACAGGCAACGCGTGCAGCTGTGGGAAAGCCCGTCTCCTCCAGAGGACGCCACACATAAAAGGAGCAGAGTGAAGCGATCAACTGTGGACTCTTAAATCGCAAAGTTGTTTTCAGCAGGCGGGTTATTTCTCTTCGCCCGCTGGCGGTGACGCATGGAGTTATAACAGTCTGGATGGAAGAAAATGAAACGACTTCAAGAGGAGCTGCATTTGCTTTCTGTGCACACTCCGGATGTTACGACCGATATGGTTGAAGTTTGACCTCGTATTTGAAAGTAAGTTAACTTAAGTTATCCCGCCCTATGCATGCGTTGGATTCTCAGTTTAACATCTAAATTTGCCATTTGCGCTTGACTTTAGTTTTACCGTTTTAGTATGAGCAACTCATACGCTGTGGGAAAATCCCAGCCTATTATTTAACTTTAACATCACGCTTGTTGGTCAGTCACAATCTGAATCATTTCACAACTTAAAATCTTACAATATTACAGTGATCTTGCCAGTTTACATTAAGATAGTCAGGAGGCATTTTCTTAGTTTCCTTCCTCTCTCCCCAGTTCGTTTCCTTCCCAGTTTCCGTCCTGTCTGTGTTCAAACTGCGGAAAACGTACAGCCACAAAATGGGGACATTTTTTCGTTTATGAAAAGGTTAGCAGTCAGCAGAAGACAGCAGAAGTAGCAAAGGAGAATCAAGTGGGGTCCCTCTGTCACGTGTCTGTTAGGTGAGTCAAAAACTTTTCTTCCTTTTCTTTCCAGTAACTAACTTAACACGTCTCACTCTGTCATGCCTGAAGATTTGACTTTCTCCTCTGAAGTACTGGCACACATCATATCTTCCACAGAGTGAAATAATAGACAATGTGTTGTTGTGTCCGAACACAGGATTAGAGGATATAATTATGCAAAACATCTGCCATCATGACAAGTTTTGCATATATCCACGTTCCTCCCATCATGAAAGGACCAACATGTAAGATCCTGAGGTTGTGCAGTCAAGCTGCCCAAGTCAGATTTGTGTACTCTTAAACACTTAATTACTTAATGCCGATTAATCACACACAGCAAATTGTGTTTCTTGGAATAAACTCCCTGTGAGTCAAAAACAACTCGATTTGAGTGTACATGTACCATCGCATAGACTCCAGAGCTGAGTAAAAATAACAGTTTTTTTCTGAGTTAAAATTTTACTCCTCAGGTGTTAAAGTTCTAATCTGATATAGAGTATATGTAACACTAAAACAGTTTAAATATTAACTCATCACCAGTGTTAGGAGGAACACTTAAAATATATTTAATTCAACCCTTTTTTAGAGTTAACAATTCTATATTATTCATATATTTAATGAAAAAATGACTACTGCGCAATGTACTGTTTACAACAGATTTTTTAGAACAACCTATCATTTGCATTTAAACCACCTTCAAGGTCATAACAGTGCAGCTTAGGTTGTATAAAACAGTCTATGATATATACACCGCATTAGATTTAGTCATCAGAATAATAAAAACATAACAGCAGTGTCTGTTTAGTGCAACATTGTGTAACATGAGGTAAACAGTTGAATTTACTCCTGTTGAAGTACATAAACACAGGGAAGAAGAACTTCATATGGATCCCATTAAGACAAATCAGATAATACAATTTTCTGATACAACATAAAATTGGGAATCACATCCATATGACATTTGGGCATCAAAACACTTGAAATGTTTTAACTGCTCCCTTTCTATAACCAATATCTTCCTAGGTATATGTTCACTCACTTGGAAAGCATGGAAGTGGTCATGAAAAAAAGTATCACGCTCAATCATAACAAAACGAGGAAGTTAACATTTTGGCTGAATATACAAGTTACTGCTTGTTCAACAGCCTTCTTCTCAGCTCTTTGGCTCTTGGAGTTTCTTCAGTTCTACCTATGTCAATATTGTACACAGTTGTCTGCAAAAATGTGTACAGGCCGGACAGAGAATCATCATACTTCACACTGAAGACAAAATGAGACTTAAATAGCTCATCAAAAACCCCCAGTGATGTACATGACTGACATGGTACAAGCTTTTTGTCCAAGACAACGAAAAAGGTGAAAACTTGTGCTTTTGAAGTCCCTGTGGCAAGAAGATCCGGCTGAGAGCCTCCTTCAGTGGTCATCAGATGATCCTCAAGGCTTTGACATGACTGAAACACAACGAAAACATCACCTTAGAAACAATTTGCTTAAAATATGTTAAATTCACTGCAGTATTTTGAATGAAATAGTGTTATTCACAAACCTTTTGAAATTTCACCAGATGATCTCCTGCCTCTTCAATGCTGATTTTCTTGGGCCATTTTCTTCCAATCAGTTGTGGTGTGAGAAGATGCAGAACAAGAAGAGATGATATATCACTGTCCCACTCTGGAAATAGAGGAAACAACCCTAGTTATTTTAAAATAGCCTATTTTGTGCATCTCTATATTCCGTCATACGTTGTATTTGTTTCATGAGAATCTTTTAAAATAAGAAAGTAAAAGTGTGCTAGTTATAACAAATGTTTGTTAGAGACCAGAACATTATTTAAGTTAAATAATGCAAACAGATTTCAGTTATTTAACAAACAAATCCTTCTGCATCCTGGAGGTTTTATTTGACTTTGATGATGTACCTGGATCTTCAGTGGTGTCAGATCTTTCATTCAGAGGAGATGTCAGATGTCGTTTTAGAAGCGAGGTCTCCTTCAGGTTCTTGGCCTCCTGGATGACTTTGCCTTTAAAACTGGTGGTAACTATGGTGGTTCTTGAGGATGTGGGACCTCCTTTAAGCACCACTTTCTTCAGGGATTGAGAGGCTGTTCTGGACTGATGTTGCAGTCTTTACACGCCACTCAAGAAAGCCTTTGTTGCTCTGACTGTCGTAAAAGTGTTTCTAGGGTAAAAGGAAAAAAAATCACTTTGTACTGGAAACAATTTTATGCAAGTTTATAATGCTTTTAGTGCTTATACACAAAAAAAGGGAATCGGCAGCTGTCATTATTTTACACATGGACCGCAGTGCAAACTTACATATCCCTTGTTTGAGTATGGGCCCTTCAAAGCTGGAAACCGTGACACAATCCCAAGGGCATGGAACTCCTTTGTTGCTTTACTAACATGATTCCTGCAAAACGAAAAACATCATTCCTAAGGAATGTTGAGTTCTTTAAAAAATTAGAAAGTCAAGTCTCATTCAGTGTTCTTACCCTTCTTTTTCACGCGTGTGTGCTACAATGATGTTCACCATTAACCGCCTGGGAAAATCTTTCAAACTCCCAGTTTCTTCATACTCCTTAATTACAGTCATTCCTGCTGGCTTTGAGGTCAGAATTTGCTCCACAGTCTAAAAGAAAATCAATTATGAAGAGAAAAAATTACAACTAGAATATAACATTTTCATATTAATAACTATGAGCATTATTATTTTCAAAAAGCATTTGTTTTCCAGGAATCATGCAAACATTTTATGTATGTACTGCAAGTTATAATTACATTTCTTGCATGGTTACTGTCCAAAGGTTGACTCCTTTTACATCCTGAATCACTTGTGTCACTGCTAAGACTGCTCGAGACAGACACAGTATCTGTCAGACTTGGACATGATGGTACTTCACCACATTGTTGCAGAACAGACAGATCTGAAGATCACAAAACAGAGTAATGCTTACAAAGGCAAAGATCAGATACCACAAAACTACCATGATTGCAGTCCCGGGTTTAAGACAAAACATGAACGTCACCTCATACTACATTACTTACCAAGAGTCACATATTCTGTGTTGTCTGAGCAGTCACCAAAGTTCCTGGAGGATTCAGCCAATAGGACTTCTGAAATGCAAACCATACTTTATTAATGAGGAAAAAATGCTATATTTGTTAAGATTCTTGTTATCTGCTAGCACATGTGGATACATTGTCTCTGAATTAAGATGCAAATCCCATAATTTTTCTCTGCAAACATAAATGATTTAATGCCCAACCATAATCAGTGTAAATGACAAAACAGATTTCTTTTGGCCTTTACAGCAGAGCGAGCAAAAAGCTGAAGACCAAATGCAGCATACTCTAAATAATACAGGAAATACAGAGCTGGATACGTTCAGTACCAAATTCCAAATTAGCATACAGAGCTTAGTGTACCAACTTCAACAAAAAAACTGTGTAAGCTGTACCGACTGAACATTTTCTAATAGTTAAGTTAAAGGAAAAAGCAAAAAAACAGACTCAATCTTATTTCAGTACTAAGTCCAGTTTCAGCTTGCTGTACGCGGTGGTGGAGTCATGGAGCAGCGGTTAAAAACAAACTCCAGGAGAGGGGTTAAATTACGCTCCTGAACACCCACTGAATGAACTCCGAAATATTACTCTGATAATTAGTATTCCTCAACACCGGCCAAAGTTGGAGTTAAAGAATAAACTCCAACTTTCACACTTTTTTGTCTAACTACCAGATTTTTCACTCCAGAAATTTGCTGTGTAAACTGTGTGACACTAATAGAAATTACCCTGCTGCCTTAACAGAAAAACAGGAATATTGCACACCATTTAGTCGTTATATGGGCTGAGCTGAATGTAGGATTTTTCCCCTCAGAGGACAGTCTTTTATTAAAGAAATTAACTATTTTTAACAGTAATAATACTAAAGAAATGAAAAGATGCATATAAATAGCGACCTCACTTTTGGCCATGTTTAACTTAACTCATTTCATGGCACATTAATTTTTTTGTTTATACAAGAAATTAGAGACAATGCAACAGTTTCAGCACTGGTATTTTTCCTCATTTGATGGAAATCCATAAAAAAAGATGCAAGGCAACTGTTATTCAAGTTCTGACAGCATTTTTATTTTATGTTTTTAAGCACTCAGTGTTTACATTTTGACTGAAGGTTTGTTTGGATCGCTGCTGTAAAATTTAAGGTCAGTTTTATTAGTGACAATATTGTGCAGGCTCCTGAGCAGTTACAAGGTTAAGTTACTGCCATCATCAGTAGCTCGCTGGAAAAGCAGGACAGAACATGACGCTAAATGCTGCTGCCTGCAAGCTGCAATCACCAATACAACATATACATTCAGTATATTTTTCTATATCATTATTGCAGAATTCCTTGAAATACTGTGATATAATTTTAGGCTATATCACCCACCTGTAGTATTGATTATTTTTAATCAAATAACAAATGTATGAATGATAACATATTGATCCATAATCAATCAATCAGTCATATGTATTGTGAGGGTGAGGTATATTTCCAGTAAGATGGTTGACTTTATGTGTAGTATGGGTCTACAGATCATACAATCTCTAACCTTCTCTAACAATTCAGCATTTCTTTGTTCTCTGTGGCCTGAGAGTTATATATTTCTATTTTGGGGGATCATTAGTAACAGATCCTTGCATCGATCCATGTTGGGGGATGTGCGGAGACTTCAGCAGGCATAATCTAATCTAATCTAATCTAATCTAATCTAATCTAATCTAATCTAATCTGTTTTCTCTTTAAACGTTCAAAATGTATACATTGAAGAAGGACATGGGATGAGCTCATGTCTCACATAGTCTTTACACTATGTTCAGTTTACTGGATAATGATGCGGTTGGGAACGGCCTATGGTCACAAATGCTTTAAAAACCGTAGACAGATTTCCAGGGCTTGGGGATCTTCATGACTTCAGCAAGACTTTTTATCCAGGGGTTCCTCTTCATAGCTGTGGTCATCATTGGATTGAAGATTCCCCACTGTACTGCAGACAGTTGTTTTTGATGCCTGTTCAATAAATTGATTGAAAGAGCATCAGCGGTGTGTTTGACTTTTCCTCTCAACCCAATATTCAACATGTGGAATTGAGGAGTGTTTACTCTTATTTTAAAATCACACAAATCGTCCGTGTCCCTCTGTTGCTTTTCCTAAGTTCTCCATAGGGCAGCCACTGCTTTGTTTTCAGAGTTTGGCTCTGCCTGTTGATAAAGTCCAGATGTCTGCTGTTGTGTTGGGGGAGGGTTGTGGCTCATTGTGGAGGAGGAGGCTGTTGCTGTAGGCGGGCTCCAAATCTGTGATTGATAATCATCCTGTCTCTTTAAGTCACAATCTCTCATCCAATGACCTGGTCTCAGGCACTAGTGGGATACATTTGATGTAATAGTTCTGAATCCATGATTTCTCCTATTTCTCCTAAACCTAACCTTGATGCAGGGACCCCATTTTGGCCCTCGACTCTGGATCCTCTAGCTTCTGAAAAGCAGAGAAGTTATCAGTCATTTCAGGAGCCAGTTGTAAAGCTTGTGTTTTATTCTTCGCTGTTGCAAATAATCCAACCGCATCTAACTCCCTTATTGTCTTTAACAAAGCTAGGCTTAGAGAATAAATGCCTAGAGCTGAAATCCTTAAAGTATATGAAGTGTTTGGATCCAAACCGTTTAAAAACATCAATATGAAGAATGGATCTTCATTCTCTGAGTCTTCCAATTTAGCTCGCTCCTTCTAACATTTTTGAAATCTCGATGCATATTCAAACATTGGTTCATCTGGCTTACATTTACAATTCAAGCAAACATCCAGTCGCTAAGATAATAAAAATCCGATCTTCATTTGCATCCACTGATTTAATCTTAATTTCTTTCAAATGAGGATTTGTTCTTAATATTTCTTTCATAGTTTTTCTTTCCTTTTTTTTTTTGTAAATCTTGTTCTGTTTTGTATTTAATATCTATTCCTTTATCTCTTGCTACTTTACAGGATTGTGACCCCATGATTATTGTTTAATACAATATAAATATAGCAATATACATACAAGAGTTTGAACGAAGCTTCTCTCTGTCTCCTCCTTTTTTGTTTTCGTTTTGTGAACTATACTAAAAGTAGCTGCTTTATCTCAATGCCCCCCTGACTGATATGCAATTAATAATTCTTTTACACAAAATCAAAATCAACACATTAAAACAGCTCCTACTTATCACAACCCATGGCTATCTCAACGGTCATCTTCATAGGATAAACAAGTAACACAAACGCAATAAACAATAAACCACAAATCTTTTAAAGTTGTTTAGTCATGTGTCAGCAGAAGGAACAGGTTAACATGATGTATTTACAAGCTACAGTCAGGACATTTCAGCTGAAATTTGGAGGACATGGGAAAGAAGCAGAAGTCAGGTTTTAGTGTGTGCTCAAGAGACTAACAAATTGTTTTTTAATGTGAATATGTGTACTATACTTTTTTGACTAAATATTTTTTAATTCTTTCAGGGAAGTTACCACTTCAACTTCAACCTACTCCAAGGCCTCACGTGGTGCAAAAATGGATTCTTGTGCATGGATGAATGGACAGTACCGACAGCTTGAACCACCCTCACAGTCCTCGCAAGCTCCTACTCAGCTTAAACATGATTTGATGTGGAATCAGCAGGCTAGGTCAGCAAATAACTCATATCAGCATAACATGATATTGAATACAGGGGTCCGACCACCACAAAGGGCTCATTTCACCTTTTGCAATGGAGCTTACTCTAACAAACAGATGTCAAACTGCCAGACCTCAGCAGCTCCTCATCAGGCAGTTTCTTCTCAGCAGCCAGCTGGAGGAGCGACTAACAGTTCTTATGTGAAAGCCTTACATGGCAATCTGCAAAACTCATTTAGAAATATACAAAGTGGAAACCCTCTGAACTCTGGATTCATCAATTCACTGAGCCACAGTCCACGCAACATGATGAAAGCAAAGAATTCATACCCTCAGCAAGACGTGTCAGCACACTGGAACCGACAGGGTACAGTTGAGTGGAAATCATCAATAAGGACACAGCGTAAGGCTGATTTGTGTGTTAATCTGAAAACGTTGCTTGAAAATGGAAATGAATCGACCAGACCTGTTTCAGCATATGCTACAACAGCTACCTCGCTTCCACATGAAAATGGGGCTTGCAGCAACACATTAGTGTCTACCAGCGCCCACAACAGACAGGCTGGGCATAACCACAATCACAGACAAAATGGGACTCAACATGGATTCTCTCCTTCCATCCCCCCACCAAGTTATAGTACGACTGTCTCTCATGTTTCCATCATGACTCCGAAAACACAGCAATACCCAGTTCATCTCAACTTAACAAATAAGAGGGGAGAGGCCTCTAGCCGTTTCTTGTCAGAAACAACTGAGCTTCATTTAAATTCTGCTGCTGATACAGAAGAGCAAAGGGTCTCCAGGAAAATTATCGCTAGAATTGCAGAGGATCTACAGAATTCATTCACTGCAAAGTCAGATGGTCATCCTCCAGTGTACACCAGTTCAACTTGCAGAGGGAACTCAAATGCCCCTCAGTCTTTGCCAAAAGCCACCCATGGTGTTATGTCAAGAACACAGCACAGTGTGGATGTGCCACCTCAGCCAAGGTCCGCACTACATGCCTTCTATGTCTCAGCAACAGGAGATGGAAGTGGGAATGTATTTTTTCCTGAAAGTAACAGTGTCTCAAAAGGGAATACTGCCGAATCATTAAGTGATGCATCTCAATTGACAAAACTGCCTGAGAGCATTTCAGCACAGATAAATAAGCCTGTATCATCTGTAGCAAACAATAGTGAAATACCTGAAGTATTTGAAAAGCTCCCAACAATCAAGGCAAATGACAGGACCATTCACACATCTCCTGGTCGCACAGGCACGAGAGCTGTTGCTGTTGTCCAACCATTGTCCCAGGATTGCTATCAGGTTGCCAGCAAGCGAACATCTTTTAACACAGTCGGTCAGTCAGCTGAAAGCATTACACCAGATGAGCATTTAAGTCACCCTGAGAAATTACTTATTTCGCCAGCTGTGGAAAAAACCAAAAAGGATCTGAATTTGAGCGAAGAATCTAATCTTTACCCTGAAAACCCAATTCAAAGGATGTCCAACAAATGTGTTGTCAGCAACTCAGCAGCACCCAACTCTGGTACATTCTTGGATTCAGCTGGACATCAGGGATTGTCACAAAAACAGTTTTGCGCGGATGACACAGGGTCTGAACTCGCTGTTAACATGCAAGTAGACCAACATGTCAGCCCAACTGCTCAACAAGCAGTAACTTCTGAAGTGCCAGCAAGCCAAAGTGGTGATGAGGACAAAAGTGAGAATCCAGCTGAGCTTTCAGCAGTTCCAACAATCCCATGGACAGCTGCCACATTAAATGCCACCTTAATTAATATCCTACAGGAAATTGAAAAAGATGATGTGAAGCTCCAAGGAAATCTAACAACGTGTGACTTCTCAAGACAAATGTTAAGCCTGTTTTGGGACAGTGATTTAAAAAGCTTATTAAGTAAGCTCAGGGTGGGCTGGTACAAGGACTTAATCAGTAATGTTACAGAATTCCTCAAGGAACATGTAACATCAGACACTGTCATACTATCAGAAGTAAAGGATGCAAAGCAACTCAGAAACTACTGTGTCCTCAAAGATGTTTATTCAGGGGTACCGTACAGATCCTCATGGTTGAATGTCAATGAGCAGCTGGATGACATTGACAAAGATTTTGGCTTCCCATGGACTTTGAAGCATCGTCTTCACATACATGAGAGTCACAGTCAGCCAGAGCAGGTGGGGACTGTTAACAGCATTCCTGCACAAAATGTAAGTGAGGCACTGAACAGTTCTTTGTCACAAACAGAGAATGGACATGTTGAATCAGACGGAGAAAAACAAGCCTCTACTGTTGAAGTCATTTCAACACAAGCTGCCTCTCCTAATGAACCAGAAAGTGCTGACCCCAGTGACCCATATTACTCATTTGAAATCAAAGTTTTCACCCCAGAGGAGGCAAAACTTATCTTTGAGCAAGTACAAAGCAAGATGCCACAAAGTACGGACACGGACAGTCTGCCAGGGGAAGTCATGAATAACTTTGTGGAAGGTGAGCCTCCTGAGGCTACAGATGTCACATCGAATGACTCAGAATTGGAGAGTGAGTCTGTCTGCCCAATAACACAGATTTGCTGTATTACACGGTGGAAGGAAATAATTTTTGGGTCAAAAACACCTTTGAGTGAATGCCAGTGCAGGAATGAGCAAAGTCTTCAAGACTGTACAGACAAGACCCTCGATAAGGACAAGATGGCAGTAGATCAAGAGCTGTGTAGTAAACTCGGTCAAACCACTGCCTCAACTGGAAATGACCACAAATCTCAGTCTCATTCTGACAACAAAACAGAGAACATTTCCAAGATTAGCAGAAATAGCAGCCCACCATGCATTATACTCATAAGTGAAGATGAAGATCTCTCCAGCAGTGGCACTAAAATTCAATCAGACCCTGAAGAGGACTGTATACAAGGTCACTTTAAATCTACTGGAAGCATGCAGTCATGTACTTCACTCAGTAGTGACAAAGAAAGAGAAAATCTCCTGACCAGTGAAAGTGAAGTTGTCAGCCAAATATCAGCCCTTGAAGAGTCCCGTGGACAGTCTCAGTTGACATCTACAGATGTGGCAAAGTCCTCATCAGAAACTGAAGAAGAGCAAACCCAAATTAATGCGACAACCGCCCTCCAGGCAACGTTTAGCCTCTGTAGTAAACAAGAACGTGTTGAAAAAAAGCGGAAGAGAGAATGCAGCAATCAGAGATTTTTTCCCCTCTTTAAGAAAGCAAACAAATGCAGTCCTCCTGTTAATGTAGACTCACAGCCATCAACATGTACGAGGCTTTTAAGTGATGCAGCTGATAGTAAACCTTCAGCCACAAATGCTAGAGCTGTACAGCTTGTTCTGTTTGGCTCAGCACCACAAGACAAGCGTGTTTTTAGTGGCAACAGAAAGAGCCATATGTCATTTCCAGGGGCTGTGTCTGGTATAACAAGGCCTCCAGTAGTTCTGTCTGTGAAACTTAGCCCCTTAAAGAGAAGGTCTAGCGAAACTGTCCCAACAAAGGAACGTTCAGTCAAACAACTGATTCACGAAAGATGGAGGAGAAGCTTTCCACCAACTAAAATTAGGGATAGAAGTAAACCAAGAACACAGAAGCATACGTTTGCCTCCTTATCTGAGGCGGGTTTCAAGAAAGCTGAAATAGCTGACCCCACCAACAACAATAAGCTGGCAGTTTCTAACAAAAAGAGGATGTGGAATCAAAATACTACGCACTGCCTGAGGCTGAAGAGAAGGAGGGCCCTCTTTGACAGACTCAGACATGGAGAGGTGAGGAAAGATGCGGTCACACTCCAACGGCCTGCTGATGAAGAGAGAAGTACTGCTGAAAATGGAAGCCACACTGCCATGCCTCTCCAGAACAACAATGTCCTGAGGTTCAGTGTGTTACCCAATACCTTCACTTTGATGGATCGAGATGGATCCAACGAGAGAAAGGAAATGGGAGGCCCTGTTCCAGGTAAGTCATGACATTGAGATTTAAGAGGTAGTCACTTTAACATTGCACTTCCAAAAAGTCGGGGGACCCCAGAGAGCTGGATTAAAAGGAAAAGGTAAAATCAACAAAGCAAGGCGTGGAGGTTCCTGCTTAAGACTTCCTATCCTAGTCTAAGTTGAGATAAACCAATGACATCACTTTGACAGAATCACCGCCCCACCCAAACTTCAGAGAGGAGTGTCTTCTACAGCTCTGGGTAACTGTAATACTTGTCTTTGTAAGTGCACTAAACTTGATTGTCTGTATGACATATATAACTGAACCAAGACCATCAGCAAAAAGATGGGCTATTTCTCTATAGTTTTTCTAAATGTCTGCCACCTGTTGTGGAATTTGCCTCATTTGCTCTAAGAATATCTCCTGGGTCTCTCTTTACATGGGAGACATGCCATAGTTATGACGGGTTCAGTCATAGGTCATCTGACCTGAAGAGGCACACTAGCGGTTAATCACTCTACACGGCCGCAGCCTACAGCTGCACTAATGGGAGAGTAGTGCATCCCCCAGATCCTAGCAGACAAACTGTGTCCACACTCTATAGCAGGACACAATACGTGAGCAAGGCCCACGGATACAGTGATTTAGAGCAAAGACGTGCATAGCTTCTTGTTTTTTCCCTTATGTCCAATAGAATTTGTGTACACTTATAGACAGACACATTAGATTCATACAAGGTAATGAGCGGGATTCCAGGGCATGTCAAGAGATAGTTAAATACCTTCACACCAGAAGTAACCTTCAGAATTGGGTTGGCAGTCACAATATCTCCTGTGTATTGCTAATCTGAATTCTCCTTGATCGAGCTTCATTAAATACTCCTGTGTATCATCAGTCATCTGGCACTCCCAAACTCTCCTTCAGTGTCTGAGTGAACCATTCATCAGAATTTCCACTACCCCACCTGTTTACATTTTCTCAGGCACTTAAAATGAAGCAGGGGGAGATTTTTCTACTTCTTTTGACATTGTATTTTGTGCTTGTGGCGATGGAAACACTAACTCTTTTGCCCACTTTTGGATGTCCAAAATCAGCACAGTATGAAATTTCTTTTTATGGTCAAGACAATATGTTTGAAAGCTACTCTACTACTACTACTCTACCCAAGAGTCTGGCAGTTTTAAAATATAACAGAGGGGCTCTCTTCTATAATTCAAGGGATTATCTATTCTGTAGTGTTTTTACTTTCAAGAAAGTTGTCCCCATTGTTCTTTTTTGGCTAAGTCTGAATTTTATTTATTCATTTATTTTTGTTTTCAGGTAAGCCTGCCCTTGTTGAAGAAAAGGATGAGAGCTCCAACAAAACAATCACCAAGGAAATGGGTAACAAACACAACTAAGAGATAAAATCATATTCTTGTATTTCTGTTATTTAAGCAGTGGCAACAGTTTTTCCTAATTGGTGGATGAATGAACTGCACCATAGGTACCTGGTATCCAAATCCTGAGAAGCACTGTCCTCTACGTTCACCTCCCATCTTCAAGACCTCCAGCATCTTCCATGAGTTTCAGAAGAAATACATGGAGAAGACGCAGTCATCCATGGATGAATGAAGTTTCACTGGCAAAGAAGACTGATTTTGAATCAGATATGGTCTTCTCTCTCATTTGGGAAAATTCCCTTCTCCTTCCTATGTCTGTTTTTATACTGTATATGTAAGAATTCAGTTGAATTTGTGCTAGTTTTGTATATATTTGCTTTTAACAATCAGTCATGTTACCACACTACAGTACGAGTATTACCTCTCCTCATCAGTTTGTACAGAAAATTCAGTTGTTTACACGGTTGTTAAAGCTTTCCAAGTAATTTACTTTATGGATAATTGTATATTTCAGCTACATAGTTATAATTTCATATTTTTTTACATTTTCTACATTAAAGATTCTCTTAAAATCACAAAAGTCCTCTTTAAATTGTCATCCAGTAACTGAGTGGGTTAATGTGAGTTGTCTCATATGTATGGGAGTAAGGGAGGTGGTTGGAAAGGTCCTGGCCCTTATCTCTATGTATGTTAACATGAAACAAATGCTGAACTGAAACAGGAGAAGGAAGTCATCATTCTTGTTTAATTTTACTCTCTGCAAAAGTTTATTTTATTGATGTCTATATAAATTAAACGGGTCTGTTATATGGTGGGGTTGATAGAAGATCACAGGAATGGGTTACAAGACAGTCTTAACTGCAGTGTTTACTATTTTTAGAATTTTTGAGCCATTATTTTCCTCCCTTCAACAAACCCGATTCCATTGAATTTGGGATGTTATTTAAAATGTAAACAAATATGGAATGCAATGATTTACTAAAAACTTTGACCTATTTTTAATTGATTTTCAACAGTCCAGTGTCTTGATTGTATTTTGTGCTTCATAATACACTACACATTTACAATGGGAGACAGGTCTGGACCTCAGGCAGGCCAGTCTAGTCCCTGAACTCTTTTACTATGAAGCCGTGCTGTCTAACAAATGGACATTGCACCTTGCCATTGTCTTGCTGTAATAAGCAGGGACATCTCTTAAAAAGACATTGTCTAAATGGCAGCATATGTTGCTCCAAAACTCGTATCTGCCTGTGGAAGAGGGCCCCACTTCCTCAGAACAGGAAGAGGACCTCTCAAAACCGAGAGGTACCAAATGCTTGACAGTTCCTTGAGATTTGAACTAGAGGCTTTTTCCCTTACCAAAGAAGAATAATAGGAAATGGAACTTCAGACACCACACATGAAATGGATTCTGTCAAGGTTGTGTGTATGAGAAGGAATATGTTGATTAATCATCTGTTTTTGATTTACTGATTTCTGATATATTTGCTTTATATTTGTTTTGCTCAAATAATGCAGAATCGTAGACAACAGAAAAGATATTTATATTGGTATTGCTGTGTCGCAGGAGAGACTTTTCACCAAAAATAAGAGCTTGTGGTTAGAACTTCCTGTGTATGTAGAGCGAGCAGCTCATGTTTCATGGACGTGTGGTTGGTTGACCATGTTGAACTCTTGAACTTTTGAACTAACTAACTTGTATTGTCAAAGTTCAAACCATCGAAGAAAAAGAAGAATCAGACAAAGTCTGGAAAAATCACTATAGGAGCAACAAGTTCTGCCACACAAAGTTTATTGATCTCTCTAGGTAGAAATATCAACAAGCATGAGTCAAACCCGGGGTTAGACTGAAGAAAGAGGTTCAAAACACCCTGTTATATACTATTTTGGAGGCTCTAGGAGCCTCCTCCCACTTTAAACATTATGGCTTGTGTATTAAATTTTGTCTTATTGGGCCTTAATGTCATTCATATTCTAGGAAATTGCTGCTTCCCTTAGATTGCATGATTTAATCTTATATTTTAATTGAAATAAATAAAAAAAATAATTGAATGACAGAAGAAATCATCACTTCAATGAAAAATCAGCTGGTCTGACAATTGGTTTGAGTGATGAGCACCAGCTGCTGGGAAAGTACCAACAAGCACCAGGGTGATGATTGATATTGTGGTTAGGCCATTTCATTACAGCTATCCTTGGAAAGTACCTAAGAACATTCTACAGCAGGATTGAGTAAATCTCATGCTGGATGAACATCGTGTTAAAAAATATACCACTGCAGTATGGGGGTGTGTCAGTGCCAATAGCAGGGCTAACTGTTAAGGTATTATTCATGCTGAAAGGTGCATACAATTTTTGGAGCAATATGTTTTTTAGAGACATTCCTGCTAACTGTAGCATTTTCAACTCTCTTGAACTTGTTTGACTTATTTGAGTGCAGTATCTAAGTTCATTTTGAAGTGGTTGAACAGTGTGGTGAAGAACCTAAAGACACCTGGCCCAGCTGACTTTTATTTGCCGCAAAGAACTCTGTAATACTGTAGATTGTGTAAGCGAATATGAGTTGAAAAATTCCTTGTAAGCTGGAGTGTATGTGTGTGCCTGTGTGCTGCCCAGGCCCTATGCCAAATCAGATATCAGACCGCAATGCAGTTGTGCAATAACACAAAGCTCTACCCTCATTACACTTCAGTGGAAATCCAAATTGATGTACTTAGAGCTGGTAAAGGAGAAATCTGTATGTTTCCTTCAATTTATCATAAAATAACTATGATATGCCATTAGAGATTAAGGCAATGTACTAAATTGAACATATTGCACCTTAAGGTGCTAAGGACACAAAGCCTTGGAGTCCTGATGGTTCACTTCACAAACATTCATATATAGTGGACATGATCTTGAGCACTATACAAAGGAATATAAAAAGTATTTATAAAACCATATAGAAAATATTAAGTATAATATGGAATGATTATAATCCAAAATACAGAACATTATCTGTGAATATTTCAGGTCAGCATACAAAAAACACCTATCAATGAATAGATACTTCAATAAGAAGTACACATATAATGTGCTTCATTAATCAATACAATAAATACACAACCACGGTCATCAGTATGATGAATTTGAACTTATACACTGGTAATGGACGTTTCACAGGAAGACTCACAGTTGACAGGTACAGGGGTTATGTTTGTGTGTATACCTGGAAGCTTTCCAGTGCAAACACAGTCTGATTTGTTTGCCATCTGTCAACAGCTCCACTGGAGCAGATGGGGGTTGGAGGGTTTGCCCAAAGGCATCTCAGTGGTGGTAGAGTGCAGCTATATCACTCCCTGTGGCTTTGCCATCACAAGTCTGCTTCCCTTATGTTGCTCTTTCACATAACTAAGTAGATGTGTAAAACAAGACTACATCAATTTATTTCAAGGGACATAGATGAGGTTGTAAATTGTTATATCAAATATCATTAAATATTGAGAACCTCAGCTTTAATGTATTATAAAGACAGTAAACTTGTGTATATAAAAAATATTTGCAAACTTTTAGAACAGATTACCCATTACATACATACAGTGATTATTTTTCTTCTTTGAGTAACTATAAAGCAGTTCAGTTCAATACCAAGTAGTTCATTTTTCAGATTGCAGATACTACAGTGCAAATCTGGAATACAAAGTGTTTGGATTCAGAATGCAAGGCAACAACAATTTTCCTGGCATCATCTTTTAATCCTCACTGTCCCTTAGGCTCCTCCTAAGGGGTAGGGATGCTCTTGATTGGTTGATAATCAAATGCAAAGCTCTCTGATTGGTATGATATTAGAGACATCCAAACTTGCGTCATTAATATGTTTGCCAAAAGAAACATTTGCCTGCCTGCAGCTTTCTCACATCCTTAGATAAGAATGGTCTTTATACGAGAAATTTCTTAAATTGTTCTCACAGGAACACTTTCTTTGTTGAAAAAACAACCAAAGTTCATGGGCGTTACTTTCTGAAATACAGACGTGGATCATGTGCCATTACAACTGATGGTAAGCGACACAGTTGTTGGCCTGAACTTTATTCTAGACTCCTGCTGGTCAGGAAAAGTCTTTCACTGTCTCTTCCCAGCTCTTGACAACAATAATGTTCATGTGTTGCTTTCTGATCATAATGTAGAAGGAGAATTTCTATACCTTCCATGTACATTAGACATCTTTTGTGTGTTCTGGAAGTGTCAGCCTTCTCTTTGCATTCTCTCTCTCTCTGTGTGTGTGTGTGTGTGTTTGTGTGTGTGTGTGTGTGTGTGTGTAAAAGCCTCCAACAGTTCAGCGTGATAAAGCAAATAGTGTCTAGTCTTTCTGTGTTTGGCCAGTTAACAACTATCGCCTTACCTTGAAGTACTACCATGCGAACTACTATCTTGCTTTAAACTACTGCCAAGCAGCCCAGCTGCAGCGACAGGCCAGGTCACGGGTTATGCACGTGACAGCTGAATGGTTGGGTGCTGGGATGAAGTCATCTAAGAGTGTGCAAGTGCATGTACATGTGACTCTTTTTTTTTTTTTTTTTAAATATCTGCTGACACAGCACAAACCTAAGTGTGGCAGATTTTGCCAAATATGACGAGTGTGGAACGTACCTTGAACACCAGAAAATCATTTACGGGTATGTTCAGTAGCCAGTAAAAATGTTTAAAAAAGGAGACTCATCAGAGGCTCCAAAATAGTATGAATGAAGGTGAATCAGTTTCTTCAGTCTGATTCTGGGATTGACTCAAGTTTGTTGGTTTACCACTTCCTGGTTGCTAAATAAATTCTCTGCCAGCTTTGTTTCTTCTTCAGTGATCTTTCTTTTTGTCATTGTTGTGACAAAAAAGCTCAGAAAAATAGGCCAGTAAGGTCTGGGCTTAGAGCCACAACACCCTAAAAACCTTAATAAAAAAAACCACTGTTATCACTTGTATATTTTCAAAGTTCAAAACCATCAAAAAGAAGAATCAGGCAAAGTCTGGAAAAATCACTGGAAGAGCAACAAAGTTCTGCCACACAAAGTTTATTGATCTCTCTAGGTAGAAAAATCAACAAGCTTGAGTCAAACCCAGGTTTAGACTGAAGAAAGAGGTGCAAAACACCTTGTTATATACTATTTAGGAGGCTCTAAGAGCCTCCTCCCACTTTGAACATTTTGGCTCACAATCAAACATAATTGTGTATTAAATTTTACCTTATGGGATCATAATGTCATTCATTTTCTAGCAAATTGCTGCTTCCCTTAGGTTCGCATGCATTAATCTTATATTTTTTAAAAATAGTTAAATGACAATACAGGTTAATGCATTACATGAAAAGAACAGCTGGTCTGGCTTTTACTGACTTTTAATCCGTGTGGTAAACACCAGGTGTGGGAAAGTACCTACAAGGTCCTTTGCCTCATCATCCTTCTGGATGGGCATCATGATCTACCTTAGAATGGAATGTTGCTTTGGATGGAGTGAACTTGATGATAGAAAATTATACCACTACATCATCATTCCTCACTCAACAAGATCTTCAAACATAGAGTTTTTCTTAGCTCTGATAAGTGCTGTAGCATCAAGTTCTAGGCTATTTTGGCATATTATTATGTTTTTGCCATAACAACAATACAATATTGATTTCTTTGATTAAAATGAACACATCAATGTTATGTAAATAACAATGTTTCCTTCAACATTCTCAATTACTGTGCATTTGTTGAGGAAAACGGATGTTGCTTTGCTTAACCGAGCAGACACCAGCATAGTGCAGGTAGATAGCGTCAGAATCCAGGAAGTCCAGTGTCCTACAGCATGACATCATGGCAGCGGCAGAGTGAGGAGCTCTGCGTACTCTTTGGGCTCGGGCATGTGAGACAGAAGTGAGTTTGCTGCTGCTGTTGTGCACCCCCACTGCCACTGTTTGTCTGCTTCACAGGGTGGAAATGTCTGTCTTTAAATCAACCAATCAATCAATAAATTGCACACAACAAAGGAAGGAACTGAAACTAATAAACCTCACAACAAACATAAAACACTTAGAGCTGCAACGATTAATCTATTATTAATGGACTATGACATTAATTTGCATCTATTTTGATAATCAGTTAATCATTTTGAGTCATTTATGTTTTGAAAAAAGTCACATTTATCTGATGTCAGTTTCATAATTGTGAATATTTTCTGGCTTCTTTACTGCACCCTGACAGTGAACTGAATATTTTTGAGTTGTGGACCAAACAAGACATTTGGACTTTGGGAAACACTGATCAACATTTTTCATAATTTTCTGACATTTTATGGACCAAATAACTAACTGCTTAATGGAGAAAATGGTATACAGAATAATGAATTATGAAAATAATCGTTAGCTGAAACAATTTTACCATATTTTATATTGAGGTAATCCAAACATAATCAAGTTACATTACTTTAACACTGATACTTGGATTACATTACTGACTACACTTTTTTTTTAACAGGTAGTAACTAGTAGTTAGTAACTATATCGGAATACATTTTTGAAGTAACCCTCCCATCCCTGTGCATCATAATGGAAATTCTGTTTGTCTGACTCTTGTGTTACCTTTTGACTGTTCATCTATGTCTGACCATTTTTGCATGTCACCCTGACCTGAAGGTAGCCTTTTGTCTGTTTATCCATGTCTAACCATTCATGCAAAGTGCAGTCTGGCACCCTAACCTGGATTAAATCATTAGACTGAATATAAAACCAGAACTGGTTTGAACAGGTTTGACATGGCTGTAGTTCCCCTTTCTAGAGGAAGAGCCTACAACGATAGCTCACAAGCTTGATCACGTTCTGTCATTGTCACATTTCTGCAGACTGCTTGTACTCTGTATATCTGTCAACCTTCTTGCAAGAATAAACTACAGATAAACAATCGTTTTCACGTCACCAATTAAAATTTCCGTGACAGCATTCTCACCTGTAAAAGTACAAGAACCCCCCAAAATAATTTAGTCACACTAAGTCTCACCATTTTACAAAAACATTATGATGTCCTGATTGCCAGTTAAATATTTGATCATGGTTTTTATCCCATTGTCTGACATGCTTTTAGTGCTGAGAGCCATCTTCACCAAAACAAATCAAACTGGAGTCCAAGTGTAGTGGTAAAGATTTCCCCAAGCTGTATCGCCCTTAAGAGAACTGTAACTGGCATATACGTTCCCCCTTAGGAGGAGTTCATTGAGAGTTCAACTTCACACAACATTTAATGGTGAGCCAAGCATTCAGGAGTAAGAAATCGAGATAATCTGATACCAAGATTGATTATCAGGAGCCTGGCATGGGAAGGACCTCCTGCACCTCACTACAACCAGTGGCCACAAAAAATAAAGGTAAGCAGAAACCTTATTCTAAATTCTGTGTTTTGGGGTGCAGGATTTCCGCCCAGGTCCCAGGTATCTCACTACTTTCCTGCAAAAGAACCTAGTTAAAGTATAACCACCACTATTCACTGAAATTTGAAGATAACATCACTGGAGTGACAGGATCTGTTGCAAGTGTCTGTCTTGTGTGTGTTATGTGTTCTATGTGGACCATGGTGCGGAAAAAATGGAAAAATGTTTGCTGAATGTGATAATAGCCCTTTGGATTGTAACCTCATTGGTAATGTTGGGAGCAATCATATGGAGGTTTATTACATACAGCCAGATAGAACCTAAAGAAGTATAGGAAAAAGGGGATTGTGTCCAAAACATATTAAATAAGTGTTGTAGATTGTTTGAACAATAAGGAGATAATTAAAAGGCCTGTGAGAAAAAAAAAGAAACTTAAGGACAGAATAAGAGATGTCAGAGCGGTGGCGGATACCGCCTTTCATTGCTGAACTGCTTCAGCTAAGTTCTGGAGTGTTTCAGCGAAGAAAGGGACTGCACGGGTCATGTGCTCCAGAAAACAAAAGAGGTTGCAGGAAGTGTGGTAGCAAAGGCTCTGCTTCCCTCCATAGACAGCAGTGTTGGGGAAGTGCATCTGTTGACGCCTACATCTTTTAATGTCGGGGAAGTGTATTTAAAGGAACTCTGGTTGTTGAGGTTCCAACCAGAGGTAGGTAGGAGTGAAAAAAGGAATAAAAGCAACCCACGGATACCGCCGACTTTTGCTGAACCGCCTCAGCTGGGCACTGGGACACTTCAGCGAAGGGAGGGACTGCACGGGTCGTGAGCTAACTGCCTAAGGAAGGCAAAACGTGTCTAGTGATCACAGTGTAAATGAGCTGTAAATATTGCAATATACATATATAGTCGAATCACAAAGGGAAAAGTGAACAAACAAAATTAGGGATGCATCTGTATGTTTTGCGTTGAAAGTGTAATAACTGTCGAAAGTCGGTGTTAAATGTGATAGTTGTAGAGACAGTGCGGAGCACACTAGAAATGATATCCATCTAAAGATAACAAATCACACACAGGGACTAGGAAACCTAAGACCTTGAGTGCGTAAAACAGGGACAGCTATGACAGGCTGAGAGAGAGGGTAATAGGAGACGATAGAAAGTTAAAACTAAAAGTGAAAACAAAATAAGATGGTGTAACAAGAATAATAAACAGTTTATGGCTCAGGAGAGTATTAGTGACGACAAAGAAGTGACATCTGACTATTATATAGAAGAAGGAGATATAGAGACTCAAGGTATAAGAACACACTTTTGGAGAGAAAAGACATACATTGATAGAAACAGAGTGGAGAGATGGCAGAGTGAACATCTGATTAATTTAAAATTATGGCAAATCACTACATTTTGTAATCTGAGAGGAAAAGAGAAAGAATTTCCACGCGTGCATTGGGAAACACTATTACGGCGATTGTGGGGACCAATAGTGGGAGAGCAGTTGCTACCATTACTGAAAGACCCCAGGTCACAGATAGCCCTTCGGCTGCCTTGGAGCCTGAGATTAACGGGAGAGAACGGGGAGGAATTAATACCAAGACTGTGTTACCGGACTCACAGCATTTGTTTGCATTCACTTATCAAGGTGAACAATACACGTACACCCGCCTGCCTCAAGGATTCTCTGAAAGTCCGTCACTATTCAATAGGGCACTGACACAAGATCTGTAGGGACTAGATGTCCCAAGCACTGTACTACAGTATGCTGTAGTTCCTCCAAAGAACAATGTGAGCGAGACTCCATCACTGTCCTGACAGCCCTAGCAAATGGAGGACACAAAGTCAGCAAAGAGAAAATGCAATTTTACCAGCAGAAAGTTGAGTATTTAGGTAGACAACTCTGTGGGGACAAGAGGCTCATAGCCCCCTCACAGTTGGAGGCTGTCATAAAGGCCCCAAAACCGCAAACGGTGGGCCAGATGTTGTCCTTCCTGGGAATGACAGGATACAGCAGACCTTGGATATGTGACTATGCCCTGAAAACGGCTCCATTGAGAGCCCTAATCAAAGCAGCAGGGCAGACAAATAATAGAGCTCAGTTATCTTGGACAGAGACAGCAGAAGGAGCTTTTGCAGCACTCAAAAGTGACATGCAGTCAGCTCCTGCTTTGGGGAATCCAGACTATTCTAATCCTTACCATCTCTATGTTGCAGAAAAGGCTGGCTATGCTTGTGCCGTACTGATGCAGGATACACCCACAGGAAAACAGCCTCTAGCATACTACAGCACTAAGCTAGACAACATCGAGGCTGGGCTGCCACCCTGCTACCAGGGACTGGCTGCTGCTGTTTTTGCATTCCAAAAAGCATCATCCCTGACAATGGGGCATCCAGTGAACTTGTATACATCCCATCAACTACATGCGCTACTCACAAGCCCACGATTTGTTCTAACCCAGGCCAGACACACGGGGTATGAGGTAATGTTGGCAGCCCCAGAGTTAAACATCCAGCGCTGTAACGCCATAGACCCAGCCACAAAGATGTTATTGCCAGAAGATGGGGCGCCACATGACTGCATACAGGAAACTGATAAGTTTATGCGTGCGCGGGAGGATCTCCACAATCAGCCAATACCCGCAGATCTCACGTTGTTCGTTGATGGTTCCTGCTTCCGCGATGACACAGGCCTCCACGCAGGATTGGCATTGTACAACTAAACACAGACGACAACACTTTTACAACGATCCAATCTCAGAAACTTGATCAGCTGTGCTCTGCCCAATTAGCAGAAATAAAAGCCCTGACAGCTGCATGTAAAAAGGCCGCAGGATAACGTCTCAATGTTTATACAGACTCATCTTATGCCTATGGTGTCTGTCATGTGCATGCTAACATTTGGAAGCAAAGAGGTTTTCTTAGAGCTGATGGTACACCTGTAGCTCATGGGAAGGCGCTCTCATGCTTATTAGAGGCCCTCTGTCTTCCCACTGCTGTAGCAGTCATAAAGTGTGCATCCCATCAGCGAACTGATAATCTGATAGCTAAGGGTAACAACCTCGCCAATGAGGCAGCAAAACAAGCTGCAGTAGGCACTGTGATAGCACCCATCTTAGTTGAAGAAGACATGACACTCATCACCACTCTAGAATCTCTGGTATTAGCCCAGGACAGGGTTTCAGGGCAAGAAAAACAATTGTGGGCAAAAAGAGGAGCAATTAGAACCACAACCCATTGTCCAGCAAATGGACTATGGAGAAGCTCACATGGTCATTTTGTACTACCCATTTCTCTGCTGCCCCATGCCATTGTATCCACTCACGGAGTTGATCATTGTTCTAGGGGAGAGGTCCTCAGAAAACTCCAACAAGTATGGTGGTCTCCATATATGGCAGCAACGGTAGATAGAGTCTTGAGTGAATGCGAGGTGTGTGCACAGTACAATGTCAGAAAAGTTTTCACAGCTCCGTTAGCTCACATCCCTATACCTGATGGTCCATTTAGACACCTCATTATGGATTTTGCGGATATGGGTATTGAAAACTGTGTTGGAAGGTTCAGATACCTTTTCGTTGTTGTTTGCAGATTCAGTAGATGGGTAGAAGCAAGCCCCACAGCAAAACAAGATCACAAAACAGTGGTAAACGTCCTATGCAGAGAAGTTTTTCCTAGATTTGGAATGCCTGACACAATCTCATCAGACAATGGGCCAAGCTTTGTTTCTAAAGTAGTCCAGGAAACTATTAAACAGTTAGGAATTAAACAGAAATTTGGATGTGTGTATCACCCTCAGTCTCAGGGTACTGTGGAACACATGAATGGGATTGTTAAAGCAAAGGTAATTAAAATTGTCAAAGACAGCAATGGCAGACTGACATGGGTCGATGCTTTGCCTCTGGCACTAATGGCTTTGCGCTCACCAACTAACAGAACCACACATCTAACACCGTATGAAATGCTTACTGGCAGACCCATGCCACTGCCTTATCTCAGGGGCCCAACTGAAGGCCCCCCACTTGCTCAACTTGACAAAGAAATATCTGACTATCTGAGACATTTGTCAAATATCCACCGTGTCATTTTTCAACAGGTCAAAGGTGCCACAGAGAACCGCACGGGGGAAATAACACCTGAAGGCCAGCGTGTATGCCCAAGCGATCTGGTCTATGTTAAAGTTTTTAACAGAAGGTGGGATCAGCCAAGACGAGAGGGACCCTTTAGAGTAATCCTAGCTACCCCAACCGCCGTCAAAGTCGACGGTAAGAACATTTGGTTTCACCTAAACCACTGCTGTAGGGCGTACGACCCAGTGAGACCTCGCAGTTCTGCGGCTCCCCCTGGGCCGACAGGGGAAGGCCCGGCCTCCCCACCCCTACCACGACCACAAAGGGCTGGTACATCCACCGCCCTACAACCACGAGGAGAGAGGCGATCTGCAAGATTAGTTGCGAGACGACGAACAGGAGACTGATGCTGACGACTCTGACTCTGACAGTAGTGGGTCCTTAGGGGACATCGATATCGATTCACCTAGCGGTGCTCCTAGTCCCATAGATCCCAGTACTCCACAACAGCCAGAAGCTGTAGAGCTAGAACAGCAACCAGAAAAGCAGGAAGAACAGTCAGCAACCGAAACTAAAACCCAAAGCCCACATAGGGGGGAGGAAGGTCCTACGGAAGACTAGCAAAATGTCTTCCCTAATGCTTTTAATCCTCGTACTCCCCACTTTGATTAGCTCTCAGAAAATCATGGGTACAAATGAACGACCAGGGAAGCAAAAAGAACAACTAATTGACTGCGCGTTAGCCATGGGGGCCATAGCTGCTAAACAGGGGAAACTATCGCTCCGAACACCTACAGACCTAAGCTATGCTAAAACTGCGAGTAGTAATCACACAAAAGTGTGGGAGCCAAATGGAGGAAGAATAGTGGGACTTGCTACCAGTGTGTGATGTAGCTTTGAAGGGATGGTAACGGTTAAAGTACAATGCGATTACAGGGGATGCAGAGATGTAAAAACTCAAAGGAAACTAGTTTTAGTTTTAGTTTTGCCTTAACTTTCTGCTTCTTATAGAAAATGAGAACATGCTTACTCATGTACTAATTTCATCTGTTGCTGTATTCATGGCTTCATTCATTCAATCTTTTATTATTTGTTCACCACTGTATTCAGTGTCATCTGATAGCTGGAAGTGAGTGTAAATCCTCCACTTCCTCTTACCAAAATAAAGTCCTTTATCAAAATCATTTGAATGCTTTCAACCAATGTATCGCTACACATTTGATCATTTATAACAAATAATGTTTTAATTTAACTTTCCCTGGAAGGTGTTTGATGATCTTTGTTCTCAGATTGTTTCTAGCTGAGAAGCACCTTTATTCTGTTTACACTGGCTCCACCAGAATGTGTTTTTCAATATGTATCACATAATCATTAGATTAGATTGTGGTTCTCTGTGTTTTTCTTTGAGATGTACTAAAACCAGACTACCTGTCCCTTAAGATTTTTTTCTTTTTTGGAGATAAATAACAACATCAGTGGACCAGGAGTGACTAACAGCTCTGGTTATAGAAAGTAATGAAAAAGTAATGACATTTTATATTGCTGCCACAGTGGGAACACAACCATAATGATTTTCAGAAAATGCTACTTATTTTGTTTATAACTGTGTTTTCTCTTAAGATGGCTACTTGCTGCAGATTTCCCACTGAGCTATTTGTCACTACATTATTGCTTTCTCCTGAAGAGGACTCCACAGGCCCAGAGGTCCCAGCTCCACTTACAGATGAGACAGCTACTGTCTCAGGGCTCTGAGTTCAAATCTTGCATAATAAAGAACAGCACAGCTCATTTATTGTGGAACAAGGGTTAAGATTTAAATAATTAACAGCAAGAAGCAACATTTTTGAGAGTGTCCTACAAAAATACCAAGCCCCAGAGTCAATATTAAACAGAATTTCATTATGTGGTTCTTTGTTTCATAATTACATATTTATGCATTTAATATTTAACCTCTCAATATTGGCTACTAATATAGTTTTATAGTTAGTTTATTGTAAGTTAGAGATGTGTGGCTTAATGGACTCAATGATTTTTCCCTGAATTATCTGAATGTAAAAATATTGTTGACTTTGGAAACAAGTTAAATAAAGACAGAAAAATGTTTAAAGGTTAAATATGTAAGACCTTGACATTTGAAAATGAGAACTGCAGTTCAAATAGTGAGTTGGAGCCACAGACTGTATATTAAATAGGTAAACTCACTATTTAAATACAATCTATGTTTTAAGTGAGTTGTTTCTTCCTGACCCGTCCTCTCCAGACTCGGAGGTCAGGCAGGTCGCCTGCAGGCTGCAGCGACACTGAATCTACAGGAGCACAAGATGAATGCAACATATTAAGCAACAACAAAAAATCCTAAACTCTTAACTGATCAGCTGTTTCTAACTGTAAATTGTCTGTCAATGTAAAGCTGAACCTGTTATCCTGAAAACAAAATCCACTGCTCTGAAAATACACACTCTGGAGTTCAATGACTGCCTGCCAGACTCCACTGATATATTGCTCAGTTCAACTGATAAAACAGTGTACTCCCTCTAAAAGATGATTAATGATTTTTTTCCTTTTCTTTTTACTCATTCATCAAATATTCAGCATTAATTTCAACTCTAATAAGTGTAAAACTGGCAAACAAAAGCAGATGTTCCAGACCGGAATGGAAATTTTAATGGAGAAAATGCTGGCTGGTTTTCTTAATCTCAATGACACATCAGGGTCAGTCATAACAGTCAGTTATCATTTATTACAGTAAAATTATTCCAGATTTCTCCTTTAATTCTGTGAAATGTTTAATTCTTTATGTAAATTCTAAGGAGCAGAACAGGAAATTAAACATCCACATATAAATAATTTGTCATATTGTCTATGTGTAAAGTGGGTATTAAAAAAATATTCTGAGGTCGCTGATGGCACCTCCTTTACAGATGAGTTTATCTGATATTTACATTCAAACAAAAAAAGCACAGAGGGTCCTCTCGGGTCCTCAGAGTTCAGGGCGGTAGCACCAAACACCGCTGCAGGTCAGACCATAGTTCTCCTCTCTGACCGACTCAGGCAGCTCGAACTGAGCGAGCTGACGCAGGAGTCGTCGGATGCTGTGTCCCTCAAACTGGGCTCTACCGGGGTCTCCGATCAGGACTTCGGTGCCGTGGGTTTTGATGCAGCGGTCCAACCAGCTGTGAAGGCTGGTGGCGAGGGCCTCATCATAGAACATGTCACCCAGGAGGATCAGGTCAAAGTCCACGGCTTGTGAACCAATCATGTTGTTCGTGAGACAAACAGGTGGCTCCAGGCCGTTCAGCTCGCAGTTCATGTGAGTCGCAACAGCTGCAACTGCAACACAAACATGCATATTTAGAACTTAACCTTCTTTTTACACTACATAGTCTTTGATATGACAGAAAGAATCCCACTCATTCTGGCTGTGCACCCAAAACATAACATCATAGTGCAAACAGGGACCAATAACATTACATTGATGTTGTAGCCTATATACGAAAAAGTAAAAAAAAAAAAAACCTGATTAGCCAATAATAACATAACAACACTAACAGCAATCAGAAGTATTGAAACTGATCTACTGATCTAATCTATAAGAGACTCAGTTTTATGAATCCTGCAGTGCTTATTGATGGCCCTGTCAGAGTTAAGAGATTTGAGGCTTAGAGATTTGAACATGATCAAAACTTGTTTGTTACTGTTGCAGTGGTGATGCTACTTAGATTCCCTTGATTTACACTAATGGACACTAATTGAACTCATTACAGGTTTTGCTGTGAAATCTGCAAAATACTCTTAAAAAACAGCCCACCACTGTCGATGTCATTAGCGACTACATGAGCAGCACCACTCATTTTTGAAGCGATGGCTGAGGCTCCACAGCCGCTCCCCAGGTCCAGGACTGTCCTCCCCCGACACACTGCAGGGTTGTCCAGGAGGTACCTGCAGACACATGGCCCTACATGAGGCTAAACAGCGATATCCAACACACAGAAATCAGTGTCACTTGGTTCGTTTGAGGTTTAAGACTTACCTCGAGAGTGCCTGTCCTCCTGGCCAATATATGGCCCAGTACGGGTCATCAAAAGGCCACAGCTCTGGTCTCTCTCGCCAAAATCTGCAGTTTGGGGTGAAGAGTCTGAGTTTGACCTCCGGAGTCAGGCTCTGCTCTCCAGCTACCTCTGTGTTCTCTGAAATAAATCTCCTGATAAACTCATCAGACTGACAGCTGGCTGACAAACATCTATAGCCGTGTGTCTGTTTAAATCCTCTGATAAGTACTGTAACATGACGAGTATATCTGTGAGGCGATAACATTTTCACAAAGTTATCGGATAACTGTACTGATTAGACACATAGCTGCTGTTTGGAGTTTCGTTTAACGTTTCTCGCTGCAGTTAGTGATAAATGTGACAATGTCAGTTAACATCACAATACTGACAGATACGATCAGAGACTAGTTAAATCCCCATACAGTTCCAACCGGGACGTTGTTTTCCACACGGACGCAAAATAGTGGCGGACCAGAGCTCCGTCAACCTCTTAAAGACGGGGAACACAATCTAAGTTCCGCTGGAAAAGGTTCCTACACAGTTTGTGTTGAATATCGACTGTTTTCTAATATTATGAGTGTTTTTTTTTTTTTGTATATTTGCAATATAGAGAGTAACAAAACTTGAATATATCGTCTGTTCACTATCATGTTTTTCTTTTTCAGCTCTTCTTATAAAATTAACATTATTACACATAAGATAAGATAAACTAAAAGTAAACTAAAATAGAAACAGTAGTAGGTCTATTTGCAATGACAATGAAAGTAATAGTAAAGTAGTAATATTGCACCTGATATTGAGTTTAATATTATATGTGACAATAAAAATGGAAAGTAATGAAAAGTGATTAAAAATCTTACATTTGATATTGAAGACTAATATAAATTTCAAACATAGGCATAATATTGCCATATTACTGTAATGTACATTTTAGACTTATGATAAAGAAAATAAACAATTCTTTTTCCAATAACAGTAAACATCAATACCAAATGAAATTTATTTGACGTCACACTCTTTATCAGCACAGTGTGACCTGTCAATCTATTTCAGACAATTATAATTCTGATTTCAATTTGTTTTGATCTAATTCTGTCATTCACTGAGCTACATTTTGTCAAAATATTCAAAAAACAAAAAAGAGCAACTAAAAAAGACACAAATTCAAGACAATTCAGTAGGACCTGAGCATGTAAAGTGTTGTGGAAATTCTGAAATAAAGATTCTCAAAAGAGAATTTTTCTTTATAATTTCTTATTGTAACACTTGCAATCAGAGTATCTGAAACAGAACAGTCTACCAGTCAAATGAATAAAAGGGAGGATGAGCAATCAATTTTATACTCACAAATAACCTCACAGACTTAAAAACCAGCAACAATGCCCTACAGCGATTAATTAGAATATAACATGAGGAAAAAGGAGAAGCGCTCAAAGAAGAAAATACAAATCATGATATGAAAACTTATATTTAAGGTCATTATCTGAATGATAGAAGATTAAAATGTTCCATTAGAAAAGACCAAAAATACACCTATTATAATGCATATAAACAAACAACGATGTGCATCAAACTGAAGGATAATAGTGAGAGAGGTTTTTTATCACACTTTATTTTACAGCATACTAAAAAGATGTAACAAACGTACTTTGCATTAAATTAGAGAAAAACTAGGAACTAACGTGTATTATTTTATTTATTTATTATTTATATTTTATTAGACTTTATCAGAAGGTAATGTGTTTGAGCAGATGATTCACAGAGTCATACAATACACTCTCTTTATAACGTGGCCGTGGGGACCAGGGCCTTAGGGCGTCATTATAGCACCCCTTTTGTTTTCATTGTGTGTAAAGGTATTCCCTGGGGGCCAGGGTCACAGGGGTCATAGCACATATATGGTGGCTGTCAATCAGGTCTGGTGGGCATAGTGATTTTGATTTTGAAGATGAAGGAGGTCAGATATACACAGACCTCTGTCCTCCATTATCTACTGTGTGATTCAGGAATCTTTATGTAGCATCACACATTCCACAGGCCTGAAATTTAACACTTCAAAAGCGATTCAAAGTTCCAGGCTGGTGAGACAAGAAAATAACTATTTTCAGAGATTCAAGGACATGAAAGTCATGATCAATTCTACATGACTGCTCTCTGCAACATACTCAATGGATAAGAAATCAAAGGAGCAACATGTAAGACCCTAGCATTCAAAACTGCAGTCCAAAAAGTGAATTGGAGCTGTTGTGGGATATTTTCCATACCCTGTCTGTTTTCCATTCCCTGTCTATTTTCCTCAACGTTTTCTGGAGATGTCAGCATCAGCAGAGACACACAAGATGCCAGCTGTTATGAAAATGTATCTGTAGTGGAAATTCTGATGAATGGTTCACTCAGACAGAAGGAGAATTCAAGATTAGCAATACACATGAGGTATTGTGCTCTAAATCACAGTATCCATCACCCTTGCTCACATACTGTGTTCTGTTGTGGTGTGTGGAGATGGTTTGTCTGCTAAATAAGCTGTGACCTTTGGGCCAGAGTTAGAGGATCTGGGGGATGTGCTGCTCTCTTATTTGTGCAGTTGTAGGCTGTGGCCAGGCAGGGAGAAGGGGAAATACAAGTGCCTGATTACTTGCTAGAATGCCTGTTCAGGTCAATGACCCATGACCGGGCCTGACTAGATAGTGTGGGGACTATTTGCTTTTATACAGAGATTATTTACTCTATTTTTCTACTGAATCCTATAGCAAAATATATTTTATTCCAACTGCAGCACATGCAGAGTTAAAGCTTGCATATTAAAGCATTGTCTTACTAAGAACAGGAAGTTCGCTGCGATTCTAAGAATGTCAAACTGCTAGACACATTGTCACACGCACATGCACACACACACACACACACACACACACACACACACACACACACACACACACACACACACACACACACACACGTCATAAGGACCTACACCAGACACAGTGACATACAAACACAGACAGGAACTATATATCAGACACAGAGACAAACAAAAATAAGTTCATATAAAGGTCACTAGGTTATCATGTGCTGCATACTAGGAAGTGTTGGGTTCTTCCCTCCCATTCAAGTCGCTGACAGCTCAGGATTGGAGGAATCGTGTGCCAAGAGAGTGGGACCAGTCTGTGCACCAATGAAGGGAGGGTTCATTCTAAACCACGATTCCTCTCCAACAGTTTTTTGATCAATCAGATAGATGCACATTTTCATATGAAAACTCTGTGTAATGTTAAGTCAGACACTCTTTTCTGGGAAGTTGGCTGCAGATAACTGCTTGCAGGCTGCGGTTTTCTGAACAGAAAAGATCCATGTACATGCTTAGTTTGATTCGCTAATGCTGAATAAGTTTCTCAACTGAGGAATATTCTATCTCCTAGTCTTCAATTCTGCAAATAAACGAACACGCCCACAAATTTGGTGACCCCGACGAGATTTGCAGAAAACTGGAAGGCTTGACTTGGTTCGCGACTGAAGATTTTCAGCGGGACCAGGCCAGGGCTCCGGACCCCTCATCACTCATGAACGCGCTGTCAACAAAAATTTATGATAGTGTAAAAGTAATTTTATTATTGTTGAAAGTTACATTAGCGAATCAAACATCATAAAAGGGGAGAATAAAAGAGATTAAGAAGAGAATAAAGAAGTGAATAAGAATAAAAGAGATTAAGAAGACAGTAAATAGGAATATAAGAGGCTGCAGTCTCGTGGCAGTAGGTCACGGGGATAGTGAACAAGGAACAACAGGAAGTTCGAGACTTTTGACTCGAGACTTAAGATCTCGATAAGTCTGCGTACACTGACTGCATAAAAAGAGTCCCGTGAATGCCAGACAGAGCTTTTGATCGATAAAGGCGAGTAATTCAACTACAATTGAAATCGTAGGGGAAAGCATTTTGTAGTTGTTGGAAAGTAGATCATTAAATGCTCAAGCTGTTTAAGGGTGAGGGCTTGATATGCAAGTGAGACAAGTAGAATAGGATGTGATTGAAATTGAAAGGGAAAGTATTTCCTTTTTTTTTTGAAAGAGAACCCTCTAGAAAATTAAGTGACAAATTTTAATTTTGTATGGGTGAACCCAATAGATAAGTCTTATGAGTGAATAGTGTAGCTGACTCAGAAAATGTGTATCTCAAGAGATTTGAATGTTTTTGTTTTCTTTTTGTCTTGAGATTGTATTGTAAATAGTTTTTTGATGGTGAACCTTGTTTATGAGGCAGTGGCGACATCTATTGGCCAAACCATTGTATTGTACAGAGTAGGCAGCATGCTCTATTCACATGCTCAGCAGTTTATAAGAGAGTGGCATGGTGTGTTCTGCTGGTAGAGGCCACATGCAGGAAGATTTTACAGAAGAATAGCTGTGCATGAAGATTTTGATTGACTCCTAAATTTTTGGACGGAAGGCGCACACGGTATGTGTTTGTGTTTTATTTTGCCTCATAATATTTTTATTTGTGCATTATTTGTGTGCTAATAGATGCTGCTGTGTGTGATAATTTATTTCAGTTTTTCACGGTGTTTGCTGAGTGAAAAAGAAGATAATAAACACACGTCAAACATCAGTTGGAGCGTGGCTTCTCTGTCCAAGAAGAAGACTTTAGGAGCAGTTATAAATAGTATGTGAAGCAAAGGGTTGACATACATACTGCAGTGAATTTAGGAAATGTGTCTGGATCCATGAATGTCATTGTGTAAACGTTGCTGTGGAAATATTGCTGTGTTGGGAAATTGAGTGTGGGTTGGTAGTTATCAGCAGTGTCACAGTGAAATAAGATATCAGAGGGAAAGGTCCACTTATTGCACTGTCTGGGTCAGTTGCTCGGGTGAACTCCATACAAACTGACTGGCCGCTAGGAGTATTGATAAAAAGGAGGTGTGTAAAATTGGGTGTGTTGCGGTTACATGGATGTTATTAATAAGGAGGGAGATAGCACATAAATTACCTTTCCTCAGAAGACAGTTGGAAAGGGAGTGTAGAGTGTAACTAGAAAATTCTGCAAATAAATGAACACGCCCACAATAGGGCAAACCTAAGGGTGGTAGATATTTTTGGCTGTGACTCATGAAAATGGTGTATAAGACGAGAAAAAGCCATACACAGCTTTGTTTGAGTGTGGATCAAAATGTTCAAGGGGGGAGGAGACTCTCCAGAGTCTCCAAGTTGTATAAAGGAAGGTGTGTTAGGTCTCTTTTCTTAAGTCTGATCCTGGGAATGGCTCGAGTTTGTTACTTTTGCTGTACCAGAAAGACTAATAAACTCTATATAACAGAAGTTGCTTTATCTATATATAATATTTTTAATGATTGACTTTTCCAACAAATTTAACAAAGTGTTGTGGTGTTAAGCCCAGATATCACTGGCCTATTTTCTGAGACTTTTTGTCACAACAGAGCCATAGACGATATATTAAATTTGATAAACAATCAATGGGTGAAGCTTTTAGTCCCACTGTCAATGTTAAGATAAGCCTGTTATCTCCAAAACAAAAACCCACTGCTTTGAAAATACACTTTCTTGAGTTGGAGTTCAGTGACTGTCTGCCAGACTCCATTAACATATTGCTCAGTTTAACCGTTATGAACATCTACTCTTTCCTAAACATTATTAATTATATATACATAACATTATTAATGTTTTCTTATGACTCATTAACAGACACTTTGACTATAATCAACCTGAAACATGCAAACAACAACAGACGTTCTGGACCAGAATGAAAATTTCAAGAGCACATCCTGCTATTGGAGAAGCCAGTATTTGAACTTAGCATGTTTCCTTAATCTCTGAATGGTCATTTTATGACTTAGTAGAGTAAATATATTACAGACTTCTCATTCAAGAATTAAGAAAATATATTTCGCTCTATATAACACAGACATATCTTATGTAGTCGTACAGAATCTGATGTGATCATTTTAAGAAAATGTCAGTAGATCATTCTTTACCAGCATAAAGATGCAAAAAGAATAAAACCAGCACAGAGGAAATAAAAGCCATGTACAATGGTGTTGTAGCTTATATATGAAAAAATAAAAACAAAAACAAACAAACCCTGATTAGCCAATAAATTCTACTAAAGATGATGAGCGTGAAGTAAGTAAGTACAATAATAACTCTTCCACATGTTCACATTATTTACTTATTTATGTTCTATACGGCTACTTAATATGGTAATATTATAGCGATATGATACTACAATGTTAGATGTTTTATAAATGTGGTCTTTTCCTGCTTTTAAAGGCATCCTTACAGTAAAGTGATTTCATTTTCTGAACCTACCAAACTGTACTAGCTGTTCTTACCCACTTGGTGATTACAGTATATCCACATTACTGACTGTTATTTGTCAAAAATCTCATTACTTCAACATGTTGTGAAAGCAACAATAGTTGTCTCCACAGTACTGTTGTAATATCAATGTTGATTTGGTGAAAAATATTGAGATATTTGATTTTTTCCATATTGCCCAGCCCTAATGCCCTATTACTAGAAATACATTTCTGTAAATATAACATTTATAAAAGACACAATGATCACTTACATTCAGATTTTTTTTTAAATTTTCAGCCCTGTTTCTACCACAAAAGTTTGTATTTATTCAAGACATTAGACAATAGATTTTACATTTGCACTAATGTTTTGTAATCGTCAGGACAAACAATACAGAATACTTAAAAAAAAACTATATGAGAGCTATACAATACCAAGTGCAATGATGCAGTACACACACACACACACACACACACACACGCACACACACACACACTCTGCTATCTTTGCTTGTAATGGCAGGCTCTTAGGATTTGAATGTCAGGAGACAAATAACTGACAAATAACTGATTTCCTCACAACGGCATGCTTGTAGTCATGTTTTAGTTTGACTGGATGCTCCTACAATGATGGCTTTATAATACAATGTCACTCCTTCCAACACATGATGCTTATACAAACACAGGCCTGTCTGCTAAATGGACCTATAATGCAGTTTGAATCGATCCAAACAAGAGCGGCTCCTTATAAAACCGACTCACTCATAACTGCACCGGCTTTACTCTATGGGACCTTGGTTAGTGTGCAGTGGTGTTAGGTAGTGTTCTGTAGGGTTCTTCACATATTGGAGACACAGAGACATTTCCCCAATTTCATATTGCTTTTTATTTTCGATGGCTGATACATACAAGCAAGACATCTCATCCTGTCATCGGTGCATGATGTCACCGTTTGTGTGGTCCCTGATTACTTTAGCAAGCTGAATGTGACTGGAGACAGGATCAGTCTTGCTCCTTGGCAATTGTAATCTCCACTTGAAATTCTCCAGAGTCTCTTTAGTCATGTCTCCAAATATACTATATATCTCTATATATAGTGAGAGTGAGAGAGAGAAAGAGAGAGAGAGAGAGAGACTAGAGACATTGCTGGGTTGGAGTTTTCGCTTGGTTGGAGTAGTGTTGTTTTTGGCGGCCTGTTTTGATTGTAGTTTTAGTCTAGTCTTTGTGTTAAACTGTCATTTTGGTTTTTATTAGTTTTAGTTACCTCCATACTCTTTTTTTGTCTAGTCAAGGTTTAGTCGACTAAAAGTCTGAGCATTTTAGTCTTATCTTAGTCAGAATAACACATGACTATTTTTGTCTAGTTTTAGTCGACGAAAACTGATGACATTTTAGTCTAGTTTTAGTCAATGCAAATTGTATTTTATTCTCTGTTTAGTAATGTAATTCTATCAATATATCAATATAGTATAATGTTCTAGTATAGGATAGACCAGGGGTATTCAACTAAAATTCAAAGAGGTCCAGTTAGAGAAAAGTTCCTAAAGCAAAGGTCCGGAACATCATAACGTCTAACTAAGAGTGATATATTTCTATTACATTACTTTTGATTTATTTAACCCTCATATTGTCTTCTCATTTACTACACACCTTTTATCCTCCCAGGTCTGGTTGGACTGCTTATAAAGCATGTAGTATAAAACGATCATCTAATTCTGTTGCACCTTTTTAGGTAACTTGTTTCCAACACATCAACATATATTTTACACTTATTTTTGTAATATATGGTATAATGGACGTAATTTATATAAAATTATGCTCAATGTTTGAGTGAAAAAAAGCATAAGTATTGAACTATTTTGAATATAGTTATGATCTGAGGTACATAAGTTGATGTATTATCAAAGACTGGTACATGTCAAAGGTTAGTCAGGATACTGTTTTGAAATGCACACACACGCGCACGCACACGCACACACACACACACACACACACACACACACACACACACACACAGTTTCCGTGTTTATATGACTTTCAAAATAGTTTTGGAAATAAATGTTATACTTTGTAAATCACATTTGTTTGTTATTTGTATCAGTCCGTTTGGACCTGGGAATATCCTGGCTAATGTTTGACATATACCAGTGAGTACTTTTTTTTTTTACTTGTAAACATGGAATAATTTCATGTACAAGAGGTATATTGTCCATAAATTAAAAGTCTAGTAAAAGTAAGATTAAGAAGGGGCTGAATGAGCCCAGGAGTAAAAAGTGGGCATGCATCATGAAGAAATTTGTTACCTGACGAGTTGTTTTTTTCTAATAATAAAAGTACAAAGTAAGAGAGTTAAAATTAGGAATAAGTTGACTTTAAATTTCAGGGTTCAGCACTGTTTGTGTTTTTTGGGGATGATGTTAGTTGGTTTTGTGTTTTTGTCTGTTGGACGTCCTGTCTCTGTCTCTGTCCCTGTCTCTGTCCCTGTCTCTGTGTGTGTGTGTGTGTGTGTGTGTGTGTGTGTGTGTGTGTGCGCATGTGTGTGGTGTTTCAGCTGTGTACAGAAGCTTGTGGGATATTTTTGTCTATGTGTGATTGATACATATAAAATAGCTTTCATATTAAATACGCATATATATATATATATATATATATATATATATATATATATATATATATATATATGTATATACACATACATATATATGTATATGCGGCGCTTGGAACACCTGGCTCTTATGCACACACCTTACTTTGTGATGTTTTGGAACTGGTGCAGGACAAACGGTATGGGTTCCACAAACATGCCAGCGTGAGAAGTAGTATTGCAAACTACGTGTTCAGGCAACTCAGTGGTAGTGGAACTCTGGGAGAGGCACGTGGTTACGACTCTGGATTCCCAATGGCAGAACTTGAGCTCTTGGATCGCAAGCATGCAGGGTAATGACCTGGACGACCTACTCACCTTTACCATCAACAAGGTTTTCCTGGGGGTGATGGGTTCTCTTAGAGACATGTGCATGTTAGACAAGAGACCCCCCAGACAATTATATACTGGGACAGCACACCGAGAACCTAAACTCGCCTCAGCGTTCTTTGTCCACCAGGAAACCGGGGAGGTTCTATCCTTGTTACCGTTCCTCTCCTTGCCGAGGATGTATAGGTCTTCCAATCTCACCAAGGATGAGGAAAATTTTCGTCTGGCGTGTGCTGATTTGGCCCTGTATGTGTTTAATGTGCACGTCGACAACGATGTCTTCTTCTTCTATAAATGGCACAGTCTGAACAGCTGGTGGACAACAGGGTCGTTCAACAATCTCGTGTTTGAGGCCTCTGCTATCAAGAACTGCGGGTGGAGGGACAGAGCCTCCATCTTCAGCGAGATGTGTAGGTTTTGCAGGACCGGTTTTGTTGATGATAATATATGGTCTAAACTACCGAAGGAAGCCGGCGTGAGGGACATGAACAAGGTTGAAATAATATAAAATAACATGATGATGTGCTGCATTGGCCAAAATTATACCAGAACACTACAGAGAGTATATGCAAACTTTGTTTTACCTGATGCACTTAAATAGTCAGTGTAACAAGAAAGTAAACAAATGTTGTAGCTCCCCCTGTTGGACAAACTGGATATTTAAAAAAAAATGAAAAAAGGAGAATGATTCACTGATCTTGTAATCAAACCAGTGTGTGTGTGTGTGTGTGTGTGTGTGTGTGTGTGTGTGTGTGTGTGTGTGTGTGTGTGTGTGTGTGTGTGTGGTGATGAGTGGAACAAAGCCATGATCTTAAATGACATCTTTGAAAATGTGATAATTAATGCGCCTTCTTATCATACAGTCTTCACACTTCTCAGTTTCATGATGTGAAAATCTCTCAGCTTGTTGCTTTTTTCAGTTCCACATGTCAAGATCCTCACAGCAGCATGATGTCTGGCCAAAGTCCAACTTCATAAACCCTCCAGACATGTCAGACGATGAAATGAAACTATTGCCAGTCTGTGGAGACTTTTGTGAGTCTGTATCTGCACCATCTTCATCATTAAGAATACATAAACAAAAGTTTATTTGAGTTCACACTGAGATGATCAGGAATAGTTTCAAGTCATAGTGATACAGTTTGGCTAAAACCATGGTGAGAAAAAGGCCAAAATAGTCTGTGGGGGAATATTCAGATCATTTACTGGAGTAAAAGTGCACACATCACACTGTAGAAATATTCTGTTTTAGTCCTGCACTGAAAATGTGACTCAGAAAAGTGTGTAATTATTATCATCAAAGTGTAGTTCAAGCATCAAAAGTAGAAGTACTTTCTGAAAGTGTCACACTGTGATAGATTATTATTGTTGCACACTGTAAAATTATACAGGAATTGAGTGGAATCGACATATTTTTCCTTTTAACTTAAATTATACAAGTTTTATTTGTTCAGGTTAATTAAACAATACAATACAATATATACAATTTCTAGTATTTATTTTCAGAATACTTAAAAACTTGCAAACATGAGTTCTCCTAACTTGAAGTCTTCTTAACTTGAAGTGATGAGTTGAATTAATGTACTGAGTTCAATCAACTCATTAAATTGTATGTCTGAAGAAACATGAGCTGCATATTTGCAGATAAATTTTAGTCAGTTGCTGTCAGATAAATGAAGTTTAAGAAGTAGGAGTAAAAAATACCATTTCTCCCTCTAAAATATAGTGGAGTAGAAATATTAAGGGACACAAATGGACACACTTAAGTATAAGTACCTTAAATTTGTGTGTAAATACAGCACTTGAGCAAATAATCACTGTAGAAAATGAAATAGCAACTTGTGCACTTGGCTACATGTCAAAACAGACAGAAGCAACACCAATAAATTTGGCTTAAATAAACACAGTCTCCTGTTGGCTTTCTTTCTTCATCCTCAAGCAAAATCATTTTAGGCTAATTGTTTTCCTCATTCTGGGTTGGATAGTTTCTTCACTCTTACTCTTATGTGAATAATTCAAGTTGATATTGTTTGTCAGAGCAGGTCTGTAACAAAGCTGTTTCCCACAGGCTTGTGGGTGAATAATGACAAAACAGGAGAACTTGATGTGTGCCTCTGATCTCTGATCCATTACGATCATTATGATAATGGGAATCTAACCTCACTGCCCGCTGCATACGTTCCCTCAGAGCCAGCAGGCGGTTTACTGTCTGTTGTTGACTCTGAACACACAAAGCTGATTCCTGTTGAGTCGTCCTCCCACATCCTCACTTCACCACAAGAGGATGTTCGTTGTCATTTAACCTCAAGCAGTATCACTCATGCAAACGCAAAGCCTGCTCTCTCGCTTCCACGCAGCGCTCATGATCATTTCTAACATGTGAATAGATGTTTTAGATTTCTGGATGGGTGCAGGGTCACAGTGCTGTTTCTCCAGCTGTCTGTGGACAGACGAGCTCAGGGCTGTCTCTGTTCATATAGCTATAACCATCAGTCAAGGACCAAAGACCAACAGTTCACTCAAAGCAATGATTTATATGTGCTAACACTTAACAATTTCAGTCTCTAAAAGAACAGAGATGAGTTGGGAAGTAACAGTTTATTTTATAGGACTGTCACGTCCTTATAATTTTCAGAAGTGTTTAATATGAAGAACTATGTCATTTGGTTCTAATTCTCCTTTTATGTTGAGTTGTGTGTTTGCCTATAGACATTTAAAAGACCAGTGTGGAAGATTTAGTGGCATCTATGACACGATGAGCTTGCAAATTGTAAACACCTTGTCTCACCCTCCCCTTCCAAATGTGTACAAAAACATATTGTGGCTACAAAACTCACAAAAAATGTGAAAGGCTGTATCTAGAGCCAGTGTTTGGTTTGTGCGACTCCTGAACAAACATGGTGGTTCAACATGGTGGTCTCCGTGGAGGAGGACCCACGCCCTCTGTAGATATAAACAACTCATTCTAAGGTCACAAAAATACAACCATTCATTCAATTTCTGCCATATTCTGCCAATAAATCCCCATAAATCTTGCACAGACAGAAAAAATCAGGGCAGAAAAAATGTTAAAGGTTTAGACCTTTAACATTTTTTTGTCCTGAGGCGTGATGACTGAAAGATTCTGCTTATAACAACAATTAATTGAAATTCATCAGTTTGAACTGAACCATCAAAAACTGTATTTATTTCCTGTATAATTTGTACAAAATTACAGATCTTCTTTCTAGGCAACTGTGATTTTTTTCATTTCAATATCAATTATTTTCTGAGACACTACAGGAAACTATGAGACTAAAATACTTGAGTTATATGAAAAGATTCCAATTTAATCACTGTGTGTGTGTGTGTGTGTGTGTGTGTGTGTGTGTGTGTGTGTGTGTGTGTGTGTGCAGTTATTATTTGGATATCTCATACATTAGTCTTTTAATTAGCTATTTAATTGAATTTTTGGCTGTTGTGTTCATACAAGCCATTTGTGCATGTGCTTAAATTCCACTGAAAACTCAACACAGTTAGACCCTAACTAAAAGTACTGCCTCCATTCTGCTTATAGTAAATACCACATTACATACCATTTCTATTTCCATGAAACTTCTTCAAATAGAATTTTTAGGAAATTATTGTCTGTTTTATTTTCCAACTTGGAGGTCTGTTTCAAATCTTCCTCCATACTGCCAGGAATTAAATTTTAGTAAAGATGGCTGTAATTTAATTTATCAAATCTAATAGTCTAAAAATACTGGAATCAACTACAAAATTTACAATTTTAAAGGTAGAATCAGTACGATTTGTCAGAGCTGTTCATAGACGCACCAGAAAGACAGATGATTGTTGTGTTGTGTGTCAAATGCTGATGTTTTGGGTTGATAAAGCATCCTGAGCACAGCAAAATAATGAGAAAATAAGGACATACAGGCAGAGGGCAGGGTCTCTGCAGATACAAACACCAACGCACACTTCTGGATCATAAGTGATGATTGAAAGGGGTAATATTTATATGAGTCTGGAACAAATGCCTTATACATGACCTAGTTTGAGCCCTGGATGACAATGACAATATTGCAGGTAATGCAGTTTTGATTCAGTATGTCCATCTGCCAGTTTTGTGCTGACTTAACATCACACAACTTAAATAATACATACAGCCATACATAAAATATATTGTAAACCACTTATTTAGTCATCCTATACCCACAACGCACATGATTGTCCCACCTGGTTTGAGAAAAGCAGCTTCAGTCGCTCTCTGAATGCGCTTGGCTCAGTTGACAAATGTGCACAGCAGGATGCCAGCAGAAATACTTGCCAGGAAATTCAAAAAGCATAATTTATTTAGAGAGCGTACTCTGATTAATACAGATCAAAACAATGAACTGTGCTGAATTGATTTCCCTCTTTTATTTATTACTGCATGCGAGTGAGAACAGTAAAATAATCAGACAATATGCTTGAGTATGAAGTTGCATTCACAGGACTGATTGTGTTAACAGAACGAGATGCTTCTCTGTCAACGAAAACTGATAAAAATATGTACACAATGGTATCTCTTAGCTATTCTTGTATTACGAGCAACTCATCTCACCAGTTATGCAAATACCCCAATTAATATGCTTCTGGGGAATAAAGCTTTGTGCAAGAGTGAGCTCAGTAATATCCTCAGAAGAACGAGTGGTACTTCTGTTTTCATATAGGAAAGGAAGAGGAGGAGGAGGGGAAGAGGAACTCTCAGTGCATGAATGTTTTCTCTCGCTGATAATTCTGTTGACAAAGATTCACAGTAACAAGAAACAACTGTGTCTGATGTTCACTGATTTTCTGGGCATTTGTTCCCTCTGTTTTTGTGTGTCTTTGAAAAGACTTCAGAAGTCAGAATGAAATTAAGTAATTTTCTGAAACTGAAAAACGTGTTCTACTTTGTTACAGTGAAAGCAGCGGACGGGCTGACGGTTACTGGATTCTTGGACTGATGCTGATACTGTCATTGAGAAGTTCCAATACCAATATATCAGCCAATATTTTTTATAAAGAATAAAATAAATATGATAATGTGATAATAAAACAATAATATCCAGAATATAGAATATATACATAAACACTAATTTTTTGCAATGACCTGCCAAAGGTTGTTGCAAGTGTTAAAGGGACAGTTCACCCTCAAATTAAAAATATCTACTTTTCCCCTGACCTGTAGTGCTATTTATACATCTAGTTCTTTTTCTTTGGAATAAGTTGCAGAGTTCTGGAGATACTGGCTGAGAGATGTCCAACTTCTCTTCAATATAATGGCACTAAATGGCACATGGCTTTTGCACATAAATAAATGAATAAGTAAATAAATAATAAAAATAAAGACAAAAGACCTTGTTGTGAGCAGTTTCATGAGGGGAATACTTTCCAGTAATTTCAGTATATTCTAAGGCAGAAAGAAAGTAGTTCCTACATGAAACTGCTCACGACATGGTCAGTGGATTATTTTGTGCAGCTAGGTCATGATTTTTTGAAAGAGACATTGCTATTGAGTCTCACAAAATCCCTTAAAGAGAGGTATTCTATCTATCTATCTATCTATCTATCTATCTATCTATCTATCTATCTATCTATCTATCTATCTATCTATCTATCTATCTATCTATAGATGGATTTAGATATAGATATTTACAGTACAACATCCATATTATCTGATTCATTTAAACAAAACCGCAGATCTGCTGTACTGGTTTTATTCTGTCCCTTTGTGCTGAATGTGACACCTACATCAGGTCGCCAATACAAAGAAGCAAATGAAGCCCATGTCAAGTGTCAACAGTTCTGTGAATCAGGAGATTATTTTTAAAGAGGGGAACCATGGGAACAGCACAGAGGAGCGGTATTCACACACACACGCACAAACGTGTAGCTGCATGTGTGGTGCATGACAGCCCATGAGCTTGTTTGTGTTTGTGTCAGTGCAGCTGCATATGCATTTACCAGACTAACTGACAGGCAGATCACAGTGTTAGGCGTCATAATGGACAGGGCGTAAATCTCATTAAAATCAGGTTACACAAGCGCTGACTGACAAGTGATCAGCTTCCAAACAGGAACACAGTCTTCAGCAGAGAGACAATGGTCCCTCTCATCCATGTCCTTGTCTATCAAATAAACAGAAAAAAAAATGCTCAGCTGGAAAAAGAAAGTACCAAATAAAAACCCATTATCTGTTTAATTAGCCTTCTTTGTTCTGCCAAAGAAATTAGCTGCTCTTCATGTCCACAGTTTTTGCAGTTTATCACCAAATGAATTGATTAAATATCCTTTAGTGCAGTTTGTCATGGTTTTCATTCAGAGAGCGTTGGGTTGACTTCTCACAAATGGTGACCAGACGTTGTTTAAGTTGTCAGATGGAACCAGAGTCCCAGTGGAACACTGTGTGTGTGTGAGTGTGTGTGTGTGTGTGTGTGTTGTTGAGGCAGGGAACTGCTACTGGTTGCCTCACCGAGTCCGTTGATGTGGTGAAGAAAACAGTCAGAGAATCGAGGATTGAAGCAACAGCATTTATTCACGGTCTGCAGAGCGGGGAGATCAGTTCAGCACAGGTCAAGTACGAGTACCGAGAGAGATCTGACTCGTGTCTAGGGATCCTGTATCTTTTGTACTCTTCTCTTTAGAGTTGTGTCATCTTCTGATAGGTTGTTTATTTGTTTTGGAGTGTCTCATTGGCCTATGTGTTGCGTGATCAACGCATGCCTCTCGTGTGCGTAGGCGTTTTCCCTGAAACTTATCAGGCTATGTGGGTGCATGCATGATGGGGGCCTGTCTGCGCTGCTGTGATAAGTACTAGTTCCTGTTTTGCGCAAGCGTCTATTAGTTATGATCTTTTGTGACCTTTTATATTGCCCCATATCCTGTTATGTTCTAATTTTGCAACGTGTCTTCTTGACCTGTGCATGAACTTAAATTGGTGCAACATAGTTATAAGACGGTTTGATACAATTTCAGAAACAGATTCTTGCTGGTGTAATTAATCACATTTGTTATTATTCAGAATTAACAGTTACAATTATTATCATTGACAGTGTGTATGTGTGTGTGTGTGTGTGTGTGTGTGTGTGTGTGTGTGTGTGTGTCTGTGTTTGTGTGTGTGTAAGTGGTTCAAGCTTTGTAATGCCAGCCACTGTGACACATAGCTTGAAGGGAAACGTAGAGATATTGGACTAAACAGCAGAGGCGGTCGGCCCTGTAAGCACACTAAGAGCCCCGCCTCTCCATTGTGTCAAACTTTGATTAGAGGATGAAGCAGAACTAAAGAGAAAATAATATACTGAGAGAGAATGGATGAACAGTAATCAGGCAACTTGTGGCATGTTTACAATAATATGCACTGCCCTCGGGAAATCAATGAATAAATTAATTTTAATTAATTAACCCCATGCCCCTGTCACCTGTCCATCCTGAAGACCAATCACATACTGCTTTTTGAGTAGTCGGCCCACATAACTTCCTATACGTCTGAACGGCAGCGTTTGAGAAGACAAACTGTGGGGGTTTTGATTTTGAGATAGGTCTGAAGTGAACCATTATCAAGTCTAGAAAGGAATACTTGATTTGTGGAAGTCTCAAGAGGTTTGTGCATTTGTGTCTTCATTGTGCACCTTGTGCAACCCAATCTTGTTTTCAGTGTGAGAACGCTATGTTTAAATAAATATAGTAGGTTTAAGGGCAGAAAACACTTGGTTGTGGAAAAATCATGGTTAAGGTAAAAAATTATGACTTTTGTGAGATCTTTCGTGGGTCTGGGTGTACTTTCGTGTTTTGACTTTGGTTTGCATTAGCGGGAAATCTTGAAGTGGAGTTTCTGTGTTACCTTGTGAAATGAACTGAACTGAAATACATGGAACTGGAATGACCTAGTTTTGTGTTCTTTAATACAACGTTTGAAATGGTAAAGTGACGGTGTCGGTTTGTTTAAAGAGGGTTTATTTCTTGCCTCACAAACAATTTATGAAATGGTTTGTTGTGAAAAATTACCCAGGGGCATTGTGTATTAAAACCTGTATGTCTGTCCTTTGTGGGGCTTGATTCTGATTAGGCCCTCTTGTCTTGGGAACTCGAAGACAAAAACTGGCACCTGGAGCTGACTGTGACAGTGTCTGAGATTTTATTAATTTATTTGAGATGTTTTAGGTGAAAAGACTGAACCAAACAACTGAAACCTGACCAGAGAGCTCTAACTTTGTTGAGGTGGTGATTTACTCTTTGGGGTCAGAACTAAACTGAACCACTAAAACTTTCCCACAGATCCTAATTTGATTTGTTTCAGTGAAGAGGGTTTACTCAGGCCAAATTTTGATATACTGAACTGAATAAATGGAGTTCTTTTTGATGTTTATTGCTGAAGCCCTGAAAAGTGGTGTTTTCTGTTGAACTCTGAAGAGTTTCAGAGAATATATATTTCAGACTTCACTGAAAATGACTTTCTCTGTGGTTAAATGTGTTTTTTCATTGTCACATCAATACACTGATTTATACTGAAGTGAGTTGTGCTGCACTGTCACCAAGAGTATTTGTGTGCTGTTGGTCTGGTGGCTCATTTTTATGAAAAGTGGGTTCATGACAGAGTGTATTCATGCATCCATGTGAAGGAATGACCTTTAAAATCTCAAAGAAGAAACTGTCAGATGAACTCTGGCTGGCACCATCAAAACAATGATGAAATATTTTGCTGACAATCAGTGTATCATAATGATTTTGTAAAATGTTGAGCAGGGATGGAAGTAATGAATGACAACTACTCAAACCACCATGATTTCATAGACTAGGCCTCATTCAACAGAGTTTTCCCCCACTTTGAAATGTAGTTACCCCCATCCATCTTTTTTGGCATGTTTTCTTGCATTATTCCAGTCTACTGACCTACATTTTCTGTTCCTTCAGATGATCTGAGTTGCAGAGTGTCATCATTAAGTTGGAGGCTCAGTTCATCACTCCAGAATCTTTCGGCCCCTTTTTCTCAGCAACAGTCACAGGTGGGCTATTTTTAATAGTGTGAAACACAGGGTTATGAGACATTTCTGAAAATAATTAATATTATTGTGGTTGGCTTTGTTTTCACACCCTTTTGTGTATTCTGTGTGTAGTCGATCCTTATATTCTAATTCCTGTTTATTATATTCATGTGTTTTGCTCTATTTGCATTTTAATGCATAGGTATATATAATTGTTTGAAAATACTGGTTGAAGTTTATGGTTTTATCACCCTGATATCATTTGGGACAATAAAGTAAAATAATGCTGCCATTACTTGTCACAAATATTAACCACTTTTGAAGGATCATTGCAAAAATGTGTTTATGAATATATGTTGTTCAAAGAATACCAGCTGATGCATTTCGTGTAATTATAGAAAACACAGATGAAATAATGATGTAAATACATACATGTTCCATGACAAGGGCAGAAATAATTACAGTGGATGTATATACATATATTTGCTGCAACTTTGCTCACTATTGTGGTGGAAAATCTGAAAATGAAAACAGGCACAAAGACCAAGATTGTCTTTATGGTGTTTTAATAGAGCTTTGCAAAGGGTCAGTACACAGTCACACAAAGTGTAAAAGGAACTGATAATGAGTCAAGAGTGTAAATCTGTCTTATAGGGTTAGGACATGAAGGTGGTTGGGTCAGGATGGACCTGAAGTGCTTCTTGGGAGGGTCAGGATGTGACTGTGTTATCAGAAGTTCAAGGACGAGTAGCCAGTTAGTGCCTGACAGAACATGAGAAGTGACTAAGAGGAACAACAGTGACCAGTTCAGCATATAATTTTCCCACTACACCATCATTTAACTTTTAGACTGTGCTGCACTATATTGGCTTGAATTTATGTATATTCTTGACTTTTTAATTTAACTGGAATAGTTCTAAATTTTAGCTTCCCTTTATGTAATTTTGTTTTCTGTTCTTTGCCACCATTTATTTCATGTGTGGTTTTAACTGTCTGTGTTATTTGTTCTCATGCTGCTGAACATCTGCTCTTTGAGCAGTGAGGGTCAATTAAAAGTTTTTCTTAATATAGACTAACTTAGTTCTCTGTTCTTCGTGTTTTAGCTCAAAGTGAATTATTAAGTGCTTGATGGATGAAAAGAAAATAGACTGACAAAGTGATTGAACATTCTGTTGTTGTTAATACAGTAAACACAGCATTTCATGACAACAGTATTGAACCACTATATTTTAAGTCATCAGTGGTTGTTCATTTAGCATTCACATTCACAATGCAGCAGATACTCCCAGCTATGTGTAGTTTTGGCGTTGGCCGGCGCCTCCTGAGCCCGGCTGGCGTCTGATGGGCGTCCGACCTCGCCGTGATTGTCACAGCTCAGTCAGCCCCTCCTTTGTCCAGCTGGCGCCCGACCTGCACTACACCTTGCCTTCACTTAGTATTCAAAGATTCATGAATATGAAAATTGCCCCCGCCCTCCCCACTCACCCTACACTCCCACCCCTATCCCCTCGTACCTGCACCTGGCCTTTCTCTTTTGCTGGATAATTTCAGTAACGAGATACAACCAGCTTCTCCTGTGGGCTGGACATTCCCGCCAACCCATTGATCAAGTTTACAGCATCGTGGTCTATAACATCATGAAATGTCTGCAGCATCACTGTCCCGTGAGAACCATGTATCTCCAAAAACTCAGAAAACGACCTTTTTTCATCTTTGTAGATTAAAAAGTACAGTGTTTGCTTCTGGGATGTAGTGTAGCACCACTGATTACACATCTGAACTAATACAAGATGGAAATTAGTGGATTGACAGTTACTGATAATTGATTAAATATGAAATTTAAAATCAATTAACTGACTAATTACCAGGCGGGAGACCCAAAAGCTCAGTGCTATGTTTTAGTATTTTCTAAAAATTTTTTATATTCTAAAACTTCTTACTACTTTTAATGTCAGTATTCTATTATCTGAAGATCCTACACAAAAATATTCTGTTCAATAAATATTGTTTTTTCTTTTTGTACCTATTCTGTTGATCTAATTCTTCTTTGTCTGACAGATGGAGTGAACTGAGAGGGGGAGGGATAGTAGTGGAAGCACTGCAGTGTGACTGTGTGACAAATGGTTTACTTGGCTCTCCAGTCAGTTCGGAGGGCCTCTTAGCAGAATTTTGCATAGGGCCCCATGGAGGTCAGGCCCAGCTTTGCTAAACAGACAGTCAGATTGGAGAGTGACAGCAAGAGAAACAGGAGAGTTATTAGGGTTATACAGAGAACATTGTAAAAATATCATACAGGACTTTAGTCTAATCTTTTCTCATTAACAATGAACATATATAAGTTTTATTTATTCAAGTTAATTAAGCTTTAAATTTACTTTCAAACTCAGAAACGTGAGTTATTCTAATCTGAAGTTGTTTGACTTGAAATGATATGTTGATTGAACAAACTGTATAGATTTCAATCAGCTCATTAAATTAAGTTTCTATAGAACGTGATCGGCATATTAGCAGACTTCCCAGCATGCACTGTTTAACTATTTGTAATGTTTGTCAGTGTGACTGAAGAGTTGTTGGTTCAACTTAATATCTTGAAGGGACAGTCCAAAATCAAAAATAGATACTTTTCATCTGTCCTGTAGAACTAGTTATCATGATGTTCTTCCTACTAAAAAGAGAGTAGTTCCTACATGGAACTGCTCGCAACAAAGCCTGTGGATTGTCTTGAGAAGCTGGGTCATGACTTCTTCAAAGAGACACTGATGAATATTCCTTATTCATTCATTAATTCATTCATTTATTCATTCATTCATTCATTCATTCATTCATTTTTTTGCGCCTGGAGTGCCACAAGCCGATTGCCATTTAGACCCATTATGTTCAATACATATTGTTATTAATAACATAATCCATTGGGTTCCAAAAAAGTAATTCAATCTGTATACTTTTGTATTACTTCGCAATCAAATATTGAAATGTTTTGCTTATACAAAAAATAAATAAATAAATAAATAAAAATCGACTCTGCTTCAAAAATTTAAGTACCACATTTTTTTTCTCTTTAAATATTTCAAAACATTTTAAATGCTTATCTGAGAAACCCCGTATGTAAGACATGCTTTCCATGAGTTGAAGGTAGGATTTTTCCATGCTGTTCATAAACGCACCAGAAAAATAGCCCCTTGTTGTGTCTCATTTCAGGTTTTCAGTTGGTAAAGCATCCTGAGCACAGCAAAATAATGGGAAATGCAGGCAAAGAGCAATCTCTACTGATACTACAACCACCACACATTTCTAGTGAGGGAGTAAGGGATTATAATTCTGAGTCTATACATTGTTGTTTTTAGGAAAATGTTGCATATTATGGCTTTGAAAGAGCATTGACTATCATGAAAAAAAGTTTCATAACTTTAAAATGTTAAAAAATAAAAGTTACTTGAAAATGTAATCCTTAAACACAACTATAATCTAATTACTTCTTTTTTTTCAAATATAAACTGGGCTGATTAGTTGCTTTTTGCATGCAGTCTGTTACTACCCAACCCTGACTATAGGTGGGAAAAATATGTATTTTTGAATTTTGGGTGAACTGTCCATATGTAGAGAAACACACAGACACACACTGACAGAGAAAGAAGGAGAGAGTCTTAAGTTCTCATCTGTGATATGAAAAAACACCTCTATCACCAAGTTTCTGGCACCATCCACTGAGCTGAAGCAGCTACTCCCCTGAGAGTTGCACACATAAAAATGTCACCACAAAACAGAACAAAATAGGCCATTTCCCCTGAAAAGACTTGTGTTTCAAAGGTAGTTGTAAGATGTGAAGCAGGAGGAGGCAGCAGGGCTCCCTGGTGGATAACACTTACAGAAGATAGAGGGAGAGAGAAAGGAGGGGGTGGAGAAGAAGACGGAGTGCACGTGCAAGCAGCACACTCGTCTCTCTAAATACTCCCCCTGTCAGCCAGTTTGAATCACCAGCAGGCGACCATGTTTAGCATCCCGGGAGAGCGTTTGGAGAGAGGGTCATTGCTCGGCGCGCTGCTTGATCTGAAAGGATTGTTTGCGCTGAAAGAGAAAATAGATGAGCGCGGTGGGGAGGATTTCCAGGTAGTTCAAGGTTAAAGCAGAACACTCAGCACAGGGGCTCATGTGCAGACGACGTGCAGCGATGTGACTACAGAGACAGCAGCGCAGGCCTCTGTTGTGTTGTGACAAGAAATGTGAGCTGCTGAGAAAGTTCTTTGGGAGTGTTGACATTGTAATTAGAAACTCATGAGGGATATTTCTTCCAGTCATTTCGCTTTGTGATTTTAATAAACCTTTTCACTGTAAGTGGGAGATGACACTTCTCAGTGGCTCCCTTTACTGCTCCATTAGTTCCAAAAATACACACAAGCATTTATTTGGGGTTTAAAGTAAGTTTTAAGTCCCTGTGAGGTGATAAAAGGCCATCGCCACTGTGTAACTGTAACAGAGCAACAATTCATTGTGTATTTCAGTTATCTGCAGTGAGGTAATATATTTTTTCTCTCCATCTTGTGGCACATTTTGAAACTCATATGCTGCTGAGATGCTGGCAGGGGATGATGTTTGCTTTGCTTGAGTGAGATCTCTTCACTTATTGTTTTCTACACACTGTGACTCAGGAAGTGTAAAGATCCTTCTTTACTGGGAAGCTTTTGGAAGCAGAGGTAGCACAATCTGTCATTTGACCTTTCATCCACCTGAGAAATTAGAGAGGGCGTAGCCATTTTATTTTTGGTGTCATTCGGCAAATAAAATAACCATAATAACCTTCAGCCCATTGAACAGCCAGCTTCATTTGAACATTTTCTTTTGGGCTGAATCTGGTTGGCCTGTCTTGTCTTTATTTAGCCCAAAAATAGACACTGCAAATTGGGCTGTGTTTAGTCAGTCTGATTTGGTCCAAGTTTAACCCGATTTTGGACGTCCGTTTCATGCCTCATTTAACGCTGCTTAGTACAACCATGAAAGTAAGGTCACATTGTTACAAGTGGGGAACCATATCTCAGTGACAACGTGTGTTATATTGTGACAATACACTCAAATTAGGCTTTCTGAACATTTTTACTGTAATTGCTGCTGCTGAAAAAACAATGTTTCACTTAGAATTCAAAAGTCAAAATAGCTGCAGCTCATTTCAACTTATTTAAAATATTTATTTGTCTCATTACGTTTATTTATTTTGTTTTCATCCAATCTCCATTTTTTAATATTTATATCCTTTTTTGTTGTTTTGTTATCAGTGATATGTGCATCTTATTTATGGAATATGTACATTTTTGATGAATAAAGTTGATACTGATTGATCACTCATAATTCAAAAGTCACCCTTCTGTGCAGTTTTAAGTATACCTTTTTTGGTGTGTGTGTTTTTATCTCTGTCTTACTTGCTTGTCTGTCAGTTCTACTTTGTGTATTTCAGTGTACGTATTACTGTGTTTTGACTGTGATCACATACTGGTGCTGCCTTATGATACACTCTGGAAATAAAAAGATGTTGGGAAAAAAAAAGTCACCTTTTCAGATGGACATATATAAATAATCATCTTTTCAGTGACATGAAAAAAGTCCTTTCACTTTCAACCAAAACAAACATACCTTAGAAGAGTGGTGAAATTGTTTATTTAAATGTCTTTTTAGCCACATTTTGCTCAGTTGGAAGTATAATGTGACTCCGGTCTGGGAGAAAACTAGAATTCTGCTCATTCTCTTGGTTCTGTTTTCAGTCTGTAGAAAATGTAGCTCTTGACGGGAGGCTTTGGCCAATCACAGGTCGGTAACTTCTGTGTTTCACAATCTGGGAATGAGACTCACCAATTAACCATGTTTCTCCGGGATCATTTATCTCACCTTTAAGTGTTTTCATTGTTTTACCATCACAGGATACACTCAACATATTTATGAGCACCAGCTTGCTTTTGTGTTTTTACTCACAGAACTGAGTGAGAACTGGATATGCAGGTGTCCATAATATTTACCTCTGAATAAAAATAGACTTCTTCTCTGCATTTGTCAGTGCCTCATTTATTACGGGTTCCTTGCTGACCAGGCAACACAAAGCCATTTATAAGTGATAAGTTTCTATAATTACACCACATCTGTCACTACTGTATGTAGTTATCACCTGACTAGTCCTTCATTATGTGCAGTACATTATCTACAGTGTGAAGTCCCCTTATTCTGCACACGTCCTTCTTTTGGTTACAATATTAATGTCGTCTTCCTCCTTTCATCTTCCTGTTATTTAACTGTGGAGAATATGGTTGTCATATTTATTTTCATATCACTTAACAACACAAACCATTAAGTTTGTAATGATTCACTGTGTATATATTTGTTGTCCTCCTTCAGTTTTGATAAGGGGAAAGAGGCCTTTACCTCAAATCTCAAGGGAAATGTTAAGAATGTCGTATCTCTTGCTTTTGAGAGGCCCTCTTTACATTTTGAGAAAGTGAGGTCCTCTCTTATGTCATCATTTACACGGGAGGTTCCCTTGAGGGATACCATATGTGTGTGGTTGTTTTTGTGGATTAGTGGACACCCAAATGTATATAAGCCAAGTTACATGGTCTGTAGGCAGAGAGATTCATATTGGCTTTGAATCCTCTCACAGGCAAACCATGGTGCCTGATGATGCTGAACTTCTTTGTAATAAACTTATTATATAATCAAGCATCAGCTGACATTTCTTCATCATCTTCACATCATCGCTATTCAATAAACAAGAGCCCCTGTGTGTTTCCCTCCAGTGTGTGATTACCTGCCCTGCCCTGATTGGTTTCACCTGTCCCTCATTACCCCTCCTCCCCTGTGTATTTTGTCCTCATGCTGCTCTTTGTCAGTTGCCAGTTTGTTCTCAGTTGCTTGCGTTTGTTGTTCTAGCCATTTTCCCCAGCGTTCTCTTTTGGATTTGACTAGATTTTTGCATACTTGACCCAGCTTCAGCCTGCTGTCTTTTGGAAACCTTGGTTTGTGTTTTGGACTGATTATCTGTGTGCCGTACTCTTTTTTTTTTTTTTTTTTTTTTTTTGAGTAAAAGACCTTGTCTGTGAGTCCTGTGTCTGAGTCCATTGTTTGTTGCTTCCAGTCTGATACAATGTTTGAATGAACTCTATTTAAGAAGAAGCACATGTCTCCTGTAGAGAAAAATGTAGACATAACCTAAATACATAAATTGTTTCACTTAAAAGATTTGCATGTGTGTAGCCATGTGCTCTGTTTCTCTTGTAATTATAGTTGCCATTTATATCTTTGTTACATTACACTCTAAATAAAAATGCAAAGAGTTATTTTTTATGGGAGTAATTGTACTTTTATTTGACTTTAGATTCAGTACTCATACCCAACAGCGAGTGCACAGCACATCCTGATTAAGAAAACAACTCCATGCCTCATCTCAGACTGTAAAAGTCTCTTTCTTGCTGCAGCAAATCTTCAGGTCCCTTGATCACTGAAAAGAAACACCTGTTGACCTATCACATCTTGTCCAGGATATGCAGGTAAATTTGTTAGAAAGGGCCTCTACTCAGTAAAAGAATGATAAGCCATGTGTTTATGGCTTTAGAAACTCAAGACAGGGGCAAGAACAAACTAATGAACCTCAGACTATGTGAGTAACAATCTCACCCTGGTCATGGCCAAAGTTAATTTTATGGTACAAATGGTTTGGAGACAGAAAACAGTGCTATTAACACTCAACGAACAGAAACCTTCAAAACCTTCAAATTCACTCAAGACAAGGCTAAAGAAATATCTACACGTACTACACACATGTGAGGCAGAGGCCAAGCTCAAGCCCTGAAAAATGTGTTTGTTTATGCTCTCTACTTCAACTTGTGTCTTTAACTCACTAAATAAGTAAGTGAATGAGTAAGTAAAAAAATAAATAAAACACCAGCATCTGTGTAGAAATGAGCAGAAACACAAAACAACCCACTAAATAAAGGCTTCAAGTTCCTTAAAACATCTGCCCTCTTGCACAAGTTATTAAAGATGTTGAGTGTCCTGCAGAGCTATGTTTAGAGAGTTAAGGAGGCGGACAGCTTCAGAAAACAAACAACTCTGCTCATATTTAATTGCTTTATTGATATCAGTGGCTGCAAGGCTGTCATCATCAGGCGGTTTAATGTCATTTCTGGTAGTTCTAACATTTCACATTAGTCATTAGCAATGTTCTGCAATGTGAGTGCAACAACTGGACCTGAAGACTCTAGTTTAAAACTAAGTTCTGTCTTTTAGGTAATGGTGTATCTTAACTCATCTTAACAGATGAGTGACTGTGTGTTATGACTCCAAACCTATTAGTCCCATCGGTCAAATGCCCTCTAAAGAAGTTGGCCTCTTTTCTAATGACAAAAGATTGCTACTTTGGACCTAACCTTTCTGTGCAGCTCCTGTCCGATACCTCCATCGACTGAACTAACGAACCAACCACCACCAGCAGAACTTCCATCGAACTAAAGTGAAGTGGCTACAGAGGCAAATGGAAGTAATGATGAGGTCTAGAACCTGAAGTTGTCAGATTGCTTAGGATTTGGTCAATTCTGTCCCAAAATTGCAACAATATGTGTCTGACCTGGTTTCTCAGTACAATATCCAAAGTTATGCAGTTTATTCCATTGTCAATATGATTTGCCTTTCTTTTGTCTTTGATGTATTGTTAATTAGATACTTGCAAATAAATGTAAGTTAAAGGGACAGATCATCAATATCATTGGTTTACTGTGCCAAGGTTTTTAAATATCTGGCTCCCAGACTTTTGTTGCCACCCCAGTATAATAGAGGTGAATATAATTTCATTTGGAATACTGAACACATTGAAAAATCACATTTGAATCACTCAAAAGCAGCGTGTCTTTCTAGTTTCTTCTCTGTCAGTGGCTTGATATACTCTTCTGAAGTGCTTCACAGAGCATGGCTTCATCATCCACTCACCCTTTGGGCTGATAAATAACATGTCCTGTGTCATCACCCCTCTCAGGACTTACCTTCACCGCTCATATCTGCAGGTCATCTGAATTATTCACTGACACCATTCATATGCCATGAGCATCGTCCTCTAATCCCATTTAAATACATACAGCCTCACACAACACTTTGTTTGCTTTATTGCATCTCTCTCTACGTTTTGTCAATGATGTCTGCAGCCATTAACAGAAGAGTGACTTGGTGCTGTTTTTATGTTGGTGCTCTCAGATATTTCATCACTTATCCGCTTGTTGTTTTATGTCTCTCCATGTGTGTCAGTTTGATTATAGCTCTGATCATTCTGGAGAGATCACACCATGACACCACTCTGCACCAGTTCAAACATGACCACAGTCTTCTTTATGTCTGCCATTATTTACCGTGCCTTATGTCAGTTAATAGTGTTTATTAAATTTGTGTCAGGTTGGACGCAGTCTTTCAGAGGAGCCCTGTTGATACTTTAGGGCAGTGGGTCCACACCTTTGTCCTTAAGAGACCCCTTTTCTGTTATTGAGTAAACTGCCGACCCCTGACTGAAACATTTTATATGGAAATTTCATATTATAGTCAACGCATAACAATAACAGTATAGAACAACTGATAACTGGTTGTTTTAACCATGTACTAGTTAAATTCAGGATGAGACTATTTAGCAGAGTGAAGGCTCTGTTAATGTATTGTTGTATTGTTAATTGTGTTTAGGTTTTCTGAAATAACATTTCATTTAGTTTTCTTCAAATAAATGAATGAAATGCTGTGATAAATACCTACTGTATATTTTTCTAATAAGTTTTCTTACACCCCTAAAAATCAGAAGACCCCTCATGAAGCTTTGGAGACCTCTAGTGGGAGTTTGGACCCCAAGACTGGGAACCAGTGCTTGAGGACAGAGGTTCTCAACCTTTTGTAACTTAAGGCCCACTCCTGATTGTTAAAAACAAACAAACAAACAAACAAACAAACAAACAAACAAAAAACTGAGGACCACCTTCCCAATAATAATTAATTTGTCTTTTTTAAACTGAAAATGTGAATGTGAATTTAATCAAGAGTGGCAGCACTTTTAGATATAAAAATACCTTGCTTTGTTAATTATCATAGCTGCTTTAGGACATCTGCTGTTGTATTTTTTAACTCTCATTAATGTCATTCCTACGTTGTTTATTGATATCGGACACTATAAATAACTACTTACACTACACAGTGCAGGAGTAGTACAACACAAACATTTTTTTTCCACAAAAATAAGCAGACTTTTTCTTTTTCAAATTTAGAACAAATTAATATAAATTACCTTTCCACATTTAGGTACCACTGTAATTCACAGGGGGAGTCCGTACAACACCAAGGGCACAGACACTATATATGTTTGCACTTTCTGAAGGAAAAAGTAGGTCACATATTTACTAATAATGACATGAAGTAAAAATATACACAACAAGGTCGATGATTGGTGGGGATTCAAAGGTGAAGGATCCAAGGTTACGTGGTCCCCAGGCTGATATCAGGGAGAACTTGTCAAATATGAATGCAGCAAAGAGTGACACCATGAACATATAAAATGTTGCAGAGTGTGGACCTCTTTAACCTTGACCACATGCAGTGTTTCTGCACCCCATCTGTGTGCAAACTGGTCTAAGAAAGAACCATCTGCCCAGGGTTCAGAGACAGGCAGAGATTGATGAAGCCGCATTTGTTCTTTTGCTCTTTTTTTTCTCTGTCTCCTTGACGGCACTCATGAGTTAAATTGAAGCATCAGACTGCTTAAGTTGCTTTACTCACAAAGCAGTGAATCAACTGCTTCGAGTTCCTAACCCAAAAAATAAGGTTTTAGTCTGAGTTTAATGGAATATTTTATCATTTTATCATCATCATTATTTTTAGCAATGGAATATAATATCCATTAGTACGTTTTTATTTGTGTATAATCACCAGAAAATAAAGATTGTTGCATTTTTGTTACCTTAGAATCAGTTCTTCATATCCACACAGTAGACCAGAAAAAGACCCAAGAAAGTCCAGACAAAACAAACACAGTGGAAGCGGCCCTCCTTTCATTCCTATGGGAGCTGCTCAGTGGCAGTAGAAGTCTTTTTGGGCTGTACACGATCCTACACACTGGTCCTTTACAGCCATGTTTTGTGCTCTATTATTTTAATTCACATATCATCTATATACCTGTATCTATATACCTACCTGACTCAAAACCTCTATCCTTCAGAACTAAATAGCTCAAATCTAACATGCCTCTTGTATAAAGTCTCTTTCCTGAAAAAGCCTCTGCTCCTCTGGTGAGAGAACATTGCTAATGCTTCCTGGATGTGAATGGCATCCAGCTCTTGAGTGATCTGATTGCAGAGATCCCATTAGCCATGTCACCCTGCAATCCATGAATATGAAGAATTCTCAGTGAGAAAAGGGTTGTACCACAATGTGGTAACATAGCAACCGGCCAATATAAAAACATAAGACAGGTATCTTTGGAGTTTCTTAGATATTCCATGGCAGCATGAAGAAAAGCTACACAGACAGGAAGTGCTTGGACTTGAAATGCAGTCAAGCCTCTTATCTGACTCAGTGCTTTTTGTGTGAACTTATAGACCAAGTTTAGAAACTTGATAAAAGAGGAGATGAAGAGAGAACATTGCCATTCTTGTCATTACCATGTTACAGCAGGATTTGCCCTGCTAGCTTCAGGATGTGCCGTCTGTCTGTCTTCCTGTCCTCTCTTCAGTAGGCTGGATTAGCGGCAAGCTGCTGCAATCATGAGGTTTCTCTGTGGACCAGCAGGTGGCCGGATGGTCTGGGTGGCTCTAATTGGGGGAGAGCAGCAGGGTTTCCCCTCCAGCAAAGTCACAGCCTCCCTGGTGGTTGGTTGCACACTAGCATGCTATTCATTACCCTGAACAAACCCTGAGCACGCTGTTGGCCATCGCTAAACAAATAACAGGTCCAAAACAATTCAAGGGAAGACAGGGAAACAGTAGGAACAAGAGGCGGCTGAGAGCCAATCATACTTTGATATTTTTGTTTTAAATTTATACACCCTTTTGCATGTCTTTAAAGCTGCTACAATCAATATTTTTAAATAAAATACATCAAATTATTTGGCTCCATATGAAAAGGCTCATTTGTAGAGATGAAACCACAGGGAATGATCACATGACTATAGAGTTTCATTTTGCTCTACTGAACTTTTTAGTATCCTCTCACTCATTGATTATCAGTCAGCATTTAGCAGTTAAAGAGCCAGATATTTTCATCAGGAGTTGGTGGAAACAGAGGTAAAAGAAGAATAAATATTGGACTTCATCAGATGGCTCTTACATGTTACTCATAACAATATAAAAGTTGAAAACATTTCAGTGTTCTTTTTACAGTTTGTTTCCAGTGCCTTCAAATAGTGAAATAGCAGTTTTAAAGTGATAGATGGGATTATTTAAAGTGGGGTTGTATGAGGTACTTATCAATAGTCAGTGTATTACCTACAGTAGATGCCAGTCGATGCCCCCCATTAGGAGAAGCAGAGAGAGGCAGTGAACTGCTGTGGACAGGGTCAGCAACAAAAATCAACAACAAAAAAAACCTATATCATTTTAAGTGTACGCTATATTGAGAACATTTTCACAGCTCTGCCATTAGACAACATTTTCTGATGGGAAACCACAAATATCACTCTCTCCAAACCAAAGAAACACAGGCAATATTAGCATTTTTTCCTCACAGAACACAGCAGAAACAGGCAGAAGTAAACCAACAAGCCCTGCTGGGTTTGGTAGGTTTGGAGATGGCGATACTTGGCTTGAATTAGCTTCCAGTCAGAAAAGTCTGTCTGGCAAAGTAAAGCAGCAAGAATATTCTAAATATGGCATACACATGAACTGATATGGATTTTTTTAGGTGACCCTTTTTTAAGTGGTTAAAATAGGTTTTGTTGCTGACCCTGTCCACAGCAGTTCATTGATTAGTTTCTGTGCTGGTGCCCCTCTTTGATTCTCCTAAGTGGGGGCATGTTGACCAGCATCTACTGTAGGTAATACAATAATAATCAATGAGTACTGCATACAACCCTACACCAAATATCCAGACTATCCCTTTAAGCCTAAAGTTGTTCAGCAGATGCATACAGTACATAACAGATATTAAGATGCACGCTAAGCAAGCACATTGATAAATCAACTTATTTTTTTCTTTGGATGCACGTGTGTGTGTCTGGATTTTTCTCGCCACAAACACTGTCCTCTCGATTTCATAAAGCATCATTAGAATCACATTATTTCTGCACCAGTTTATTTTCCACAATTTTTGCCTTCCTTAAAACTAGGCAACATCTATGCATGAAACAGATTATATTTTCTATAAGATTTCACACCATGGCTGTGGAACTTAGAGCCCCGCTCTCGCCATACAACATCAGCCTCCCGTTCAGTCAATTTATGGTGGGTTTTTTGGTGTTTATCAAAATAATGGAAAGTATTTCATGTGCTGCATGGCTGACACAGTTGGTATTCGTCTTTCAGGGTGAATGAACAAGAGATTTTTTACGGTTCTATCCATCTTTCTAAAAACCCTTTATATTATTATGAAATTATGGAACTGGTCCAAGCCTGCCTGACCGTCCTGGGTTCTTTTTTTTAATCTGAATTCATTATTTCCTTGTTGAAAAAGCAAAGGATGCACTTTACAGTGAATAAAAGTGAAAGGAAATACATATGGGCTACTGTATATCTATTCATTTTACTCTTTTGTTCAACTGGATTGCAACTGAATATGAATCTGAATAAGCTGAATGAATATTATCTATTTGAACTACATTAGTATCATCTCTTTGAAAATCACCCATGAATGATTTCACACTGCCACCCTTTTGATGGCTGGATTATTCAGTTGTGCTCTTTGTATTTTCAGAGTGAATAGCTTGTCAGGTTGTTTCCTGACAGCAGGGTCAGTCGATAATGACGGAGCACTGTGTTGGCCCCCCAATCAATGCTGTTTTTCCTACATTTCCTCGGGGTGAGCTGATTTGATAATCCAAAGATGTTGCATATTAGATTGTGCTGTTAAATATAGCTGTCATGTTGTCAGATGGTGAGTGATGATATTTCTGTTTTTGTTCTCACCACATCGACTCTCCTCTTTTGTAGAGTGATTTGGTGCTCAGATGAAACACTGCAGCTCCAGAGGGAAGAGCAAAATGATATTAAACTTTTTTTCCCCCATAAAATCTCAATATTTCATTTCTTTTCTATTTTGGGTACTTTGTATATTGAGACAGTTCAGTTCACACCAAAAGCAGAATAGTGTTAAAGCTTCAGGCTTTGGATGTGTTGGCTCAGATTATGAGACTGGACATGCATTATTTAGTTATTTTAATCCCATTTACCCAAACAAGATTACATTTTCATTTCAAAATGATGTTTTGTTGCACTTTGTACAGAGCAGAGTTTATTTCTATGATGTCTGCAATAAAGCCCAACCGATATATCGGCAGGCTGATATTGGCCTGTCTATATCAGTCTAAGTCAGTATGGACATATATATTGTCTGATATACACCAATATGAAAACTTTTCAGTCAACAGAACATAATGCAGATTGTTATTATTTGTTATCTTTATACCAGTATTTTGTGTAAATTATTGTTGCAATATAGAACTATACACAAAGTTATTAATGAATTTTTAGGGTGTTTGCACATTAGGTATAATTGCTTTGAACTGTGCCTGAGTGCAAAGGCCCTGACTGATTGATGCCAATTTTTTTTCCCCACCTGCACTTCAGGAACTCTCTGATTGGCTTCTCTTTGCCTCCATTGGTTAGGTTGTTGTCCTTCAGCAGAAAAAGTTTGTAAAAACCACTGCATGTATACATATATACATATATTTACATATGCACGCAATGAGTGTTTACTTGTATATACATATGTATTTTAATGCTCTATAAAGAACATATATTGATCTTGGAATTGTTTTTACTCTGCGCCAGCCTCTAAAATCCAGTATTGGTAAGGCCCTAGTCTGCAAGTAAAGGGTTAACATCCAGCAGGGGACTTAACTTGCCAGCACAGGCACAGGGCTCAATCATTTTAATCAAATTTTTACAAAACCATGTGCAGGAGCCAGCGGTATCTTGGTATCTGTTTTGGAATATATATATTCTATTGGCAACGGTGGATTCACACACTCTCCCATTTGAGACGAGGCCATTTTGTTTATCCCATTACAGACAGGAGCTCTGATTCTAAGAGCCTGCTCAAAAATGTGATTTGTCCCGATAAGCCAATAAATGCTCCTTCATCAGTTTAGTGTTCAAATCCATTAAAGGAGCACTCTCCTTAGCTGAACAGATAAAAAAAAATGACGGAGTACAAACAGCGCCTCTTAAGTCGCTCATTGATCGGGGGGAGATCCGAGAAATAAGCTTCTGCATCTCAACTGAATGTCAGTGTCTGAATCTCAAAAAAGACAAATCAAATTTTGGAATTGTTTTTCCTGCAAGTCAGAGAAAATATATCACGCAGGCAACTTTTAAACAAAATTTTAAAGCTTTTTTCTTGCAACTTCAGCCCAAGTTGGCAGCTCTGAGTGGGAGCAGGTGAAACCCAGGCTCAGGTGGACAGAGAGCATACTAATTAATTCAGTAAGGTGAACCCGACGGAGTGAATTGGTCCGGAAACGCCTGTGAAACCCAACAACACAGGAGGTCTGCAGGGTCTAGCAAGCCTAAACTGTCCACAGGGGAGGCAGATGAGGAGATGGTTCACATTAATTAAATCTGCCATATGTTGGCTTTCTCTTGACATCCCAGGCTGCACGTCCCACAGCACAGCAGATGCGACAAACTATCAATTGTTTTGAAAATGAAATCTATCAGGGCTTGAACATGAGAGAGTGTGTGAATCAGCCAATTGCCGCTTCAGTCCTCTTCCAGACAAGTTTCGCAGCTTGGCAGAAATCACAGTCGTCCATCCCAATGCCTGCCAAAAGGAGCCAGTTACACGTGGTCATCTGTCCTGTTATTTTAATATTGTTCCAAATGAAAATATTATAAAGTAGATGGTGTCTGAGAGATTGTTTTTCCTTTCTGGGTGTTAATTGAAGCCATGATGGCCTCAGATGGATCAGATGGCGCAAAGATAACTTTGGGTCCTCACAAGTTTTCATTTCGTTTCTGAATGGAGTAATTTCACACAATGCTGTGGTTCGCAGTCTACTTACAGTGGCATCAAGAGACTCCTGATCTCGGCCTGCTTCTCTGCTCTCTGGGAGAGAGATAATCTCTGTCGAGAGCACCATCGTCAAAGGACTTTTCAAAGTCTTTATTGCCACTAATTAGATCGGCGTCTTTGAGAACCCCTGAAGGCCCTGTCAGATCACTCTTCTTTGTGATCATCTACACATGAGTTTCTATTTCTTTCTCTTATTCTCTGTAGTTTGAGTTTGTAGTTGGAGTGTGAGGACTCTCTCTCTGGGTACTTTGGTCGATAGCATCCTCGTGGAGCAAATCTTGACGGGCCTTCGGATCAATAATTCCTCAAACTGCTTCAACAGGGATTAACTACCCCTCTGAGGGAGCTTCTTGGGTCAAAGCTCGGCTCATTTAACAGCTAATTAGATGCTTTCTATTGAGCATATGGTTCTTGTGAAGCCTCTGTTTCAGCAGAACATACAGTTAACGCTGAATTTGCACATGCTGGTCAGTGGGAATACTGTGGCCCTGCTTTGGCTCATAATGAATGGGATCTATGGTTTCAAGTCTGTTTGCCTTCAGTAGCTTTAGAGTTTTTTGTTTTATTTTTGCTTTGATCAATAGTGGCAAATTGCCTGCAGTATATTCATTCACTTGAGTAATGTCAAATTGTCTGGAGGAGTTTTTAAGCACAATTCCTTTTCAAACCAGAACAAATCATCATGACGCCGGAGTGGAGCATCAATTGTCCCTCCATTACCCGATCAATCAAACCGGCATGCCACTGGCAACTTCCTCTTCCTATTAGATTTCAAGACAAACGGTGCAGCAGATTCTCTGTTCATTACTCGTCTGATGCCAAACTATCTGTGTTTTGTGGTAATCATGCTCTTGCTCGCTCTTGTTAATGTGGCTGCAGATAGTGTCTGTTGCATGTGGAACAATACACAGCCATGACGCAGAGAAGAGCAGACTACACTACAGGTCCCCTCATAACAGACCCCTTTGATTATATTTATGAAATTCAATTACTCTGACACAGACAGATGGACTTGCTGTCAGTGGGGACGCTCGTCATTTGTTAGCATCAGCGGACATGTCAGCCCTGAGGTACTGATGGGACTGAGACTGTGTGACTGGAAACAAAAGAAGGGAGGGAGAGAAAGAGAGGGAGAGACAGATTGAAGAGAGGAAGAAAAGACCCAGTGATCAATGTTTACAAGCCATCTGACATACTGTAGCACAGAAGAGCCTGCAGTCATTCAAAGGAACAGTTAAGTATTTATTTTCTTTTAGAGTGTAAGATCAAAAGTTTGCTATCGATATCATGTCTGTGTCAGGGCGAGGTTATCTTAGCTTAGCATAAAGACTCGAGGCAGGGGCAACCTTCAAACTCCAGGAAGTCACTGCTCCAAGAAACAGTCTGATGCATAACCCACGTATAATTTTTACATTTCAAGATATAACTGCTTATTATTGAGTGTAAGGTGGGATTTACCATTCAACAGAACCAGGTTAGCCATTTCCAGTCTCTGTGCTAAACTAAGCTAACTGGTTGCTAGCTGTAGCTAACAAGAAAGAGAAAAAAATGTATTTTATAAAATGTCACTTATTCATAATGTTTTGCCCATTATGCTTTCTAGGTCCATGGCGAGCAAGCAGTCGCTTGCAGACCGACTGGTGAAAGGAGAGAAATACACAGGCTGACACAATTAATGGTTGAGAAAGTATAAGGTCTCACCTTGTCTCGATCCTTGCCACTTCTTCTTCTTCTATTCCATCAGTTTCTTTATTTGAGTTCTGTTATCCAGGTTGAGTAAAATGCTCAGATTAAAAACTGTTTCTTCAGTTGTTCCCAGGTCTTTTAACAGCTTACTCCTTTGAAGTAAGTATTTGAACCATAATGTGTGATATAATTTACCAATACCAGTTACAAACATTTTTGAGTGCTACGCAGTTCAAGTTACTATATATGTATTGAATTTAAAATGTTCTATACACATTATAGCATATGGGAAATGTATGGGAAATGCTTTGCTCAACAGAGACTGAAGACATCTCCCAGCTTGTTTTGCTAAAACTGGATGAAAACCTGCACTGCAGAACCAATCAATAATCTTTAGGATGGCTCTTCATATTGGAATGGTAATAGAATGGAAAGAGAGTGATTTCTTGTAAGGTGTGTCCTTGAAAAAAAAATACCAGGGCTGTAGGTTTGTTGGCTGCTGTTCTTGCTACCATTCAAGGTTTTTTTTTTTTTTGCATTTAGAAATCCCCAATCAGTAGGCGATGAAATCTCTAATTGTTTGGTGTGGTTATTTGGTGTGACACTAGCATAAAGGAAACCAAAAATCAGGAAATGTCACCTTCTGGTGCAACTATTTTGACAGTTCTTTTGATGATCAGTCTCTTGCAACTCCCATAACTTTATGCAGGTGTAACACTGAACCACTAGAGAACCACTTTTGTGAGCTGTTGTACCCGTACCAAAAACAAAACAGTCAAGAAAAACTCACAGCCATCCATGCTGTGTTTTTGTAGTCAGGGTCCATCTCCTCACCGTCTACACTCCATCCTGTCTTTTTCTTTTTCTTTACAACATATTGAAATTGGATGCCTCATATGCCGTTTCAATGAATATGAAATCTATTCAAATTAAATCGAAAGGAAACGATACAGTGCTTGGGCCTTTAATCCAGCTAGATGCCGCTCTGTTCGGTGCCCTCTGTTGGTGAATTATGGATGAGTCTGAAAATTAAAGCTTGTTGGGAATTCATTGAGGAACTGCTGACCATGTTGGTATACCTTTATCTAGACCATGGGAGCTGTGGGTGGGGGCAGGTAGACGATCAGTTCAATGCAAAGTACGTTAGGAAAAAGCCAGACATCGAAAAGCAGAAACCGCATGAGGCTTTGTGTTTCAAACTCGCCCCGAAACCTTTTGCTGCTGCAAGCTGGGATGAGTGGGCTGGAAAAACTGAGGCCAAACCAAACTCACAGACCAAGGCTGAAAAGCATGACGTGTGATCCGATGTGAGCCTGCAGGGTTGTGATCACACCTTCCTCCTACTGCCTCTGTGATACTGCAGCCCACGCCTCATACTGCGCTTTAGTCCTCCTTGTGTAAAAGACTTCCATAAGTGAGAAGAGAAAATAAAATAAAATAAAAATCCCACAGACGTTTTTCACACCTACTGTTTTCTGAAAGTGGAGCTGGGAATGAAAGGAAGGAAGAGATGCCAAACATAGGAGGAGGAGGGGGGGAGAAATGGAGTGATGCGGGGGAGGGAGAGAGGGGGCAGCAGACCAGTACCCACATCTCAAACATCTGAGCATTGTTCACTTGAAAAAGATTTGGACTGGGTTTTCCAAAACCTTCCGGAAGACAGACTCTCCTCAGGGTAAGATCCTTTATCAGAGCCTGGCTCTGGCTGGTAAGAGGCGTCAGCTGGGTGTGTGATTGAATGCCAGTAGATAGACTGATCTACTGTATTCTACTGAGAGCACCCCGAGGAGTCCAAAAGAAACAAACCAGCACTTTGCTCTGAGCTAAAGCTGCAACAATGATCTCACTCACTTAGTCTTCTTATTTAAACATTTGTTAATTGGACTACACCAGTAACCAAAATTTAAGATTGAACATTTACTCATGAACAGTTCTGAGGTACGTGTGCTTAGCTCAAGTATTTCCAATTTATGCTTTGTTTTATTGTACTTTTACTCCTTCTGCATTTATTTGACGAGTGTAGTTAATTTTTTTTTTTACAGATTTTGGTGAACTTGTAATGCTAAAGACTGCAGTGTTTCCCAATCTTTTTGGCTTGCAATCATGACAAAACAGTAGTGTCTAGTTGAGGCCCCTTGTCATGTTTCATGTTGTGTGTGTTACTACTTCCAAAGAGACAATTTCCCTCTAAATGTCTCAGATAGTTTCATTTAAAGAGGTAAGATTATAAAATAATTTACAAAGGAAGCAAAGATTGAAAGAAAAAAACAAAACCAGATTGAATTTGTTTGTTTTATAGTAAATTTTATTGAATATAAAGAGGAAAAAACAAATAGAATAGTACAGGACACAAGCACCCAAACAGAAAAAATAAAACAAAATTGGCATAATGTGAAAATATTAAACTTGTTGCTTGCTAAATTGTGATCCCATATTTATCTGTAATGTTACGCTTAGATCTCATTACTTACTGAGCATACTTTGTCTTCACTGTCAGCAGCATTTATACCTGTCATCTTCATCAGATATTTGTTAATAAGTTACCAGTATATAAACACTGTCAACATATCTTAATAGTCAAAGGGTTTCATTTGGGATATCAAAATTTACATAATAACTTACCACATTTAATACACTAAGGCTTTGTGGTATATTTTACTGTTGTTTACCTCAACATTTTCATCCATCTATTGTCTTCTGCTGAGGGACAGGGAAGTCTGGGCATCCCTGCTTACACTGCTGCCCCCGCGACCCGGCTCAACATTTTCAGTATACACTTATTTTCTGTTTATACAGGGTTCCTTTTTGGCAGTTAGAAATAGAAGTAGATCATTAATAAATGGTGATGGATTGTATACTTTACAATAAAGATAAGGCTCCCTTTGTCAATTATAACTGGTAGTAAGACAGATTAATTAGTAATAAGCAGTATTTGGATCTTGCTAAATTGTGAGCCCACATGAAAATTGTGTTATGATTGTTTATAATTGATTTTTTAAATTTTATAAAGGGTTTAAAACCTAATCAATAATCTAATTATAAGCCATTTATAAATAATTTATAAAGGTAGTTTTATTGTAAAGTGGTTGCATGTAGCTGAATATTTTTTTTTCTCCTTTCCCTAAATCATTTGTCTCACAAACTGACAGATTTATCCTGTGACTGTTTGGACGGGGAAACCACTTGACTAAACTACCAACAATATGTAAGTGTTTTAAGCACCGTAAACCGTCAGTGATTTGTTCGCTTTTAACAGGGGGGATGGTCTGAATCCTAACCCAACTTAATACTCATCCTTACCTTTAGTAAAAACTACATCTGTAGTCATGTCTCTCCTAAAATATTTAGTCACTGAGGTGGTTTGGTCTGGTGGGTGTATTTTCAGCAGCATCAAAGCTACTGAATGATCAGGGATATATTAAAAGAATACTACAGGCAGTGGTATATTTCTATAATCCTCAATGTGCCCCATGTTGCTACTTGTTACATTGTACTCTAGTATATGGGCCACAATATAGTAGAAAATTGAGTATTTATAGAATTTTAGTAGCTTAGGGAATATTATATTTTCAAGATAAAAATTACAGAAGAGTAGTACTAACAGAAAAAGTTGCAATTACAAATCTGTGTGACTTCAGCACCATGGACAGCACCGTGGATTTATCAATAAGTTGGAATCTGATTTCAGAGCTGTGGCCAGGGATAAAGAGCCTACCTCGCACACAAGTCAGGTAAACCAGACTCACATATTCAATTGAACAATGCATCTACCTCTGCACCCTCTCTGCTACTAGGGAATGGAGAGGCAGGGTGGAAGGTTAACAAGCAGGATGCACTTTGGTCATTTTAGGGGACGTCGTCCTGCCTCATGCCCTCTCAGACTGCCTACTGACAATAATTGATATTTTTCTAAAAACAATCAAATGACAATGTCCAAAGGGTTACTCTATATTGAGTTTAAGCTTGTTATTTAGCTGTCCAGCCCACAAATTTACTGCCTTGACTCTCACCACTCCGCTTAGCAGCGAACAGCAGACAGACACAGGAAAACAACTAGCTGGTAAACATAGTGGAACATTTAGCAGCTAAAGAGCCTGATATTTCCCTCAGGAGTTGGTAGAACAGAAATAAAAGCGAATGAAAACTGGACTAACACTTGCCAGGTGGCCAAAAACACAACCAAATAAATAATAATGGTCTAACTTCTGGACATGTAAATTAGAAAGTGTTTGCTGTGTTTTGCTGAGTTCACCGTATCATCTTAAATCATGTTAAATGTGATGCGTTGTATTCAAAACTTGTTCCCACTGCTAAAAAAGAAAAACAGTTATTGTTGGTTTAAACAATAAAATGCTACTTAGACACTGGCTTATCAACATTAACAAGCAAACACTGTCACATAAAATATCAGTAATATATCAGTGGACCTTTTTATACATAAAGAGTACTTTTGCTTTTCACATTTGAATAGATTTGGCTGATAATACCTCTGATAATACACCACCATCTTTTATTACAGCAGCCTCAGAAGTAGCCTCTTGTTACTCAGCTCATGCTTGATGGTATTTCTCATTTTCTCTCTCTGTGGATGAGACCTCTCTCCCTGCCAAAGCTCCTATGACTGTTTCATTGTGCATCGTAAAAAAGCTCAAAAGTGTCCCAGCATTTCATAAGCTAAGGACGCTCCTTTAAATTAGAACTTTCTAATGCCTATTACCTCAGATAGTAAAATGCCTAATTACCCTTTGCAGTATCACAGCAGTTAAGCAATCATCATATGCCCTCATGGAGTGTATTTTCTGCCCAATAGGGCAATAAAGGACGAGATCAATTGAGCATTTAATTATTGTTAAGATGTAAAGCTCTGATTTAGACCCATTTGACAGTTAAGATAAGACTTCAGCCCTAAAAATACATGCATATGCTGCTGTAACTATATTTCTGTTATTGAAGCTTATTTGCTGATATGTGAAAAACTTGTTGTTGAGACTCACTGGTGTCTACTTAGACTGCAGTTTGTGTGATACTGCTGACGATGCTAAGTTTGACTGGGGCTTGCTTGCATTTACCTTGAGGAGCTTTACCCATGATGCAGCTCTGCCAGCTGGCCTTTTGATGTTTGCAATGAAAGCCCCCTATTAGGATCATTGGAGAACAAAATAAATAATCTGAGTGAGCTCGCACTAGAAACAAATGCCACAGAGAGAAGTCATAAAATTGGAGCTCTCACTACAGATGCATATTAAAGGATCTATGGTTAACATTTTATTCTAAGAGGAGCGCATAAGACTGTCATTACACTGTCATAACCATGTCATGACACCTGTTATGACTATGTTTTTATGAATGTTTATGACTCTTGGCAATTATGTAACTTTGAATGCAAAGTTGACATTGTTTAAGATGGCTTTGTTATGACATCTTGACATTGACCTCCTGTCCTTCATAACAGCATGCAGTTATCAAACCTAAAGAAACAGTTTAGCTTTATGTTTTAACATTACATTACATTATCCTGTCACATGTGGTTGGTTTTAACACTGGCTGTCATGAGACCATTATAAGTGTGTCATGAATATTTTCCTTGATCTCAAGTAAGGTGGTAGACTTTGGACTTCTCATAAAGATGTCATTAACTCATTACACTGTCAAATGCTATTGTAACAATGTATAATGTAATGTTAAACTGCAAATCTTAACAGTTTCTTCAAGTCTGATCATGTCAAGTTGTCATGACAAAGACATTTTTGTCTTGGTTAATGTCAAGTTGTCACAACAAAGACAAATCAAACAATGACAGCTTTGCATAATAAATTACATAACTGAGTCCTAAACATTCATAAAGACTCCTTCATGTTCATGACACACTGATGACAGTTTAATGACAGTCTTATGCACACCCCTTCAGATATAGTGTTGCTGAATCTTTTTGTCAGAAAGATACAAATATGTTGAGATGCTTCAAGACAACAGAGAGAGTGAGAGAGAGAGAGAGAGAGAGAGAGAGAGAGAGAGAGAGAGAGAGAGAGAGAGAGAGAGAGGTAAAGATGACCGGTAAGGAGCAGGGGTGCATACGGAGGTCGTGTGTGTGTGTGTGTTTGTGTGTATCTGCACTGAGCGCATGGGGGGAAATAACAGTATTTGAATGATGGGTGTGACAGAGGCTGATGTCTGCTCAGGGCCCGTGTGGCTCCAGTAATAAAGATAGTGTGGCTCAAAGTGGTTTCATTCTGTCTTAAATGCTCCTTAATCTCTCCATAAATGCCATATTTGGCTCCCAGTAAGGAGAGTGAAAAATGCAGCCTGTTTGTGCCAGTGCCACTGGGATATTTAATGGCCGTGTCAATAGAGAAAAAGCTGCTGAGCTTAAATGTCAGGAGAGCACAATGTATTTTCTCATCATTTTTTAAATAAAACATTCAGATTTGATACACTGCATGTACTTAGCTTGTGGAAATTACAGCCTACAGTAGCGCTCAGCACTTAAGAGGCAGAGAGGAATGATAAATATTGTGTGCATGAAAAGCTACATATCTCTAAGTGCTGCTGTAAGTCAGACATACAGATAACGAATACCCTTTTTCCTGATGATGTCTCTCTGGTCATCAACTGCACTTTTCACAAGTCATTTTAACTGGATTGTCAATACGCTGTGTGTTGTGCTCTCAACAGGCTCTGACCTTTTTTTTAAATCAATGCTTTTCTATAAGGAGGGCAATTTGTGGCGCTCGGAGAAGGGCAGACATTATTCTCTGCCTCTCTGCTGCTGGGTGTCACCTTTATCATCGCCGTATCTACATCCTACTGCATGAACATACAGGTACATGTATGTTTATGTATGACACTGACTTTGATCATCAAGCGTGCGGTTGTACGTGTGACAGCGAGAGAGCTCATAATTTGCACACTTTTTGGCCGCTCGCCCAGATAAGGACCATAAAGAATCGATTGTGGGGTAATGAACCTGGATGACACACCTGCAGCTGCAGGAGCAGCAACCAAGGACGTCTCACGACCTCCTTCACTCACATATCTCATTATGACCAGCGAACGGTTAAGGCTGGTGATTACAGACAGGCGTCAGGGCAGAGCAGGAGGGGAGATTTACGCAATAAAGCTCATTCGGTTGACACTGACCCAACACTGGTGCTGTAAGGTCAAGAAGGTGCTTATGAAAACATTGTTGGAAGCTGCTTCATACTGTGTCTGTGACCTGAAGCTGTTAAACTGAGAAATGAAGAACTGATATTCATCTGTTCTGAATCTTAATAGCAGAAGGAGTTTGTTTCATGGGAAACAGTGTTACTTTTTCAGCTATTTTCTGGTGGAGCACCATGATAATCAGGACAGATCATGTGTCTGATGTGTGTGAGTCTAATAAACATAATATTAGTTGCTACTGTATATTAATGTGATTCTTTATTGATCCCTGCAGGAAAACTGTCGTTTTTCTTGCTGCTGTTCACTCTAGAGATGAGAGCACATCAGAGCGGATTCTTGCCTACTCACTCTTTGAACCTTAAACCTCTCAGCTTGAGGGTGATCTTTAGTGCATCCTGCTAGTAAGCCTCCGTCTTCACTGAATTTCTAGTTTATCATGCTATTTTACTTTATTATATTGGGGGGAAAAAAGAATTTCTTCCTTTTATCTGTTATCCACACACATGCAAATCACTGATGCAAGAGGTACTTGCACTTACACTTTAAAGGAAAAACACATTAAAAAACAACAACGACTGAAACATCTGAAAACTGCTTCTAAAAACCACAGACAGAAGGAAGTAAAAGTGTTGCCCTGCCTCCCAGGAGCTGTCAGTGTGACAGATGTCAGCATGCCCCCTCTCCACACGACCACAAACCACTTAAAGAATAAAAATGGTTGCTTCACCTTTTAAGATCTTGGCTCGAGCATGTTTTTCTCCATAAATGTGTGTGAGCTCCTCTTGCATCTTCTCTGACCTTTGCACTTCTATTTTGTATGTGCAGACAGGGCAGTGTACACCATTGATTACCAACCACTACTTCTACAGTTGTGCAGGGGTATGTGGAAAGATTGTGGATTAGTTCAACCAATTTTGATAGAATAGAAATGACAATGTGAATAAAAAATATATTCACATATTGACTCAGCGAACAAGTGTGGAAACTAGTTCAGTAAGCAAGCAGAGAAGAAATCAAATGAATGAGCTTAAAGTAATAGATTAATTGTTAAGATAGACAGCTAAAGGTAATGGAAAAATAGTTTTCTTAAAGTAATAGATGAATTGTTAAAATAGACAACTAAAGGCAATGGATAAATTGTTAAAATAGATTGCTAAAGGTAATAGATTAATAGTTTGCTAAAAGCAACATTATGTAACTATTCTACCTTAAAACACAAGCTTCCAAATCACTTTTAATAGGGAGAATGATGCCTTATTCCCACTCTGCACTCCAAACGCCTGTTCTCGCATGTAACTTTACTGCAATGACTCACACACCACCAACTATGTCACTGATTTTGGTGAGACTCTTTTCCCTCTGACGTCCTAAGGGGCTGCTCTGCCTCAGCTCTAGGTGCTTTAGTGATGGATAAATAGCTGAAATATTTAGCTAAAATTAATGCATAATTGTTGAAATACATAGTGATTACAGTAAAGTGATGTAATTTTAGGGACTTACCAGGCTGTAACAGCTGTTATATTATTTGCCTTTACTCACTTATCAAAAATCTGAGTTCTGAGTTAATATTTTGTGAAAGCACCAATAATCATCCCTACAACTTTATATTTAATTTTAGCCCTATCGCCCAGCCCTGCTTTGGGGTACGTCTGACAAATTAGGTTAGGAACCCACTGGTGGAGCTCAACCGTGTGCTAGTTTGCATTTCTCAATATCGGCATGCAGTTCATATTTGTAACCAGCACTGATAAGAACTTCATTTGTCAGCACAGTTAAGGAGACAGAAAAGGGTTGGCGGTATTGAGTGGAAATAAATGGGTAATTAGCTGACGGCTGACTCAGGCCACTTGCAGCTTTGTGTGTCAGGGTGGGGATGGAAAAACCGATGAAGAGCATCTCCCCGGGTGTCATAAAGCTTTTCTTTATGGCCAGTTTGTGTAGCCTTGCAGATTAAGTTCAAAGAAAGACGGCCGCTCTTTTCTCCATGCATCTTAAATCCTGTTTCTCCTTAGCTGGATCTGTAGATCAATTCTTTGAGCTGTATGCGCTGAGATATCCCTGGTGTCAGCAGCTATAGGGCAGCTACAGGAAGGATGGGGAGGACTGGGTGTCTAAAAATACAATATTAAAGGGACAATTTCACCTCAGATTTAATAGTCCTCACAGAGCAGCATGACCGTTCCACTCAAATTGCATACTTTCCTTCACTCTGGAGTGGCTTTCTTCCACAGCATAAGCATTAAGGCTCATAGCTCCCAGCAGGCTACAATTTCAGCCTCCATAGGAAGATGCAATGCTCGCATTTGAAAGGCAAGAAAATCACAGTCAATCAGGGGGTTCGACTATGATTCATGCAATGAGTTCTTCCTCAGAAAGTACTTCCAGCATTTATCTCAAGAGAGCAGCACAACATGGAAATAAATGGGCTGGTGTCTGGAGATGGCACGCTTCCTTTCTCTGTTTTGACACAAAGACCAATTTCAAATGGTGGAGCTGGCAGAGAACCTGCAGCTGTCTAATCTCTGACTATACTCCACTGCAGACAGCTGCTACCGCTGAATGATCCTGCTATTATTCTTTCTAGGTTCAAAGTTAACTCAGAATGAAACACAGTGTGAGCAGCGTGTGTTCTCTTGAGTCAAAAATACATATCTGTTACTACAGACACACCAGCAAGATTGAAATTTGGGCTGAAAGACAAACTGAATACAGAGGGATTACAAGATAAAAGACAATGAATTTGCACCATTCTCTGTTTTCAGCACTAAAACCCAGGCACTTATCCACTTTCCTCAGGATTGAAGACATAAAAAAACATCAAACAAACATGGTTGCAAGAAGATTTCAGCACTGCGGTAGATATGTATTACTTACATATGAATAATTTATTTTAAAAAGTCTAAAAAATATAAACAGTATTACACTGACAAAAATGTCCAAACACACACTCAGTACACAACATCAGCACACTTGCATTGCAACAGTTAAGCAGTATTTACAGTTTTTAAGTATTTATAGTAAAGAAAAAAACAAATATATTCTCTTATTCATAACATTTTCACATAGAAATAAGAGCTGCTGTGCACTGCAGAAGATTGCACCGGTGACATTTTAATCCTTTTCCAAAATGCATTAGAGACACTTGGAAGACAAGCCCTATAATTTCTGTTTTTCTCCTCCCCCTCGCTTCCTTTGTGTCTCACCTTCAGGAGCAACACTTTTTGTCTGTCTTGAGGTCACATTTGCTCTTTCAAGTGTCTTTTTTCCCCACTGATTTAAACTACTGCTAACACTGAAATTATGAGAAAATGGAATCATGAAACCAGTGAACCAGTGAACCAGTGAACAAACAGTGAACTCAATCACAACAGGATTCAGTGTTTTGCCGTACAAGTCAAGAAGAGTCTTCAATTAACACATACAGCAGTATAGACCAGGGCTGTGACGGTAACTGCATTACTGCGGCCATGTGAGTTCATCACTGTCATCACTGCAAATTTTATTTTGAAGTGTCAATCGCATGTCATTCCACTGGCAATGTGTTTGAGATCAGCTGTCACACACAAAAAGGCAGGAGCACAGCCTCTGACTGGTTGACAAACTCAACCCAAGGCATCATGGGAATGCCAATGGAGGGCTAACAAAATGCTAGCAACTGTTTTCAACATGGAAAAAACGCTAAATAATCACAGAGGACATTCAGTGTTGGATTCATCATTATGTATTTATTTTACCAGATCTCAAAAAAGATTCTGCAGTTCAAGGCTGGATTACTAAGCATCTGAAAGTGATACAGTCTCACCAGAGCTAACGTTGTAGGCACGAAGGTACTGCTGTTGTTAGCCTTTCCTGCTCAGCTTACTTCAGGGCAAACCCTCTTCATTCTTCCATGAGTTGGGAAATAACAGATGAGGCTTTTCTTGGTCTTGAGAAGCTGCAGCAGTCATTAAGTGGCACATTGTAACCTGCACTGTACATTTACTGAGACTGACAACTTACTGCTGAATTTCAGCTCAGTGAGCAGCGCTGTCACACGCATTACACACTGCCCTTACATTTCTGAAAGGAGCTACACTATACTTATGACAGTATCCCTTAGTAAAGTCCAATGAAACCTAATTATTTGGGCAGCTGCAGTAAGTAGTAAGAAAAAATCCATACCGTCACAGCCCTAGTATAAACTATATTTTGGATAAATACCTCTTGCAGCATCACACACACTTAAAATTTGGCACTTTTAATATCTTAAACAAAACCTTAAAAAGTGTAAATACAAGTGATATTAAATTACTTTAGACATAATTAAAAATTAACATAAACTACATTCAGATACATTCAGACATTTTTCAGATTCATGACAGAAATTCAGCATAAATAAATAAATAAATAAATAAATAAATAAATAAATCCAGATTACACTTTACAATAATCATCATTTATAAATGGTAAATTGAGTTAAACTTTAGTTAATAGTTATTTCAGCATTAACAAACTGAAATGATAATGTTTACTAATAATTAGTAATTATATAATTTGTGTTATTTTATTATTAGTTTGTGAAATATGAAATGATTAGTTTAGAAATTACATATTGCCTCAATCACAATTACTTTCTGATCCAATTAACAGAATAGCATTTTGTTGTTGGACAAAAAATACATTTTATATACAATATTATGTATTTGTATTTGTTCCCAAATAAGTTGTAAACCTTACATCATCACTACAATCATTACATACAGAGATGATCCACACTTTGCTGATGGTTATATTATTCAATTTCAACTGATGATTATAGCACCTGGTGTACTTAACTAGCATACTTTAAATGATGCGTGTGAACTAAGATCATCATCTTTTTATACCTACTCAAGTAGTTTATGAGCAGTAACTGATGTTTATAATACTTTACAATTGTGTATATATAAACATTATTTGAATATTTGTTAACAATAAAATTACTAGCAACTATTTTTTTAATTAAATATCCATTTACCATTATGAATGATACTTATTATAAAGTAAGACCTAAATAATTAAATAAATAAATAAATAAGGTAAAAAAAAACCCAACTTATATCAAATCTCCTATGTGATTGGTTGAAAGGTCCTGTGTTCCACTAAACTATGAGACAGGTTTCTGAGTTCAGCTGCAGAGTGAACCTGCTTGTATCCCAGCAGAGCCAGAGTGTCATTGCACAGATTCTGCACATTCCTCACTATGTCAAAGCCAAGACGAAGCCTCCAGCTCTCTGCTGTCGCTCTGGAATCTCTGGTGGTGGAGTATCTGTAGTTCCACTCTGACGGAGACGACGCGTTACTGTTGGTGTTCTTTGCAATCCACATCCGCACCCTGTCCTCCATCTCCAGCCCGGCAAACCTGTAGATCTCACTGGCCTTGTCCTTTGGGTTGAACGCCAGGTCCTCGTACCGCACCAGCAGGTACCGTCCCCGCAGCCATGCTGGTCGTTGCAGGCCTGTCTCTGCAGAGGCCGCCATGTCCTTACAGGTGCTGGTGATCTGTGACAGGTCCACGTACCGAGGCTGCCGTCCTGTTGCGTTCCATATTTTCCATGCGCGGAACTGATCTGAAAAAGCCATCATTCGCGAGGCGAGAATGGCTCTAGGGTCTCTCACCAGGTGGATGATCTTTAGGTCCAAACGTGGATCTTCTGTAAGGGTGCGCAGGTCCCCCACCTCAGGGACCCGCACAGTCTTTATGGCTACATGTCCCCTTGACAGACATGACATAGTGGCTAGAGTGAGGTTAAGGGCCCCGCACTTCTTAGGACACCAGGTTTCATCAGGGGGGTCGGAGGCCGCTCCATCAACTCCCTCCAAGCACACTGGAGGGGAACAGAGGGCGTGGCTGGAGCTTCGGCGGAAGAAGGAGCTTGTGACGTGGTCCTGGGGCTCCGGGCGGATGTAATTCTCCATGAAGTGAAGGTCGCAGGTGTACAGATTGAGGAGGAGGTCTCTGTAGGCTCCCAGCAGGGCCCGGCGGTCCAGGGTGCGACGCAGCCTGCTGCTGGAGTTGGTGAAGGCCTGCTGGACGTGGTAGAGAGGTTCAAACACGTAGAAGATCCCCGGGTGCTGGTTGAGGAGCTGCCCGGTGAATGAAGAGCCGCTGCGAGTGGTTGCAAACAGCAGAATGTGTTTCCGAGGCGACTCGAGGGGTGTCCAACCATCATCGCACAACGCTCTCCACCTGGAGTCTTGAAGAAAGACACAACAAATTCATATGCTTTGCATGTTCAAAGAGATAGCTTGGATTATTTCATGTGTGGTTGTATGATATACATGGTAGCCAGTGTATTACCCTCAGTTTGGAGAGGCAGCGAGGGGCACCAGTGTGGAAGATAAGCTATAAACTTCTCTCTGTGTATGTATAGGTGTGTGTGTGTGTGTGTGTGCATTATTTTGACAAGGTAAAGGTGTGAAATTATTCTAAATATAGCATACATTTCAAATGATATTGATTTCTTTTAGGTGGACATTTTCCAAGTGACTAAAATACCTTTTGTTGTTGACCATGTCCACCAGGACCTCATGCTTAGCCTCCATGCTGGTGCTCCTCTCTGCTTATCCAAACTAGAGACGTGCAAACTGGCATTTAGCACACTAACTATCAATAAGTACCTCATACAACCACACAGTAAATAATCCAAACTATCCCTTTAACTCATATTATGTGATACTGACATCAATTACATCACAGTTTCTAAAAATAAGCTAAACAACAGCTTTAAAAAACACATTATACAACCTGTGTTACCTGTTTTGTTTGGTAAAGGATGAGTTATTTCACTTATTTCACAGGAGTTATTTCAGCTCATAAGAGTGAAAATGAATCAGTTTTCGTCATAACTTCGAGCCAGGAGAAAGTAAACTACTGAATCAAGCCAATAAAGCTTAAATAATTTAGAGGGTATACATGCATGAGTAAGTTGCTTGTCTGCTGGTGGTTACCGAGGGGGTTTATGAAATGGCGGATCTCTAAATATAGCACAAATAGCTAACGTGTAATTACTGCTGATGAGGAGATGATTGCAATGGGGATGTTACTTTTGTATACAGGAGCTCGGCACCGGTGAGCTACAGCTGTGCCATGAGAGGGGATTAATGGAGATAAATTGGAGGATAATTGTAAAGTGAATCACACATATTTTATTTCTCTATCCTCCCCACTTCTTGGGAATTCCCTTATTTGATGATCTGCTTTCCTTTTGTCTGTTGCTTCAGTCACAGTTTTAATGCTGTCTCTTTATTTACTGGATGTCTTTGTATGAAGCTTATCTCCAAACTGAATGAAACTAAATATTTCTGATATTATAAATAAAGTGTGTCTGTGTTTGTCCTTGGCTGGTGCTCTACAATTGAATTCTGTTACATACATTTTATGTTATTTATGTTATTTTGGCAATAAATATGAGCATATATCTGTGCACACCAACAGTTATAGACACTTAATGCCATCCTGTAGCAAGTGCATTATGTGGGACGATCTTGACTGGCTGTCGAGGCGTACCTCTGTGGTGTCTGGTCTGGCAGCGGTAGGCTCCTTGACAGGGTCCAGACAGAGAGTCCCTCAGGGTGCGGATGGCCGTGTACTGGACCCCCAGAGACGCACACACCAGCAGCAGCACCGTCTTCCAGGAGCACTCCATCCTGGCCGCCCCTCTGGCTCTACATCCTTCACGCTGACGCCGCCAGGGAGGCACAGAGACACACACAATGAGATTTCATTTTGATGCTTTTTTTTCCCAGCCTCATACGTGTGCAGCTCCCACTCCTTTTCTGCCTGCAGCCCTCGACTGATGGCCAACAAGCAGCTCTTGTTGGAGCAGTTAGGTTTCTTGCTCAAGGGCACTTGAACAGTGGAGGGTAAAATGTGTCCCATTAACTTTTCCCATCCAGATTTCCCCTGCCAGTTCAGAATGGCATCTGAATCTTTGTCCTACAATTTGTGTAACCACATTTTCTAGTGATGTAAAAATAGTCATCTGGGCCAGTTAGCTTAGCTTAGCATTAGGACCAGAAACAGGGGGAAACATCTAGCCTGACTCTGTCCAAAGGAAACAAAAAAGTACCTCACTATCCTCACTAGCTCAGTAAATGGCATTTTATATCTCTTTTTTGCCATACAAAAACACTTTGTGGTGCAGATCACAAAGAGGACAAGTCCCTCCAACTTCTGAAAAACATTAGATTGTCAGTTATAAATTATTAAATCAAAAATATTGAGCATATTAATGGAAGCCGACTCAACTTGAAATAATTCACACATACATTTCATGGAGCGAAAACAGGCGCTGTAAAAGCACAGCCATTCAATACATGTACATCCGTGGAAAGTACTTCGTTACAAGTAAGTTAATGATGTTACTGAGTAAATAGCATGTAATGCTGAACGTGCCTGTAGACCGAAGTGTAAAGTTTTGACTGTGAAAACATATGGCCCTACCATATAACCACTGATTTTCAAATGGAGTTTGATTTAACAGTCTGTTCACCCGTCTTTATTATGCAGGTTAGTTTAAGTGAGGACAGGAAAGGGGGAAAGGGAGTTGGGGGTTAAAATCCACAGCCACTGCAGAGGACTCACAACCTCAGTACATGGGGCAGATGCTCTATCAACTGAGCAACAGGCCACCAGCAGAGGATATTTTCACACTGATAACTGACATAAATTGAGCTGACCTACAATGATTCTTGTAAACAGCATAAGGGAAATGGAGCTAAAACCAACTTGCTTTATACCTCTCTTGGCTTGCAGGAGACTAAAATGTTGAATAAACAACTGTTAGAATAGAGACAGCGGTTGAATTTCAACATTGCCCCCCTCTAAGTTGGAATGAGATCTGCACCCTTGCAAAAACGTGTAAAAATGACAGTTTGTGGTTCTACGGTGGTCATGTGCAAAGACAGGGTCTAAACAGTTAATTGGTGACTTTTAGAGGCACTTGTAGTTGAATTCTGTTAGCTTCAGACAGAGCCAGCCTAGCTGCTTCCCCTTATTTGCAGTCTTTGTGCTAAACTAAGCTAACTGGCTACAAGTTGTAGCTTCATGTTGGCAAGTAAGTAAACACAAGTATTTACTAAAACCGTTCCTTAAAAGCACATATGCAGTGTTTCTTAAAAATGCACATTTGAGAAAAGGTTGCACACTCTCTCCGAGCAGAGCAAAAAGACAGCACCTTTTAGCATTTCTAACATAAGTAGCTTAAACGCTTTGAATAAACAGTTTAAAGGTTCGGGATTTGTCTCCTAAAGGATTCAAATTTGTTCTGCAGAAAACACGACTCAAAGGTTAGACCTTCGCTTGGAAAATGGTAGCTGTAATGTTCCTATCTGCAATAGCTTCACTATTCAGGATACCGTGCACACACAGTTGCATAATTGCATTTCATTTTTGCTTTTCCTCTCTTCTGGGTAATTAAGCCTCTAAGCCCAGCAGAGAGCTACATAGCCTACCCAGATAAATATAGCTGTCTTCACATAGATGAGTGGAGAAGTTTCCTTTATACACTTCCGAGTTCTTTGCCACTGGGCATGAAAGAGCAAAGGGAGATGCGATTTTCCAAATGGATTTAGAAAAAAAAAGGTGCTGCCATCCATTTGTCCCTACTGATGGTAGGTAATCACACGAGATCCCTGGGCGCAAAGTGTGTCTCCATCACTCAAAGTGGCTGCACGAAGGCAATCATCATCAAACCACAGGTAAATATACATCATATTACTGACAAAAATAAATATCGCCTTCCTGTTTGCTTCCTCACCCTCTTTCTGTCACTCTGTCTCTCTCCAGTCTGCCTCTTGTTCATTAATGATGTTTATGTGTCCCTGGCAGACTCATGTCCTCAGGAATGCATCACACTGAGCTGAGATCGGCTTTTGATGTTCCATTAATCACAAACAGCGCAAAACCAAAGACATTTACTCTGTGGGTGAGGGGGAAAGAAATCGAGCTGACATCATGAGCCATTCTGTGTGAATGTGGCTAAAAACAGCGATCGCAGAATGAACTCATCAGGGGGAGAAACTTTCTTTCTTAGACTGGCAGTTGCAGAAGGAAAGACAGGAATGGGAACACTGTGCTGTTTGTTTCAGAACAACTTTCAAGCAGCTTTTCCTGTTTGTTGAAGGACAGGAGAGATGGATGAAAAAGCAGAGACGAATAACCATGAATGACTGCAGATAATGAGAAACTTTTGACCAAGCTTCGGTCTCACTTTATTTTACAGGACAGTAATAGGATGTAACAAGCTGCAATTTGTGTCAAATTAGACAAGAAGTAGAAATAATATTTTCTTTAATAGCAGTGGTGGACAGTAACAAAGTACATTTACTTGAGTACTGTACTTAAGTACATTTTTTGAGTACCTGTACTTTACTTGAATATTTGTTTTCTTGGAAACTTCTGACTTTCACTCCACTACATTTCAAAGACAAGTATTGTAATTTTGACACCACTACATTTCTAGGAAGGTTGTTGTTACTTTTAGGGGAAGCAAAGCTTTGAAGTCAGCTGTTGCTGTTTTTTCTTTTCTAAAATGCAATTGGTCACATGCTGTGTTCCTCACAGAAGGAAACCAATCACAGTACTCACTCTCAACTGGGACTGATGTAAAAGCAGAAATACATCATCCAGGTGCTCTGTAACAAGAACAAGCAAACTCTCCCTCTTTCATTCAAACTAAACTTGGTAATGGCGACGGCAGGAGAAAGACTAAATTAAATCTCAAGATGTGATTATAATTACAAAAAGAGAAATAATTCCAGGTAGGCTTTTAATGTTGGATTGTTTTTATCGGGGTGAAAAATACCATAGAATTAATGTAGACAATGTCTTTGATTGTATTTCTATGCTGAAGTTTTTATAGGTGTTTCTATAGACTTTGTGTAGCAGAGTGGTTCTACAAGCAGGTCAGTGCATCATTAGATGGTTTCAGAGAGTTACAAGGTTCTGTAAAGGCACTGTGAGAAAAATACAACAATCTATTGATATTAGATAATGTACTTTGTACTTTTGAATACTTAAGTATTTTGAAAAACAAGTACTCTCGAAACTTAAACTCGAGTAAAATTTTGACTGAGCCACTTTCACTTGTAGTTGAGTAATATTTGGCCAGGAGTAACTATACTTTGACTCAAGTACTGGGGTTGAGTACTTTGTCCACCACTGTTTAATAGACAGTAGTTGCACTCTAATTAGACCCATATTAGAGGGTAATTAGGGCAGAGTAGTCAAGACTGATGGCTAGTAGTAAGTTTCTGCAGTCACCAATAGACAAAATATTCCTCTACCTCTATAATTTTGGCACAGTTTTGTTGTAACGTGTACCTACTTACCCTCTAATAAAGTCTGATAAAAGGAAAAACACTAATTTTGTCTAATTTAATACAAAGCACAGCCTGTATCATCTTCTACTGTGAAAAAAACATGCAACCCAAGCTTCTTATTATCTCTGACACTTTGGAAAAAGAGAAAAAAAAAATCTGCCAATTTGACAGTCCTGCCATCCATCCCCTACATGTACTGCACAGCTGGCTGACCGAGGCACCTCATATGATTCCTCAACAACAGGTTTTGTTTTCCTTTCTAGTCGTGATCAGGGCTCAGAGCCTCTCCGCTGCACACCCTGCTGCCCTCTGGAGAATGAAGACAGATGCTTCAATGGATTAAAGCAATTTGATTTGCAAGTCCTCCTTTCTCCCTGGCTTATAACTCCTCCTGCACCGGGACTCACACCAGGAATAATAGACACTCTGTCAACAGCTGGAAGGGGACCACAAGCTTCAGATGGTCTCAGCTTTTGTATCCCTCATACAATAACAGTGCTTACAGGGGATAAAAGCCTTGGGGACAGGATCAGCCAAAGATTACACTGTGCTGTGCACGCTCCTCTGGCAGGTTTGAGTTGTAAATTCAGTGAGCACAGGCGTTGCTGCTGCCGAGATAACACAGCTAGCAGCAAAAAGAGTTGGAGATAATGACATTTGTGCATGGTGCAGGCAATTGCCTCTGTGGAAAATAAAGGCAACAAATGAGGTTAGAAGTTAGTGATGAGGTGGGGACTGAGGGGTTTGGGATGCAAGTGATTGAAGGATGTGACAGTGCCAAAGATTTTTCTATTAAGGCACCTCGGTGTGTTCACAGATCCTCTGAGTGGGGCTGTTTATTGGCAGAGCCTGGTGATCAATCCTGGAAAACACAGAGAGTTGAGCAACAGTAGCAGCACCAGGAGGAGTTTCAAGTCTCTAGTTAGTCTTTATCACTCTGTTCTTCATCTATCTGCATCTTTTTTTCCCTTTTCTCTATAAACCAACACCACACACACACACACACACACACACACACACACACACACACACACACACACACACACACACACACACATATAGACTCAGAGTGCCACAGGCGGTGAGCAGAGCGGAGCGCTGCAGCGGCAGAGGAGCTGCATCTGACCCCAGGCTACACAGGAGCTCCTGTGATACGAGAGAAGAGATGAATCTTGTCCTACATGATTCCTCAGCACACAAACATGCGGAGCATATGAAGGGAGAAGGATGAAAATAAAAGGTCAAACCTTCATATGTTCCTGTCCACGGTGAATGTATTTCCCTGACGGGATGCTGACTGCAGGCAGAGTGTGGGTCATTCACAACTAGACAGAAAGAGTGGACAGTGTGCCCCCTCTTATTTTCCATGCCCTTTCCTGTTGTTGTTTGTTGTTTGTTATTTATTTTCCTTATGTATGTTTATTAGTATTAATATGCTTTGGCAACATTGTATTATAATTAAATTGTATTGCACTGAGTGGACAGTGCCGTTTTTTTTTAAAACCCTTAGAACTCTGTGTGTATTACTGAATACTTTTGATTTTTCCTTTATGTTTGTATTACCATGCCAATCTTTTCTATTTATTTTTTCAGCAATACCTATATGACCTGACAGGTATTTTTTCACACATATTAGACCCCAAAACATGCAAAACAAATAAAATTTCTATGATCATATCTCCATTTTTACAGCTGTATTTGGTCTATGAACATCAAACAAAAACTAGAATGGAGTTTCAAGCCAGCACTTTCAACATAAGCTGAGGAAAACACTCAATGTGGCATCAATTTTATGCTGATGTCTAACTACTCACATGATTTGATCACGGAGGTGTGATTTGTGGCTTTAGAGGAAGTACAGAAGTGATCTGAGAGAAAAATGTAAAGTTTAATGATGCTGAAATTAATGGATAGATCGGGAGATCACAAACTTTTTCATGTCACGGACCCTCATAGTAGATGCACATTGGAGCATGGACTCTCAATTTGAGAGGATTTTGTCTGAGGAAATCCCCACTGAGTATTTTTTTAGGTTTGTAGATAAAAGGTCTTCATAGTCAATCAATGATCTAACAAGGGTCACTATAAATAACAATGAATCATCATTCAAAAATTTTGATAAAAGTTAAAATATTCTATTCCTCCTGCTGAGGAGCCCCTACAACCCATTCAAGGACTCCGGTTGATCCCTGGACTCCAGTTTGAAAACCACTAGGTTAGATGATAAAATATGTGGATTAGGGCAACTTCTGAGTATAATCTACATAACATAACACAGTAGACTGGGGATGGTTGTAACAAGTTATTCTCAATCAGAAACATACTGGAATGATGATACTCTCCCTACCAGGGAGACAGATTCAACATCTGCTGCTGCATAATCAAATAAAACCCAATATGTCTAATTTGATATATATTGCTGAAGTAAAAGTATTGTAATATTATTACAAAATGCATGTTATCAGAATACTATACTTATTGAGACCAAAATAGTGTCCTATAAAATAGTGTCCTATAATTGATGTTGTATGAATAAATTAAACAGATATCACTGCTAAACTAAGCCCATGTATGATGTTATAGTAAAACAAAAGTAAGACCAGGTCACTAACTCGTCATTGAGCACTGCTGATGCATTTTAAAGTTGTTGTGTGGAGAAATTATTTCCATATTTACTTATTTTACTCCTCATCTGCCTGATGTCTGATTAGAGCATCTTGTTCGTTGGATAACAATTTGGCTGCAACAGATGAAGAAAATTATAATATTATTGTAAATCGATGTATATTTCAAGAATATTAATACTTATTGAGGCAAAAAGAAAAAGATGATTATTTGAAATTTTATGCATTTTTAATATGTTGCACCTGTCCACTGATCATGTTGCAACTGTTCTGATGGTTGGGGTCAGCTGTATAACATTTCTTTCAAATAAATATTGTGAACGATTAGTCGTACGTAATCATCTTTAATTGATATAGTTAATTAACAGACAGATGTAAGTTTAATAGACAAAGATTTGGTTGGTTTAGTCTCTGCATAACAGAAAAAGTCGTCACTTTAAAGGTCCCCCTAAAAAATCAGTATCACTTTAAGTGCAGGATAGATTTAGAATATTATCACCAATTTACCTTGCTAAACCAAACCAACCAACTCCATCGGTGAAATCAGTATTTTTACATAGCAGAATAGCAAATAGTCTCTCAGTAACTGAGAGAAATGCAAAAAAAAAAAAAAAGAGTTGCAACCATCCCTTGTCTCCCCTACTGTAGCAAACTATAAGTCTTAGTGGCTGTGTAACAGTGATGAAGAGCATCATTTATCATCAGAAAACACTGAAAATAAATATACAGTGATTGATATCCATTTAAAGTCAATCTAGTGCCTTTATCATCAGGTTATCACTTAAAAACAACTGTATGCCTTTTCACAAATATTTGAAGAATAAAATGAACAGATATCACCACTAAACTACAACAAAAGTAAGACGAGATCACTATAAACTCATCACTGAGCACCGCAGACGCACTTTTAAGTCGCTGTGTGGAGCAATTATTATTTTTATTTACTGATTTTACTCCTCATGTCGTCGCTATCTTCATACTCTGCCAGACCAGAGCATCTTGTTTGTTAGAAATCAGTTGGGCTGCAGCTCGCTGCGCGTAAAATGCACAACAGAAAACAAGAGAAGGAAAGAAATGTTGCCTTACCATCAACGCACTCGATCAGGTAGGATCTCTCCACCAGGTCCAGTCCTCTGCGCTGCATTTGTAAAAGTGTGTGTGAGTGTGGGTGAGAGAGAGAGAGCGAGAGACGGAGGACGGATCGAGCGCTGCCGCTGGTGTCCAGAGCCGGAGTGGATTCAGAGCAGGAGATGCGCCATGGATGGACCCCCGCCCCCCCACAACCCCACTCCAGAGACCACACAAGCTACTGGAGCTCAGTCTCTAGATTGGATGAGAGATTGCCTGGCTGTGCTTTACGCTTTGATGCCGTGGGAGTACGTTTCATTACGTCTTGTGAGCTTAACAGGCGGCAAACAGAGCCCACAGAGTGAGACATCACTATGTGTCCATCCAACTCAAATTTCATGCTAATTTTGTTTGTCATCATACTTTAATTTGTTCGCATGTTCCAGAAATGTCTCATAATATGTCATGATGGCAGTTTTCATCAGCTCCAGCCAGGCATCAACAATCACCGCAGCATCCCACCATGACCATCAGTGTCTCTACTTCTTCTTTGTCACTGTCATCCTCTCTGCAGGGAGGCTTGCTGCTTTACCCTCAACTGATACACACACACACACACACACACACACACCTCTCCCATGAGATTACAGTGGCACAATGACCTCTATTTTTCCTCATTCCAGTGAGGATGACTGCTATCATAAGATGTGTGCAAACCCCCCCCCCCCACACACACACACACTCACACTCTGCTGCTGACACCCCTATGTGAAAGGATGGGTGTCATATCATTGCCCCCAGGGGGTTACAGTGGGGTCAGATTTAGCCTGTGACAGCTCCATTACTCCTGGGGATGGGGGTCGATTCTGTTTGCGGGCTTTCAGATTTATCTCCCGCTGTGGCAGAGTCACTAAAGTGTGTCTTTACTGTGAGAGACTGGTGAAATGATGTTAATAATGTCTGTTGCTGCTCTTCAGTTCTCACTTGCATAATTTCTGCTGTTATTGGAGAAGCATCAGAAGTCTTAAACCATCTATCAGTGGGGAGTTATTTGTTCCCACTTCTTCTGATCTAGCCTCCATAGTCAGAGTATAAATCCACTGAAAAAAATATTGGTTAAATTGAACACTGTATTCAGAATGTTTTCACAACTTTGCTGCCAGACAGCCTTTTCTGATGGGAAACCACTGTTATATAATCCAAATGGCACTCTCTCTCCAGCATTAATGCTGAAAATCACTATAAGGTTTTGGAGCAACATACGCTGCCATCCAGACATCGTCTTTATCAGCCCCTGCTTATTTCAGCCAGACATTGCCAAGACACATTCTGCATGTGTTACACCACTGTAGCTTCCTAGTAAAAGAGTGCTAGACAGGTACTAGACTGGCCTGCCTGCATCCAGACCTGTCTCCCTTTTAAAATGTGTGGTGCATTATGAACCACAAAATATGTCAGAGACCCCAGACTGTTGAGCAGTTGAAATTGTATATAAAGCAAGAATGGGAAAGAATTTTGCTTTCAAAACTTTCAACTATTGGTGTCTTCAGTTCCCAGATGCACAATTAAGAGTTGTTAATAGAAAAGGTGGTGTAACACAGTAGTAAGCATGGCTCTGTCTCAATGTCTTTGGAACATGTTTCAGGCATCAAATTAAGAATGAGTCTTTACAATAAAAAATAATACAAATTACTTTGAATGCTAAATCTCTTGTCCTTGTACTGTAATCAATTGAATTTAGCTTGAAAAGCATTTGAAAAAAAAAGAATTATATTTTTATTCTCATTTAACGCAGAATCCCTACTTGAGTGAGTTTGGGCTTTGTAAGTGGACCTTTTTTAAGTGGCCAAAATACCTCTTGCTGTTGGTAGGGTCAGTTGACCCTGACCACAGCAGCATACCGTTTAGCTTCTCTGTTGGTGGCCCTCTCTGTTTCTCCAAACTGGGGGAATGTTGATCGGCATCTACTGTAGGCAGTACACTATCGATAAGTACCTCATTCAACCCCACATTAGATAATCCAAATTATCTCTTTAATCCTTTCAGGCAGCACAAGTGAGTACACCAAAGCAAAGTCAGAAAGAAACAATCTCAGAAATGAGAATCGGAGGGGCAGGAAGTCCTACCTACGCAGTTACAGAAAAGCTTTTTTCTGGTGATACAGGGCTGAGGCACATTACGAGCCAGAGTTCTTACTGTATGAGTGCACACAAAGGACGACAAGCTGCCAAGAACGCCTGGTGAGTGATACAAGAGTGTCCTGTCCTCCGCACCTCTCTGTGCTGATCCCTCGCTCTGCCTGCCTACAGCATCGATTCTCCCGGCTCTGAGCAGCCAAACGCCCCCACACCTTCTTGGTGCGATTTGAAACAGGCAATAGGAAAAAGTTGAATTTTCTTTGAGCAAAAAACTGAATCCTCCACGGGCCTCCCTGTTTAGCTATACCCACACTTGCTCCTCATGCACCATGCACACATACAAAGAGCACAAAATCAGATGTGCATTAGAGATTTGGAGTGCCTTTCATTTTTCTTTTGCAGAACTATCTGTCTCTTAACAAATGCCTCACCAATCTGTGCTCTTTCTTCCCCATATCTCTATGATCCTCCCCATATCTGATGTTTAACATGACAGCAGTCTTTCATCATAAAGTGGATGGAAATGCTCAGCTGAAATCTCTCAACTGTTTGGGATAACCTTGTCTCCTTAGCTCACTGACTGATTTTCTATATCTGGGCCTGCTTGGCAACTTCTGCACCTTCCACTTCCTTTTAAAGACACAATCCGTCTGTCAGATTATCTGTCAGTCAGCCTGTCACAAGGGAAAGCAGGTCTCACAAAAGTTATCTAAGGGTGGAATTTTGCCTCCGGAGGAAAGCTAGTGTTTCTATACACTTGGTCTCATTTGAGGGAGTGAAAGAAAAAAAAGCAGTGCCTTTATTCAGCCCTCCCTCGCTATAAGTGCAATAAGCAGGTGAAAAGAAATCTCATTTCACCCACAAGTATGCCAGCAGAGACAGCTAAATTTAATTCAGCAAACAACCAGCACAGGGCACACCAGCACACTTTCTCTATTTATCACTAGTATTACACTGGCAACATACAAGAACCTCTCCAAAGTTATTGTAGCTTGGACAGTAATAACACCACACAGAGACACTTATTTCATTTAAAGGAAGAGTCTGACATTTTGGAAAATACACTTCAATTCGCTTTCTTGCTGAGAGTTAGATGAGACAATCAATACCATGGTTAGCTTAACTTGGCACGTAGACTGGAAAAGGGCACGCAGCTAGTCTGGCTCCGTCTAAAGTTAACAAAATATACCACCACCTCTCAAGGGGTGCTCAAACAGAGCAGAGTGAAATTTCACCTTTCGTCATTTGTGTGAACATTTTTGAAGTCTGTGTTTAATCACAGCAGAAAGCCTGTACACTTTCCTCACTGAACAGACCAACTACCCTCTGACTGAGCTCAGAACTCACCAGCAACTCTGGTTCTTTCTGTTATTTCCCTCCAGTCTTTCTCCTTTTTCATCTCATCTCTGTACGTTTATGAAATAGATTCATAAAACCCCAGGCAAATTGATTTGATTTCCATTGATTTTGTATGTAATTGTACCATCTCTAAAACTTAGTTTGAAATCTGTCTGAACACTGTGTGTCCTTGTTTAATTCTTAGAAAAGTCAGAGTGTGAAAGTGACAATTTGCTGTGTTACGTCAAGGTTTTGCACCAAATATTTCTTGGCTTCATGGCATCTCTGCTCACACTTTCTTTTTGTATAGATTAAACAAATGAGCTAGGACATGTTAATATAAGGACCAGTGTGAAGGGTTTAGTGGCATCTAGTGTTGAGATTGCAGACTGCAATCAACTGACAAAAGTGGGTATAAATACCAAATACCATTACTATACATAAGTAGAATTTTCAGGTATCAGTACTTGACTTAAGTATTTATTTGTCTGACAGCTCCCTACTTTTAAGCACAAATATCTGTACTTTCTACTCCTCTACATTACTTTAGTTTTTTAAAATGTAAAAGATATAACAAGACAAACAGACATAACAAGACATAAAAGAAAAAAAGATGTAAAAGATATAACAATACAAAAAAGATGAGGTAACAAGACATAAAAGAGGTAATAAAATGTATAAGATGTAACAAGGTGACAAACGACGTAACAAGACAACATAAAAGATGTAACAAGACAAAAGATGTAACAACATGAAAAACGTAACAACATGAAAAATGATGTAAAAGAGTTAACAAGACACAAGACATGTAACAAGACGTAATAAGACAAAAAAAAGACAAGACAAAAAAGACAGAAGCAAGAAGTAAAACACATAACAAGTTGTAAAAGACGAAACAGACAAGAGAGGGAGACCCGACTGTAGAATAAAGGTGAGGTCCAGTTAGCTTTGTAAGGAAATAGCCAGTAGAAATGTCCTTCAGCAGGCTACATTTTACTTGTATACTTTGAGTGCATTTCAGAGCCTTAATGCTAAGCACAAACACTGGAAATGGGGAGTAAGCTAACTTGGTGTTGTATAAATGTGACAAGCTTTGCAGGAGCATGGGGAGCCTGTAATATGTGTTGTTCATCTTTACGCTGAAGTTAGTTACCTGCCTTCTGCTTGTAGTTTCATATTTATCCAACAAACATGAGCGTTGCATCAATGTTCCCATCTAACGCTCCCCAAAGACTTCCCAAAATGTCAAAAATATTTCACTCAATAATGAAATCATACTGAGTGGGGTTATTTTTTATGTAATTTCTGCTCTCCTTTTTCAAAAACTGAGAAGATCCATGCTTGTAACGAGTCTTTTTCCATTTTTTTTCAATAAATACTGAAGCTTTTTTTCCCATTATATTTCTTGACTGTTAATGGGAGGTCATGATTGAATTCACCGATGCTGACCCCAATCAGACTTAGTGTCTGAGTCAGTTTGATTGCTTGTTATCCTGAAGCCCACACAACTCCTGACCTCGCCTCAGTTCACTGTTCAGCGAGCCATTTGGGGAGACGAAGATCATTCTGGCGAAGGTTTGTCTGTAGACAGTCCCACTGCTGGCTGTTGTCTATGAAAACTCCAAATTACAGAGGGAGCGGACCGTCTTTATAAACCAAAGCTTTCAGCTAACATTTACCCAGCCGTGGTGTTCCCAACCTACTTGCCAATTTCGCAAAGGCTTCATTTATTAAATTTAGGGTTGCAAGCCGAGGTGCTCTGCTGCTGGCAGAGTGAGAGAAATCCGTTGAGTGACACACGAGATGATGAGAGGAAGGAAGAATGTGGGACATGAGGGATGAGGGAGACAGACAGAGAGGGGGAGATTACAGCTGGGAGGAGGAGGGGAGGTGGAGGAGGAGGAGCAGGAGGGGGAACGAGAAAGTTTACACACACCATCTGTGCATCAAAGGTGTGGCTGTGCTGGCTTGCATTCACGATGCACTGTCTGTGTGATTGTTTTTGAACGAGAGATCTCTTGAATATAGATGGTCTCATTTTCACTCCCCTGTCTGCTGAGATCTCCCTTTTTTTTTTTTTAAATTTCATCTGCACATGAGCGAACAAGTCGGCTCTGCTGTTGTGTCGCTGAGCCCTGCTGTATTAAAAAACAGAAAGAAAAAGACTTGTAATTATCTGCATGCGATGTCATTCAGTGAAATTAAAACTTTTTCCTGACTTTAAAGTTTCCTCCTGGCACCCATCAACACTTTCACAGACAACTCTTTTGCGTCTGACATGCCTGAAGAGCCAATTACATGACTAAGAATTTTCTAGTCGAGCCGGTTGCTGTCTTTACTTACAAGATTCTTTGTGCAAATGCTTCCTTATGATGCTTCACAGCAACACATAAAAAGGTAGATAAACTACTTTTTTTGCCTGTAAACATCACAATGAGCACAATCACGCCATGGGGCTAAAAAACAGAGTGATTGCTTGTGACGCAACTCCTGCTCTCCAACAGTTTGATCACACAGGGGAGTTGAAGTTTTACAATCTGACAGAGAGCGAGTATCACAACATCTCAGCCTCACGCCCACTAGTTTCTGGGTTATAGACTTCAAATCAAATCCACTGAAAGCCTTTGAGACTTCCAGAGGGAAGTCAGTTTTATTGAGAGCGTTTGATTGGTCCTGGTCTCGCTTGGATTGCCCCTCTGAAAATAACAGACATAAATTCCTGCATGGCTGCGATCCAACCAGACACCTCCACATGTCTGGGTAGCAAGCAGACCGCTATTAGGGAAGAAAAGCCCCAAGTGGCTCATCTCCCTCCTGTCTCTAAAACCGTTTTCTTTTTCTTTTTTGTGGTTTGTTTTTGGACCCAAAGGCCTCCCTCTGCAACTGTTTTTTCCTCTGCACTTTTGCTGTGAAAAAAGCCCATCAGCGGTGCTCTCTGGTGCATAATTGGTGCCATTAGCACGACGCATCACATGCTCTCAGGCGCTGTGGCTGGACGGCGAGGGTGAGGTACGCTGCTCTCTCATTCTATCTCTTTATCCCACCAACTGTTTCACACTCACAGGACTCGCAGCCATCACATTTGTGGGAGTAATGGGCCTGGCAAATTACAGCAGATCGGGCCACAGCAGGCTCAGCCTGGCAGTCACCAGGGAGCACCGAGCAGACGTGCTGATTCTACAGAACACGGCCTCCTGATCGGACAGAAAGAAGAGCCCTGGGAGGGATCATGTTAACATCCGCCGGCTGTGATTCTGATTGTTGAATCGGTGAGAGAAATCAGGCTGCACTCTCAGAAATACAGGTGCTAACTAGAACCATAAAGAGTTCTTCAGCTTGTCCCCAGAGAAGAACCCTTTTTGGTTTCTGATAGAGTCCCTTATGAAGGTTTCACTTGGAACCCTTTCAGAGAATTCTACCAAGAACCCACCATTAAGGGTTATACCTAGAGCCATCTTTGAAAGGTTTCACCTAGAACCCCCTATGAGAGGTTCTACAGAGAACCCCTCAATGGCGTAATGGTTCCACCCAGAATCCTCTCTGGGTGGAATCCTTATATCCAGAAGCCTTTCTACCTTGTAAGGCTGCTGACAAGAACCCACCCCAGGGGTTTCTACAAAGAAGTGTTTTATCTTCAAGGATTTAAACAATACTTGAATACTTGACTTCTTTCTTCCAAAAAAAAAAAGGGTTCTTCTGACGAAAAAGGTTCTTAATGTAACCTTTAGTCTTACAAAGAATCCTTGATAAACCCATTCTTTCAAAAAGGGTTCTTCAGAAACAAAGTTCTGAGTAGAGCCCCAGCCCAAGAGGAACCCTTATTTCTAACAGTGCACAGTGTGTATGTGTGTGTGTGTGTGTGTTTGTTTGTGTGTGTGTGTGCATGTGTGTGTGAGGAAACTTTAGATAATCTTCATATTGGGAGTCTGGTCACACATCTCGGTGTGTTATGCAGAAGTTGTACGAGCCCAAGTGAACACAAGAGACTCTGAGTAACAACTTGTCTAAACACAATTTCCTGGCTGATTTCATTGATTATTTTGCTAAATTTAGTTCTGCTCTGTCACTGCGATAGATAGCTCACAATTTAAACTCAAACACACATGCAGCAGAGACAGAGACAGACATGCAGCTCAAACATGCCCTCCCACACACACAGATGGTCTGAGAGATGCCTCGACAATTAAGCTGATCCATTTAAAGTCTCTCACTGTAACAAGCGAAGGAAGCCTGCTGCTGGATCTTGCTGTTCTCTGAGGCGTGCTGATTCCTCTGCGCTCCGCCGGGCCTCCCGGGGCCTTTCTGTGTGACCGAGCCCTTTCTTAATTACACCTGAGAGCAGCGAACAGCTGCTCCTCTTCCACATCTGTGTCTCCATCAATCAAGCCTGTGAAGGGGCTTATGTGAAGCAAACTGGCAAACATATAAGACCGTCTCTATCACGTGCTTCTACACTGATCTGATTCCTCTGTGCTTCACAAGTAGGAACAAATACCTGTGAAAGACCCTGATTTTGTACCAAGTTGGCAGCAACACATGTGAAATTAAATCTGCCTGTTTTTTCCTCTGCCAAGAGGCAGAGCTCACCTTGTCCTGGGAGCATTCATGTATGAGGGGTGGAAAATGTACTGATAAAAATGAGATGAATGCATGTGAGCTGAAAAATAGTGGGGTAAAAAAAATATATGTGAAATCTGGCTTGTAAATATAGACAGTGCAGGCGGTGCAGTTGCACTGGGACCTGTGGGGTGGGGTGCTCTGGCAAGTGGCTCAGATTACCATCTCGGACATGCGCTTGTATACAAAGAGGAAATCGGGTTAAAGCTACTGCGAGTTTTTAACTGGTTATAACAGACGTTATTATTTTGTTGGAAGCACTGCCACTTTTGTTCCACAGGGGCCTCTAAAATGACAAAATATGAAAGTCCCTTGTCATAGCTTTAAATGAAAAATAGCAGCATTTAGCAGGTTTCTTTTTTTTTTTTTTGGTAAAATAGTCAGTAACAATTTATAACAAAATTCTAAGCTTATTCTTATTCTACATAAACTATAAATAAATTATAGAAAACGATTCAGTTGAATAATTTCTCATTTCAGGGGGTATTTTAGTCATGAATAAATATGCAATGATGTTTGCTGAATAACGTGTGTTGTTATTTTTATTTCTAGTGACAAACCTCTATTTGATCATTTGATAAGATGATACATTGTGTGAAATGAAAAATGGAGTCATAAAGTGATTTCATTATGCAGTAGACCATATAGAGTTAAAGTGAATTTGATTAAAAACAGTGGAAAATAGAGTTTAATCATTTTCCCTGACTTACACTCATCATTCACAACACAAAACTGTCATTTATCCCTTCAGGAAAGTGGCTTCAACGGTGGGATTAACAAAAAATAACTGAAAAAATGGAAGTGATGTAAACGAATATGAATTTAAAAATTGACTGATGACATTTATTGTTTACAGCAATTATTTTTTTGTGATTCTTCTGGTCAAACTATCAATCAAAAACTTCACCCACTTTCCTTAAATGATAAATGTCAATTTTGTGTTTTGCGTTGGCTCCGTTTTCATCATATCACAACTGTTTTAATCAATCTGTCTTTAATTTCACTCAATTTTTAACGTTTTATTTTATTTAATTTTTTGTTACTTCCATGGTCATGGGCATTGAAATTAAGTTATTTCTGAGGACAAAGCATTACCTTGTGGACAGAGCTCAACTTTCCAAACATGACACTTATAATAAAAGTGGCTGATTTTCTGTAGCTCACATATTTTTAACACTTTGTATACATTTTTGATACAAGTGATTCATCCCAGGGAAGACTGTGAAAACCAAGTAAAGGTTTCTGAAGGACATCAACGTTGTTTTATTTTAATGTCCTTTATAGAAATAATACCAAAAGAACAGAAAAAGGTAAACAATTGGTTTAGGATTTCCTGCTCTACCTTTTCGCTGAAGCTGCAGTATCACATGTTGGCCCAGCATCAGATTAAGAACAAAGATGGAATAAGATTTAGTGTTTTATATTATCAGTCGAGCAAATATTTCCCAACAGAAACCATATTTTTTCTTTGAATGTATTGGCACCGCTGTGAAGCATAAATATTTATCAGGGCTCACAAAGGTTAAGTGTGTGGGAGTAATAGAATCTGGCAGCTGAAAATATTGCTGAAACACAACATCTCCAGATTGTTTTGCAAGATGGAAAGCTTCAAGAAACCACCAGGGCCGCTTAATGGCTTTTGCATCACCAAACATCTCTGAAAATGTTTTTGGCTCATTGTGGAAAAATGTTCAGCACAATAAGCCTCATCAATATTGCAGCTTGTTGCCGCCTCACCGGTTTGAATTTTGACTTTGCAGACTATGATTTACCCTCAGCATGTCAAAAGTAATGTAGCACTATAGTGTTACAGCAGGTGTACAGTTAAAGACAGTGGAGGCAGAGGCAGTGTTCTGTTTTAGTCTTTTGTACAATTTAAACAGAATAGTTTGTCATTTTTGGAAATGATTAGCTTAGCTTAGCATAAGGATTGAAGACAGGGGAAACAGCCAGCCTTGTTGGAAAAACAAGACAAAATAGCGAGCCTGGGTCTGTCCAAAGTAGGTGTGCACAGAGATTTCTTTATCTGTCTGTGTTCAACCAACAAAATTATCTGTCTTTGTATCTGTGTTTGGATAGAAGACCAGACGTAGGTGTGGTTTATATGTTAAATAAGGCAAATGATTTATTTTCATGGGCAATGCAACTGTTGTGCTTTCAAAGCATCAAGTTGATTCAATATTAGGATATAATTAATTCTGAAAAATATTTCACCAAATTCATACTATACTATAAGAAAATGAAAAAAATATCATTTTAAATCCTTTTTCAAATATTGTAATATTATAGTATATTACACTATTAAAATTAAGCCCTTGTGTAAAAATGTACTTGGATAAAAGTAAAAAGTTTTCTACATTACATTTTGAAAAATATATTTTTCCAGAATAATAACAAGCAAATTCAGACAGAAGAAATATATGTTTATCATCTCATTATTTGTACTTTCCTGGGTAAATCAGGTAAATTAGCCTTTGGTGGCAGATTCACGGGTCACGGGTCCAAGATGGCAGTGCTTGTATCCGAGATATTACAGTTTCATTTTTGTATAGTGGGAGGAAGTGCAGCCATGCCATCCATCTTTATTTATGTCAGCGCTACAGACATGAGAAAGTTATTGATTCTCTTATCTAGCTCTTGGTAAGACAGTGACCTATCACAATTTCCATAATGTTAAGTTATTCCCTCAGTGCATTAAAATGTTTGCACCTGCATCTTTCTGAGACAGCAGCAGCTATGAACATTCACTTACTACTTATTAAAATCAAATTTCCACACTTTTATCATAATTTTATGGACAAGCGTCTAAACTTACATGATGCGCACACGCATACAATAGAAAAGGTTTTCCCCAGTTTTAGATGAGGAGCAAACAGTGTCTCACACATTATAAGTCGTTAGCCTAATAGCATCATTGCCTAAGTCATATTTTGATGTTTTTGGAAACATTTTGGCTTTATGGCCAGATGTAGGTCTGACCAGTCTTCTTTCTCAGGTCTATAGTCCTTCTCTAACTCCTCTAAATCGGTATCATCAAGTTCATTTCCTGACCCTGAAGCAGAAGAAAAGAGGGGTAAGGTAACACTTTATTAATCCCCCATAGGAGAAATTCAATTTGTTACAGCAGCATAAGAATTTTAAATGAAAATAAAGTGCACTGACATCAATACAACAATAAATACAATGCTACACCTTAGACAAGTAAAACAACTTTGGTCATGTTTAAGAAAGTAAAACAACTTAGGTTATGTTTAGGCAAGTAAAGAAGGTGCTGCTGAGTGTTTTAACACAATAAACCCTGTTAAACGAAGGTCAGCTCTTTACAATAGCAACAGCACTACATCATACTTTGTCACAGAAATGTGATTACAAGTTTAAACACACAGTTCATAATTCCTATGATCAACTGACAGTACATTTACTGTATAGAAAGTTGAGGAAAGGTGAACCAGCTTACCTGGTGAATCAAAGAGAAGAGCTAATGCTTCACTTGCAGACAGCTGAGCCCTGTTTTTAGTAGCTCAGAAAAGCCTAAGTCAAAGAGATGACTTAAGCAAATAGTGATTTTGGAGTGTAACAAGCATTCTGATAGGCTTAGGACATAGGCGATAAGGCAGGGTGAAGCAGCAGTGTCAGGAGAGTAGAGTTAGGCGGATATCTCAATTTGGCCAAAAAATGACTTAGGCAGTTATGCTATGAGTGGACATGTCGCTTACCTTTAGCAGGTAAACAACCTGCATATTAACTCTAAACATGTCAGTGATTAAACGTATAATGGAAGAATGAGATGAGTAGATTGCATAATGATGAGCCATTTTCCAGATCACAGTTTTAAGGTTTTTATTCAAATTCATGTGAGTTTCTTACAAACTAGACTTGAAGTACCTCAGTTTCCATCCTGAGCATCCTGACACCATGACACACTGTAGCAGCTGCTCAGATTTTGTGATATTATGTAGAATAAAATGCATAATTGAATCAATATGAACACAGACAGCTAGTCAATAATACATACGATCACTTTATGTGCTGTATCTCATTTTGTGTTTCGTAAACATAAACTGCAATATTGGATCAATAGTGATGTTCACTCTGCAGCAGTGCTGGTAAACTTGCTCAGTGCTCTGGAGCTACAGCACATATTGATTCAATACCGCAGTTTATTCGATGAGATGGCCTAAGGTATATTTTGATCAAAGATAGGAGAACTAGCGCACAGAAATGCAAGCTACTTAAACATGTGCATTCATCAAGTGAGCTGTTTGTTTGTTCTGCTTGTTTTTCACATCCCAGCCATTTGGGAAAATCAAAGTAGTGACGACAGCTTGAGTCTGATCCTTTGATTCTCTTTGTTACATTATATAATGCAGCAAAATCGCCATCTTCATCTTATTTTTTTGAGGAATGCACTGATATATATTTTTTAATAGTGATTTCACCATGGTAAGTAAGATTATTTAAAAGAAGAAAAAATGTACAACATGCTTGATTTGCTGTTAATCATATACAAAAAAAGATTGCATGATAGTCATCATGACAGTCACAGTCGGTTGTCAGGTTTATGGTTTTCCTGCTGCATTGGGCTACTTTTGATGTGTTTTTTTTTTGTCCACTGGTTGGGTAGACCTATTCTGCATGAAAATGACATGACTAATATCTATAAATAAAATCCATATCGCAAATGAAATAACTTTTTTATAACCAAATCCACATGGACATGGGACATGTCACACACGCCCACAGACAACAGACACACATGCCTATGCTCTCCACCCACCAGCACCAGTTTTATTGGATGTTGGGCTGGTTTTGATCTGCCGTTTAGCCGGTTATGTCACACAGACCTGGTAACCCTGGTCATAATCAATCATTCCTCTGTGGCAAAAGGTTAGCACTTCTTCTTCAGAGCTGCACTGATCAATATTTCCATAATGGCAATAGATCAAATGACTGTATTGTGCAAGCTGTCACACCTACAGATTAACCCAAAGTAAATCATTACTAGGCTCTGCAGTTCATCCAGCTCTACAAAGTGTTAGCTTCTTTTAATTGTTTGGTTTCACGGCTCACAACTTTAATGTTTTGGTTCACTGTTGTCTTTCATACATCTTGTTTCAAGCAGCAACCTTTTTCAAAGAAAAAGCTCTAAAAACTAACTGCACACTACATTTCCCTCAGGTTTTGCTGAAGGGCAAAGGTTGATTATTGGACACGCATTTCTCAGGTGGACAGAGACATGACAACTGCTGCATGTGAATGCTAGCACATTAGTCATATCAACTTAAAGCTAATTTGCAACATTTCTGGTTTAAATGTTTCAAACGCTATACACATGTTGAGTTTTGTACTGACATCATCCCAAATGTTTCCAACAGTGTTCAAAGGATGAGAAATCTGTAATTTATTCCTGCTAGTCATTTCTAGCTACTTGCAATAACTTCAAAAAAAGATGGGATACATCAGAGAGTGAGGAAGGAAATCTGTGAATGTCATTGAATGAATAAATCTAAAACACTGAATGTGACTGAACTAATATTGTTAGTTATTAGTTAGTTATTGCCTGTTTGTGAGAGACCCAAACACATTTACATATTGTGTGTTTAATAAGGTGATTGCATGTCAGTGTTTATATAGTGTTTATAGCTTATTGAATGGCGCTGAAATGGTGAAAAAAAAAATATATATCAAACACTACAACTTTAGCATCACAAGAATTGCTCTGACCTCAAGTTTTTAACATTTTGAAGCCATAAACTCAGCATGCGTAAGAAAGTGGTCAGTCATACAAGTTGTACCACAGAACATTGATTAATTTAATGAGCAGCCACTAATAAATCAGTGTCACAATGAAATCTTGTTTGGATTCTTTTGACACGAGAATTTCAGGTATATTTTGGCGGTTACGCTGTGGCTTTTTGGCACCAAGCAATCTGTTGACAGGAGAGCAGCCTGACCGGTTTTTAGTCATCATTAAATGTCACATTACAGCCATACCACCATGTCAGGCCATCAGATAAGTTCAAAACACAGTACCATCTTATGACACTGACTATTTGGTTTGTGCCTTGAAATGCAAGCAATAAAAATCCAAGGAGAGACTTTGTGACAGTGTTGACATTACTTTCTTTCTAGAAACAGCTGATATTTTCAGACACAAGTCAAAATATAGATATTTTTTTTCAGAAGAGGTTGCAATTTATAATATTCTACTATATAAAATCTGTCATTTGTCATTAGCACCTAAGAAGAAAGGAGAAAGCCAGCATTAATGTGAAACTCAAAGGATAAATATGACTGTTTCAAAATCACCAGTGAAATAATCTCTCTATCAGCTGAAAACAGTTGGACACAGAGATGATTTACAGGCAGGTTTCATAGCACAGTTAATGTCAGCTGCATATAAAATGCCTTGGAGCTACTTTACAAAAGCTGTTAAGCATCATATCAATCATTAGGATCATTAGGATTTAACATCTCAGTACAACCTTCTTCCACATCCATTTTTATGTCCGTGCTGGTGTTAAGACCAGAGCGAGTGGCTGCTGTTCCTCTCTGCTTTGGTGGGGCCTTTCCCCTCCTCTTTACTGCGATCACTGCAACAATCACTCCGACCACCAGCAGACCCACCAGTGCTGCTCCCACAGCATACGCAGTCACATTAGGGTCTCCTGACGAGTCAGTTTTAGGGCTTGGCTCATTGTCTTGGTTCACTGGTTCAACAGTCACAGGCTTGATATCCACATTTTTTATTATGCTGGTTAAGCTCAAAAATGTTTCCTGTTTTAAGATGCACCTGTGTGTGTCATGCCAGTCATCAACACCAAAGTCGTCCTGAGAATCGTAATCAGTATAATCATCTTCGTAGACATCATCCTCCTCCAGGAACTCAGGGCCTCCTAAAACAACACACCAGTACAGCCCCTCATCTTTTGGCTCCAAGTGGGAGATCGTTAGCGTGGAACCATTTTCTGATAGAGTCAGTCTGCCCCGCAGATCCTCTGGGATGGCAACAGTCTTGTCATTTGAGTCATGGATAAGTTCGTGTCCACCTGATGGCTCTAGGCGGTACCACTGCACCCTCTCAGAGTTATCTTCGCCAACATCACAATGTAGCAAGACGTGCCTGCCTTCAAAAATTTTTTTAACTTTGGATGACGTACTGGTGCAAAGAGCCAGCGAATACTGAACCTCATTAGAAGGTGAGATGCATGAATAGACCCCAATATGGTCATCAGAGACTTTAGGAATCACCAGTGAGAAATCTTCTGATTTATCACCTGATGATATGTACATCTGATTGTTCCTCACACTGCTGTCATTGATTTTTCCTAGTGGTGTCTCCCACTGCTGATTGTTACCATCAGAGGGACAGTTTAGTACCACTCTGTCCCCTTGAGAGGCAAAAGTGTCCATTTTCACACTGTTATCTGGCAGGTACATGTTTTGGAAGCTGAGACAACTCTTACCTTTGATCACAAGACAATAAAACTGGTGGTTATTCTTTAACATGCTGTTGTTGAGCAAGAGCAATGCTCCTCCGTCTCTGACCTCCACAACGCCCTGCAGCTCCTCCACCAGAGGCAACATACTGCTGTCAAGGAAGAGTGTGAGCTTATAGTCTGGGTACAATTCATGGTACCAGTGCACAGAGTTTCCCTCCAGGCCAATGGAAGTGCTGTTGCACAAAAGCTCAGTCGCTCCATCTTCTTTCTTCACAATGATCTCTTCAGATTCAACCTCCTTGTCGCACACAAAGAGCTGCTGTTCGTGCCGGGTGGTGAGCGTCCGGTTCTGCCAACATTCCCGCCTATAAATCCCCGAGTCCATGTGTGTGAGGTGACTGATCTGCAGCCCGAGCAGGTGTTCATTTTTGTTGATGCGGATGCGACCCTGGAGATCTTCAGGAGGTGTAACAGGTGTGGCATCAGTTGAGGAGTTGCCAAGCAGTTGGTCTCCCTCAGGACCAACTCTATAAACAACAATATAATCCACTCCGAAACAATATCCCATCTCGATAATGCTGTCCTTTGCTTTGAACACGGGCTCCACCTCCTCACTGTGGACCTCGTGGAGAAGAAAGAGAAGCAGAAACTCCAGAAACCTGATGGAGGTCATGTTGTGCGTCTGTCCTGGGCCATGTGTTTGTCACAGTCTGAGAAGTGTGCCTGGTGTGATGCATCCACTTCAGTTTGTCACTCTAGTTCCGCCTCCACTTAATACCAGTTTCCTCCTCTTTCACATTCTTCCTCAGACGTAGACAAACACACACTGCCTAAGAGTGAAAGGCGTAGGAACACACACGCACACACACACACACTCACACACCCTTGGATGCATGTCAAGTGACTTTATGAGTGACAGGAGTGGGTGGAGCGCTATTAAAGTCATTAAAGTAATAGTGACAAATCTGAGACAACCAATAAGGCGAAACAAAAGCCAGGAGACAGAACATAAAAATAACGCTCCTGGTTGTACATTAAACGTGTTAATGTGCAGTTGGACAGGTTTTGACTCAGCTGTGGGTGTGGTCAGTCACCATGCAAGGTCGCTCAGCAGCAGTTGGAGGGAGTGTTTATGTGTGTTTTTGCGGGAATTCCGTGCAAGCAAGCACAATCACATGTTTGCTAATGCATGCAACAGTGAGCGCTCTAATCTGAACTACATCTTGAAGTATCAGGTAATCTGTATCAGATCTCTGCTGCTGGGCAGATACCATTGTGTTATTTGCTTTTCATTGTGAGGAAACATAAAAAAAAAAATCTCCCAGTCTTGTGCTCTTTATCAGCTGGAAGGAGTTCTGTCTGACTGCTGCTTTCATATTTGGCAACAGTTTGAGTAATATGATGCATAAAACCTGTAAAATCAGCCTCAAGTCAAACAATGTTTAGGAATAGAAACATTTATGCTCATCAGTGCTTCTGCTAATGACTTCATGATTGCACTTTGCATCAAAATAAATGTGTTTCATATTTTTCATATTGTTATATTCAGTTTTTATACTGTCATTGTAATGTGTAATCTGGGTTTTAATCATACGATCTGTTAATAGTAAAACAAGACATTTTCTTGGCTGATCTTATGCCTAATAACTCTGCCTAATAATAAATTTAATTTATATACCCCAGCATCACCAATCACAGTCCATACAACATGTTTAGCCATCAAACAAAAGAGAACAAATAGAAGAAAACTCAGGAAGACCAACACAGGGGGATCCCTCCCCCAGTAAAGACACACATGCAGTAGATGTCCTGTGTACAGAATATATCAACATAGTAACATTACATTATAAAGAACCAGGATGACAAAATTATAGAGGGATTGTATTTGCAACATCTTCCTTACTTGCTATGAAAACAGTATTAGGATAAGAACAAACCCGTAGATACAATGAAACATCATAAAATAATAGTAAATAAAGTAATGATCAGTGTAAACAGTATACATAAGACTCGCTGTGTTTTTGTTACTTTAGAATAAGCCCTAGTTACAGAAGGTGGCAGTCCTCTTCCATGGAGGCCGCCACGTCACACCACCAGGTTTCTACAGTAGCCCAGACGGAACAAACTAAAAAGTGGCTCTAGATACGACATTTTGCCTTTGGCATTTCTGGGCCACCATGGGTTCTCCTACACAATCGGAAGAGGAGAGTGAGACGCAGTGCTTGTAATGTGAAAGCTCACCACTATGCCACTAAATCCTACGCACGTGTGTGCATGCGATGTCCAGATGATAAATATGAATCTCATGGGATGCTGAACAACTTTTAGGTGTCACCAAACAGACCTGAGTCACCCGACCTCCTCTCCACCATGGAAACTGGGAAAGAGGACAAACTACATAAACTCACAAGAGACAAATCTTAAGTGCACAATTCATACAGATAGGAACGTGAACAGTAGACAGATATGTTGTTGTCTTATAGCTGAACTCCTTCACTTTATGAATGGAAAAGCTCTTTCCAGCTAATAAATAGTGCGAGCTAGCTGTGCTAATCTAAAAATCAATGTTGTTCTCACTGATGTTGCATGCAAGGTTAAATGACTGCTCCCACATTCCACAACAAGGACATCATTTAAGTCTGCTTTATCAAGAATTCCACTGCTCTTGTGATCTTGATGAAACAGGCTCCCTATCTCCTCTCAGATTTTTGCCTGGAGTCTACTCTAATATTTCGGTGGCAGTGCCTGGGAAAGTCCTGTACTCTAGTCACCTGTGTGTAAGGGGGGGGGGGGGGGTTTCAAGTGGTGACTTTGGCATTATGAAGGGAAATTACGTTGTTGGTTACTGAGAGGACGCCTGGCTAGCTTTACAAAGGTCAGTGGACTATGGGAAAGCACCCAGAGGTCCCAGATGAGGAAGAGATGAGACAATAGTCACTCAGTTGCCGCCAACAGATATACAATGTGGAAAGTTTTCTTTCTTAGACTTTTTTGATGAGGCACATTTTACTGCTCAGCTCCGCAAAGCAGCACCCAAGATCTCTGACAGCCTGTGCCGTACTTTGCTTGTGTTGCCCAGAGGCAGTTTGGAAAAGGTTCTTCCTTCATCTTCCAGTTCTTTACCTTTGTTTACGTCTTTGTGCCAACATCTGGTCTGAAGCTCTGTGTTTTGTCTCTTGTTGATGCTGTTGCTCTCCACATTCTGGTGACTGCGCTGTAACCTGGTTACAGCTGCTTCTTTAATTTATGCAAAATCCCCACGGAGTGAAGAGTTAAAGGTATAGTTCTGATGATTTGATGTAGGGTTGTATGAAGTACTAATTGCTAGCCAGTGTGTCACCTACAGGCGATGTCCGTCAGCATGACCCAGAGAGCTTTTCCAAACTATGAGTGTGCCAACAGGCTTTTACTATAGGTAATACACTGACTATCGACAAGTACCTCATACCACCCCACTTCAAATAATCCAAATTATCCCTTTAATAGTCATGGTGGCCATTTTAATCACATTAAGGCAAGTTAGACAGTGTACACCAGCTATGCATGTATTAGAGAAACTATATATGTATATATGTATGGAGAGGATCACATTGGATCACAAACATGTCATGAAGCTTGGATTGGAGGAGTCATATTGGCAGTCTCTCTTTATGTTCATGGTTCTGTCTATCTGCCCATTTCATCCTTCCAGTGACAAATTCTCATTGCCTTTTCTTGTATTTGGTCCTTTGGACTTTTGTTTTAATCCTTGGTATTGTTTTTAGTCCCTAGTTCCTGCAGAAACCGGATGAGCATTCTTGCAAGACATGGATCCTATTGCGTGACTTTACTCAAACCCTTGAAAAATGCCAGGGAAGCAGTTGTCAGGTTGACTGCCAATAGGTGACGAGTGAATGACACTGTTTACTCTGCAGGCCCACATGCCATATAATACCCCAGCTTCCAGTATAGAGAAAGTTCATTCCCATGAAACAGATGCAAAAACAAATCTCTGTCTCTCTTTTCTGTGTTGCCGCTTGGACACAGTCCGTCTGAGACACATAAAAACTCTTAATAAGAACAGTGAAAACAACATCAGGGCACTTTGATGACCAGCGTACTCCTGTCAACATATTGGACATTAAAAAAGAGAGAAGCACCAACCTGTTTTCCTTTGAGGCATATCATCTGTTTACTAGTACATAAACTATAATGAACCCAGCTACCCACTCAGCAGCAGCAGCAGCAGCTTCCGTGCTGCTGAGGGAACAGCTTGCAGAGCTGGTGATCAAGCATCATGATTAAGCACCAACTGCGAGAAAACTCTCCGTGTGTTCAGTCCAATTCAGCCCTGCACTGATTACACTCATCAGGGCCCCGTATGCTGCAGGGTTTGGAGGCGCACCAACTGCTGTTTGAGATACAGATTTTTGCCAAAATTATTTAATTACTGGACATATGGGCCGCAATAAAAGAGCAGAGCTTTGAAAAGAGGGGAGAAACGGGGGCAATGGGAGCGTAAAATCAAATAACATTAACATTTCTACACAGACTCCTCTACAGTCTGCATGAAAGATGATTTTTCTTTTCTAAAAAAAAAAAAAAATCAAAGGTATTTCAGGGTCACATTTTGTTGCGCTGCTTTGCAGTACCCGCCACCGCTCCTGCGTGTCGCTGTGGTGCAAAAGACAACAGTAGAAGAAAAAGTCAGTTTCATAATAAAACGTCACTTCCCCTGACCGCTGCTAAAGGTAACTCATCTTCTAACAAACATATCGATGTACTGGCTAAACTCTCCACATATATATACAAACGTCTGTTAGTAATGACAGACAGAAGTCATGTTAAATCACGGGCTTAAATCACATTTTGTCCCGCGATACCAGTGGTGTAGCCGTAACGTCCTGGTCTCATAGCAGAGAGCAAGCTAACTACTTAGCATGTTTGATCAAATAAAATACTGGAGTTAATTCAAGCATTTTAAAGCGACTTAAATAATTTCTTCCAATCCTTAAAAATTTGAAAAGGAGTGCCTCGGTGAATTACTTGCGTTATATATTGATTAAATCCTTTTTGAAGTTAATTCAATAAATTTTTCTGTTCTTTATATATTTGTATAATCATTATTTCTATTGGTTTTTATTTGGTTTTTCTTAATTTCTGTAGTATGTTTTTGATTCATGCTGCTCGGATTTTCTGCTAGGTGTGTTTTTAATGATACTACCTGTTTGTTATTTGACGATGTTGAATAGAGGTTAATTAAATCAAGAAGACTTTTATTTTGAAATCGTAAAAATATTTAGAGGCGTAACTTCTGGAAGCATGTGATGATTTATGCCATTATCTTCTGTTCAGGACACTGTGTCATGATGTGTAACATCAATAAACAAAAACAACAACAGCTGGGTACTCGCTGTATCAAAAGGAGGGAGATTATACTACAAGGTGCTTTTAAGAAATGTAATCACTAAACGTAAACAGTTTAAAATACAGGTAAAAGTCCAAAGGTTATCTGGTGGAAAATGCATAATGAAGACATATTTCTGTCAGTGTCCTGTGATAGGGCTATGCAAAATATTGAAATTATGATGTGCAATTAAATATCGTCCTACATTATGGATGTCATTATATCATGATATGGCACATATTGTCTTTTCCTGCTTATAAAGACTGCATTACAGTAAAGTATAACTGTTCTAGCTGTTCTTATTATTATATTTGGCTTTACCCACTTGTAATTATATTGTCATTAAATCCACATTACTGATTATTTATAAACAATCTCATCTTTTGTGAAAACATCAACATAGAGGTATTTAGTCAAAAATATAGTGACATTTGATTTTATCCATATCACCCAGCCTTACTTTATATACTGTTGGGTAGTAGAATCCAGAACTGTGCATTATATTCTATGAACTCATTACTATTTGAGATTTTACAGTAGGTTACTTCAGAGCAAATATATCCAGATTATATCATATATTGTGGCATAGCCTAAAAATATTCTGTAAAATATTATATATTATAATATATGATTTATAAGCCATGTTGCCCATCTCTATCCATACAATACTGTTCTAAAAGTTCATTTGTTTATATTTACTTTTCTCATCTGTGTGGCTCAGTGACAGGTCAACAGGGAGCTCCAGAAATATCTCCTGGCTTTGCCTCATCTCAGGATGATACTGTTTTACTGCATGATACTTATCGGACTTGCGGAACAAACAATTTCCTCTCTTGATAGAAGCACATGTCCAGCCATGCTCGACCTCTGCCTTTACAGAACATCACCACGGCTACTACAAGTGTTTGTTTAGTGTCAGAATTGGTGGTGTTACTGTGCGACCAGCACAAGCTGTCATTTTCTAGCTTCCTCTGCCAGCTTTACAGGGTGAAGCATGTATTTTTAGTAAGTAGTTATGTTTCCTGCCTGCTTGGTTGTCACCCACTGCAGTTTCTTCTTCTCTCTCGCCTTAGGTGACCAGCCTCAGGACTTCGCATCAATGTTGCGGTTGATCGCAAAGTCTCTGTGCCTCCGGTGCCAACGTGTCACAGCTCTACCTTTAAACCTGAGGCCATGTGCAACGCTGGGCTCAGCAGAGAACCAGCAGACAGTGGAACATCTCTATGATCTCTCTGTGGACATCCAGAAGGTCCGGAAATTCAAGGGCTGGGTCCTCCATCAGAGCCCGGCCTACACTAAGGAGGTGGCTGACCTGCTGAAGGACATGGGAGCCTCGGGCTCCATCATCGCCCGGATCCTAACTAGTCACCCTGAGGCAGTCCTCTGTCACCCAGAGCAGGTTCAGGCTCAGAGGGACCTGTGGATGTCTGTGTGTCCAAATCAGAAGGAACTGGTTGGTATCATCGAGAAATTCCCTGCCTCTTTCTTTACCTCCTCCAGTCACCATGACAACCAGCAGGACAACATTGTTTACTTCCAGAGCTTAAACCTCAACAAACGGATCATCACTAAGCTCATGGCCAGCGCTCCTCAGAGCTTCAGTCGGCCAGTGGAGCAGAACAAGGTGATGGTGCACACCCTCCAGCAGGCCTACCAGGAGCTCGGGGGTGAGGAGGCCAACATGAAGATCTGGCTTCAGAAGCTGCTGAGCCAGAACCCGTTTGTTCTCCTCAAGCCTCCAGAGGTGCTGAGGCAGAACCTGCTGTTCTTGAGAGACAAGGGCTTCAGCACCGCAGAGCTCCTCCACCTCCTTTCCAAACTCAGGGGCTTCGTCACTGAGCTGAACCCGGACAGCATGCATCGCACGCTGGTGTACTCACAGGACGCCATGGGCTGCTCCGAGGCTGAGCTGCGGGACATCATCCTCAACTGTCCGGCTGTGCTTTACTACCCCGAGGCTATTCTTGCTGAGCGCATTAAGGGCCTGCTCAGTGCGGGCATCAGCATGCCTCAAATAATTGAAACGCCAACCGTTTTGGAGCTAACCACGCAGATAGTAACTTATCGCATCCAGCGACTGAGGATGCACGGTTATGACGTAAGGATGGGTAGTCTGGATGTCCTAACTGGCACTAAGAAGGACTTTGAGATGAGCTATGGAAAACTACAGCTACGCAGAGAAAGACCCATTTTTAACCCTGTTGCCCCTTTAAGAGGAGATAACTGACAGAGGTTATTAAAGCTGTAAATTAAAGCTGTAACTGGATCTGTACTGTTCTTGTGATTATTTATGATGTCAGTGTCAGATTAAAGTGTCTTAAATCTAAAGGTGCATTCATTTTAAGCCTTTAACTTATAACCAGTTATATATGTTTATTCATGTAGTTAAATTAAACAGCATATTATCTTCAGTAGATGGTGGTCAGCATGACCCCAGTTTTGAGAAGCTGAGAGGTGCACCAGTAAGCAAGAAAGTAATCTACTGCTGTGGACACGGTCAGCAACAAAACTTGTTTTAGCCACTTAAAAAAGGCCATCTAATAAAAATTTAGATCAGTTTAAGTGTACACTATATTTAGGATATTTTCACAGATTTAACTTTGCTGTCAGACAGTCTTTCCTGAAGGGAAATCAATGTTATATGAGCCAAATATTGCTCTCTTGTTCAATCAGACTCCAGTGGCAAAATCAGTCATTTTACCTCAGAGAGCCCAGGGGTTGCTGATCTACTGCTGCCTTGATTGGTCATTTGCTTTTGTTACTGTGGGACTAATGTGTTTTTAAGGTAAATTCATATGAACCAATGTGACAGTGACACAGACATAGAACCAGGCAGTAGTAGACCAGTATTTCCTGGGTTCTGCAAGGTAAAATTACTGATTTCACTAACTGAGCAATATTTGGCCCTTATAACGTCAGTTTCCTGTCAGAAAAGGCTGTCTGACAACAAAGTAAAGCAGTGAAAATATTCTAAATATAGTTCACACTTAAATTGATGATAATTTTGTTAGTTGGACCTTTTTAAGTGGCTAAAATATCTTTTGTTGCTGACCAGTACGTTGCTTAGCTTCAGTGCTTGTGACTTTCTCTGCTTCTCCAAACTGAAGGAGTGTTGTCCGCCGTCTACTGTAAGTAATACACTGACTATGGCTAAATACCTTGTACAACATCACATCGAGTAATCTGAATCATCCCTTTAATGGGTGTAAATACAGGCTGTGACAGATATAATATTGTTTTTTCTACGTGTGCTTCATACTCAGGCTCAGGCAAAGTTATAGTGAAGAGAATTACCCCTTATGCTGCCAAAATCCTGTAGAATGAAAACTAATCCAATTAACAAACTTGGTGTGAATCATGTGACTCAAGAAGTTTGTTAATATTTTGTCAAGCCCTGGTTTTCCTCTAATTAGGTCGTCTGAATCTTAATACCAATGCAAAAATGTGTCAAGTTGATTTTTTCACTCGTAGTTCAGACCAAAGGCATACACCCTATTTATCAGAGAGTCTGACGGTGTTATGCATGAAAAGCAGCACACTTTTATTACAGATGTAAATTTTCATTGTAACAGATGAGCGTGGTGATCTAACAACTGTCTAGAGTGATATCAGGAAGTGAGAAATGCAATGGCCTCTTTATGTGTCACACTTTGATGTAGGCTAGTCCCTTGCCAAATAAAGAATCTATTACAGCTTATTTACAAGTTACCTCATCACATAACACAACTTGTGACATAATCATGTAATGACAGACGTACTGACTCGTCTATCAAATGCATTACCGACTGTAACCAAGGACAAACAAGGCTCTTCAAACCATTTTATTTACAGCCTGTGCAAGTGTCTCATTTTCACACAATGTTCTTGGCAGCACAACTGTTCCCCTCAGGGAGGAAATCTAACTGTGTCTCAGATTTTTATTGTTACTTTACAGATGGAGACACTTTATTATAAGCTATTTCGCCGTTGAAATGTCACTTTATTATCATTTCAAATGAATTCAAATGCACCCACACGTCGCCATAAAAAGGAAGAAAAGTGAAGTTCCTTTCATTTGGATTGGAAGTGGCTTATTTGACCGCACTCCGCAATCTTTTTTCAAAAAGAAAGCTCTGGTTCATTTATGCAAAATAGATTTTCCATTATGTCTGGCTTTATTAACAAGGTTTTCATGTCTCTATTTGCATCATATGGACGTAAAAGAGACTGCATTTGGGTTAGTACCCACATTTATTTTAGTATAAGCCACAAAATCAATATACAATCTCACTGAGCATTGTCTAAACCAAGAGAGGTCATCTTAAAATGTCCCCTTGTCTCATTTTGAATATGTCTTAATGTTTAAAAGCCAGCAAGAGCCCTTAAAACACGCTCTCTTTTTTGCTTTTTAATGGGAGTGAGCTTCCCAGATAATGAAGACATGACTTTATGCCTCAAGGGTCCTTTGCTCTCGTAATGTGCACGATGGGGGTCACAACAAAAAGAGAGAGGACTTGTGTGTCCGGAGGGAGGAGGAGGGGGGGGGGGGGGGGGGGTCATATACGTTAACAACTTCCACTTCCCATCTGCGGCCGTCTGCATCACTCAGCATGGCTTCGTAGTCATGGTGATAGCCACTGGGCAGATGATGTGAAAGTGAGTGCATCTGGTAATGAATTTTAGCTCTGCAGATGGATGCTTGACTAGTGTTCATTTCCAAACCATTCACAACATGGGATCCCTGAGGGGCTACAACAGTACCTCAAGTACAGCAGCTGATGTACTGAAGGTTACTAATTTTACGCAGACATCAGTGACATTTTCTTTAATTTCACGTGTTACAAGGTTGTATCCTTCAGTATTAAATGCGAGGAGTTAATCAGGGTGTATCACAGCGAGGCAGATTAGACAAGGCCTCAGGTGTATTAATGCATGTCACCTCTATTTCTTACCCACTGTCCCCTTGTCCTCTGTTGACTGCTGTGTCGTCTCGCACTGTGCTCTTGAATTACACCAACCAGCCAGAGAGGTTAATAAGAGGGGATATAAATTGTCCTCGTTCATTTCAGACGTGACAGTGGTTGATATTAGCTACGCTTAACATCTTGCTTTTATGGGTCTTATCTCACCAGAAACAGATGACATCTGTAATTAAAAGCTATGATTCCTTGCTGAAGCCAGGCCATGGTCGACCACTGCTGCAGTAAATATTACTTGTTTTGAAGTGAGTTTGATTTAAACTGGAATTTTTATGTATAAATTTATCAAAAACAGCTAATTTTGGAGAAAAAAAACCATTCACAACTCAAAAGAAAAAATACTATCTTGTGTTCCCTACAGAAGAAAACATAAATTACAACATATGTTTAAAATTCACCTTTGGTTTCTTGCATACTAATTTCCAACCAAAAACACCCTTAACCTTAGTTATTGCCATAGTGTAGCAAAGCCAATGCAGAAGTGCCTTAGTTCTACATTCTTGTTAATGGCCAGAGGGGGGTGACTACAGTGGTTGCAAAATGATGTCTAATTGTATGGAGTCTTATGAGAAAATGACCCTTCTTCTCATTTAATGTGTCACCTCAATAAACAGTTTCCTAATGAGTTTATGGTCTCAGTTGCTAGTCACAAGTCTTCTTTGATACAGCATGATGTTCATTTTGTAAATTATTGTCATATAGCTGATAAAGCCGGGGATGCTCTTGGGCGGGTCTGCCATGTGACTGACAAGTCATTGTCAGTGAGCCGGTCCAGACTCCCAAAACACAGATCACGCTGTCGAAATACACAGTGCTGATCAAATATGAATCAAGATTCTAATACTGCATTGCTTGTTTCTCGCTTAAAGTGTTTCCAGAAACAGAAGTTAGCGTACTGTTTAGTTGTAATACGAGAAAAGGCTTCCCAAAACTCAGATCAAACTGTAAAACTAAGCAGCGCTGCTCAAATGTGGATTTTTCTTGCTTAAACTGCTTTCAGTAACAATGGTGTACTGTTAAATTGTAATATGAGAAAGATTGCAAGCAGGTAGGCTGCCATTACGACCTGCTGAATGGACGAGCCAATACGTAGCACCACCCCAAGTTGCAGCCCCCCACCAGCTTTCCACTCTCGTCAGTACTGTGCATACTTAGGTTGCAAAAAACCAAGATGGCAGCTCCCATAATGCCAGACTACAAGCTTCAAAACAGTTGTCCATAAACCGGTGACATCACGGTGGCTCTGTCCACTTATTCTACTGTCTGTGGTTATTGCTCACATTTTATGTGGATGTCTAGTATTGATGGTAAATGTAGTCAATTAAAGTTAATTAAAGTGCAAGCTATATTGACTGCTGAGTTGTACTCACTGTGCCATGTTTACGTCATGTCTACTTTGACAGCCAAAACAAGTGTCTGGCGACAAACTACTGCTACTACTAGGAGACATGCTACTTATTCCTGGTGCTGAGAGTAGATATCCAAGTTGAAAAAGCCTGTAGTTCTTCCTTAACAACAGCGTCACTGTGACATGTGATTTTGTAGCAGGAGAACTCAGCTTTGTCTGTAGCACACTCAGAGGAAATTATTGCTCCAACTGACTTAATTTACCATCAACACTGAATGGACATAAAAAGTGAGACTTGGGTTCAGCTCAACTTTGCTCTCACCACCTACACCAGAAAAATTCTGTTATTACTTATCTCTCAAAAGAGACTCCTGCCTGCAACCCCAATGAGACAACATAAATAAACAGTACATGCTGCTGGAGGAAAGTAAATGTCACATTGATGGACGTTCAATGCACAAAAGGTAAATAAGCTTCCATCTTGAACGTTGCATCTGAGATTCACAACTTGGTCTCATCTGTCTCTGCTGGTAATTTGGCGTGTTCTGAGGTGCAGTGTATTGGGATCGTCTCACCGACCACATCACTCCATCTTTTGAAGCATTCATGTCTGATTTTATAATGTCATATGCTGTTTAAAGCAGCTCGTCCTTGAGACTCAGAACACGGCTTCTTTTGAAATCTGCTGTATCTGGAATTAATGGGTCCATTTCACAGATCAAATGTTAACATGTCACAGAAGAAAAAGCACAGGTGTAACTAATAAAACTAATGATGGCAGAATTCAATTTAGCTACTTCACCTACACCTATGTTGTTTCTGCTCTGACTATTCAAAATATCTGCTGTGAAATATCTGTTCTGTACTGGACTTTTTACTTGATAACACTTCTTTTATGTTTGGGTGTATTGTGAGTTTTTGACTTTGAATGGGTTTTTAAAAAAAACTTCCTTTAGACATGCAGCAGCCCTCCACTTACCTCTGCTCAGGTTAATGTTAGGTGGAGCCTTGCTGGGAACCACACAAGGTCACCAAACACCATGTAATAATATGTAGTAATATGTTATGTATGGTGCAGGTGGGAAAGCCCACTTAACCTACTTCATGTCATATCTCACAGGTGCTTTATTTTATTATTCCAATTTTCCATGTCTTTGTCGATCACTTCGCTCCTCATGACCTCCTATCGTCGTTGCCTGTTTCTGTTTTAATTAGTGCTTTTTAAAAATACCAATGTCAAAACCACCCAATAGTTCCAATAATAGATGGAGCTATTTATTGAGTTCATGTTTGCCATGAGTCTTAATTTAAGGTATCACACAGTATCAGGGGTGGACAATCAATTGTCATAAATTAATCAATCAGTTTGCATAGTTTATTAGTTGTTCTGTACTGTTATTGTTATGCATTGAATATAAAATGAAATATTCATAAAATATGTCACTTAGACAGGGGTCATCAGTTTATACTCAATGATAGAAAAGGGGTCCTCTGAGGAAAATGGTTGGAAATCACTGCTCTAAGTTATCATACGCTAACTTTATTAGTTTTGTTGTCCTGATCTTTAGTCAAGTCAGTTTATTTATAGAACACATTTAAACACAAGACATTGACGTAAGTGTTTTGACAAGGAGCTTTAATTTATTTTCTGAACTTCCTTGTACGTCTGCGTTTTTCTTTGTGTATGCATGTTTCCTGTTTTGATTTATTCTGTGCTAAAGTCACATTATTATTTTAAGCCTTAAAAGGCCATCAAACCCTCCGTATCCAACATGGAGTTCTCTGACACAATTAACACAATTAAGTTCCAAAAATGGCTTTGGATAGAATCTGGTGCTAAAATCTGGGACATGTTGGTGGTAGGTATGCTTTCTGATCTTTGTTTCATTGATTTGGCTCCATCTACTGACAAAAAGGATCACATACAACCAGATGAATAAGGCTCATTTTATTCAAAATGAAAAATAAAGTCACAAAATGTCAGTTGTTTCTCCGTTAAAAATATACCATTGATTTATTGTTTTTTTCTTAATTCTAAATTAATAAAAAGATGGAAAACCTTCATCAATAAATATGCACCGTTCCATTTCTAACCACAAGAAAAATTTCAAGATGTAATATTTCTTCATGTCTATCTAAATAAAAAGATGGCCATTTTACTATCAAAGAAAACCAGCGGGATATTTCATTCTTCACTTTGTAAACTGGCATCTGTCATGTTGGCTCAGAAAGGAGCAGATCTGCTGCGCTCCCCAGAGGGTATAACAGCAGATCTGTCACTGACGCAGGCCGACTGGCTGACTCACTGACAAGCATATTTTCTGAGCAGCTGCAATATTACTGAGGAGAAGGACAAGATGGAAATGCTGACAAGTGACAAGGTGACAGCAGAAGAAGGCAGGGAATTGTTTTCACACAGGAACTGATCATAATCAAACAAGCAAAAAATAACCAAACAGCAGTGATGTGGAGAGTAAATATGCAGAAGTCTCACTGTGTCAAGTTGTCCATGGATTACAAGGTGCATAAGGTCATATTTACACAAGCTGGAATAGTTAATTACAGTATTACAGAATGTGAAATGACTTTGTCTTTCCTTGAATTTAGAAAAATACAATGATGAGCAAACAGAAAAATATACCGGAGTGATTTTGAGTATTTTCTGATGATGTCTTGATTTTCTCTTTTAGTTGTCTACACCGCGTCACCAATCTCTCTCTTGAATACTTGACATTTGTACTTGATGCCGTTGTCCTCTTGAATTCCACTCGGTACATCAGGAAAACTTGTTTGGGGGAAAAAAAAAGTTTTTTGGGAGTTCACAAAAGGACAGAAAACAGCTAAATATATGATTAAATGGATGAATATTTTAAGGAATAGAACACAACACTAGCAATAGAGCATGGAAATCTTCAAAACCACAGGAAACACTCTTACAATAACAATCAATGATTTATTGTCTGTAATGATAGAAAGCTGAGATAATACCAAAACCAGGGTAAGAATCTAGCTTTAGTGAATGCTAAATGTTTACTGCTTTACTATTCAAATTCAGCAGGAAATTTCTCCTTTCCTGTTCCCTGTATTTAGCTAGTCTGTGTGTCAAGCTTGTCCATGTATCTTGAAAAACAAAACCAAATTTTGACCCGCAAAAGAGCTTGTGAGAGAGAACATTTTGACCCAAACCATGTTTACCTAACCCAAACCCAAATCTGAAAACAGTGTTGTAGGGACAGTGTTTTCTGACCCTAAACCTTCTCAGATTTTAACCACAGTCAGGTCACCTTATAAAACATAACTATTTTGCACAACATGCACAATTAAGAAACTGGTGTACAAATCTTGAGAGAGTTTGCAAATTAGGGGTTCCCTTCTAGACATGACCAAATGTTGAGATGGTTAAAAGATATTACTGTAAAAGTGAACAATAGTTACATTTTAAGTCAACTAATGTTGGCAAAATACTAGCTAACTAGCTAGCTAATGATTGATGTATAGATTACATCATTCTAGTTAGCCAGCACTTTGCCAGCAATGGCTATCAGACATAACTAGCTAGCTAACACCTGATTTAAATTACACTAGCTAGATAGCTAGTGTTTTGCTAAAAGTTAACTTTAGATGAGACTATACTGTGCATCACCTTTACAGGTCCCCAAGGAACATCTTTTAACCATTTTCTAAATTTGTTTTTCTTTTCAACATAGATGAGCCTCACATATATCGTATCTATGTAACCTATGGGGCAGCTGGCCAATGTTCCAAAAGGGATCCATTGCAACTTTGCTCTTTGAAAAAATATCACAGCAACCAGTGATGGTGATGTCAGCAAATCCTTTTGAGCTGAGCCATTTAAGCCAAATGGCTACACAGTCTGTACACAGACACTGCTGTTGTTTACTTTGTAACAAAGACAAAAATCACTTTCTCATGGGCCGGTGGCAAAGCACAAAGTACATTGCTGGATCACTGTAACAGTACATCATCTGCTGAATAACTCAAAAGGGCAAAAGTGAGTTTGGTAACTGGTTCTGACTGGATTTTGGTGTTTGTGACCTTGTTTCACATGTAGACTTGCTTTTAAGATAATGGAAACTTGCTAAAGAGTGTTTTTTGTTCATCACACTCTTTTGTGAGAGTTCAAGGATACACCATTTAACATTATCAGGTTCAGATGAGCTCCAGGTTCTGAGAATAAGATAACCACATACCTTTCTTGTAGTTTAAATAGTTCTCTGTCGAACTCAGGGAAGAAAACATCACAGTCAAATTCTGCCATGACATCTGTCAGGTAGATCAGGTCACACCACGGGTGCTTGAGCGCATCCTGATCATAAACAAGAAGACACAGAGATTCTGGTCACATTAACAGTATTAACAACCTGGCTTTTCCATGTGTAATACAATATTAACATACAAGGAATTTAAACTGCACAAGACAAGTTTGTTATTAGGTACAAAGTATACTCATTTATCATAATACAACACAGGATTGCACAATGACATTGAGCTGTAGTTCCTTTTATATCTTTATAAATCTTTTTATTTATTTATTTTTATAAATCCCTGAGTTAAAGGGGAGGTGGTGGTGGGCTTTTAACAGTTCATAAAGTTTAGTTTAGCTAAAAACAAAAACAGAGAGAAAGTACAGTGTGAGTGTTGGAGCCACAGTAATATTTTTGTTTGTTTTATTTCTTGTAAAGATAATTATATGTAAAATGCAGAAATACAGTTTTGTTGTTTGAACACGGGGTGGAGCACGAGGTCAGAAACACAGGTATATAGGTAAGGTGAAGCTGATGAGCAGCAGGTGGGTGAACAGGGGCAAGCAAACAGTTTTTTTGACCGTGTGTGTGGCAGCATGGAAGTTTTGTTGGACAATGTATTGGAACTGAAACTGTTCAATGGATACTTGCCTGTGATGGAAACCTGTCAGAGAAAGAATAATTGATTTAATGATTTACCTGTGTGAAGGTGAGCACATGTGAAAATAAATGGGTCACCGCACCCAAAGAGACCGGCGTATTGGACGTTGGTTTATTGTTGTTGCCAAGAACACGCGTCCGAACAAGTTCTCCCTGTCCACCCTCAGTGGCTTTATTCTTTTTATTGAAAGACTCTACAGTGAGGATGTGGAAATATATTTCACAATTAATTATATGCCAATATTCAATAATGTTGATGCTTTGAAGGGACAAAAACTGCATTGCTAATGAATATTAGGTTGGAAAACAACACATTTGCATGATATAATGTGACTGTTTGCAATGGCAAGAGCAGGGGAAAATGATTAAATGCAGGATATTCTGTCAGCCAGTGGCAAAAACATTTTATAGTTGTGTTTTTTCTTTGTTAGTCGTAAGTTATCAAAAAAAAAACAATGTCAGGCTGCAGGGCAAAACCCACAGTAGATCCTGTAGTTGACAAATGCCAGAATGGAGAGTAATGTTTGCAATGTGATTTTATGTAACCCTGCATGACATTCAGTTCTGTGTCTTATCAATCTGTTTGTGACTGTATCAGCCATGCGGCCTTTAAACCTGATTTTCACGTCCTTATTTAAGAGTCCCAGTAAGCCATGACAGTGAGCCAGCATACACAATAACCAGGACTCTGAAACTGAAGCAGCCAAATGGAATTCAGCCCTCATGAATTTTGTTATTCATGCCTGTAGTTCTCCTACTGTGACAGGTCAAAATGTCTACTGTGACTCAGACCTACTGATGCAAACTTTTCAGCATTTTGTTATTGTATGTATATGTAAGATTTATGGGGCTCTCTTGGTAGAATATCACAGGAATGGAATATAATATCCATAAATATTTTCATTAGTGAAAAATCACCTGAAAATAATAATCTTTATGTTATTGCTACCTTAGATTTTTTTTTTAACTTAACCTGATAAAAACAAGTTGAGATAAAATCTCATTTTCAGTGGTGACCTGGCCAAGAAGGCAGCAAAGCTACACATCGAGTGCATGTTGATTATATACAAGAAAAAATATAAGAAAGGACATGATTAATAGTACAATATAACAGGCTAATGTCCACACATCACAGAAGAAACACTTCCAGAAAATGTGTGGCTTGTTAACCATTGTTGCTGTTAACATTAGCTGTTCAGCAGCTAATGCTTAGCTTAGCTTTTGGACAGAGAAAGTCATGACGTCACCCGACTCCTGAGTGTGTAGTCTGTTTAATAGCATATTAATAATTAATAGCACAGTCTGACACTTCAAAAATTGTACGAAAAACTGTGACTTGTTTTGAAAAATTAGCTTTTAAATCCATAGTTAGGTGTCATGGTGGTCCACAGGAAGGGGCATGACTTACCTCTCTATAAGATAAACTCCTTTTTCTCAGTCCATAAAAGTAGCACCTTTAAGGCTGGCCTATTGTTGGATTTAAGATTGTGGGTATTATTTACAAATACAAACTTAGAGTATATATAACTGGGTAATCTGCATGGACTGGTTTTGTCCATTAATATATACCAGTGTTGCAACCTGTGCATGGCATGTGACCAGAGTGAACAATGTGCAGTGATGAGTCCTGTAGCCTGAGTTTGAAATTTAACACAAAGCAGCATGAATGTTACTAGTTTACCTCATAAACCTGAGTCCCACCAATAATCCAGATGGTCTCAATCAGGCCAGCGAGGGGGGGCTGTGCTGCCAGGCGGACGGCACTCTCAAAGTCTTGACACAAGAAATGAGCATGGTCTGGAACCGTGCTGTGAGAGGAAAGATTATCCATTAAAAAGAAAAGCACGACTGCTAATGGGTTTATGGATAACCCCAAATATCTTTTTCCCCTTGCTGATGCAGATGTTTGAGACAACAGAGAGGACTCACCTCAGTGTCGTACTCAGCACCACGTGTAGGGTATTGGCAAATGGGAACGTTGGCTCTGGGTGGTTCTGCCAGCACCGTCTGCCCCAAACCAGCATGTTCATCTTTCCTGAAACAGACAATCAAATGTTTGACAGAACTCAACTATTGCACCTGTCACATCTCTCAGTATTTTAAAGTTTTAAATGACATCTAGGCGTTTATGAAACAGCTTTAATGTGATGTAATATTACCTGGTCTCGACACCCTTGTGATGGTGTTCATAAAGTACTGGAATTCAGCTCTGTAAGAGTCACATTTTCAACAGTAAATGAAGTCAGCCGTTACTGAGCTCATTAATCAAAGTACTGCAGCTTATAGTTTCAACACGGAGAAAAGAATTCCACTGTGAATAAGACATATAGTTACATAACAACATTAAAAAACACAGTATGTTCTTTTCATTTTACTGTATGAGCTCCCCACAAGAAACCTCATGTATAACTGCTGCTCTTACTACTGTCTACTACTAGCACTACTAATGCTGCTGCTCCCACTGTTTCAACTTATTATCACATTTTAAATTTTATTGTAGATTTTCCACAATAAACAGACACACAAAAATGACAATAAGACGTTACAGAACATGACTATTACACGGACAAGACAGATCAGAGGGGATAGGGTGAACAAGTGAAGTGCAAGATCTTACATAACACCAGCTTTGTCCAAACACATAAAAAAATTTAATTAAGTATTGTGTGTCCAGCGATGATCTTGTTATATTACAAAGAGAGGAGGCCTGGACACAGTGAGGCCTGGAGGGACCTTATTGCGTCCCATAAGTCAATCCCTCCCCTGTCCAAATACAACAGACATGATGCAGCTTCCATGCTTAAAAAGTTCAGAAAGTCCTCAAATTATTTGTGTTAAAGGGATAGTTCACCCAAAAATGAAAATTCAGTCGTTATATACGCACCTTCATTCCACTTGAAGGTTGGGTTTATTTTGTTAGTCTGCAAAACACTGCTGGAGTGGTGACTGATTTTCAAATGTCAAAAACAACTGGAAAAAAAAACATATAGTGCCTCCATACTGCATGTGACTGTGGCTCCAAGCTAAGGATTTACAATGAAGATTCAGGCTAAAAAGACTGAAGGCTTGGATTACACCAGAGGAGCAGTATGTAGGCATTTTATGTTTTTATTCCATTGTTTTTTTACATTTTAAAACAGGTCACCATTCACTTATATTCACTCACACTTGAATTCTGGTCACTTTTTTGTCATTTGTGAGTTAGAAATAGCAAACAGTCCCTGGTCACAGCTCCTTCTCTGGCCACAGCTGTTATTATTATGTTTTATGATTCAGTGTCAATTATCAAAAACACTGCATTATGATACATGCAAATATATGTGGCAGTGGTTCATTTTGTCTTTCAACCCCAATTGATGGCAGTATTATCTGTCTTTTCTGTTATGATTGTATAAAAAAAGTTAACTTTTTTAAAGTCAGATTTCAGACAGTGGTGGTGTGTTCTTTATACTATTACTGGACAGTCGCTTAGAATTAAATTAAAAAGACTGTCACATATTAGTTTGCTTACAGTATCATAATATATTGAATCCTAACCCCTGTATCATGATAAGTATTGCTGACAATACACAGTCCTGATATTATTATTGTATATGTAATTTTTGTCTGGCTTTTGAGGTAACAACAAGCATTTATTATCCACCTCTTTGGGCTCTTGTGGTGTACATTTATGAACCAAATGATTCTGAGGAAATAATTCATACTGGAATGTAGAAATAATTATTAGCAGCTGCTTTCATAGGCTCTGACTTTACTCAGAAGTTAACACAGAGGTTTGCAGAGGATGGGATATAAGTTAAAAGATGCCACTGAAGACTGAAAAAAATGGCTCTGCATCGAGCAGTCCTATTACACACATGTAGATCTTCAGTATACATAGATATACATGTATCATATGTACATGTACCAGACAGGCTACAGTCTTGAGTAAATCTGACTCTAAAAGCCCTCATCACCAGTGGTTTGACTCTTACGGTATATTGAAGGGCAGTTTTCCATCTTTGCCGATCCCCATGTCTTTGCAGGCTGCTGCGATGAGACGAATAGGTTTCCTCTGCACTTTGTCCTCCTGACTGGTTTCCATCTTCCACAGGCGGTTAAACAAACAACCAGACAGGAAGCAACGGACCTGCAACAGGCGGGTGACTGGCTGACTTCGCGTGTGTGTGGACAATTTACTGAGGTTTGCGCTCAGCCGTCACCGCCCACCGCCCCGCGGCTGCTATTGGACACGGTGGAGCATCTGAAAAGGATTTCACGCTGAAATCTCCTCAGAAAGCTTTTCCTCCTCCCCACGGCTTCACAACACTTCTGATCAAACACCAACGTGACTGGAGCATGAGAGGCCGCCTGTTATTACCGTGATGTACCGACTATACTTAATAAAAAAACAGCGCGTAAAAGATAAGTCAGTTCATCCAAAGCTATCTGAGGACACTTCCGTCAAGCAGGGACAGAAAACAATGAAAGCCTGCAGGACAAGTCTGGTGTCTCCGTATAGCAGATTTGGCAACTAACCAGCAGAAGACAGATAGGGGCCGTATTTAAAAATAAGGATATTTAATAATGATCATTTTCCTACTATACTAGGAAAACGTTTTGAAGACTTAAACGTATGGAAAAGTGGTGGTTCAAAGTTTACAGACAGTTCCAACAGAGAGTAGTATCCCCACCTGCACTTTTATCATGTTTTTACTGTTTTATTGCTTTGAATTCAGTGACTTTTATTAGGCCTTTCTGAGACAAATTAATAGAAAATGTTTTGTTTTACAAACCGACAAAATATAAATTCATCCAAATTTAGTAATAGAAAAAAAGATTTCCTTAGGGGGGAAAACAAAGTTGGACTAATGCAAATTAAATAAAATACATAGGATAGATTTGTGGTCCAATTTGTCAACCACACAGCACCCAGGGAACATGTTACTGTGAAGGTTTTCAAACAGGAATAACAAGAGAAGAAATAGGATTGGCTGTTTTGTTTTGATTGTAATTGTGTTGATCCTAGTTCGATTATGAGGACTGTCTTCAAACTTAAAAATGAAGATAAATAAATAAATCAATACTCAGAGGGGATCTTAAGACAAAATCCCCTCACACTGGGGGTCCATGGTCTGGGATATTATGAGGATCCTTGACATGGAAAAGTTTGGGAACTTTTGGGCAAATTGAACAAAGGATATGGGAATCATGACATTTGATAAAAATATTTTAACTTTAAACACCACATGCCTAGTTGAAAATATATCTAAAACTTTCATTACAGCTTTAAAGACTTTTGAATACTCCATATCCATAACTTAGATAAACAAGAAACATCACAAGTATACAACAATGATTCTGTCTTTTATTGCCATTTCAAATACAGTTAGAATTTGGTCATTCTTTATACAAAAATAATAAGATTTACGATCACATGGGAGACAAAAGCACATGCATTCACAGTAGAACCTTCGAGTTTTGGTAAGACATTCTTTACAAAAGGAGTTGTGACACCCCAGGACCAAATATACAAAAGTTGGAAATCAAAAACAATAAATATTTACAAATATTATTTTTTTTTGTAAGGCCTGCATTATTGCCAAACCTGACAGTCTTGCTTCTAATATTCTTTTGCTACTGTACATCAGACCTTTGTGTCCTAAATCTCACATTATTTACATTCATGAGAGTGACTTAATATTATTGATGTGGAATATTTAGGGGCTTGTTTGTGAGAAGAGAAGAAGAGAAGAGACAAGGTATTTTATTGTATTTCAGTGTTTTATCCATCTTATGTCAGCATGCTAAAAGTGGGTGTGGGTGTCGGCTGTAGTTTCCTGATTGTTGTCAGTTGCCATTACTCATAAGTAATTCCCATCTGAGTTCAGATTTTGACACTTTCACAATAAAAGTAGGATAAGTAGGATTTGTATGTTGCGGTCCATAAACACACCAGAAAGATAGGTGATTGTTCGTAGGATGTAAAACACTGATATTTTGGAATTTGGTTGCGTACTTAGCACAACAAAATAACGAGAAACTACAAAGGTATGAACGGGAGGGGGTCTCTGTGGATGCAGACACCACTATACACTCCTGGAGTCTGTGCATTGATCTTTGGGACAATCCTGCATACTCCGCCTTTAAGGTGCAGAGAAATTGTATTAACAAAATATTAGTTCTCTGTCTATGAGAACTCATGCTACAATAAGCCTGTTTTGGCTCCTGATTATACAATTCCACTCAGGTGATGTCCTGACTGGACTGATGTCGGGTGCTGAGAGGGGACAAGGGCAAAGATAATTATGATTAGTGGTTTTGTCACCTATACAGTAACACAATATAGTGGAAGACAACAAATGGCCTCACAACACCCTGATGTGAGGACTTTATAATCGTTTTTAACTTTTATATACTAACATTTCAGGGTTCCCTCTCTTTTTCTCTAATGTCCTTCCTCTGTTCCTGAGATGTGAAATGTGTCTTATCAGGAGATCAAGACGTGTCAACAGCTGACCGTCCATTCCAACATTTGACAATCCAAAGTGATTACAAATGTCATGTACTATGTGGAGCCCTTTAGTCAAACAGCCTATAGTAGCAGCTGGATCCAGCCCCATTCTGTCTCCTCTATGGTTGTCAGATACAGTTATTCTGTTAGCTGAGGGTACTGCGGGAGAAGATGCTATCTGGACGATAGGACAGACTGAGGGACCCTTTGTAGTCTGCCTTTTGCACACTATTTGCTCTGCCTCCAGGATTTAGAGCAGTTTTCAAATGGAGCTTCTTCGCGGCGCCGCTTCTGTGCCGACTGGCCTCTTTCTGCATTCAAACATGACAAACAAACATATGTCTCGAGATTATTGCAAATTCACTTTGCATCAGCTCGCATTTTGTTTTGTGAATCAGATATATATTCTAAACACAAACCACAAATTCAACAGTGAGGTGGTTATACTTTGTACAGTGCTTCCTTTTGCAGTGTAGCTTTGTAGGTTAGGGCATTTTAGGGCAAGTTAGGGCATTTTATTGTTTTTCAATATTTCTGGCTTGTTTTGGTACAAAGCATTAATTACTACCAAATGACCCAAGCCTCATGGTTATTTGTTTTAGGCATGAGTGTGGTGACTTTCAGCAAGTAAGATGTTTGTATTGTGTCTATATTACTGTTATAGAGAATTTACTGACAGATTGTGTCAAAGAAGTGTGTCAAAGCACAAAGAAAACTAGAGGGTGGACAGCGGCACTGTGTAAAAAAGGTATCAAACAGAGTCCTCTTTTGGTATCAGGATCACTTTACGGGCACTGGTATTGTAGTTTTTTTAAACCGTACCCAGCCCTGCCCTTCGTGGAGGATGAGATGATCAGTATTCGGTTGGTTGCAATCTACAACCACCCAACTAGATACACTAAATCTTACACAGTGGTCCTTTAACATCACAAAGAACTTAACCATGCAACCTACGTACCTGTTTGAGCTGTTCCCTCCTGCGTAGAAGGGTTTTCTGAAGACCCTCCTGGACCTTGACTGGTCCCTGGGTTGACTCTTCCGACATTACCGCCACTTGCACCATTGTTTGGATTTCCCGGTACGGTTGCCAGCAGCCCTGCAAGGGGACCAACACCTTGTGACTTACTCACAAGACAACATTTATTGATGAAAATGTTAACAGAACAATGAGTTCTTTTTTAACATGATGTTATAATGGTTATTTACCCCGGGAGCAGCCTGTGACTCATTTTTGAACATCTGGTAGACACCACAAAAGTCAATAAATGATGTCTTTTGATAAAGCAAATAGATCAATAGACATATACAGTAAAAGAACCACAGTGCTGTGCATTTATAAAAATCCTGGCAGTTCAACTCAAACATTGAATGCCTTTATAAATCTGGAACTAAAAGCATCAAAAGCTGATTGGTTGGTAATTGGACCCAAATCATTGCACTTCTGCTCTCAGACCACAAAAACATCTGACACTAATGATACACAAAGGCTTTAAAACTGCAGCACCTGATAGCTATAAATACTGAAGCACCATGCCAACATCTAGCTGTTCAGACTGGTGTCTGACCGAGACAAGTTGACATGGACGTGCATGGATTATCTGAATTCTCAAATTAACCCACTGAACCCTTCAAGGCTCTTCAATCCTCTGTCTATGAGATTGTTTCTACATGTACTTGAGTAGCTATAGCTAATGATGCCACAACAGTGGCATTAATCTAGCTGTGATGTATTCTCATGCAATATTGTGAGATGTTGTTTTGTCAGGCAAAGCAAACGGCATGTTAGCTTATAGATCTAATGTCCGTTACCATGATGTATGGGTGTAGTTTCATGGGGAATCTTGGACTGACTGAAAGCAGTCAGAACTACTTAACATGAATAGAATCTTTGAAAACTTTTTATCTGTATGAAAACAGATAGCATTGCAGATATTTTAAAAACATTAAAATGATGGCATGTTGTTTTGAGGACATCAGTATCTGGGTCATGTCCCTACCCAGTCCTCTGTAGCACGAAAGCTGCTGGTAAATTTGCTTCATCCGCTCTATGTTGATACGGCTGGCCTCAGCGTGGTTCACCATGGGCTTAGGGTAGTGGACTCCTATGATGCACTTGGCTGCTTTCTGCACTTCATCTGGGGCATTCCAAGGATCATAGATGTATTTGGCAGGAAAGCCCCTCAATATGGGCAAATATCGCCTGGGAGCAGAGAAAAAAATAAATGAAGTCAGATGTGGTAGATACGAAACAGGTGACACATGATGTGCGATAAATCAGGCCAATGCAGCAACCTATGGAAATATGTGACAGTCTTGTCTGAGATGTTACAGATGTGTCATATTAGATGAGCTAAACAGCTGTTAATACTGAGTGTGAAAGTTCATCCTTAGGTTACTCAATCTTCATCACTGTTTATCAGTTACTACACATGATTGTATCACATCACATTAAGGAGAAGCTCTATGGTGTGATGTGCATACACAGAACTACCACCAATACAAAAATTATATGAATCTTGAAATAATTTTGAAACATTGATATTCCTTATGCAACCATGACAAACCATTTGTCCTATGTGATGCTACAAAAGTGCACACGATAACTATGAGATTTTATTTCCAGTTTTAAATTTACTGTCAGGGGTACAAACACTCACAACATCATCTGCTTATGAAAGGCCAGTGCTTTTGAGATTTACAGTCCTACTCAATCATTTTGGCTAATATTTCAGTCTTAACTTTCTCAAAACTGTAAGTGGAATCGTCACAACTGGTTCATGAAACGTCACAACCTTATTGCATTTTTGCAAAAGGTAGTAACTCACCCAAAACATTTCATTCATGTTTCAAAACCTAGTTTTTGTGTCAGTAAACTGGCCAAGGCCACCAAAATGAAGTTGTTTTATCATCGTGTGAGCCAAACTACTCAAGATGTTCTGCTGATTTTTCACCATGACAGTTAACCCTGCAAATGTTTCTTCTATACAAATCTCTTTTTGTTGACACTGATTGCTTACTATACTATGAAAGAATGTCAGTTTTATCTAGCTGAATGCTGTCATGTATCTCACTGAGCTTTTCATTAAGATTAAAACACTAGGTAAAAGTTTACTTGTGAAGGTCAATAATGTACAATACTGTAGTGTACAGAAAGACGATATACACATTTGTATGTATACAGTAAATTTATTTTTGTAGCAATATGTTATGTACAGGGGTGTAGTGGTAAATACAGAGGTGGGCAAACTGTAGTTCACTGATTGATACAGTTGATCTGGAAATAAATAACTTCTAGCTGTTCAGAGATTTGAACCTAATGTTTTGAAAAACGTCTGTTTCTTGTTCGAGACTTGAGCCAAAGCAAATGAAAAAAAAAACTGCATGTGACACAGATCAAAGTACTGACTGACCGTATGTAGTCCCCGTTGGGGTCAGTGCGTCGTCCAAATCCCACGGGGCAGTAGCAGTGGAAAAACTGCTGGAAAAACGAGCTGCAAGAAAGCCACATCCAGCTGCCAGCATTTACACTCCAGTCAGCATCGATAAGCAGCTCTTCAAACGCCTGTCCAAGACACAGACAGTGGACAGTTGAGACAATGCATGGTGGTAATTCCCAAAAAGTTGGGAAATTGTCTAAAATGTAAATAAAAATATGATTTGCTAAACCCTTTTGATCTATAATTAAATTGAATACAATATAAAGACGATTTGATGCCTGCAACATGTTCCCAATGAAGGTTTATCGGTTTGAACAATACATGTCTTGTCCTTGTACTGCATTCAATTAAATATACTGTATATTGAAAAAAATGCAAACCACTGCATTCTGATTTTTTTCTGTTTTACACAGCGTCCCAACTTTTTTGGAATCAGGGTTGTATTAAGCATCAGCACAGCAGCTAGACATCTTCCTTTACCTTTGCTTTTCTTTTAACAGCCTTTCTTATTGAAGTGATTGATGGAAAGTGTGAACCTTGTGTACTTAAAAATTATTCTTACCTTCATTCCTTCCTCCCAGCTGATCCACAGGTCTCCCCTGGTGAGGAAGCAGGCCACAGCATGCCTCGCCAAATGATGGATCCACCCCTCCTGCCTCAGCTGGGTCATAATGGCGTCTATCCAGGGAAAGCCTGTCTGTCCCTCTGCCCACTTGGCCAGCGCCTCTGGGTTTTTGTCCCAAGGAATCTGGACACACACGGGGTTTCCCTCCATCTTGTCAAAGCAGGGGTTGTTGGTGGCAGTCGTATAGAAGAACTCCCTCCACAACAGCTGGCCATACAAGGAAAGCGGTGGGTGGTTGTTCTTCTTGACCTGATAAGACAGAGCACACAAAAAGTTAACAGGATTCAAAATGAAGTTTACCCTCCGCAGGAAAGACTGGTTTGAAAATGAATCTGTCTTGTATGTGGTCATTTGTACCTTCCTGTACAGGTCAGTGAGTTTGAAGTAGAAGAGGCGACAGGAGAGACATCCAAAGCGCAGGTAGGGGCTGAGACCCGTGGGACTGGCCAGCAAGGAGGTGGCGTTCATACGTGGACGCTCAAAGTTTGCAACCCATGCCTGTAAAAGAGATAGTCAGTCAGCTTTGAATAAAATAATACCACTGTGATTACTGAGAGGAAATCTGTACCGGAATGATAAATGATGCACATCAAATAAGATATGAAATGTTTTGAGTCTCACGTCTCAAAAGAGGTGAAGCAAAAACACTGTTGCCGGTGACGTAGTCTAAATCTCAAATTCAGTTCTATAAATCATTAATGTGTTGATATTCATTGGTTTTAGGCATCCAAACTGATATCATTCTTTCTAGTTATGATGAAATAAAGATAGAAAGATAAAATTGCATCCAAACACTGTAAATCTGATGGGAGCAGAGAACACAAGTTTCAATAGAAGTACTGCATGTTATTAAATATTTATTGTTTAAAAAGAAGTACAAAATACCCTAAATAAAGTCAATACCTCTATGATGCCTTTATCCAATAAATTGTGCCAATTCCAATGGTTGTACACATCAAATAAAAAAGGTACATAACACATCTTTGCACCTTTGTTGTATGGTATTTTATTTTGTGAAGTACCTTTTTACTTTTGAAAGATGCTACAGATATAAAGTTTATTATTATTGTTGTTATTATTTTTAGTATTTGTATTTTCTTACATTATGGCAGTGCCTCAGTACAAAAAGGAAACCACTAAAAAGGAAAACAAAAACATTATGGCCTTATTTTCCAACAAAGCAACTGGACAGAGAAGAAAAATCAGGCTTTCAACTGACTGTGTGCAAGATGTGTTCTTCTGATCATCATCATGCTACAGCCAAAGTTAATGATAACTTAAGTTACGTTTCTTATTTTATGCGTATACTGTGTAGTTACAGTCTTTTTACCTTCCTCTCCAGATGCCGCTCTAGCCTCATGAGAGCTTCTGTTTCTCCACCTGGCCATACTGCTGTGGTCAGACCGTCTGTATCAAAGCCTGATAAAAAAAATAACATCTGTGAGCATGACACTGAAATACATGCTGGGCAGCATTTGCCTATACACAGCCACCAGTGTATTCCTGCACACAACAGACAGTTACAGATAAGCAAAACAAAACATACCGAGTTCTTCTAGGGAGGGCACCCCAAATTTGTCATCATGGTCATCACTGATGGGTGTTGCACAATTTTTGATAACCTCAAGTGTGATCATCTCTGCAGGGAGCTCCACAGGATCCATATGGTTGATGAGTGCCTGGAAGCGTTTGTACGTGAGAGGAGGGTGACCATCGTTGAGTTCTATGATCCTTTTAGGAAGAAAGGAAAATATAAAGGGAGTCAACACAAATATTCACACACAAACACAAAGCAGACAGTGACAAACTACACTGTTTCAAGCAACCTCATTACTGTAAGACATTTGTTTCAGATGAGACTGTAAAGTCACTCACTTGACCAGATTATAGAGGGTGTGTGAAATCCGCACCATGACCTCTACCCCAGCCTCGCAGGCTAGCTTTTGGATGGCGGCATCACGTTCCTTACCAAATGGCTCAGAGTCGTATTCATAAGATAAACGTGTGATCTGCCATTCCTGAGAAACAAGAAGACACGCATAATTATTGTTTTATTCTGTAGAAGAATAGATGTAAAGGATTGACTGACAGAGACCACAATGTTTATGGCTAATTTTATTTCTTGGTTAACAAAATTGGGTTGCATCAGGTTGATAGTTAACTGTGTAACTGGGGTTAGAAATGATTTTTATAACTGATACTGATATTTTTGATTTTAATGAAAATTTTTAAGTATGTAACTAACACTGTTGCAGCGATAAAACATATTTAAAAATTGCAAAAGGTATACAACCATCTTTTTCTCTATTCTGCTCTCTACTCATACCTTAAAAAGGCGTGGGAAGACATCTGTGGGCTGGCCTCTGATGACAAACAAGCGGGAGTTGAGTTTGCGCAGGCTGGCGTCCAAATCCTCTAAACATTGCAACAAAAACCTGGAACCAAACAGACAGAAGGATCATTTAATTGATTATAGATCTATGCCAAATTTGCTGCTGCAATTAAAGACCAATTAACTGGGGATGGCTTGTCCAATGGGGGTGGGGTGGGGTGAAGGGACACTCTGGGAATTCAAGTCTATGTCCCTTAAAGTGAGCTAAGTCATAAGACCATCCTGGTTGTATTTAAAGATGTAAACTTTAAAACTGAAACTGTATGCTGCAGTAATTAAATATCAAACTTAGAATTAAAAACCGAGCTTATAATTAATTTAAACTCTATTATTAAGTATTACGTTGCACTGCAGAGACAAAGTATTTTACAACTGTGAACATAACCAGTCACTGACTAGCACCAACATGAGAAGAAAGCCTAAAGATCTGATGTGGTCAAAATTCAAATTGTGACCATCATTTGACTATCATGTGATATAACAGACAGTATACACAGACTGAGACTACAGAACAAAGTCACTCATCAATGAAAAGAGTGCATGTCATCAAAGATTTAAAGGTTTCAGTATGAAAAGGGAGCCCTCTCCTGGTGAACACACTGCACTTGCAAAATGTTACTAAGGACATTATCTGACAGACAACTACACACGAGGCTATCCAGCCCATGATACAATTATAAACGGCCTGCGAGATAATTTCATGTGTCTGTTATGACAGTAAATAGCACTCCCACCTCTCATACTACAAATCCCACAATACACTGCAACAGCTTCCGTGCAAGTCAAGACCTATGCACCAACCTCCTCCCGCTGCTTTAATGACACACTGATCAGTGGTCAGCAGATGAATGCATCAGTCAGCGCTTTTACAGTGACACTTAAGCTAACCCAAAAATAAATGGCCAAATGAAAAGTGGACTGTGAAAACAAGGACTTTCAAAGCAAGAGGGAGGCAGAGTACCTGTTTGTTGACATTGGAGGTAAACCTGTGTGCCTTGTTTGTGGAGCTAATGTGACCATAATTAAAGAATATAACATAAGACGGCACTGTGAGACATACTATCAGGACAAGTACAAAAACCTGGACACACAGCAGAAGCTCCAGAAGGCAGAAGAGTAAGAAGAGTCTGGTGTCACAGCAGAGCAAGTTCACAAAAGCAAAGTCACAAAGTGAAGCTGCCGTGAAAGATAGTTTTATAGTGGCAGAAGAGATCAGCCAAATCAGCCTAAATCAGCCCGGCCATTTACGGAGGGAGAGTTTTTGAAGCGCTGCATGATTAAAGTGTGCAACGTCTTGTGTCCAGACAAAAAGCAAGCATTTTCAAATGTAAGCCTCAGTAGAAATACCGTTGCTGATTGGATATGTGAGCTTAAAATGTGAGCTTAAATATTCTGAGCTCATTTTGCTTTATGTTATTGTTGAAGAAAAAAAATATTTTAAATATTATTAGTTTTATTGAGGAAAAAGTTGTTGCAGTCTGGCTATTAAAATAAATATTTCTGAATAAAACATAGTCAGTTTTAGACTGTTCAATAAATGTTAATCCTGTTGGACTGTTTTGGGCCCTTCTGTGATTGAGTTTGACACCCCTGAACTAACAGTTAAAAACAATTTCAAATGGTGCGTAATTTTCCTGCCATTTCTAGACTAACAAGACTGAACCAAATTATTATAAATCTGTAAGACCCAGACACATGTTAAACAAGACCTATATTATTGGTTTTAAAAAATGTAATCAGTTTAAGTCTTAACTGTGATTAATCAGTTAATGATTAATTATTAATATCCTTAGTTGTAAACATGAATACTGATCAATAAAATCTGTGTGTTTCGGCAGAAATCACTTTGGACTCCTCATCTGATGTTTTAATAAACTGTCAAACTATTACTCTCGTCTTGGGCTTTCTTCAACACTTAAAACATTTTTTCCACTAACACTCTGCCCACTACATCAAAACAGTGCAGCAGCAGGAAGCCCAATGCTTCAGCTTGTGTGGGAATTTACATGGAGAGAAATGAGACGAGGGAGGGCACTGCCATAAAATAAGTCAACTTAAATACACGAGTGGTGCTTCTGCATACAGAAAAGTCATCAGGGTGCTGCGAGACTGTGCCTACCTGGGGAACCAGAAAAGTCAATCTTGGGTGCATCAGTACTGGAGGCAAATTTGAAAGAAGGGCAAAGGAGATAGCAGCATACCAGTTTAGGCTGGAAAGCCACATGACAGTCCACGGGCTGAGATAAATGCAGAAATGGTCACATTCACCCTTTATTTTTTGCAATGAATGCACCATTTGTGTGGACACCAATGTCTTAATTCAATACATAATTTTTGCATTTATCTCAGCCTGTGGACTTTTCTATAGCTTTCTAGCTCAGTTAAATTGGTGTGCAGGTACAGTATCTCCTCTGCGGTCCTTTCTGTAAACAGAAACCCAGCGGTTACACTGACTAACAGTAAATTTCAAAAAGCCGTCAAAGCTCCCACAGCGATGTGGAAAAGGCTGAACTATGTGGATGTAAGTGATGGGCTAGAAATAGCGTGCACGCAGTAAATGAGGTGGTGTAGCTGACTAAAGGGTGAAGTGGGAGGTCTGGTGAGGGTGTGTGTTTAATGTAGGTCAAAGCTGTGAAGGACCATGATGATGATGATGATGATGATGTAATGACCATAACAACCCACTGACCCAGTTTCTCAGCTCTCCATCCAGGCCTGAGCAGTAGTGTTAGTAAGCAGGAAATATTACTTGTATCGTCATGGTGGTTGGGCACTGCACTTACTGCCTGGAGCCTTTACACAGAATCTTCTCAGGAAGTTCAAAGTAATTACTTTACATTTTAGCAAATAATTTCTTCCCCAAATTAAAAACATTAATGACTGCAGGCTAAAATTAAAGAAGCTATAGTACTGTGTACTGTACTGTGGCACAATGTGTGGCTAATGATATGATGTTGACCGTTAATATTACTTACTCTTTACAGTATATAACATTTATTCATATTAATAAATTTGAGTAAAAGGAACAGCTCCTTGTATGCTGTTTTTCCTAAAAGTGGTTTGAGTGGCTCACTGATGCAATCACACCAACAGTTAAATCCAAACAGTCAAAGAGAGACAAATGAAGATGCCATGCTTATCAAGCTCTGTGAATTCTCAGTAAACACAACAGGACTGTGATACTGAGATGCTATAGTCCACCCCAACCTTGCACTCAACAACCAAAAGCAAACAAATACAGTGTACAAAATACAGTTTCTGGAAAGACTATCAAGATCAACGTTTTTAACATTCTGTATTTTTGTATATTTCAGTTACCTCTCACATGCTGAAAAAAATGACTTATCGTAAAAGCCAAAACAAAACAAACGTAAGGATAACAAATAAAAAGGGGCGTATCCTATAAATATCTGGAACTGGCCTGGGTCTTTATCACTAATGATTAAACTACAACAGACAACAGACTGTATATTGATTTAGGGTGTGAAATATTGCCAGTTTTTCTTGTGATACAAGACCACAGCTGAGTAGGAACAACAAGCCTGTTATATGGCTGCTATAGGTCTTTATGGGAACAGCTGTGGTTTCAGGTGGAAAGCAAACAAGTTTCAAATCTTGAAAACTTACAAAAACCCCTGACATAGTATTATGACATACTGGGCAGTCAGTGCTTTGCTTGGTTTCAGTTAATTCCAAGAGCGGTTTTGCATGTTTCAGTTTAGTTTCTATTGTTTTAAAGTTTTTAGTTTTAGTTTCTTTTTTATTAGTTTCAGTATTTTTTTAGCCTATTTTTTTACACATAGGTATTTGTCAGGAGCAAGATTTTAGAGTTTCCAAATATATTTTGTTAATGCAGTCAGTAGTAAAAATTTTAGTTTCAATAAACATATGCACCAATGCCACCTCATGCTTGTTGTGTTAGCAGATTTGATCACAATGAGAAGAATTCCCTTTATATTTTTATTTTAATTAGTTTTGTACACAAGTACAGAATATGGTTTTGTTTTGTTTTCTTTTTTTCTAATTGGATTTTTTTTATTTCAACTAAAGGATCAGTGCGTAGGATTCAGTAGCATCTGGAGGTGAGCTTGCAGATTGCAACCACCTCCCCTTACTCTCTTCCTTCCAAATGTGTAGGAAAAACTACAGTGGTCGTGGAGCCAAACTGTAGAAGCATGGCAGTGCAAAATGGCAGCCCCCATGAAAGAGGACTTGCATCCTCTGTAGATATATAGAGCTAATTCTAAGATAACGAAAACACAATGATTCTTATTTTCAGGTATACACCAATGACAAGATAATTATGAATATTCAGTCATTAGACCCCTCTAACTCTTACACACTGGACCTTTAACACTGTGGCAGTAACCCTAAACAAAGTCTAAAGGCACATTAGATACCTGAACCCAAAATATTTATCATCATTATTATTATTATTATTATTATTATTATCATTATTATTATTAAGACCAGCAAGATTTATCTGTTTAATCAAAATCACGAGGATTAATGAATGAATTCTGGTTGTCTATGGATTAAGGTTGTCAAAAGTTCTAAAGTATCAATACTTTTTCCATGACCATGGCAGCTTTCCATAGCGGCAACCCTTACATACATTTTGCAAATACAGACAATATCCAAAGACATTTACTATTTTCCCTGTAACTGTATAGTACTGTCCAAATTCTGTAATGAATTATATCCTATATGGTGGCCTTGCATTACCCTAAAATACCACATAATATATGATGATAAAGCAATGGCTAGTATACCAGTGCAATTCATGCATTATGGATGAACTAAATAGTGCGCATAGTTTCTTGACACAGCAGACCAACTTGGTTAAAGATATACTTCTCTACATTGTTAAAGTATTTTGAGCAACCATTGAGTATGTTGTTTGTTACAGGTGCCTAATTAGAGTGTACACTGTTATTTCCATTTAGATGTAGGTCACTTCCAGCAACATTAACAAATATCATCTAAATCAGTTGTATTCTTTAACTTTTTTTTAAGTCACTAGTATTCAAAACACAGAAGGTGCTTAACCAAAAATGCAAACAAAAGGCACATTTAGGTGGTTCAGTCAGTGGAAGTGGGAGATCATTAACCAGTAAGAGTTTAATTAGGGTTCATTAGATTTGAGGATGAGGATGTTAACCCCTCCACCCACCTGCCTCATCCCTTGTCTTACCTCCACCTGTTGATGCCCACATTAGAGGACCCTGCGAACCAGGGGTCCAGGATGTAGATGCAGCGCAGCGTGTCCGCTCCACGGATGGAGTCCCTCAGAGACGGGTTGTCGTGCAGCCGCAGCCCCTTCCTGAACCAGTGGATGGTGTTGACCACCATGTCACCTGCCTTCTTTATTTAGTTATCCCTGCTGAAAAGAGAGGAGGGGTCTTCCCCGAGAACAACAAAGCTGCCCTCCTGTCTTGTTTTTGTGCCAAATATAGTAACGTGTCCACTCGCAACCAGAGGAGATGTAACTTCTTGCTGGGTTGCGTTCAGGGTCTTTTCTGTCCTTAACCTTGCTCCATGAATTTATCCACAGAGTTGAGTCTCCTGGCCAGCGGTGGCTGCATGTGTGTACAGCAGGTGACCACGGTAGACGGAGGAAGAAAACGCTCAGCTCTCGTTTCTATTTCAATAGCAGCCAGGCAGTGAACACATTTTAAGAAAATTAGTTCCGAAGAAAGTCGTGTTTATCCACCAGCGATAATTAAATTGTAATATTTCCGATAGCTTTCGCACGCGGCGTGGGACAAGCCCCCACAAGCTACTATGTCGTAAAGAAGTATAAAAGCGCAGATAGTCCAAGTTGTTTCCTAATGTAACGTCCGTTTACACCAAGTTAATGCAAACTCGACCTCTGAATCACGTTAAACGTAGTATATGACTTGTCTCGCCTGGTAAACTCGTCCAACACAGAAGACAGCAGACGTCCTTTCTGCATCAACATCTCCACCCACATGAATACGCAGGAGGCAGTGGAGCGCTCTGATTGGTCAGGACAGACACTTACACAACCGGCCCTCCGTCACGTTTCCATAATGTGCTTTATCAAACCCGCTTATATTATTGTCCACGGTTGATTTAAATTATGCAAACGTGTATATTTTGTCGTATTTTCTCCATATTCTGTCTCAGGGTTCACTTTTGGGGAGCGGAAAATAAAAAGCGGCCTCTAAAAGTACATGATAAAAAGCAGCTAATGGGAGGCTTTGGATTGAGTTATGTGTACACTGAGTAGTACCCGGATGAGCACATGCCGAGCGGCGAGGCCTGGCTGAATCAGGTGTGCTCGATTTATTACTCAAGCCGCGCCGCCGGCCCTGAAACTGTGCGTTTGATCGAACTCGGACAACCCCGCCCAGTCTGAAACCAATGCGAGCCACGCGAAATTACATAGAGAGAAACTTGGGATAGTACAACCACTAATGTGTAACCAGACACGGTTATTGCTGTTTGTCAACATATTGGATCATAGCAGTTTATGAAATTTACAGTTAAAGGGGAAAGCTGCTCTAAAATATGAATTATACAGTATTGTACTGCAATTATTTTGGACAATGTCAACAACCGCAGACAACAAAGTCATAAGTATCTTTAAACTGATTATGTTTCCAGTGACATTTATTTAGTTTGTCCATGGAAAACTGATTGTCCATGATATCTGATTATTGTAATAAGTGAAACATTAAATTTCGCCGATTAACTTTGCTTTTTATCTCAATAAGCCTGGTATTCTGAAAATGTGCAATGTTTTACCATAATATTAAAGTATTATTTATTTACTTAGTAATATTTATCAAATCACAGTTATTTTTTGTGTATGCATAGAGCATAATGTAGATCTACCTTAAGTCAGTGTGCATTATGTTGAATGTGCTATTTAATCTCTCTACATTTCTGTGTGCAACAGGAAGAATGGAGCAGTTTCCAATGCAACGAACTTATATTGAACATGTACATTTGTATTTGGATGAATATGGTTATGGCTAATTATTAAGTTTTGATTAATTCATACAAAAGGTCTGGACAGTGACAAAAACATAGCTTGTGAAAAACATGCCTCCATTAAATGCAGCTGCAGGTGCTGAATGTGTCTTCTGTCGTCCTGAGGGGGAAATGGTCGAACTGAGCATGTGCAGAATGAACATCATCACTCTAGCATGTTTCTGATTTGAGGAATAAGACCTATTGCAACCATCCCCTGTTAGAATCATTCCCACTCTACCGTATTTGAATAATGTGCTTACAGCTGCAACAGTGTCATCTTGCATAAACCAGGAAAATCAGAAAGTGCTGCCAATGTGTCCCAGGTGTTGCTGTTTCATGATTCATCTCATGATCTTCTTCTAAAAAATATGTCTTTCTGATGCTCAGCACAGAAAGAGATTTGTATGATTATGTGAATCATTAAAGTTAAAGCTAAGCTGGACAGGTGTCTGTGACTGAAGGTTGGACTTTACCTTTAAATACCACATGGCAAATCAGGCAATAATTTATTTAATGGTTTCAAAGCATCTTTTACCCAAATTACTCTCTACTCCACAATGAATGTTTGACTTTAATTATACTAATAAATTAATCAGAATACCACTATTTTGTAAAATGGGTAATACAAAGGCTCTTGGAGAAAATGCATAATCTGTTTCTGCCATTTATTATCACACAGAAATGCCTCTTTAAGAGGAAGAGAATGTACAGCACCAGCACCCTTGAGCAGGGTGTCAAAAAATATTATCGCCAAAGACAGGCCTGCGGAGCTGTTCACAGTATAGCAATCGGTATAGGATTTTAACTCATTCCAAACACTACACCTGACAATTTCAGTTTTGTTTTAGTCATCTGTAGATTAAGGGGAAAACAGCTTGAAACACAGTGTTTCAGAAACTGCGTAAACAGCCAAGCTTAATGCAAGGCAGTAAAGTCTGTTCTGTAGTGAATAACTCCTGGCAGCTGGCAAAGTCTGGAGATGAGTTTCTTCTGCTGCTCTAGAAACTGCCTTAGTGGCCTCATGCTCCTGGCTCAACACATCCCTCACTTCCAGAGTAAATTACAGTGCACATACCTATAAACCCACAGCATGCTGTTTCTTATAACATACCCTGGCTTCCTCTATCTTTCTGGCTTTCTTACTGTAGAAGGTAAGAGGGTGTTGGACCCCAACATTGCAGTGGATCAGCTACTGGGTTTGTGCTGATTGTTTTTGGTGGAAATGCAAATTACTGGCCAACATCGGGCCCTTTGACTTCCTCACTTTTCACAAAAGCCAATTTAATATGTAATTCTCACGCTCCTAATAATTGGAGAATTATAGTAATTTTTAATTATTCTGACTGATCATGTCAAGGACTTGGTTGCACCTAAAGTCACCATTAACAAATAATTGAAACAGATTGTGATGAGTTACTTATGCTGCATTGCTGTTCATAAGTTAACACCAGCATCACTGTGAAATTCAGTAATACACAGTAGAAAACGTACAATAGTATGCAGTTTTGCAAGTGGCCACTAGATGTCAGTCTTAACCAGGAATTGGTTTTGATAGGCCTTGACAATCCCCTTCATCACATTTTCAAGTTTTTGTTATTCCCTTTGGTTGAAGCAGAGCTTTGCCTTTAGCTTTGTCAGAAAGAGTAGTCCAGTATATGTTCAGTCAATGTCCCGGACTGATTGATGATACAAGTAACACTATGCTTTGTAAAATAAAGTTCATATATTATGTACACACACACACACACGCACGCACGTCAGAATTACATAATGTAACATAACAATGTCAACAAGCTGATGTTTATGTAGCCAATAATGTTCATTCACCATCTTAGAATGTTAACAGGCAAATATAGCCTAATTAGCTCTAAACACAAAGTAGAACTGAGGCTTATGGGAATTTAATTGGTTTTGCAGGTATTTGGTCCAATGGAAAACACTGGACAAATAGAAAGTTTGTCCTGATGATGGTGTTTGAGTAGATAGTAAAGGGATTGCCAGAGTTACAATTTGTGAAGGGGGAGATGTTGAATGTCTCCACCAAATTTCACGGTAATCCATCCAATAGTTGTCAAGATATTTCAGTCTGGACCAAAGTGATGGACGGACCAACAGACGATCAAATCAACATTACAACATTGCTGATAGTTTGGTCTAAAAACAGCTCATCTGACTGCTGAAGGGTTTTGACTAGAAAATGTTTTTTGCTAAAAAAAAAAAAAAAAATCACCTTTTCTAATTACTTCATGTCAAGTTGTGCTCCTTCTGCCATGCGGCTCCTTCTAAATTAAGTTTTATTAAAGCCGTCCCTCGGCTAGAAGGGCTAATTTGCATCCAACATAGACATGAAACTGTGATATTAAATTATCCTTTAGGACTAAATGACCTTCAAGGTGAGTTTTATAACTAAATGAAGCTACTTTAATTTTACAATAATTGATTCTCCAAATTTCTTTGGTGCCCAACATCATAGCCTTTTTCTTTTCCTCAAAAGATAGAGTGGTCATAGAGCAGGCAGTGAGGTTACTGAGATAAACTGACAGGATGAAAATCAGTCACTCTTTCTGACTACCTCTTTCTGAGACTATAGAAAGAGGGCGTCACTCTTGATGTAATTTTTGCATTAAAATGATAAGATGAGACATAGTAGCTTCATAATGTATGTGACAATGTCCCAAACATAGTTACAAGGTAGTCAGCCATGCCCATCTGCCCAGTCTCCCAAGATTTCTTATGTATACTGATGCTGCACATTCTATAAATATCTCTCCCCTCTGACCTCTATTGTCTGGTGTTTTTTTCTGGCCTACCTCATCCCACTGTATCCTCCCCTGTCCTGTGTAGACCTTCCTCTAGACCTTGCAGTAATGAATGAGAGTAAATTGTTTGCACCTTTCCCACTCAAATCAGAGCGATACCCTTCTTGTATGACCCTCAGAGTCAGAACAGTATGTCTTTTATGTATGTATGTAATGGATATGTACAATATTCACATGTATTGTATGCATGTGATGTATTAAGTCTCTGCAATTTTAATTTTAATCAGAATTTGGAAACCTTTCACCGTAAGTGTATCTTGAGTTTATGTGGTGCCTCACTGTATGCAGCTGATGCCCTTTGTATGTTTTTTTTTTTCCCCTCGGCGAGTCTGAGCCCCAACTTATCAGCTAATCAACTAATTGTTGCAGCTCTACTTCAGAGAGATGACAATATTAGAAAATGCTCTTCATGTTTTATTTGTAGAGAAAAAGTCGTCAAAAGACTGGAGACACTCTGCAAAGAGTGGCAGAAAGAAATCTGTGAGCAAATGGTAACACATTAACACAACTCCAAATATGTGACTGAGAACGTACCTGAAGTGATAACAGCCAAAATTGAGGCAAGATCTTTCTGTATGGCTCATATCATCTGGGAGTCCACTCAAAAGGTACATTTTTGTTTACTTAGAGCTGTGTTTCTCAAACATTTTTTTCCTGGGGACCTTATTAATAAATCTGGGTAAGCCTTAATTTATGCATACATGAATTCTAACCATTTTTACTGCCATTTCCACATCACTTTATATTATTTTAACTAGAGTGCAACAATTAATTGATTAATCAATCATTAAATTAATAATGCCGATAAACTAATATCAGCCTACTAAATTATAATGTGTGATCAAACTTTGTCCATTCACAGTAATTTAGTATACGTAAAGTTGTGTGAAAATTTTGCCAGCCATAAATTTCTGAAATAAGACTTTTCTTTCAAGGAAACACAGCACAGGTTTGTTCGGTGGTGGGGTACATGGTAGAGACTAGGGCTACAATTCATGCTAATTTTCATTGTCAATCAATCTGTTGATTATTTTATTGATTATTTTTTCTTTTTCTTTTTTTTTTTTGATTAATCAGTTAGTTGTTTCTATAAAATGTCAGAAAATGGTAAAAAATGTCTATCGGTGTTTCCCAAAGCTGAAGAAGGACATCCTTTTTTTGTCCACAACACAAAGATATTCAGTTGACTGTTCCAGAGGACTAAGAAACAACCAGAAAATCTTCACTGAAGAGGCTGAAATCAAAGAATTTGTCCTTTTTTTTCTTAAAAAAATTAAATTCCCAGAAATTCAATTGACAAAATAGTTGGCAACTAATCTAATAGTTGACAGCTTATTGATTATTTGATTAAAGGTTACAGATCCAGTGGAGCAACTTCACGTCTAAATGTAGATTTTCCTCTCAGATGAATCTCTTTGCTGTTGCTGACATTGATGCCTTCTGTGTCGGGACTGGACCTCTGGAGAGAGACGCTCAGAAAGAGGTCAAAGACATATGGATATGTGCTAAAGTAGAGGACACACCATGACAAAGAGCCATTTAAAGGGTCCTTTCAACAGACAAAATGAAATAAAGTGCCCTCTAAAGTGTCCTTCTAGGACAAAATGTGTTAAATCTTCTAACGTGTTCTTCTAGATAACAAAACATGATAAATTGACCTCTAAGGTGCACTTCCAGAATTGTGATGCAGTAACATATTGGCTGCCTTAAATATAAATAGAATAGAATAGAACAATTTATTTGAACTTTTTCATCTGAAAGCTGCAGTAGAAAGACTAAAAACAGTTGATGGTTGAGTCTCATCTCTGTGATGTGAATTGGGTTTTGTTTTCTCCATCCTGAGCATCTCCTACCAAACAAACAGCACAAGCTTAATGTGAGCATGCTGAGGCAATAGAGATTCACCCAGAAGCTACAGAAGAACTGAGAGCTGAACATAAAGAGACTTTTAAAAATGTCTTTCTCTCTGCTCTCCTGCACATACATGAGCTCAGTATCACAGCACTCATTTGTTTGAGGGGGAGAAAAAGAGGCTCGTTGAAATGTGACTGCAGCCCTCTTGGAGGCGAAACACACTCACTTGGCACAGCTCGGCATGATAAAAGTGGGATTGGAAATGCAAATCAGCTTAGCATGGTTAAGATCACATTCCCTAAAGGCTGAAAACGAGCCAAGAGGAGGTGCAGAAATCAGACCACTTGATTTACAATATGCTAAAAGGTTATTACTGAATTGTGGCTCAGTGATGCCAAAACATTTTCTACCACAGCTTTAACTGGCCATGACAAACAACTGCTTCAGTCTGAAATCTTGTTTCAGCTCAGGACAATGCATGTGGGGCTCGTGTTAATCTTGGCATAACTTTGCAAACCTCTGCTTATTGCATCTGGCAGTTGCAGTGGCATTGCAGTAGATGCTTCATCATCACCAGGTATCTTTTCTCTATTGAGTCCACTCTTCTAGTTGTGTTTTTGATAGCTACTGACTATGCTGACTACCCAAAAATGAAATCCATGATGAAGTCTTTGCCTTTCAATAGCACCAATTTATTTTTCATGTGACTTATTTGAACACAGGTGTATTTCTGAGGTAGCAGTCTGAACCGTGTGCAGTGGTCTATTGCTTGTCCAACACATTGTTGAAGGACCTGCTCTATCTTCACGCCCCTGGATGTTGTGGTTGTTCATGTTTATCATGTCTCATCTATTCCAAACTAAAAAAATGATCAAAAACAATAATAAAAAATTCAATTAATGGAGAATAAATTGCTGTGCTTTTTGACATTCATTAAAATTTGGTGTCACAACCCAATTTAAGCCTTTTCCCCTGACAAATAAACTGAAGTTTGACTGCACAACACCAGGGTTCACTGTTGCTCCAGAGAAACATCCAGCCTGGTGAGAGATGCAGAGGCTACATTCTCACCGCATCTCGGATGTAAAGCAGCCACAGTCCAGCAGATCTGTGAGCATCTCCAATTCATGGGGTCATTATTATTTTTTACAACTACTTAAGATTTTTCACTCCGTTGAGAATTTATGCACTGGAACGGGACATTTGACAGTTATTCACACATTAAATTGGTTTTGTCAGTATTACAGTATGGCTGCAGTTATTTTCAGTACATTTAACTCAAAACTAATACCTCTCTGCTGTTGTTTGAAAATAAAGAATATCTCTTTCATCCTTTAAACTTACTTGCACATGTAGCCATCCATTTATAATGGAGTAGGGTTCATGCAGATTCCACAGAGCCTGTGGGTTTAGGGGGGGTGAGAAAAAACAAAATGGCTAGGTTATAGACCCTGTGAGTGATCCCAGCTAATGACCTTGAAAGTAATTCAGATCTTTTCATTGAGTTCTCCTCCAGAGGAACAGAGAAGGATACATTATGCATGCAATCTATTATTAATGCTCTTGAGTCATGTTACGATCAGACATGGGCCCTCAGAAAATATCTGAACAGGCTGATCCTCTGGAGGACTTGTCCTCTAAACATGGTTATATAAAAGCAGCTACTATGTGATTTATTATTCACTACAATTTCTCTCTATAAAGCATTTGACAGGGTCTCTGCCTTTACTGTATTCCAAAGTTTTGGAAATGAACTTTTCGCACAAGTTGGCTGTGGAGAATTAAACAAGCGTTGTGCTCAGTGTTTACATTGCGTTTTTATTGATAAGGCTTATCTTGAGCTACATCAATGACATTTTTTCGATCCTCTAAAGAGATCCAATTAAAACTCTTTGCTGCTTCATCCCGAGAGTCCATTGGCTGACAGCTCTTCTCGGTTCTCCACCGCCCCGCCTCCATCTGTCAGGCACTGCGCTGCTCCAGCACTGTGAGACTGTTGATGCACTGTAGTGAGATACTACTCTTTTAACTTTCTACGGCAGCCTTGGATGGACTTTTTCTTAAAAAACAATACTGAATACTATCTGTCAGCACAGCTCCAAACTCCTCCTCGTCTTGAATATTTTGCTCCACTTCCCCATGCACCTCTCTTACAGTATGAAGTGCAGTTATGGCAAGGAGTAGCAAGACAGTAGCGAGGACCCTGGAGGATTTGACGCTAGACTCGGGTTATGGTGGAGCCGCCGACTCCTTCAGATCTTCCAGTGCGTCGCTGTGCTGCTCGGAGGCGCATGGGGGGACTCACTGGCATCTAACCGACTCGATGCACAGTCGACACAACAGTCTGGACACTGTTAACACGGTCCTGGTCGAAGACGCCGAGATCCTGGAGAGCACCGGGCAGTGCGCTAAACTACCCGAGCTTGAGGATGTGCCGTGGAGCCTCGGGGAAGTGGCGAGCGCACTGAGCAGGGACGAGGAGATGAGCCTGCCGACCCCCCCGCAGGACGTCCTGCTCCGGCTCTCGGTGCTGGTCAGCCGGGCCCTGGTCAGGGTGGCCAAGGAGGCGCAGCGCCTGAGCCTGCGCTACGCCAAATGCACCAAATACGAGATCCAAAGTGCCATAAAGATCGTCTTGTCATGGAGCGTGTCGATAAACTGCATCAGCGCGGCCCTCAGTGCCTTGTCCCTGTACAACATGAGCACCGAGGAGGACAAGTTCAGCCGCGGCAAGTCAGCGCGCTGCGGACTCATCTTCAACGTGGGGAAGTTCTTCAGGTGGATGGTCGACAGCAGGGTGGCGGTGAGGATCCACGAGCACGCCGCCATCTACCTGGCCGCGTGCATGGAGAGCCTCTTCCGCGAGGTGTACGCGCGGGTGCTGCGCAGTGCGCTGCTGGAGCGCGATAACGGCATCCCCAAGTTCACCGTGGAGACCCTGGAGCAGGCCGTCAACAGCGATGCGGAGATATGGGGCTCTCTGCTGTCCTGGCAACACCTGATCTGTGGGAAGAATGCAAGCGGTGAGTTATGAAGACTGTAAGTCTGTGCAACAGAGTCCTTCACTTCATATCCTCACCACAAGTTTTAAATCCTTATGCGTAATTTGTCCCCCTTTCGTCTCACTGTAGATATTTACATCAGTATCAGGGACGGATTTACTCAATTTTGGGCCAAGACAAACTGGCACATCCCAAACCACATCCCCTGTTCTCACCTTTTTTCAACAACTGAATTAATAATAGGGGTGTCACAATTTCAATATTATATTGAAAATTGAAATAAGCTTCAATTTCAAGAATCTAATCAAAATGTAGAATGGGTGATTCTTCCAGTATCTGTTTTTCTGGTCACCCTTGCTGACTTGGGACATCTATATATGTATATGTATGGCAGGCCCCTTTGCAAAAAATAAATAACTGCCAGGGTATAAAACCAATGATCTTTTGATCTTAACAAATCAAGACTTGATAGCTTAACAATGGCAATACCATAAGTACTAAAAAAAAGATTTGAAGTTTAAGAATCAAATTGGATAGTGACTCAAAAGCCATATTTAATCAAAGATTTGGAAAAGTTGTGACACTCCTAATAAATAATAAGTCATAAAAAGCTTTTATTAATGGTGGAGTGCAGAGGATGAATTGAGCAGTGTAACAGCTGCCCGAAAGAAGCTGTTCTGAAATCTTGTGTTACAGCAGTGGATATTTCTGTATCTCTTGCCGGACAGCTGCAGGGTTAACAGGCTGTGGCTGGGGTGGGTATTGTCTTTTAATATCCTCCCACTTCCTCCTTCTTTCAACATTGCTGGGATAGCTTCACTCAATTTTTCAGCAGTCTGTGTGCCACGGCAAGTCATTTGTTAACATGAGTCGGCTACTGTCTTCCTGAACCTCCCTGATCAGTTAAACAAGGTAAATGCATCTTCTTTGCATTTACTCCAAGTGACCATATTAATGTTACAAGGTAGGTAATAGTGATCCAAACAAGGCTCACCTGTGCCATAAATGACACAATTATGAGTAAAGGCGTCCCTCAGACTGACATGCATGCCAGTCTCTGATATGAAAAGGTTATATCTCAATCTGTGAGGAACCTTTAACTTTATCTGGGAGACATCAGTAAAAGAGAATTTTTGCAGCTTCCTATTCTTAGAGTGCAAAGAAGCTGCAGAGGCTGCATACAGGTGGTGACTGACTGAGTAGATCAGGATGGGAGAGAGCGGTCCTCTTTAGGCCACCTTGAGTCCTCTGTCTCCTGTGCAGTGTTACATTGCAGATGTTATATCCTTATACTGCATGTGGCTGTTTTGTTAATGCACAACATGATGAAGCAGCAGGGCTTGATGTCCCCAGGCTGAATGCCTCACTTTGAGAGCTCTCAGTGAAAGGGGCTCTCCCTGTTGGTTTCCTACAATGATGCCCTGCAGAGGTGATTTTTATTCTTTTCACCCAAAGAGGAAGGAAGTCTTTCATTCCTGTGTACACTTGCTGATTCTGACACGCACAGTACCTTCCAGGGTAGTTTCCAAGCGCTAAGAAATACCTTTTGGTGTGTGCTTTTTGAAAGTAAGTATGATTGCATTCGGACTTCACTGCCGCTTAACCAGCAATACATCACAAACCACTCTAACACATGCTTGCTCCTGTTTTGATGGATGTTGTAAAAGTGCTGCTGTGGCTCCTCTTGCAACAGGTTTACGTAATGAAAGGCCTTGGGGGACCCATGTGCTATCATGCATTATGCAGAGTGATGTGAATAAAACTGAGTTATGGAGTGAGGGAGAGGAAGAGAGACAGACAGACACACAGAGAGACAAACTTACAGAGACTCTGTGACCATATTGATGAATCACCAGCAGAAGCCTAGCATCATGAGAAGAGCACTTTGTTTCACTGTACCACTTTATTTTAAAGGTACAGCGAAGCCTTTTGTTTGTTTGCACTTTCAACGTCTATTTGCATACAACAGTACACATCTGTTAGGCTTCAGCTGTACAATCAGAAACATATAGTTTTACTTTAATACTCTGTATCTTGACGCACAGAGCAAAAAAAATCAATACAGTTCAAAAGGAATACAACATAACATAGTTTACAGTACGAGCACATACTGTACAGTATTAAATGTCAATATTCAGTCACTCTGCACACTCAGGCCACTTGGCATGCAGTGAGGCTCCAGCTGTAAGAAGAGGTGTGGTGAGTGTTCAGTGGTGCATTGGACCGGTGAATAGGATGAGATGCAAGAAAAATGTCTGGAGCATGTGGAATACTGAAGTAATGCCCAAGGCTAGAAAATAGTGCATGAAATCCATATTGTTGTTCAGTGTTGTGTAGTTCATTAAGCTGGTATCACCAGCATAGAAATTCATCTTAAAGAGGCTAAAATCTCCATTTTATAAAACAGTGCATTCTATAGTGTCATTTTACTCATTCTTTTGAATTTTGTTGCTGTCATTCATTCTATTGCTCTCTGACTGCACACTATCAACACAGTACCAAATGCTTAATGACTAACTATATTCACCGGCTTGTTAGTGAATAGCTAGTGGACATAATATAACACAAACAAACAAATTGAAAATAATAAACCAGCGACTCCCTTGTTCTGCAAGCCAAAATGACTGGCAAAGAGCGATATTTGGCTTATATAACAGCAGTTTCCAATCAGAAAGGACTGTTTGACAGAAAGATTAAGCTGTGAAAATACTATAAATATAGTGTACACTTGAACCAATATTTATTTTTTTAGATGGGCCTTTTTAAGTGGCTAAAATATGTTTTGATGCTGTCCCTGTCCACAGCATTACATTGCTTAGCTTCCCACACCAGTACACCTGCTGCTTCCCAAACTGGGGATTTGGGGCTGATCGGCATCTACTGCAGATAAAACACTGGCTATGGATAAGTATCTCATACAACCCTACTTCAAGTCTGAACTATCCCATTACCTGGTTGGTGGAGACCAAAATAGAGCTAAAAGGAGAGTGGATATGGTTCTTCCATTCTAGGTGTCCAGAAACTCATCACCAAAACTAATGCTGTGTGCCTGCTGGATGTGTGAACTGGTAACTTTATGCTAACACCTTGGCAGTATCTACTTAAAGGGTAATAATATGCCAGTTTTGTGTTCAAAGGTTGTTTTTGCTGCCAGTAAGTAACAAAAAGGCAGTATTGTAGAACATTTTAAGATGCACACCAAATAAGCATAAATCTACTTATTATTAGGCTTTTATCTAGACATGTGTATGTATGCTGTGTCTTTTTCCCCACTAACACTGACCCCTCTTCAGTTCACCATATCAATGTAAAGTGATAAAATGTCAGTGTTGTGTTCAGGTTGTTTCTGCTGCCCCCAAGATGCCAAAAAAATCAGTTGTTTATACTGATAAGTTTGCAGACAGTACAGATGTTTGTCTTTTGGAGCCTTAGATTATATAGGAAGTTCCATATTGTGGAATATTTCATTTTATACCACATTTCTGCAGAACCTCTAAACCTCAAGATAGAGACAGATAGAAGTTATCCTCTATCTTCAGTGACAGATAAGGCCGAGACACAGCAGCATCATTTGTTGTCTTCACAGTAAAGCCAAACAGCCAGTCAATCTGAGGGTGGGTTGACCTTAACTCAGCCACTGTCTGCCAAATTGAACCCCCATATCACTCCATCCATTCTCTCCGTCTCTCTCTGCCAAGTGGGAGTAATTGAGGTGATTTTTCCATATTATGCTAACGCCGGTAACCCAGCTTTGTCAGCAGGCCTTTATGAATATCTTTATTGCATCTCTTCTACCAGAGCGGATTTCCTTTTTTGTGCTGTCACAAATTCAATAAAGTAGTGACTTTGTTGGATGTGTTCCTTTTTGAACTTTTTAGCTTCTATCATGTGCCTTAGTAAAGAGCTAAATAATTTGGGAGCCTTTTTCTCCTTCACAGAAGGTTAAAGCAACAGTTTGACATTTTGGGAAATTTTCTTGTTAGCTTGAGTTAGATGAGAAAATTGATCCCACTCTTATATCTGTTTGGTCATTATAAAGCTACATTTAGCAGCCAGTTAGCCTAGCTTAGCATAAAGCCTGGAATCAGCTAGCATGCATCTGTCCAGACATATGTGTATAAAAACTACAGCATAGAACAACACTTTGTGTTGTTGGGGTTGTCAGTTATGTGCCAGATAATTTCTTGGCCAGCTGGGGAATTTACGAATCCTACTATGGCAAAGGCATGACTTACTCTTCCTCAGATTGGCTTAACTTGATATTTTTACCCTAACCCTACCAAATTATCAGTCTTCATATCTAAACCAACAAAGGCAACAACTACTGCCCAATCAGAGGCAGAATAGAGCAGTTCATACTTTCTCCATAGATTTTGTTATTTAGCAGCCAGAAGCTAGTTTTTGATTCACAAACGAGTCATTCCTTTTGAACTTAAAGAGGAAGTACTCGGGGCGGCCCTATAGCTCAGTTGGTAGAGCGTCTGCCCCATGTACTGAGGCTGTTAGTCCTCTGCAGTGGCTGTGGGTTTGACTCCTGCCTGTGGCCCTTTGCTGCGTGTCATCCTCCCTCTCTTCATCCTGTTTCCTGTCTGCTCTTCAGCTGTCCTATCCAATAAAGGCAAAAAAGCCCAAAAACATATCTTTAAAAAAAAAAAAGTAAGTTGTTCAGTTGTGCATTACAGCTAGGTTCACTGCCAACTCAGAGAGTCTGGCATTAAAAATACACAACCAAAAGAGTCATTCATGAGTTGGTTCACTTGTGGTGGGTGAACAAATGCACTAGAGGAACTATTATCACTACCAGGAGAAAAAAGTTCCTCAAGTCTCAAGCTGGTTGCCTGACAACCACCCAGTGACAACATGATTGGAGGAGTCACCTCTGGCCAAAAAATAGTCTGCTAATGCTAAGCCAAGCTAAGCTAATGGGCTGCTGGCTGAAGCATAAATTTGCCATACAATATGAGATCATGGTATCAATCTTCTCATTTAACTCTGCAAGAATGTAAATGCATGTATTAAAAAAAGTCAAACTGTTCCTTTAAGCTCTCAAATGTGCTCAATAATAGAAAGACTGTCTAACTGTACTTTATATACTTTGTCATATATTGGTATGCATTTAAGTATGTCTTTGTAGCTCACCAAATTTAACAAACAAGCAGAAAAAAACCTGTTCTTGGTTTCATGTATTGATATGTCTAGTCTTAACACAGGATCCATAATGACTCTAACGTCTGTTCTCACCTACTGCACCTCACAGTTCTGCATTGGCGCATCCAGCATATGGCAGGCCTCCCACACACACAAGCCCAAAACACACTCTCCCGCACACATACACATACATCAAGATGTCAGGGGCTCCTCTCACCATGTCTGACTCAGTGTTATTTGCAGGTGGGTGTTGGATTTCCCTTCTTCGGCTGTGGTATCCTGTCAGAACAGGAAACTACTCTATATAGTGGGATATTTCTTATGGCTCCCACTAGACACAGGAACACAACGACTCTTTGATTTCCTTAACGACGTGTGCATGTCACACAAAATGTCTGGTGGAACATGATATCCAGTGCTTGGGGATATGTACCACCCTAAGGATGAGTTTCTAATCACACTTTAGGTGTGAGATGACTTTCAAGTCGGGGCAGAGCTGGTTTTGTTGAATGATTTAAAGGAAAATTTCACCCTGAAGTCATTTAAAACAAGCATAGATATTGCACATTGCAATTTGTTTTATGATGGTGGTGTTTTTTTCTTATTCATGTGGACAGGTGGACAAACATGCATGACTTGATGTTAAAATATTTCCAGTGCACCAACACTTGACTTGGTTAACAGAGCATTATTTAGCAAACGGCATGCAAAAGGCATCAAGAGTCTACTTTCTTTATGTAAAAAGTGCAAACAAATTAACAGACTGAGGCAGCAGTAGACCAGGATCTCTTGTATCCTGTGAGGTAAAATACCCACTTAGAATAATCTATATAATAAACTACCCCTTTAAACTGGTGGACAAATATGACATGCTTATTACTGTGTGTAATGTGAAGGTGGTTCTCATACGACTGCAGTTCCCCTCAGCTCTATGGAGCTTGTAGTTTGGTTTTCTGGCACACGGTTTTACTGTTTTGGTTCACTTTCACTAGACTTATCATTTTGCGTTGACATTCAGCAATCATGACTGACTGCTCTATGATGATTGTTAAATGTCAACAATCATCTTCGAGCAGTCAAGATACTTGTCCACCAATGGCAGTCTCAGTAGAAATTCAATGCAGCCATAGTTTGCATCTTTGTGGAGCTGTTGCCAGTAGCATGTGAAATATAACCCTGTTGAGGGGTAATCTGAGATAATTTGAACAACTGGGCATGCTGCTCTGTGGTATTGTTCCCTCTTCACTCTTACTTCTTCTTCTTGCCTGGAAAACATTCCTCGCTTTCACTGTTGCTAATGCACAGTCTTGCATGCATGTCTTTCCAGCACAAAGAACACACAGCTCTGAGTGTTGTCAAAAACACTCTTTAAGGTGTGAAGTGTGTAACTGAGGTGCGATTTTCCTTTTAAAGCCTTGTGGTCCAGTGGCAGAATATGATCTGGTTGACCCTACACGTAGCATTTAACGTTCAAAAGTGAGAACTCCCTTGTATAAATTTCCCAGACACAGACATCATGTGTGAAAACCAGAACAAATGGGGTACATATTGGAAGTATGATGCTTTTCAAACCGTGACACTTTACTGTTTGTCTTCTGGGTAGTTTCGTGCTAATATAGTAGCGCTTCATGGGAATGATGGAATGCAGGTCCAACTCCATTCACAGGTCTTTTGTTCCTCATCCAATAGCGAGCGTTGCAGTGCGGGGTCGGTGCCTGGTGCACACATGCTGTGAGGAAGGCAAGCAGACAGGAATGACTGCGGTCTGCTCTGCAGCGGTACCACTCTGTACCAGTGGAGACCAGTCCCCATTATGTCTGGGAGTGAGATATAACATATCTGCGCTAGGGAAACCCCTTACACAGCAGCATACCCCCGGGTATATAAGGCAGCTACATACACAGACAGATTCATATGCACAGACACACACACACACACACACACACACACACACACACACACACACAGAGTCCCAAATGACCAAGGAGCAGATCTGGTATTAATTGAGAGTTTGGGAGTGCAGTGAGGAATGCTGATGTGACGTGGAGTCTGGTACGGCAAGAGAGAGCTCCAGCCAAGTTTACTTCAGTTGATTAAGAGGAGACAGGTGATAGAATACAGTTAATCCTGCACCCAGCTGGCAGCACCTATGATAGATGGGGCGTCTTTTTTTTTTTTCTGTAACCAACCTTTTCTCTCACTCACCTCATAGGATTGTGTAAAAAATCCAGTTGCCATTGCCATTCATTGCTGTGTGTGTTGATACATGTAGTGCTATTCAGTTACTATATGAATTCTACCGAACTGGTCTGTAACATAGTTTTGTTCAGCCTCTGGTGCATGAAACAGAATTAGCTGGCCCGCTATACTGCAATTGCTTAGCAAAACAATAGTGAGATAACAACAGGAGGATTAGACAAGTTACACCAGCCTGCAGAAAATGTATAGGCTGAGTGAGGAGCTGACACATAGACTAAGTGGGATTTTTTTCTGATCTTTTAGTTGTGAGCGAAGTTTATGATATTGCGCCACCACTTTTCCATGGTGCAAGAATAGCATGCATGGTGGTATCTTTATTAAAATCAGTTGTGATAAATTACCCTCAATATTAACCAGTTTTATTTATGAATCATGATTATGAAGACTCAGAAAAAAAATTGTGTGGTAAAAATAGCATATTGTAAATATTTTAGAGATGAACCCCCAAAAAAGAAAAAAAAGAATTAAAAATAATCATGTTTTCATGAGAGCTCAGGTCTTATAGAGCTCAACAGTGAGGTTCCAGGAGTGAAAATCACATTCATATTCTGACTAGAGAATTGAAGTACTACACTACCCACAATCCTAAAGTGCAACAGTGATGTCTCCGATTGGTGGATCTCGCTGTTACCATGGAAGTGTGTACCGCATCCACAAATAGTTATAATAATTGTTATTGTTATTTAGCTAACATTAATCATACTAATCATGTCATTATGCCACAGTAATTAAAATTCAGAAACACACAAAACACAAACTTCAACATATTACAGCACTGTTTTCAACAGTATAAATACTATAATTATGACAAAAGTTACATTTAAGAAGAAGCAATATCATTTGCAGTGTTTTATGGGATGAGGAGTTCCTTCACTCTTAAAATAATTATTTGTGCACTCTTATATAAAGATTTTCTAAAATGTCAGTGGAGTGAATGAATGAGAAATTCACTTCCAGAACTGGAGTCGCTGAAAAACCGGGTGGTCACTTTTGAGCTCTATGAAGAGTAACCAGGCCCCCCTGTAGTTCACACCCTGCCACTGCCACCTTTGTAAAATAGCATCTTGGGTTCGCCTAACTGGACAGGTTAAAATAATAAATGGAATATGGAGACATAATGTGCAATGACCAGCAGCAGCAGCAGCTTCTTTTTATTTTCTCTCCCAGTCACCAGAAACTGAGCTTTGCCAACAGCTCGTGCGTTACGGCAACCCTGAGAGGACACACTACCTCAAATACAGAAGTGATTTATAGATGGCAATGTAATGATGGTAGAGGACTCAGAGGTCGAAGACCTTCAGGCCCTAAACCTAATAATAACACACACGCACACACACACACACACACACACACACACACACACACACACACACACACACACACACACACACAGTCATTAATTAACATCCAGTCCTTTCAGTAGTCATTCAGTGCAAAAATCCAGTTTCTAACTTCTACAGAAAAAAGATTGAACTAATATTGATGAATATCTCTTTAGGTTGAGGAGCCCCAGCACCATTCTGTGATGTAATTTGAGAAAACACTGCTGGAGCTGCTGGAGCTAATTTTGTGGATTTTTCCAATTTTCATGCTTGGCCTTTTACACTGAAATTAGATTTACTCCATAATAGCCCTGACAATATCAACCCAGAAAGTGTGCACTTATCACTTATTGCTTTAAAATCACTTTGCATAATGTGTTTAGCTTTCTATTTAACTGTCAGTATTTTTTATCTCTGGATGACATCATTGAGGGAGCTTTATCCTCAGTATTTCTTTGGAGGGGATTTGTTTTCCCCCTGGACTAAATCTTCTGGGATTTTCTTGGTTTTCCCAGTGCACAGGTAGCAAATTCAACGTTCGTCTTTCTCAGTGTTCTGCATTAATTCTTAATTAGGTAGACAATTAGAATATACCAATGCTAGACCAGAATAGTTTAACAATTACTGTGCGGTTCGGAGCCGAATCCAGTAAAGCTAAGAAGGAATTGTTCATGATGTCGACTTTGGAGGGAAAGCAGAGGGAGAGAAAGAGGCACAGATGGCAAGGATCAAAACAGGAAAATCCATAAGAGAAGCTGTGGGTGACAGATGAGACCCAGACAAGCAATGCCGACTTCTTATTATAGCAGGAAGAAGACTCTGGGCAAACAAGTACCAGCAAGTGGATTAGTCTGGTGAAGCATCAGTATCTACTGCACTGTTTTTTGCAGCTCTGAATTCCTATTGTTGTATGGAGAGAAATGATCCAGTTTAAATAGCAGCCAGTCTGGCTGGAAATTATGAAGAAGATACTGGTAAACAAGCTCTTTTACTTCTTCTTGCTTTGATGTGAGCTGAGCAAAAGTCAAAGAAATTGTCTTGTCACCATTAGAAAAGTGATATGTCTGATAGAGAAAGCTGCATGTCAGGACACGTCAGGACACCTCTGCCATCACAGTTGATGAACTGTGAACCAAATTCATCTGCCGTCTGTTAGGAACAAAGCAGGTTTTCAGCAAATAGACAGTGCTGTCTCAGACTGTGGCCAGCACCGGTCGGTAGCTGCACTATGCTAATCCAGTTATGCCTGCATCATCTCACCTGTTGTTGTTTAATCACAGAAACACAAAGACAACAGGCAGAAGACCTGCTGGCAGCAACATCGCTGATAACTTCATTACTTGTGAGGAAACAATGTGCGGTGACAGTTAGCCTCCTCTGGGTGTGTGTGGTAATCCTCAGCTGATGATACTGTCAGATCAGAACATCATTTCACCAAATCAAACAGCATTCCAGCACCGCACAGAGCCAGTCAGTCAGTCAGTCAGTCAGTCAGTCAGTCAGTCAGTCTGTCAATCACACAGTCAGTCAGTCTGGGAATCAGTGTGAAGAGGAGCTCTCATCCGCCCATTGGAGAGCTCCCATTCTTTACTTTAATTAATTTAAAGTGGTTTCAGTTAAAAGAGTAGTTTGACATTTTGGGAAGATCAATACCGCTCTCATGTTTGTACGTAAAATATGAAGCTACAGCCAAGAGACGGTTAGTTTAGCTTGGCAAAAAGAATGGAAACTTGGAAACAGGGAAACAGCTTGCCTGGCTCCGTCCAAAGGTAACAAAATCTGTATAGCAGCTCATTTAAAGCTCACTTATTAACATGTTGTATCTCGTTTGTGTAGTCTAGAATATAAAAATGACCAGTTGTGGTTTTACAGGGGACGTAGGTGTTCTTCTCCAAATTAGGAAAAGAATATTTGTAGTTTCTATCATCTGTTTTTATAAGTGCTTGAAGACTGAAACATCACTAAAGCGTATGGTTTTAATCAGACATAGCACAAGTTTTGCAGTGAGACGCATCTTCTTCCAGTGTTTTTAATGGGAAACTTGTGGCGCGGACTCACAATCATGCATGCACAAGAGAGACAGCGCTCATGTGGACTGACTGCCCACGTAATATTCTCAACATGAATAAACTGTTCATAAAGTTATCTCAGAGGCAAATATTGTGCTTTTTTACTCCACTATGTTTTGTCCACATTAGGTACTAGCTACTTTTGGGATTACAGTTTTTCATACTCAGTCTATCTTGGGAAAAACATGTATCTTTGCGGTGATTTTATTTTATGTGAACGTCTGTGATAAACTGGAGGATTAAGTGTTCCTTTATGTGCTGAGACAATTCTCCTACTTCTTAAGCTAAATAAACAATTTAAAGACTCTCTTGGATTTGCTGGAATGCATCGTCCTAAAGCTGAAAACAGGGCTATAACAGTAAAACACTAACACAGACTGTTTTACTGCACAATGAGTGCTTTTACTCCCATTAAGAACATTTTGCTGATAATACCTAGGGACAGTTCTGAATGCAGGATTTTTACATCTAATGCAGTATTTTCACCATTTCAACCTTTGACAGAAGATTAGTCAAGGTGAAGAAAATGTGCTCCTATATGCCCTCTGAGCTGCCACAGTTCAACTCCTGCAGCTTTCACTAATCCATGGCTATAGTACAGTAAGCCGTGGGGGTGCAAACATGTCTGGGATTTCTGAGGTGATCGTGGGGAGCTGAACTTCTATTATTTCAGTCTTCCATAAAGCCCTCTGCACATGACATCAGCTGTATAAACACAGAGCAGATATCATTCATGTGGCAGAAATAAACACAATTTGCTTCTGACATGGCAGCGTTCACATGGAGTAAACATGTACTTTCACTGGAGAACAAAATTACCCTTGGATGGATATATATACGCTGGTTTGTGCTGATCACTGCTGCTGTCTGTTGTTTCGTCTCTGAATCCTTTACGAGTTGCTCAGTGGTTTGGAATCAAAATTAAGCGTGGACGTAAAATCTGAGATGAGTTTAAAGAAAACATTACAATGCATTATAACATCAACCTAAATATACTGACTTCAGTCTGACTTTTATGGAAATCATTTCTACCAACATGATGGAAACAAACCACCCTGTAAGTCATTGCAATGAGAAGCTTTCTCAAAATAATGACGTGGATACAAAGTAATTTTGAGACACCAATTCCTTATTTTGAGACATGTACGTCATTATTTTGAGAATTTCTCATTATTTTTAAATACTAACTCAGTGGTTCCCGAACCATTTCTAGCATTTTCCCTTTTAGAAGCTGAAAAAAAATTCACGCTCCTCCATCACACAATTATTATCAGTCATCAAAAAAAATTGGTGAAGCAACTGATGGATAAACAAGATTCAAGTGGAGTTTTAGTCAAATAAAAGTCAGCATGAAAGTATCAGAAAACTATTGTTTGTTTACTTTTCTGACATAAATCATATTCATTTAACTTTGTTTCACTCTATATTTCTCCCCTGGTCATCCACAACTCCCCCATGCAGTGGCTCTGCAACCCTCAGGGGAACCACTGTACTAACTCATTATTTGGAGAAATAAGTCATTATTATTTTGAAATATTAACTCATTATTTTGAAATATTAATAAATCATTTTGAGAAATAAGTCCTTATTTGGAAGGTTTTTCATTATTATAGGATTTTTTTTTTTTTATCACATTGGTGGAAATCAGCTTCTATATGCCTCTTGTACAGTAGATCATTAACTGTTTTCCCACATTTCCCTGAATGCCTTTCAGCAATCCTCAGGATGTGCCTGAACTCGTTTTATTCACTTGCAGGCAGAGTGATCAGTAGTGAAGGTGAAAGTGTCAGTAACACCAAGAGAGGAAGTTTTTCTAGTTGAGAAAGACTCAGAACTTGTCTTGTAGCTGCAGTTCATTCTGGTCTGTTGAGGTGTCTGACAGTAAAGAAATTAGTGTACACGATGGATAGAGCTTTAGAAACACTGAGATCAGTGTCAGCATTGAAAGTCCAAATCCTCCATGTGCATTAAAATCACGTCACGCCACGCCACGTCACGTCACGTCACGTCACGTCACGTCACGTCACGTCACGTCACGTCACGTCACGTCACGTCACGTCACGTCACGTCACACGACTTTACATGGCAGACTTTACATATTGTGCATTTAATGCATCACTTTTGCTGCCTTAAGTACATTTTAATGCCAATACTTATGTACTTTAACTTAAGTGAGATTCTGAATGCAGGGCTTTCACATGTAACAAAGTATTTTTACACTGTGTAATTACTACTTTTATTTAAATAAAAGATCTGACTACTTCTTTCACTACTGAAATCAGGGTATTAAGTGCCCACTACATTGAAGTTTACCTCAGTGCCCTTAATGATAGCTACAGCCTTGACGATGGATTCCTGCCAGTTTGAGGTTTTTTTTTTAATTTAGTTTTGAATTATTCAGTCTATAAAGATTATCTTTGATACAATAAATTCATTTTCTATTTAGAAAGATCTGCTGTTGGATTTATCGTTTTAATTGTCTTTGAAGCATGCAGTCTTGCTTGTGAGACAACATGAATAAAAGCACATACTGGGGCTTAGTAGCTCTCTAGGAGGCGCTGAATGTGCTGATGTACTACTGAGGCTCTTCCAATGGAGCGGTATCCCATTACCTCCCATGAGAGCTCAGAGCACTGACCTTCGGACTATGTGTGTGTCATTGCATATATATTGTATGCATGTTTGAGTAAAGTGACTACGCCATCCCTCTTTCTATTTTCCACTGTGCAGTTGCCTCAATCAGAGTGTGTGACCTGAAAAATGTAACCAGATGACTTTAATACGACTAATCAAGATGTGAATAAATCTTCTCTTTGTCTCTTCGTATACTCTCTCGGTGTCTTTGCCCTTCCGTCTCATTTCTCCTGCTCTGTCTCTCTGTCTTGCTCCTTCATTTTCTCTCCGTCTGTTTCCGTCCAGCTTTCTTATTCAGTCCAGATATAATGAGTCCACATTCTGCCACTGCCCTGATGGAGAGTAAGTGCTGAGTTGAGGTAACCTTGTCCCGTCCTACATGTCTGGCAGCACTCTAATAGTTCTGTCAATCCAGACATGGAAGGCCCCGCCGGGGAGCCTCGGCCGAGCTCACACTGTAGACAGACACATGTGTCTGAACCATGACAGATCTCCTCCGGATCGAACTACAATCTGTAACTGTAGTTTGTACTGCAGAGCGTGTGGGTGATGTGAGAGAAAGTCAATGTGAAATGTGCCAGACAACAACTTTGCCTGAGTATCAATCAGCATTTTTATAGTACGTCCAAACGTCCAGTGCCAGACAGGATTTTCTCAAACTCTGCACTTAAACAGCTGAACGTTAGACATCTTCTCAATCATTTACTCAAATTGAGTGAGTTTGCTCAACCCCCAGCTGAACTAGCAGCATATGGTACAAATTACCACAGAGAAGGAGAAGGTATATGTCTATTTTGTCCCTGACATTTGTTATTACTAACATATGCTGGTTCCTGCTTTACTCCCATTTTATTCTTAAAGTGGATCACTGGCAGAATAACAACCACACAGTTAAAAGACAGATGCAAGGGTGCAACTGTAACTTATGCCTTTAACTTTTCAAGAAAACTCAGACATTCTACTGTATATTTTCTTATGGCAGTCATAGTTTCTAGTACCTTAAACCTGAAGGGTAAATATTTCCTTGCAGTAATGTAATCAGAATACTGCATATTGTTTTCATCATTCCTCTAACCTTCACTTGGGGAAATTGTCGTTATTTTGTACATATGCTGAATACTAGATCTAGGTCTTCAGAGGAGATTGTTAACTAATAACACACTTCTGTAATGACATAGATCTTTCCAAAATATTTCTGAAAATAGGATTTTATGAAGCTGCATTAAAAAAAAGTGGTTGAAGTTAAATACCCTTTTGAAAACTTGGTTTGATGAAAGGTTAATATCAGTGTGGTCTCTGAATTCAGTGAAGAGACTTGTCTGGCACGTGTTAGCTTGATTCAGGGGCTGGAGGTGTGGGAAGACAGGTGGCCTTTGTATTAAGGGAGGAGGACTGTGCCAACCTGTAACTCCAACATTAGTCTTTTTTCAATACAAATGTGCTGGCTTGGCTAAGTTTGACTTTGCACATCAGCCAAGCACGAAAGTGTGTCTATTAACTGATATGCACTCGTCTTTAGTCTCTAAAAAGGTAAATAAACACTAAAATTCTGCACAATAGAAGTTATTTAAAAGCTTCTATTATGATGCAGCAAAGTTAAGAACTGTTGACTTTAAAGTCAAGACTTTAAAGTTAAAGTGAACATGAATAAGTAAAATAAAGCAGATACAAGAAGGTACAAACAGCAACACAGTTGAGAAACTAAACCTCAAACTGCAGAGGTTCAGTGAGAAGCTTTAATAGCTGAACACACAGAAGTCCCTATCTCACACCTGGCGCAAAGCCACTGTTTTGGTGGTGCCAGTGGATTTGCTATCTTAAACTGGCTGGTTTCCATTTTTAGACAGACCCCTAGCGGCGGCAGAAGTTACATACTGTGCATTTAAGATAAACATTCATTATGTTCTCAGACCTTGGTGGACACACAATGTGCATTTCAATGAGAACCATTCAAAGTTAAAAGCTTTGTTTATTTTTAATAACCAAAGCTAATTTCCAGGAAAACACCTACACCACTGCCATAGTAGAATGGTGATTAAAGGCCACTATAAATGAGTCAGCCTCGTCATTATGCTCTGACTATTCTTTCACTTCAGCCGCTGTCTCTCTTTGGACAGACAGAAGTTCAGGGCTCACTCTGACTCACAGGATGGAGAGGGGCTGAGAGGATGACACACTGCTGGTGAAACAGGTGTGTGTCAGTTTTATACCTGGCACGATGTTACATCAGCTCGACCACCCGGCTCTGATGCACACAGTCTCACTCACAGCTGGACGTCTGTTTGGTAAAGGACAGGAAGAGCACCAGGAGGATGAGCTAGTGCATGCTGGGATGAAGGGCTGTTCACTCTCAGATAATCTCCAAACCTGCTGAAAAATAATTGAAGCAGGAAATTCTCATGACTCCATGCATTTCATGAATATTGTTTATTCACCCATGCAAAAAAGAAGTTCACAGATGTCAACTTAACCCAGGTCAAAAAAGAAGTACACAAAAGGAGACTTAACTAAAAAAAAAAAAAACTACACTAAATTATACTTAGCCCAAGTGAAAAAAGTACAGTAAAGTATACTTAATTTAAAAAAGCAATATGTAACAACTATAAATCCAAAAATGAATGCAGTCCACATAGCTGGAGCTGCAGCCATAGACATTATATTAAAGTGAGTTGTTTCCTCCTGCCCCTTCCTTATGTGCACATGGATGTCTACTAAGTATACTTAAATTAAGTGAACTTTAGTATACTTTTATACCTGGCAAACATGTAGAATTAAATCATTTTTGAGGAACTGGTGTTTAGTTTTTCCCAAGAAAGGGAATAAATGCCGTCCAGGTAGGGCTCCTGTTTCCTCCTGGCAAAAATCCTGACTCTATAATAAACCAGTTTAACCACATTATCTCACCCCCTGCTGGAGGAGGAAATCTATGATCTAAGAGGCCAAATACTGTGGTTAATATGTGAATCTGATTAAAAAGATCAGACTGGGGGTTTAGGGAGACTCATTCACCAGTTACACCACAGGTTATTATATCCTCTTGTCCCACTGTCCCATTTCAATCATTAACCTTCCTTACCAGCTATTTCTGAGAGGCACAAGACCACTAGAGAGCATCAAAATGTCAATTTCTGGCTCATCCGTCATCATAGATATACAATAAATTATTGATTGTCTCCAGGTGATGATGACTGATTGCTAAATCAGTTTCTGCTATGGTAACCTTTTGCACGCCTGCGCAACTTACACAGTGAATGAAATGATAAATTCAACCTGTGCTGCACTCCCACAGAGACATACACCGTATGTTGTGTTGGAGCATGTGCAGTGTGTTGTGCGCAATCACCGAGTTATTGAAAGAGAGGGAGAGAAGAGAAGCAGATGGAAAGCAGGATATGAAAACAAGGTGAAAAACATTGGGACTGAAAGCAAGAAAACAAGAGGCTGCACATTTTGTTTCTCTCTCTCTCTCTCTCTCTCTGTGTGTGTGTGTGTGTGTGTGTGTGTGTGTGTGTGTGTGTGTGTGTGTGTGTGTGTGTGTGTGACAGATCAGAGAGGGCTGAGCTGAGATCTGAAGTGAACTATTAGGGTCGCCTCTGCTGGCAGGGGAAGCTGCATCCATCCAATTTGGTCTATTTGCTTGCCTGTCAGTGGCTTGAACCTAGCCGGCTAAGCGGCACCTAAAAGCAGCTCTGCCACAGTGACTTTACAGTCCAGCACTTGAAGAGATGGATGACAGCAGCTCAGAGGGCGAGGCAGGATATGCAGCAGTATGCTGAACCTCTGATGGGTGAGGTGTGTGGGGGGCTGGTGCACAGGTGGAAATACCAATCTGCCAAGAGACCTGTTTTTTTTTAAACTTCTGGCTGTGATAAGCATGATACAAAAATTTGCTTTTAGCTTTGTAATCATATTTTAATGATACAAGAGCATTAGGGTATTTACTCAAGAACTGTTCGCAAGTACACTTTTGAGGTTCTTGTACTTTACTTGAATATTTCCTATACAATACTAATAGTACTCAGTATTTCATTGTTATTATTTTGAAGTGGGGTTGTATGAGGTATGTGTTGATAGTCAGTGTATTATCTTATCACTGTTATATGCGTCAAATATCACTCTCTCCAGAACGACTAAACTCCACAGGCAAAAGCAGTCATTTTCCATCATAGATATGGGAGTTGCTGGTGTGCTGCTGCCTCGATGTGTTAGTTTGCTTGTGTTATTGTGTGACTTCTTGTTTTAAAAGGATGGGTGGCATTAACTGAAGACACACAATAACAGACTAACAGATGGAGGCAGCAATATACAAGCAACTAGCGCTGGGCGATTGGATGAATATATCACCTATCTATGATGGGCTGAATCCATTCATGGCTGTTTTTTTTTTGGTTTTTTTTGGCTGATTTTTGAGGTGATCTTTGTCATATTATTTTGCTAATTTAATGGTCTGCAGAGTGACAGCCGCAGCTCCGCTAAACACTCTCATCTAGCAACATGAGTGCGTTGAGCTGGGTGATGAATGGCAGCCTGCAGAGCCTGACTCTGCACTCTTTTCACGTGGTGAATTAAGGATTTAATTCAACCAAACCAGTGAATTCGCCACATGAACACATCTCCAACTGAGATTTGAGAGGACGGGAGGAGGAGGGAGGCCCTCACAAATATATTGGCAATTGCCACTTGATGGGCCAGCAGTGGCTGGTTGAAAAATTAACATATCGCTAAATCCTAGCAGCTCCTGTGTGCTGAAAGGTAAATTACGGATTTTGCCTACAGACTTTGATTTGTGAATTGTAATGCTAATGTGCACTGAGAGCAGTGTGGTCATGCCTATGATGGCCTCTATTAAATACGATCTGCAGTCTCTGTATCATCATTTCATTCTTAAGTAGAAATCACACTATTCTTATTTTCAGGTGATTACATACTAATGAAAAATACTTCTGAATATTTGTTACATTTCTGCCAAATTCTGCCAGTATCTTCAACATTGCAAAGGAAAGTGTAGCATAAGCTTACATCACAAACAAGCTCCAAGTACCAGGAAAGAGCCAGGAACTTTACAAACAAAACAACAAGCCTGAAATGTGTGAATTATGTATTTCAGTTCAACACAAAGGAATCCAATTATCCTCCTTCAGAGAAATAGACAAGTAAAAATACTACAATAAGGTTCTGTTTGTGCTCAATCAGTTTCAAATTAGACTTTATTTGTTGGTGATCTTTCAGAGATAGCTGCAGGTGACGTTCCTGAAGGTGACCTGTGATGGATGAGAACCGCATTCCCACCATGATATGCCCCTATGCCTTGGTCTATAGCATGGCAAAATGTCAATAGTCGGACAGAGTTTGATAGAGACTACACAATACCTCTTTTTCTGTCATTCTCCAACATACACTACCTGTTGCAGACGCTGCTGATCAGCCTCCACTCTCCATCTGCACTGTTCTCTGGGCTGCACCTCGCTGCGAGCACAGCCTGAGGGCCTCACATCATCACTGCACAAAAATGAGTTCAACTTAACAGCCATCCCAAACCTTTTCCCACTTTTCTTGAAGCACCAGTGTTGTCGTGCCTTTTTCCATCCTGACTGATGATGGCTTCCGACTGCAACTGTCTGCCGGGTGATGTTTTAGGGCAGATCCCTCTGTAAAAAAAAAAAAAAAAAACGTGTTGGAGGGGTGTTGAGACCCTGCCCTTTGCCCTCTCCTACCACTTCTGGCTGTTTGATAAAAATTACAGAGGCAGAGAGGGCTCCTCGGGGCGAGCGTGTGATGTTGACCCAAGTGTTACCCCCTGTGGGGGCAAAAAGATTATCACGTAGACACCACAGTGTCTGTTTCAGCCGCTGCAGCTGAGGGGAACTGAGGGGGGTGTTGAGTAACAGGGAGCCTCAGGAAGTGGCTAAATCCATGCAGACAACGATTCGACATTTCATCCAGAGCATCAGAAGCAGTGTAGTCTACTCTTCCTCTTCGTTGCTCTTCACCTCCCCGTCATCCAAAGTGCGGAGCAGACAATATGAAGCTATAGCATTGATTTTCAGGCTGATTTCAGCTTTAATGGATAAAATGATGAGGTCAGATTCGGACTGATAAAAGGCTGACTGCATTCCTCCTGTCACCTCTGCAAAGTGAAACAGTTAGAGGAAACAGAAAGAGAGTGACAGTGTATATTTACTTCTGTAGACACAAGATATTTAAATACTTTAAATACATGTCATGTATCCTCTGCTGGGAGGTGAGATGTCTTTCTATCTGTCATGTTGTTTGCTGCACTGAGGCTGCTTTAATCCTGCCTCACAGTGACTGATATGGCTGATAGGAGAAACACATTCTCACTGCTGCTCTAATGTCATCGTATGTACACTCTGAGACATAAAAGTGCTAACGAGAACCATGAAGGGTTCTTTGGCTAGTCCCCATAGGAGAATCCTTTTTTGTTCCTGGTAGATCCCCCCTGAGAGTTCTACAGTGAGCCTTTTTATATTCCAAGATTTTTTTTTCTCTAGAACACACTCAGAGGGTTATACTGAGAACCCTTTTAAATGGCATGGGTTTTATCTAGAACCCACTTGGTGGGTCCTACTGAGAGCCATTTTAAATGCCAATGTTTTTTTTCTAGGAGCCACCCAAGGGGTTCTACTGAGCACCCTTTTATATTCCAAGAGTTTAACCTAGAACCCACTCAGGGGATTCTGCTGAAAACACTCTAATACAATGGTCCAAAGAACCCTTGAAGAAAGAGTTCTTCAAGGATCTCAAAAATCCTTAAAGAATCCTTTCCTCCAAACAGTAGAACCTCAGCCCTTTAGGAAGAACCCTTTTGGAACCCTCATTTTTAAGAGTGCACTTTGAGTAGTGATGGAAATAGGGTGTTTGAAGATGCAGCGGGATTTGATTTTCTCCATGGACAAGGATTACTACTCAAGATTCAAAAAGATATAAGTCATTTGCATATTCTTTCTGGCAGGATGAGGGCTGACCTGCCCCATCCAATCTATTTCCATCAAAAGGCATATTGGATTTCTGGTTTGGGGATAACAGAATTGCTTGTACCCAGATTCTTATTTAGGGCAGACGTTGTGAAGGTTAAGAGTGAATGTGTGGAGATTGATGCTTGACAGAGAGGGTCATTTTATGTATAATCGAAGTTAGGGAACCATGAGCTGTGAAATTTGTGTGCTGAGATTTGAAATGTCTCGTCTTTGTGATGCAGACTCAAGCAAATAAATCATGTCCGACTTATCACATGAGGCATGCCTCTCAAGGCCTGATTGTCAGCGGGAGAAAAATGAGAACATAGCGAAGATGATTTTGATCTGCTCAGGGACCCGGGACAGATAAATCATTCAGTCACCTCCAGCTGACAAAGTCACATTTTCAGGATTTTCTTTTTTTACTTACCAGAAATGTTGATATTTGAAAAGCAGCTCATGTAGATGGGATGTGATTAGCTTCATGATAAGTCTTCATATAGAGAAGCTGACAGTTTGAAATGATTCCTGAAGAAACTTAAGTGCAGCGTCATTAAAAATATCTTCTGCATTAAGTCAAATAGTTATAACTTTTTCATGAGGTAAACACCCTTTGCATATCTCAGCCTCTGCATTTATTTGAAGCCTGCCTATGTTTACATTACTGTTACATCGCAGAGAATGAGACAGCTCTTTTTAACACATTTAACACTGTTGTTTGAATGTGCTAAATAGCATGTTAGCAAGGTATTTCAGTCACAGCTAGTAGCTGAGTGTTGGCTAACGCTAGTGAAACTTCTGAGCCAACATCAGCCAAGAGAGTGAAAACAGCCCGAATTATGTCCAACAACAACTTATCCAACAAACTAATTAATCATCTGCCTCACTTAAAGTTTTGTTGTCCATTGACGGTCAGGTTCAACTTTTTAGCCACTGGCTGCAGGCATGCTAACATTAGCTTTACTCAGCTCAGCTTTTAGATATAATGCTATTTTGTGTTTGGCTAGACTTGTTGACCTGGCCAGCTTTGCATTTTACGTTACAAAATACTACAGTGAGTCTTGTTTGCGTCAAGTTGTGAAGTGTAACCACACTGCATGGCGACTGCTGTCAGCTCGCCATATTCTTGATTCGCTGTGACTTGAACAAGCTCATCAATAACTCTTTTTTCTCTATATACTGTAAGTTACTCTTTCACCCAGATGTGCTAGTGATGAAATTTGACACCGTGTTGTGTGAATTGGTACTCTATAATATGGATGGAATTCGGTCAATAGGCTTGCTGTTAAAAATAGTGAGTTTGGTACCCAGACCTAGTCATTCTCCTTTTCATCTAGTGTATTAGAAGATATATATTTTGTGTCTTATTCATCACTTTTTCTCTACTATTTTTGCAGTTTAGAGGGATACAACTTGCCAAACTTGGAGGGATCTCAGAGTAGTTTGTCTTTTAAATCATATAATATTCATAGATCATAAGCACAAATCTCTTCTGATGGAGAAATGAATCAAGATATATGTGTTGGATCTATGAAGCTCTCTGTGGCACTGGCAGGGCCTCAGTGGAATTTTAGCATCATTAAGGAGCCATTAAGATATGCTTTACTTTGAAAATCCTTTTTTCTGTACACATGGAAACTACATAATGTGGCTCGATCTCATCTCGGCTTTGTGGAGCTTTTCCTCCAGCGAACACGAACATGTGTTGAACTGGAGCTGCTCTGACAGAAATTATGAGGTGTCTTGTTCGAGTGTGCTCTAATACTTAAAATACACTTGTATAGCAAGACAGCTGGAGTTCAGTGGTGAGAATCATCCACAGTCATTGTGTAAGGCAAAATAAATCAGCATTTAATATCTTGAAAACATGGAGGCCACTTTTAAACCCCAGCTCCGCGCTGTAGTGTTTTTTCTGTGTTCACTGGAAATGATAGTTGTACTGTGAGAGTTGTACGAAGATTTACAAACTCATTGAATGTGCTTTTGATTTTGTAGTGGATGGCTCAGCAGCCCATAATGATGGGTTTTTAACAGCTCATCTCTGGGGACCCAAACCACCGCTGTGATATCACTATGGATGTAGATCAAGAGGAGAGGAGCTTTAAAGCACCCTCACTTTTACACGAGTGTGTCACATCAGATTATCTGATTGGTGTTTGTGAAATGAACTCCTCTTAATTAGTCATTTCTGTCCTTGCAAACGCAGCAACACGGACACTCCGCTGCTCCTTCACAGTATCAGCGTTGGCTGCAGGGGACAGTGTTCATTTATGATCGGTAATTGCTCGTCTCTGTCTGAACCTGTGTGGATTTCACATGTTCACAGGGAGCTTTGGTAATGAAAAATGCCCCATGACATCACACTACACAGCGTACTGAGACAGTGTGCTGAACAGAGGGGACCCACATGCTTGGGTTGTGGTCACATTGGTTTGGGGGTTTTTTAGGCTCATGGTGTAATGAAGGAAAGATGGCAGCGAGCCACATGAAGAAAGGTCCATTATGAGAACAACATTCCCTGATCCACAAGCGAGAAGTCTCCGAGCATACTGAGCAATGACAACATTCAATTTGCTGATGGAAGGTAAATCTAGCTTCAGAGATGAATAAAAGGCGAATCAGCATTCTGTGGTCTTTTATTTCTCTAATTTTAATGGGTTATTGAGATATGTAAACAATTAGCAAATTGATAAAAGAAATATGGGAAAGACATTGTTTTTTAAAGAAAATTGGTTCAACATTTCAGGAAATAGTTGTATGTTGTTTTTCTGAAAGTGAGTGCAGCACATTGAATTTAGCCTCATGTCTGTGCATTAAAGGAATAGTTTGGGAAATGCCTTATCCGCTTTATTTTCTGAGAGTTAGCTACAGGCAGCAGCTGATTAGCATAGCTTAGCATAAAGACTGGAAACAGGGATTAAACAAATGAGATACAACATGTTAATTAGTGAGATAAGGTAACCAAATTTCTCAGATGAAAACCAAGCGCATTTCCAGTTCAGCATTTTTTTAAAATATCCAGTGTTATTATCTATGAAATATAAAAGTGGTTTCAGGTATTTTGACCACGGCAGCTGTTGTACTATAACCTATGGTGCAGGCCGACTGATTAAATATGGTACTAACTGAATAACTTTGTAGAAGATTATGATGATGTTGTAAATTCACTTGCTGTTTTCTTAGTAACTGGTCGAGTTTTCTCACAGCAATTGTCTTAATGAGCAGCCCTCTCTGTTGACCAAAACAAGCACTACGTCATTGGGACATCAATGCTGCCGGTCTTTCTGGCCAAATATGATTTTACTTTCTGGACAGCTCCAGCCCAGGATGGATCTCCAAAAACAGGGACTGTCCCCAGAAGATGGGGACATCTGGTCACTCCAGCTTTAGATGTGCTGGTAGATAGTTTTTTTTTTCTTTGGACAGATCCAGGCAAGGTTTCTCTTCGCATTTAGTCTTTATGCTAAGCTAAGCTAATCAGGTGCTGTCTGTAATTTAATATTTAGCATACAGACATAAAAGTCATATCCACCTCTGAATAAGTAAGCAAATGAGTGCATTTCTAAAAACATCAAACCTTTAAAAATGGAACTACAGTCTGGAAGTTGTGAGCCTATGTGTCTCTCTCTAATGTGTGGAAAAAATACACCTATCAACACTTCTAAAGCTTTGTCTTATTTATCCAATGTGTCTTGCACATTTTATTTGTCCATGAACAGAAATTTGAAAAGGACGTTTTGTGGTTTTAAAAACATTCTGTCTCTCCACAGAGGCAATTGTAGGCCAACCCATCTTGCTAATAGTGTGATATATTATACTCCAGGAAAGTGCATTCAGCTGTTGTGCTCCAAGAAAATAAATGAATGAGATAAGTCAGTTTTGAAGGTACTGATAGGCATAGTTTTGAACTTTGGACAGATTTAGGCTAGCTGTCTCCAGTCTTTATGTGAAGATAAGTTACCCCATGTCTGAACTATTTCAACAACAAGCCTACAGACCAAAAACAGATGGGTGCTGCTACAATAACGATTCAACTTTGTACATACCTTTGCTGATCATGTGTGTGATTGTACTGTGTACATAGCTTGTATACTGTATGAAAATAGTGGTAGACAGAGGCTGAGAGAGATCTGTAATCAGAGATTGGGCACCTGTGCTGACAACTGCAAACTGAATTTCCTCTCTTACCTGTTGTGCTCTGGTGGTGTCAGGTTCCCCGGGGGGAAGGAGATTAATATGTCATACTGTGTCTCTGATCCCTCGCCCCGTGTGCACTCATTACACTCTCTGCTGTGTCGCCTCTGCCCACATCCTCACTCTGATCCAGCTTTTAACTGAGCTCAGCTTGCACAAAACAGCACTGAAGTAAGAATACAAAAAAAAACTGCATCACTTTTTCCACATGTTAAGTAAAATATGTGCTGTTAGCTGTTTCTTCAAACTGTCACTCACGCTGACTCTCCTCCTTGTTTGTGTCCCATGAGGGCGTAATTTGGCTGAAACATCAGGGAGCAGTTTAGGATGAAAGTAGAATCAGTGAAAAAACACAGTTTGTTTGGTTGGGGATCCATTGTTGCAGGAGGGGCGGGAGAAGAAAAAAAGAGAAAGACAGGACTTATGGGAGACACATGCCTCTACAGTACAGGAAGATCTATGAGTTCAGAGGCCGCTGCACACCATCCAGATGGCTAATGGCCCTCTGTGCCTCTCCTGCAATTGTCAACTGTCATCTCCATAAACCACTGACACAGCTGGAGGCCGGCCAAAACACTTCTGAATGCATAAAAAAAGAAATCAATCCATGATCAACAGAGCTAAACATGCAACCATTCAATGGCTACACAGCACTTTTAGATCGGCATGTGTGAGATCAATGAAGGATCGTCCCGTGAGTGTTCAGCTGCGTGGAGATCTGCACAATGATGACAGCATGCAGGCCGGACACGTGCCTCTCCAACTGACTCAACACCAGGGCTGCACAGATACAATATACAACAATACAATAACACAAAGAGTGTACATTATACCTACAATTCAATACGACAACTAATCAATCTATGGACTGGCGTGGAGCTGACTCAACACCCCTCGACACCATCAGTCACTAAAAATATGTCTCACAAAGGTAGTGTTGTTTATTGCAGGGCTGCTTTATTGCATTGTCTTAAATTACACAGTTGTTCTTGTTTTTGGGTTGACTCCCTGTGGAGGCAACTCTGTTTACTTGTTGCGAGTGTCATAACAGATATAAAAATGAGAACAGAGAAAGGCTGAGATAAGGAGGGGGATTTCTTGAATGTCACAGAAAACACACAAATATTATTTTGGTATTCATATACAGAATGTTATTAACTTTTGAAAAATCAACTTAACTACGGGAATGGTAGTAGGAATCAATAATAATCGTGTGTCTGTATGTGAAATGTGAAGCTACAGCTGGGAGGGAATTATCGTAGGTTAGCATAAACAATGGAAACACTGGAAACAGCTTGTGTGGGTCTGTCCAAAGGTTAAAGAGATTCAATAATTTGTCTTATATCTAACATCCGTTCCGCCCGACTAGTTATGACTCAGAGATATGACAGACACAAAGATACCTGAGGCACATTCAATCTGAAAATTGTATGCACTTTTTGTTATGTTTTCAGGATTGAATTACATGTTTCCTCAAAACAATGTGCAGCGGTGTGCAACAGGCTATGCTGAGGTAGGTTTCCTCTTGTTCGGTGGGTGTGTCAGAGGTCTTACCCAATCAGCAGTGACGTGTATATAAAGAAGCCTGTATTAAAAATCCAGTGTGGTGTGGTAGAGTACATAACATGTAAAGAAGCAGCAAGAGGTAACTTCTTCACTAATTATGGAAGTCATGCCTGATTATGTAATGATGATGAAGTAGGATTTTCAACAGAGAAAGGTGAAAGCTCCCACCCGTTTCAAACACTTGCAGCATCATCCTCCCCCTCTTCCACAGCCGAGGCCTGCAGGACATTTTCCCTTTTATGTTTGATTCATGGTCAGAGCTGCTTTTTACGGCCTCAGACACCTGCGGGTCAGAAACCGTACACACCTACAAAGAGAGTCAGAGTGTAACCCTTTGAACTAGTTGGCTCTCCCTTCTGGCCGTCCGCTGCATTCCTCCCGCTCTGACCATGTTGTTGCTTTTTGTCTTTACCAGTCTGCTCAGAGCAAAGCCAGCCTCGCAGGTGTAATGGCCGGTATCAGATATCATTCTCCCTGCCCGGGGAGTTTAGACAAACCACTCAATTAATTTCACAGGTTAAAAGTGGACGGCCAGGGAAAGGTCATCTCTATTCATTAGCCACAGTAACAGCTAATTCTGTATTAGCATAACTCTGTTGCCTTTGGCATAACAGGGATAATTACACTGTGGCCTATGCAAAGGTTGGATCAATTTCACAACAGTGCAAACTCAATTACTTTGTGTTCACTTAAATACAGGGTTAAGAGCGTTATTAAAAATGTCTTTATGATATGTGTTTATGCGATAGAATTACCTGTTAAAAACATGTACTCAGGGATGTAATCCAAATGTCACAATATTAAAGTAATGTAACTTGATGATGTTACTTGTGGATTACCTCAATACCAAATATGGTGAAATTGTTTAGCCCTAATATAATGTTTTATGTATGTTGTCATTTAATTGTTTGCCCAGTTATCCCATCCTTTATTTGTGAATGCACATTTACATTAATAGCGGTAATTAAGGACATTTAAGTGTGCTTGTATACTGGATTTCTGTGTAGCTAACTTTAGCAGTTGGTCTGTAGAGCTAACATTAACAGCTGGTCTTAGCTGTAAATGTTTCTTTAAATTAGATGTTGAACTCTTGGACGATGACAACATTTTTACAGCTGAAGACAGAATTGTACTGTGATTAAGAGTGTAAGAAAATATCAGTACACTTCAGTTTGCAATTTTCTATTTTATTGTGAAATTGTATTGATTCTCGAAAAAACTTCTTTGTACTATGGCAGTGTTCCTGAAACAAGATGACAGTCGAGGCACAGTATGTTGCAATGTATTGAATCGTAACCCCTGAATCATGATGTTGAAGTTTCCACCCAGGGAGGTCATGATAATGAATTGACTGTAAGATTAGCTGGTTCCACTCAGACCAGAGTGGTGGTCTGAGTGTTGTAGTGTGTGTTCACTGTGCATGGTGGTATATCTTTCTTGATTTTAAAATGTATTATAAATTCATAATCCCTGCTAATGATCCCCATTTTTAATAAACGTATCTGTAATCTGATTACACTTGATTCTGTAAATCTGGAATAAACCATTTTTTTGGTATCCTAATCCTGTTACATATAATTTGTTACTTCACAAGCCTGCTTAAATTAAATGACAACTTTGTCCTCTGCTTTTGAATGACAGATGAGGTTTTCTTCAAGGTCTTTGCAGAAAAAGAGGAGGAGGAAGAAAAAGGAGAGGGCGGGACAGTGAGGGGACTGCACCCTGCCTGCAGTCCGCATGCTGTAGTCATTAGTTTGTGTGGTAGGGAGCTTTATTGCTTCCCACTCGTGTTAAGTCAATCCAACAATTTACTCTGCTGCCCTCACTCCCTCTACTCTGACAGTTTCATGTACGACTGTTATGTCTATGGACGTTTCTGGTCAATCAGTGCAATGTTCTGGATGGGTGAGCCAGCGGTCTGTCAGCCCTCTGGTTGAGGCCATACTGTTCCTCGAGGCAGCATGAGGGTGGGTGGAGCTCTTCATCTTGGAGTCCTTAACTGGATGGCTGCAGGCCAGTGGCTAGGACAGCCTCCAGCTATTGATGTCATCGCGGCTTTTCTGGTATCAACACCCTCAGGATGTGTGCTCATCCATGGTTGTTTGTTTCTGTAGGACAACAGCAAGTCGCAATAGCATCCAGGCATTTTTAACAGCTCGCTTTATTCCTGTGTCCTTAATTTAGCTGGCGTCTAGCCGCTGTTTGCTAAACATAAGTGAGGCTAAATGGGAGACAAAAGCTAGATGAACTGTAATATGGTGGCGCTTTTAAACACTGATTATAGGGGTCGACAACAAAGGCCTATTTTTGTGCTGTAAAAGTTGCTGACCTGGAGCTGACGGAGAACGATTGTGTTTCACATGCTCCTGCAGGCTGTTCTGTCCTGCTCGTGCAGCCCAGAGGCACACACACTATCACATTTTCCACCAAAGGGCACAGCTACTGCGCTGCAACCTTCAGATTGTATTTTTGTCTCTTTTGCATCTGGGCTCGCATGTCACAAGGTCACCGCAAGAGACGGCAGAAGCCTTTTTGCAGCTGACTGATAGTCACATCTTGGCAGGTTGTGTCTCCATAATATTTGATGACGGGGGAGCGACTGTCAGTCGCTGGCCCTGTCTTCTCCAAATCCTCTCAAGTCTATTGACTGTCCATCACTGTCTCCCTGCTTTCATTGATTTTCTCTTTTGATTTTCACTCCCCACTCTTCCTACACCCAACTCATCACTCCTCCCTGTCTTTTTTTTTCACACTGTACATCTGTCCTCTCGTCATCTAGGTCCCTCTCGGTTTCTCTGAAGGTAAATATGAGTCACTGTCTAGAGTGAGCACAGAGCCCTCATTTCAAATACCTTTTGCCAAAAGTGGAAAATACAACCTTTTTCTAAATTAGTCTAATTACTCTGACCTGAATTTGTAAGTGTAGCACATTAACATTCAGCACATTGTCTATTCTACTGTAGACCATACATCTTACATTTTAATTGGAATTAATCTAGGAACTGTATGAAATTTTTTGGACTGGAAGGACAGACCCTACCCAGGGTTATTTATATTTTTGTTGAAAAACACCATCCCCTCCCCTCACCCCTCCAATATTTCAAAACAATATGCTCATAGCAAACATAACAACATGGGAATATTCTAGCCAATTTATTACAAAAACGGAATTTGTGAGACGAGCTAAAGCGGAAGGTCTGCAGCTTCTGATGGACGTCTGATGCAGACCACAGTATTTCCCCCAACCCTTGGACTGAAAACATATATGAATTAGATCACACAATAATGTCGCCTGGTATGTTTGAGATCGGATGACTTACTGTCCCTTATAATCAACTGTTATAAAAGTTGTGTTTCTTTCAGGCAGTTGTTTCAAAGAACACAGTGTTAAAAGGACAATATGTCATTTCTGCTGCTATGGGGTCTCTCCTACTTCAAAACAATAGCATATGCTATCTTTGCATCAATCTGCAATAAGAAAAAGTTAAAGGACCCCCTCTGCACTTCCAAAAAATTACCAACCATTTTCCCTTCATTTTAAATACATATACCCTTTCCCTTTTCCGACCCCCTCAAGTAATTTTCTAACAGTCCCTTACATTTTATGTATGTGAGGTAAACCCCTGACCTTGCCAAGACTTTATGCCATGCTCGCCCAACCACAAAGGATATGATGGTATATGCATGTGAGTAAGCCTGTACAAAAAGTGGATGTGAAAGTTTAAGTGTAAAAGCAGGCAGTGTGCAGGACAATATAATATCATAAGTAATGTTCCTCAGGACCGCAAAGTCACGTTCATCCAATCAGAGTGAATTATTTACAACTGTAGCTGCACCGTGGCTACAGGAGAGTAAAACACACACAGATCTCTTTTTTGTTTGTGCATGTGTTCATACTCACACACGCACGAAACCCCTCGTGGAGTGTGGCTGCCGTCTGGTGCAGAGGCGTCTTCTGCAGAGTCAGATTACCTGTCATTCAGGAGGTTGCCATGTCTGATGACAGGCTGAATCCTGCTGCAGTGTCAAACACAAAACATAGCCTGAGTGTTATTTTCTGCTCATGGGCCCTGGGTGTTTTTCTTGCATATGACAGATAAAGCACAGAAAATCCCCTCATCTAACAGAGCTATATCAGTGATTTTCTTCTGTTTTGACCTAGAGTAAATAAATGTATCGCCAGCACCATTTCCTCCGGGAGGATATGAATGGCTTGCCAGTCATTCATTGGCAAATAAAAATTCTCTGGCAAATATAAATTCCCTGCAGGGGCCGAGTGGCACCGGTGTGTCACAAGCTGTCCGCTGACTTCCTTTCCATTCACAAGCTAATGCCCTCTGAAGCTCCTCTGCATTCTTGATGCATTCAACCATAATTAGTCCACTGACTTCTCCTTTATTCACAATATTCACAATATATTGTTCATTAAACTAGCGCTTTAAAGCTCAAACAAATCTGGCACGTTGTTTTCTCGTTAATTTAGAAATTAAATGAAAAGCAACAGCGTCGTCTCATTTCATCCAAATGAACTTTATTGATCATTTGAGCTGGACAGCAGTCAGGCAGATATTAGTTGGGCCTTTGATGCTGTTTTGCCATTTCATTCACACAGCTGGATGATTAACAGTGTAATTCTTAAGCAGTGTTTTGCCGTAATTTGTTCGCCTTGCAAAAATTCAGTGTTTTCCTGTGTGTGTAGGTGTGTGCATGCAGATAGTTTTCATCCCCATTTAAGCAAAATCGAAACGTAATTAAAAATAAAGTGGCTCAGAGCTTTAGGAACTTTAGTTTTGCTTGTGTTTTTTCTCTTTGATTAGTTTAATGGAAAGCATTAATAGACTGTTTGTGGGACACCATTTAGCATGAATCCTAAATGGCTTCCATGAATAATATGAGATACAAACCAGTGGTATGAAAGAGAGACTACATTATGATCATGCTGCAGTTTCTTTATCTTCCTATTTGATTTGTTAATAGTAATAATTGGTTAATATTGTTTTGTAAACCAGCCGTTATTCATCATTACATCTATATTGTACGTAACTGATTGTGTTTGTCTTATGCTTAAGATCCCAGGAGGATGGAGGGGAGGTGTTCACCCCGACTTCTAAAAAACATGAAGTTGTCACCCTGCAGTAATTTATTTCAAAATAAATGATGTAATTGAGAATATATATCTCATAGAAGTTGACTCCACTTTCAAAGTAATTCAGGTAATTTGGATATAAACACAACATTTTTTGTGAGTTTTGTTTATGTCCCCCCATCTATTCTGGAAGTGGTATGAATACTTTACTTTCATCTGGTGAAAATAAGCGCTGTAGTGCCGGGCCAGTCGATAGGTTTAGGCTTTAGGTTTTTACTGTGAAGAAAATAGTCTTACAGCTTAAAACAGCTGCATATAGAATGGAGTTTGGTCAGTCTGTACACTTGGAAGATGGCCAGGAGCAGAGGGAACTGTAATGTAAATAATTCACATAAATTGAGCTGACCTACCGTCTAATGATGAAACTTGTAAACAACATAAAGAAACCATAAACTCTATGAAGTGTGGCTGAAACCAAACAGTTTTTGACTTTTCTTGGTTCATAGTTACAATCTGCTATCAAAATAGAGACTGCCACCCTTTGCGCCCTTGTCTTATGATAGGACAAGAAGACAAACACAGCGAGGGTGCGTGGTGTGGTAACTTAATCTGTACTGAAAATGCAGCCTTTTAATATGCACAGAAATGCATTTTCACATTTTAAGTTTTAGCTTTAGAATTAAACATTGATGAGCAAGTATGAAATTATTTAAATATGCCTCATATTATTTATAATTTAAACAAACTTCATCATTTTTGTCCCTGTCCAAGCTTTTCTCGCAGGAAAAGGCTGTCAAGTAACTTGAGAAACACTTAATGCACTCTATCTGCAATTTCTGCTATTTTTATTTTCTAAGTAAAGTGAGAATACATTAACTTTAGTTGTTTTAGCATAAAGCATCTTCTACATAATATTAAGACAAAAAAATATAAGATGGCAAGGCACCAGTAATGCATTTGTCCGATCACTCAGCCTTAATTCTGGTGCTCCCTCTTGTCACTGTATGCTGTAAATCAATAGGTTTTCATTTGTTTTCTTTGTAATGGTGTCTCTCTGTTTCTCATTGCTGTATGACAGCATAATCAGTTTTGTATCGAGAGTGGGTGGAGGGAAGAGGACAGAAAGAAAGGATCGATGAATGACTTAATTCTCACAAACAATAGGTCTTTATTTCAGCGAACAGGAGCTTCCATTTTGAATGAGCTGATGTATTAATCACTGCATGAAAAGAAATCCAGGCAGGCACTATATGATACTAATGGTTAGGTGATAATGTTGCATTCAGTAAAAGCCCAGGATATAGAAATCTTGGATATGGAGAAGAAAAATCCTTTAACTTGTTCCATAAATCATAGCTAGAGTTCATAAATGGAGGATTCAGATGTCAAGGAATAAAGGAATAATCCACAGGAGGACATCAGGCTCTAATCATAACTCTTAGACCAAACAGACAGGAAGCATCATTTACCTGCTGTCAGATGTAAACATTTCAGTGTGTCAGTGGAGGAGAAAGAAATCTCCAAGGGAGACAAAAGCATCCCTGAAAATGCTTTGTTGAATCAAAGTGGAAATAGCAGAAAATTATTCTAAAAATGTACCATTATTCCTACTTTACGCATTACCAGCTAATCTCTTGACTGGCTCATATTTCACTGCAACACTGATAGTACAACAAAAACACATCTGTTTCCAGTGTGAGATATTAGAGTGGAAAACATCCACTGAGATTTGATTAGGCCCTGCACCTGCAAGCACCTGGGACCTGCTGAGGCCTCATATTAGTTTCAGTTGAACTTCAGAGGAAGGTTTTTGCACAGAGCAGGGACTGTGGATTTTGACCTTCATTTCATTTATTTAAATGATGCATCAGGATCTTTTCATAGCCTGTACAGAGAGGAAAAATGACTACAGCAGCCAAAAACTTCTCAATGTACAAACGGAACGTGCATCAGATGATTGTATTACAATAGACCTGAAAAATAACCTGAACTTATGTTTTAAAGTAGTGCTTCTCAGCTTTTTTGGTGTCAAGGACCTTCAAACTGATACACATCTGGCCATGGACACATATCTGATTAGAGGCAGTCCCAGGGATCCCCGTCTGATAAGATTTTGTTATTTAGTAACCGTATATACTGTAGGTTGGCAGAATAAACAATGGCGAGTGTGAAACCCAGGAACAGAGCGGTCATTCTTATACATTCTGGGTTAACCTCTAGTCAGGGTAGTAGTTCCAAAAATACACTGATTTGCTGTACTTCCAAAATAAAATGATGGCTTTCACGTCAGCATATAGATATACCCTGCATTCATGTTGTGTCAGAATACTCCAAAGTTCCTGAATGGGACAATTCACATGAACATATCCCTCAAGTAAAGTCAAAATTCAGAAAGTTGTGGTACACACTTTGCCAAGTTGTTATCTTTGGATATCAGAAGCAGAGACATGGTGGACAAAAGTTAGCGTCTAGTTGCCGTTTTTGTTAATACACTTGTTGCATGTAAATCTTTTGCTCATTATTTTACCTGTTATTATTATTATTTTTTTTAGTATTTTAGTGGTTTTAGGGAATGTACATATGCAATTTTTGTTGAACTGTTTCAGCATTCTTGGACAGCAATATGAATCTTTATTGGGATGCTAATCTTAGCCAACCCATCACCCAAACATTACAACAAGTACAGCAACAACTCTACCCTACCCTTTGTAGCATCCATGTTGTTTCATTTAATTTTTTATGCAAATACAAATACATATACATATAAAGTCCCGTTCCATTCAGTGGGGTAGAACCATTCCAGTGAGCCAACATGCACGATAGCAGCACCTTGATTATTTCTCCTGGCTGTTTGACCTGAATAGAACTTGACCTTAATTGGTTTTATTGGTAGTACTTGAGTTCCACCTACTATTTCATGTCAAAATGGCTGCTGTAAAAAAGGTTTGCTACATTTGCTACATTTGCTACATTTGGACAGAGCTAAGCCGGCTGTTTCCCCCGTTTCCAGTCTTTGTTCTGAGCGTATTTCCTAAAATGTTGAACTATTCGTTAAAAGGCTTATCCAATCACCTGCGAAGTCATTGTAGTCTGTACTCATTGTGCTCCATTTTGCAAGCAACAAACAATCCAATGCTAACTCTCTGACCTGGGATAATAGAAAAAATATTATACTACATGTTTCATCCACAAACAGTGTGTAAACAAAACTGCTCCTTCAGCATTTCTTATCTCTAAAGGGAATTTCCTCTAGTGGCTTTTTCCCTCCAGCAACAACTGCTGAAAGGTTCCTGCTGCTGCCTCTCACACATCATCTACTTTGACCCCCACTCAGGAGTTTCTAAGTCATTGACTAGTAGTACTGTTAAGGTTGACTTTGCAACAAACTGTTGCCATTCAGCTTCTGCTCAAGCTTTCAAGCCCTGCTGCGTCACCTCTGCTGCCAACCTAAGCATTTTTCTTTCATATGCCTCATGTGCTGCATCCTCCCATCACACTGTGAACTTCTCACAATGCACAACCTTCTGTGCTGTCTGACCACAACATTGCATCTAATCTTCTTCACGACTGGCACCGCTCTCCACAAACAGATTCCCATTTCCCTACAGCCACCTACCGCCTCTTTTCGCCTCCAAGAAACAAGTAATATCTTTCTTCTTGTGAGCAAGAAATTAATTCTTACCTATTTCTTCTCAGTTGTTGCTCCTGGTTATGTTGCCAAGTGGGACACACTGGGACAGACGAAATATGTGTAACTGAAAGAACAGCCAGAGTGAGAAAGAGAGGCTACTTCATCATGCTTGCATCAATATTTCAGGATTCCTTGCCTTCATTCTGTCTCCGTTTGTGTATGTACCTGACAATTAGATTTTGCAACTAATATATTGTAAGAAGTGATAGATTCTCAATATAGGCATGTGCACATTTCACATGAAAGAAATCACAATATCATCATATCATCACATGATAGCCCTGAAACACTAGCTGTTGGGTTGCCAGTGGATTCTGAGATAAGTTTAAACTTGCCTGGGCAAGACCTTAGAAAGTTATTGCTTGTTAAATTTGGACAGAGTACAGTAGGCTAGCTTTTTCCAGTCTTCGTGCTAAACTACGTAAACTGGCTGCTGTCTGCAGTTCCATATCTATTTCATTTAATTGTTGACAAGGACACAAATAAATGTATTTCCTTAATGTTTATGCTGTCAACAAGGTACTTTCCTCACTTTTTGACAAGTTTGCACTGCTACCATGACATGCAGATCAACATGGCTGCCACACAGCAGCTCCCATAATGCTCTTAGGGTAGGGTCTCTGAGAAATTGCAGTGTGATATTTGATAGTCAAGATGTCAGTGTGGCACTTACTGTGTTTGTTTTAAAGGCAGCTCTATCACAGCATTTAGAGACACTGCCGTTGAGGACACATTTTTCTTTCTGTTTTCTGTGTTTTGTTTCCACATCAATCAGTTAGGACCGGACGGGTCCCTGCTGAGGTTCAGGATGAACCTCAGATAAGGAAAAAAAAAAAGGGAGAGAGAGAGAGAGAGAGAGAGAGAGAGAGAGAAAGAGAGACGAATAAACTGTTGAAGAAATGCAGCAGAGTCGAGTTTTAGACCCACAGCACTTAAAAACCTGAATTTGTGTGAGTGGGTTGAAGTCACTTAATGGTCATGGTGGATACAGTTGTTAAAACAAAGACTGTTTTCAGGTTTGTGTGGGTTCTGCCTCAAGCAAGAATCTTAGAGCACCTATAACAGATAAATACATGACTATCACAAATGTAATTTTAACTCCAGTGTCTTAACTGTTGGCCTGAATTTGTTACGCTGTTAGTTTAGTCTGGTTATTCACCTTCAAGACTTGGAAATGAAGTAGAGACTTTTTTATTTATTAAAAAAAAGACCCTGTCACACTTAATTTGAAAGGGTGTGTATAAGACTGTCATTACACTGTCATAACACTGTCATGCACATGAATAGTCTTTATGAATGTTTATGACCACTGTTATTTAGTGTCATTTGGTCAATTATCATTTTTAATTCAAAGCTGACATTGTTTGAGATGTCTTTGTGATGACAGCTTGATCTTACTTGACAATATCAAACATAAAAAAAGGTTTTATGCTTTATGTTTTAACATTACATTATACTGTCTTATGTGGTTAGTTATGTCACTGGCTGTCAAGAGACCGTTATAAATTTGTCATGAACATGTTCCTTGGCCTCAAGTAAAGTGGTACATTTTAGAGTTGCCATAAAGATGTCATTAGTGTAATAACACTGTAACCACTGTCTGCTGTTCACTATGGCCAGAGTAAGTTAGTTAGCTTGGTTAGCTGTGGGGCTAGCTGCCTAATTAGCTGACTCATTTCTTGGTTGCCATGAGCCAAACCAGCAAGTAGTTTGATATAGTCAAGTTGTCATGACAAAGACATCTCAAACAATGTTAACTATGCATCAAAATTACACAACTGCTCAAATGATACTTTATGACAACAGTCATAAGCAAGAACAAACCAAGACTCCTTTCATGTTTGTGTGACATGGTTATGGCAGTGCAATGACAGTCTTGTGAGCACCCTTTCAAATAAAGTGTTACCAAAAACTCAGCCTCTGGATACATTTATGTCAGCTTTACTGTGGCCTTCAGGTCACTCTGTCTGTCGAGTAATGTCAAAGCTATTTCATTCCTTTTTGGTTGCTTTGTGAAAGTTGCAGTGACTAACACTCAGAAGGTCCTCTGTCTTTTTTAAACAGCTGATATGATTTGACGCCGCCCATCTATATGGTGGAAACATGTGGTTGATGGCCTCTGACATATTTAAAGGCTGTGTCACTGTCATTTATCCTTCACTTTGACATGGCTGGGGGAATGAGAGCACCGCACAACCCTGCATAAGTAACATAAAGGTAGCTAATGTGACATGGCATGGAGTGATTCATATGGACTACTACCACACTTCATCTTACATGAAAGGAGTCAAAGGACAATTAGCGACCTTGTGTGCAGACACGCAGGCTGATCTCTAGTAAGGCAGAAAAAACCACCATGCTTATGGAAGCAGCTCGCATGCTCCGAGGCCCTTCACCGTCACAGCATGCGTTACTGTTATTGTGCGCAAACATGCAGTAATACCAAACATACACCCTCAGGTCACTCATGGGTCAGTCATGGGCTCAGTCCAAATGGGGACATTGTTGGAGGAAATTAAAAAAAAATAGTGAAGACGGCAACTCTAATGGCCGAGCTGACTTTTAACTCTGATCTCTTCTCTGATTGGAACAGGCAGCTGAGTGTTTTGTAAAACTCTAGAGGGGAGATTTCAGTTGGAGGCGTAGGCCCCTCTATTCATACTAAAACCCTCCATCAAGACTTGACTGTAATACCCTGGCAGGCAAATCAGCGTTATATAATGCATATGAGACTGTCTATTGTGAAAACAGAAGAAACTGCTATTAATGGCTTGAGGGCACTAAATGACGCAAACACAGTAAATCAATTATGGAAGTCACTACTTGCGAGTGAAGGAACAACAAGAATGAAGAATGGTCGGCAGTTTGAGCAAAAATCACAAGGCTATTAATACCAGCATGGAGACTTCGACTTTTTAACTACAAGACTGTTGACAGCATGATATTAAACTGTGACAGGCCTCCGGGTGTTGCTGCTCTCATTTTACCGAACAAGACATAGGACTCATAAGCCTGGCATAAGGCTTATAAGTCCATGAATTCTCATGTCATTTTCCAACTCACTGCAATTAATAATGCCTTGCCCAAAAAGAGTTTTTGTGCAATAGCAGTCAGCCAATCATGCATTTAGTAATGCCGGTCATTGGCATCGCTGTGCTAATCTTTACTGAAACTCTTTGTACTTGACTTGTATTAATGCCTCACTGACTTTGGGACAAGAAAAGTTGGCCTCAAGTGGAGAAATGAGGCAAGTAGAACATTTGGAAAACAAGTTAACGCTACGGCCATTTGGAATAATGGGCTGATGCACCTCATGCATAGCCTTCATTGATAGCTTCCCAAAAATACCTCGAGAAGGATAAATGATACTGTTTAATAAAAATGTTTTATGTTGATTCTGTTGAGGTGTTAACACGTGTGGACACACTTCACAGAATCTCACGTGAACAGTTGTGATTTTCAAAGTAATTACATGTGCGGTCATCTCAAAGGCCGCTTCACATCAAAGTCAGACTATCATTCTCCATGGAGAAACTCAAATGATTTGACTTTTAAAAAGGTCTTACTTTTTTTTTTATCTAAAGCTTTCTGGGCTTGGCCAATCTCCAGCTCTGGCGATGCAGCCAAGTGCATTAAGCTGCACAGATGAAGTGCCACAGCCAACCAAGCAGAAAAACAACTTGTGCCTGCCTCCACTTGGCGGGGTGGGGCCTGTCCGGGTTAGGTTTGGACTCCATAGTGCCTGGGGTGGCCTGGGACTTGGCCACCATTAATTACCACTAATGAGTTGAGCATGAGTGACCAGATGATGATGAACTGTACATCCAGTTCAAGAACTAGAGAGGAACATGAGATACAAACTGTGATGGGACATGTGGGGGAATTTGGCTATGCTGATCAGAGGGGTGTAGCAGCAAAGATGCATTTTGATGGCGAGGATGACTAATCACTGAGGGAGGAAGAGTATAAACATGTTGAAGAGAAGTGCTAGTTTCTTGATTTATCATGCTTGGCAGTGAGTGGTTCAGAAGAATTTCTCAAGAGATTTTTTCTTGTTAGAACAAACTAAAGCTGTGTTTCCACTGCAGCAACTTCATCCCTGAGCTAGGAACCTTTGGAGGTTTCCATTGCAGGTACCATGGTCAAAATTAAGTTCCAGTGACAATATTTTTCCCCCCTCAAATGTCCCTGTGCAAGAGATAGTGCTTTCCAAACATACAGGAACTTTGGGAGTGAGGCTTGTAGCACTAAACATTTCTAATTGGTTGAATACATGCAGCATTTTATTTCAGCCACAATTTCTAAAAATCTGCAGCGGAACCAGTTTGTTTTTTGCTAATTGCAGTTTCACACGTCAACGTGGAAGAACGGGACAAACTGTATGGCAGATGACAAAGCCCAGGCCTGGTTTTGTTGTACAATTGTGCAGTGTTGCACAAATAATGACACAAGTCCAACGTTTATGTGGAATCATCATTGTTGTGTATTCATGTGCAAAAATATCCAAAAGACACCCGTAGCTTTTCCATATAGAAGCAGACTAGTTTGCTCAATCTTTGTGGGTCTTTTGACTGCAGTGGAATTGCAGACAACGACAGGCTGAAGGAATCTTTTACTTCCTTGAAAAGTTGTTACTGGGACTAAAAGTTCTGGGTACTTTGTGTGCAAACACAGCTCATGAATGTGAAGTTGGAATCCTTTGATCTATCCAGTTTTAGTAGTGCACTATTTGTGTCTTTGAAAGACTTAAGTGTCCTCATTTTGCTGTTTTAAACTTTTACGTGAACCCCACCTCAGGAAGTGAGCACAGAGTGAACACTGACCGTTTCAACAATGACTCCCTTTTTGCATTTATATTCCTGGCGTGCAGTGTGTATGGATCTCACAACTCTGCAGAGTGAAGCAGGAACAGAGGAAAAGAGGAATACTGTGTGTGTGTGTGTGTGTGTGTGTGTGTGCACATAGCACAGATGTGTACAACTGGGTGTGTGTAGGGATGCGTTTGTGTGTGAGCATTGCATGCACATTCCAGATCCATGCCTGTGTATTTGGATTTGAAGTGGCTGCTCCCTGCCAGCCAGCCTCCTCCACCCTCCGTGCTTCTCACAGCAGAGGCAGTGTGCCGGGGGGAGAGAGGCTGGGAAAACATGTGAGGGGAGCGCTCGAAGGAGCAGGAGGGAGACCCAGCCTACCTGCTCCCTGCAGCTGACAGGAGTCCGTTGGTGCAGGGCAAACACCCAAAATTCGATACCTTCAATATTTGCTTTGGCTCTGTTCATGTGGTCCGTTAAAGGATGTGCTGTTGGCATGGGCTGTGACATTTTTAACCTGCAATAACAATCCTGCTCCGGGAGCTTATCCTTGTTTGAAACCTTGTGTTTTGCATGCACGTTATTTGACTAATCTCTGTTTATGATGCACGAGTTAGCAGCATTGTTTGACTCTTGAGTTTGAGAGGACATTTTTGTTTGAAAGGTGACCTCGCGTGACTGTTGTACACATTCTAGTATCTATTTTCAGAACTCTTCATAACTTATAAATATGAGTTCTAACTTTTGTGATGAGTTGAATGAACTGTATAGAGTTCAATCAAAGTTAAGTTTCTAAAGAAACATGATTAGCATATTAGCATGCAGCATCAGCATGCACTGTTTGTGAAATATAACTCTCCAGAGACACTTCTTCTTCTTAGCTTGAAAAAAAGATATATGTTGGATACTTGATGTGCGTCTCTAATACACTTTAAGACAAGTTATTTTGTATGTTTTCACAATAATTAAAACACTGCAAACCATGATGAAGGATAGTATTAAACTCAGTCCCTACCGCCTTACACTTAAAATTTAATAAATTCACTGGGAACAGTTTCACATATTGTTTTTGTGCCAATGCTGGAACAAAGTATCTCTAACAGGAGCAGCTGTAGCTCTAAGTTCTTTGTGTGAAATGAAGAACTGACTCTTCAGAATGAGAAAATGTAAAAGGAAATCAAATATTTTTGTGATGTCGTCAGTGTGAGTGAACAGTTATTGGTTCAATTTAATATTTTAAGCTTATTGAACATGTTTTGTCAAGTGTAACTGAATAAATATCAAGTTAATTTGATCAAAAAGGTTTATTTGTTTTGAATCATTACAAAATTACCTTAATCTGTCTTTTCAAATTCAGTCAACTTAAAATTTTAGGGCAGCTCGTACGCAAACTTTTTTAAGTTAAGACAAATTATTTTTACAGTGTAGAGAGTGATTTTGCAAATTGCTCAGTTAAAGCTTGGCCGATGTTCACCCCTTAAGTATGAAAGCAATCATTCATTCTTGAGACTTAACAAAGAGGGAATTGGGTTTTTTTTGTCAGACTTTCCACTTTTTCATAATAAGCATTACAGCTGAGGCCAGCAGGGCTCCTCCCCTGAGATTTGGAGCATTGTTCAAAATTGAATGATCACAGGTCTGATACGAGGGCTTTCACATTATCAAACTGACAGGGATATTTGCTAACGGAGGCCCTCGACAGTGAGGGTCATCCCCCGGAGGAGGTGTTGGGGTAGGGGGGGAAGCAACAGGGAGCGGCACACAGCTCCAGGCCTCATCACTCTCTGCCAGGCATGGCCCACTTCCAGGCTGTGTCTGTGCTACACGCAGCCACTTTGCAAAGTCAGATATGATAGATTACACTAGGTGAGTTAAACAATTATGGAGCAATTTGGAGCTCCATGCCTCATAAGTTGCTGGTCTCCAAACCTGAGACAACTCAGGGAAGAGTAATGAATCAACATTCGGAAAAGGAAGTTGTGCAAACCACTCAAGCAATTCTGTGATGTTAATAATAACAATATTAGGGGAAAGGGTGTTGTTTTTTAGTTGTCAAACACTCACTTCTGGGCTGTTTTGCCTTATCTACTGTTACTGTATTGGAAGGTTTTAAAGAAAGGCTTCATAACCATAAACATGCACCAATTAGATAAATTCAGCCATTCAAAAATACACCTTCAGTTAAATTCACAGTAGCGTTTTTATCCTCTTATGAATGGGAGTGCAGTAGAGAGAGATTCATAGCTCCACACCGTGCAGGTTTTTATCATGCAGGTGACTGATAACTGACTTGTCTGCCCACTGTGAATACAACAAACCAGCATTTAGAAAGCAAATGAGGGATGAGAGCCGGGTATGCGCTTCAGGTGACTCTGTAGTGACGCACAAGACACCGGGGGTCTGGCCTGTTTGCTGGGATGGCAGCAGTTATCAGATTATTTCTGCCAGTGTGCAGACATGGGACTCCTGGGAGGAGCAGGAGGAAAATGGAGATAAATTTTGTGGCTGGCAGTCAGGTGTCGATACTGAATGGGTATTACGCATGTGTGAATGTGAGTGTGTAACGTTTTAGACATAATAGAAAGGGTTGCAGAAAGAAATAAAAAGCAGCCTACAAAACAGTTAAATGTAAATGAGAAAATGGCCTATTTGGAAAGCAGAAAAGTGCTATTTTTAATGTAGGTTGTGGTGTGTGTGAGTGGTTACTCTGCACCACAGGAAAGCCACTGGAATGAAACATAGATGGACCTAAAGCATGACCACATTTTAAAGGATAAGGCTTGTGTTATTCTACATTATTCTTATTAAAAAGGAAACCCCAAGAAAGACCAAAGCCAACAATGTGTTAGGCTAGTTCATCTCTCAGTGCTTTCCAACTTCCCTGCTGTTGCTCTCAAGTCCATTTGTGGCAGCTGAAGATGTACATCTTAAAAAAAATGGCCCACAAATAAATAGTGTCAGCTTTTTAAACAGGCTCAGTAATTTCATAAAACAGTGGGCACTGTAGTTTGTAGCAACTGACTTAAACAGGAGTAAAGAGTGCAGGTCCAAAATTCCCTGCCTAAATCCAAAAAGACCCAGAAATTTATGACCCAGAACCAAACTGGGCCATTTATTATTTAAAAGCTGGGACCTGGACACACAAACTGTTGGACTCTGACCCAAGACACAGACCTGACTGGCACAGATTTCACAGTTGATTGCTATCAGAAAGGTAGTTTACCTGTTGTCACAAGAAAACTTTGTCTTTTACTTAATGTAACATTAGCAGCCTTCTCCCTGTGCCTGGCAGCATCTAATACATCTTCCTCGCCATGAAAGTTGGTAAAACACATCCAGGTTTTCTAATGTTCCTCTCCTCTCTTGCTGTGTGAAACAGCATGGCCATTTTCTGCCACAGTGACAGATGACAAATGTGACTTGTTTAGAATCAGCTTTGTAGTTTTGTTGCATCTAGCATGCAAGATAATTTTGATTGTCTGCCCTTTTCAGCAATAATATGAACTGTGTATTCAGTGACGCAGCTGCTAACATTAGCATTGCTAATTTGCTATCACCTGTGCGCTCCTTGATCAGTACTGTCTGATTACAGGAAGGTCTTCTTGGATCCACTCAGATATTACACATAAACAGACCTGGGGGCACAGAATTAGAAAAGGACCCCACCTGAACCCGACTGACTGTATAACATGGATCTGAATCTGTACCAGTCTTGTGTGAAACAAAATGTTGCCATAGTTATTTAAAGTTTTGATTGATGTAAGTTTCGTTATGGATGCTGCCTGACAAGTTCTGTCATGTGACACACGTAACAAAGTATTTTTTTTTTTTACCTCAACCAAGATCTTTACCTCAAGCAAGATCATTTTCATCCTGTTACGTCTTTTATGTCATTTTCTTGTCATGTCATTTACATATTGCTATGTCCTTTTCATTGTGTCTGGTTGTCTGTTTACATCTTTTATGTCTTTTTCATCTTATTACATAGTTTTCATCCTGTTGTGTCTTCTATGGTGTTTTTCGTCTTGTTGTGTTGTTTTTGTCTTGTTACGTCCTTTACGTTGTTTTTATCTCATTGTGTCTATATGCACTAATGGATACACAAGGAATCATGTGTGTGCTCTTGATGTTGGGAAGGCAGCGCTCAATGATGCAAAATAAAAATGATCAATAATTCACCCCAAATGCTTTAAAAGTAATGTAATGAACCTGTTTTAATAATGTAAGAAGTAGGAAGTGCAGATATTTGTGTTTAAGTTTAGGGAGTAAAAGTAAAAAGCTGTCAGATAAATTCTCAAGTAAAGTACAAATAGATGAAAAATCTACTTAAATAGAGTAACACAGTACTTCTACTTAGTTACTTCCCAGCCTTGCTGAAGAGGCTTACAAATCCTGCTGTCATCATTTGTCATTGCTCCTCACATCCAGTACATTGTGTTTTGCCCAGGATACTTTGAATCATCACCTCTCCCCCTGTTCCAAATGTCTGGTTCACTGCATGTTTCCTCTTTGACATTTTCCCAAATAACAATATCAGTCGGAAAAGTAGCTGCTGCAGTAGGTTTTATCAGGAGAAAAGCCAACGCAGAGTCTACACAGCAGAGATTCAGAGTTACAGAAATGTGCAGTGCAGAAATATTCATTAAACAGAAGCTACTGTAAAAATGTTGGTATAAACACCATTAATAGTGCATGAGAGTTGTGGTTTGTTTCTATTTTGACCACCAATCGAGACACACGCCACACATTTCCTGGGAATACCTTCATCTCTCTCACACACACACACACACACACACACATACACACATCAACAGACACTCAGACGCTCACTTTGCACACAGGCTGTAACTATGACTGTACCTTTCCTGCCTCAAGGATTTACCGTCTTATCTACTTTGCACTTTGCTTCATATTTATGTTGCTGAGTTTTCATGTCCAAGAGCATCTTCACTTAAAAGCTCCCAGTGTTTACAAGCAGCTCGCTCGCTATGATGTCACCCCTTTAAAATGGCCCAGAGGAAAATATCCCCTTGCAGCAAATCTCATTTTATGACATTAGTCATATCCTTTAATTACTTCAGTGCCCTCAGTGCTAAATGAGCAATTACTTCAGGACATTGTTGCATTTAGCAGGAATTGCAGTATCTGTTTGTCAGAAGTTTAGTGGCTTTTCATATTTTTCCAACATAATTCACAGCAACTCCAACCTTGATTTTACTGTAATGCGACAGACCACACACACACAGACACACACTTTTCCCTTTCCCTCCACCATATCAGATTATATGAGATAATTGTGAGGAAGAAAATACCGTAGCGCTGCTTTTTAAGACTCTCCCAAAAGCTCACAGAGAGGTAGTGCAGGGTGAGCACAGAGATTACGGCTCAGTGACTTCAGATTTTTCCCTGCTGCTGCTGATTGCCAGTATTGTCTGGAAAGCATCCTGCGGGAAGCGTTCGACTCATGTATATTACACACAGACTTATTACCCTTGACAGAAGAAATGAGATGAAAAGAGAGAAATAATAGTGAAAGAGCCACTACCTCGGGATGGAATAACACAGCCCGCAGGAAGGCTGGTTTCCCTCTGATTGGAGAACATTGCGTAATTCTAGTTCTGTCCTTGTTGTGCGTCGGTCACCCGTCACAAGTCCTCCATCAGTGTGTGTGTTTGAGTGTCTATTGTGTGTTGGTGACTCATGTATAGTGTGAACTTGTGTGTGTGTGTGTGTGTGTGTGTGTGTGTGTGTTTCTTACTTATTCACGTTTGTCTCCTTCTTTTTAGCTCCTCTGTGTCACTATTTCCAAGCTGCCTGCACTGCCACGGTCTCTACTCAGCTGACCTCTCATCTTTTTACCTCTTTATTGTCTTTCTTAGCGTTAGTTAATTGATGCTAACTCAAAAGTGCCACATTTGATTTTATAATGTTCTTATAAAGTAGAATAGTCACAAGAATTAAAGGACCAACTTTGATTAAAATGGACATAAAACAGCAGACCCACCGCCAGTAATCAAACACAAGAACTGAAACCTGCTAAAACAGATACTGAGTGACTTACAGACATTTTAATTCAAAAACTGACACTATGAATAGCTAAACCTAAAATTTTTGTCCCTTCATGCACAGTTTAAACAACTCCGAGGATCTTTCATATTTTGTTGTTTTTGGAGGCCCATGTGGACAGTAGTGTTTCCACCACTGTAATCACAAAATATGACATCAAAAATACAATTATCTAAACAAAAATCTCCTTATGCTTCATTTTAACTGGTTACCGTACTATTCAGCGCGACTCTGCCTGGGAAAATGTAAACACGGGACAACTATAAAGACATCGCAGTTTCGTTGGCTTATGTGGATCATGTAGAGGTGTTAGTATTAAACTGAAACTGCTTCCACCTCACAACCACTTACAAACTCCTTGTAGTAGCTTTAGAGGTAGCTTGCAAAATTCAACAGATATTTGAAACATAGATTTTTTTTTTTTTTAATTTTCACATTAAAAAAACTCAATGGAAAAGCTGGATTTTTGAAAAAGTTGAAATATTGCAAAAATGCTTTTACACTTGGCAACAAAGTCCAATGGAAACTGACTTGACAAATAAAGTATGGCGGAAGATTCAGTTCTAATGTAGAGAAGAAAAACTGTTGCAGACAAAAACATCAGGTCTGTGTGGAGCGATGAGGAAACTAAATTAAAACATGAAATGACTATTTCAATAGTTTCCCACTGTTTGAGGTTTGACTGGCTCTCTCTCTTTTGATTATGCCATCTCTTATTTTGCAATTGCAGTGCTATTAAACTGAAGAATTAAAACCACAACTGTTAATCTCAAAGTGCCTCACTATTAACATTCACAAAACAGTGGTGGATGGAAACATGCATTCATTTGCATTTTTTCTAGCTGAATTTGGATGGACACTTGATGTTTTATCTTACACTCCAAGAAATTATACATTTGACCTTCAAGATTATATTAATTGATTTTTATTGGCTGCCTCAGGGCAGCTGAAGCAGCTGTAAACACAACATTAGTAAGTGTTATCTATCTACACATCCAACAAATACAGAGCAACATTAACATTTATTTGATGAATGTAAGTCCAATATTCACTCTCTTTTTGCTCTGTTTTGATCTCCACCAACTCCTCAGGGAACTATCCAACTCTCTGCTAACAGTTCTGCTATGTTTCCCAGCAAGTCACTGACTGTGTCTGTTTGATGATGGGCAGGTAGCATCCACCTTTACAAATGTGCACTTAACTGGAAGAGAACAGCTCTCCAACAGAGGCTAGGCTCCATATTAAAGACACGATCGACTAAATCAGACTGAGCATGTTTATGTTTGCTTCTTAATTTCCTGGTGTCTAATGAACATCTGATCCAAAGAGTGTCAATAATGAGGTGTGACTTCAATCAAGAAAATCTAATCTAATACAAGACTGTCCTCACCATTCACACATAATAACTGAAACAGCAACACAGTTGAGGGCAGCAGGGTGACTAAATGATTAATTGGATTGATTAAGCCTCCTGCAAGCAGAACCGTAGTGAAGTGTCCTTGAACAAGATGTGAGACAGTGATTCCCCATCAGCTCCAAGAGGCAGTGTTGTGTTTTTGAGCCTGACCTCTGACCTCTACTTGGATCAGGGGTGTCAAAAAAGGATCAATACAGTATCACATTCATTTTTCCACTGGTTAAAGCTCGTTATTTGAAACAGGAGAAGAAGAGGTCCGGTGTGCTTACAGTGGGATATTCTTACTGATGGTCTGAGCACAAAAATAGACCTAAACATACTGACAGAATGTATTTCCCTTGGCGGTTTACTCATACTTGTGTAAGAACACATCAGGAGGCTTGTGTGTTTCTTGCAGAGCGACAGATGATGCAAACTCGGGAGCTTTTTCAGTCCTCTGTATTAGGGACAATCTCCAACAGACTGTATCCTGAATGTGGTTGCCCAGCAAAAGGAAATATTCAGTTTGTATTTAGCTGAACACATTGTTCTCTCTGCAGAGCACACCCCACTCCAACAAGACATGAAGTCCTTGGGATTAAGACTTTTTAATTACTTATGATTATCTCTGTGTGTCTGCTTTTGTGTGCACACACTTCGATGTTGTATGCAACATGATTTGTTGTTAATTTGTTTGCAGCTACTGACCGGATATTTGCATTTGCATGTGTGTGCGTGCATGTGTGGTTCCAGTTCCTTTTCCCTTTGCTAGTTTCCTAATTTAAACAGACATTTGCATGTGTATGAATTTTCTCACAGGACTTGTGGTTGCACAGCCTTCCTTTATACCCCTGTGGCCCAGGACTAACCCATTAAAGACCTGCGGCTACTTTCAGACCATACTGTGGTCACCTGAGAGCCCAAACCGAGACTGCGCCTCCTGAGGTTTACAGTCTATCCGGGCAATAACAACACCCCTTCAAAAAAAAAAAAAAAAACAGTTTAATATTCACGCCTCTATTTCTACAACTCTACACACGATGATGATTATAAAGCAGCCACTTAGAGATGGAAAAGCATTCTAACACATCTTAACACACGTCACTACTCTGTTTCCCGCTTTCCATCCAGCTCTCATCCAGTCTCCCTCTATGATCACTCGCTTGGTATACATATGGTAGCCATCTGGCCTGGCAGAACAGAGCTGGAGCCTAGAGTGGGGCAGCACTACTGTGATCCATGTACAGTAACAACATGATTAACCCTTTAGAACCAAGGTGGTGCACTAAAACAGTCTTTTTCTTATGTTTTTTTGGTATATCTTTAACTGTGTTTGCTTCATGCTGTCAGTATTTGTCTTGCATTCCTTTCACTCTGTCACTCTCCCTGATTGTCACCCTGTATCACACACTACAGTCAAGTCAGTCATTACATCTCATTTTCATCCAAGCACAGCTTTAGTGTACCTGTTTGTACAGTACATTCATAATTCGCGAGATCAAAGCTCCATTCTGCTGTCTTATCTTATCTGTCTGTGAAACCCAAAGCCAGAGCTCCTGCAGAGCTGCAGTGTGCTTGGGGAAGTGCACTTCCCTGTGTGTCCCTCCAAAATAGATTTAAATGCAGGGTAGGAGCCACATCGAGGTCAGTGTTCCTGCCCCACTGCTCTAGTCAACCCTGAGACAAGTTGAGTGGATTCAAACTGCAGTAGTCTACCCGCTGAGAAAAAAACGTACTGTTGTCCCAAAAAAAGCAATTTAAAAATGCATTTTTGCACATGATTGCAGTGATTACAAACGTATGCATGGAAGGTGCACATCGTTAGACAAAGTAAATCATGTTCCACTCACTGCCAGTTATTAAATCAGTAGTTTAACATTTTAGTTAAAACACTCATTTGTGACACATGAAAGTTAGAAGAAAAGATCGATACCACTCTCATGTCTATACTGTAAATATGAATCTGCCGATATCAGCCGCTTAGCTTTGATTAGCGCAAAGATTTGCAGTTGGGGAAACAGATAAGCAGCAAAAACTATGGTGTAAAATTAGAATGACAAGGTGCCAAGACTCAAGGAAGTCACTGTACCCAACAGAGAAATAGTTTGGCACATACCATAAGCCTCAGTTTGTTGTTCTGAGTGTTCATATAGAATACAAAGTGAATTTTAGATGTGGCACAATTGCATACAAAGTGTGAAAAAGTGAAAGACAACATTAGATGGGCAGTGTGAATCGACACAATGATGCATCTAACCAAGCTGAAAACTTTTTAACTTGAGTGAAATTGAGGGAAATAACAGGAGGTCAGTCAGATGCTGAGCTGAACACAAACCTACAGGCACACTCCTCGCTACTGACACACTTGCACAGTTGGTGCGTCAGTTGCTAGCTAGCTCACAGCTTGGAGTGAATAAATGCAGACCGCACAAATGGTCCAGTGGTCAAATTTGCGCAAATGACAGTCGATGAAAATTTGTCTCAATGCACCCATACTACACTTCAGTTTTTGTGACTAAAAAACAAGACATAGGAATAATGTGTTGCTTCATGAACTCGGATGCCTGAATCCAGACCTTTGAATCAGACCATTCCATTGAGTTCACTGATTCACACTGAAACTCATAACCCAACCCTTCAAACTGAGTGTAACAAGTTGTCAATTCAGACTGATATCAGGCTCTGAGATTAGAGATGCTGGTCGACAAATTTTGTTACCTTTAGGCAGGGAAAGGCTATTCGTTTCCCCTTGTCAGGGTTGCCAGGTTTGTGTGACAAAACCCAATTGTCAATAAAAAAAAAAAGTGTGAGTGTGACATGTGTCAGGCTCATGTGTGTACATGATGATCTGGAGTCAGAAGGTCAGATTTTGGTATAAATAAATAAATAAAAAGTTCATCCTGCAGCAGCACTTCAAAATTAGCCTAATTCTGCAGGAAAAATGCAGACCTGGCAACCCTGCCTCCTGTTTCTGGTCTTTATGGTAAGCAAAACTAACTAACAACTGTAATGACACAAGTGGCACAAACATGTTTCCCAAAATTATTCTTTGAATAGTCTAAGTGCATCAAAAAAAGATGGCAGACTGTCAGGAGGATGCTGACTTTGTGGTAATATTTTGGCTGGAGTTTTATTATGTGACCTTTTTTTCTGGCAGTGAATGTGGGATATGTGCTTGACCATACACTGGGCCACTTCTGAATATATCACAGATGACTAAGGTGCATTGAGTGACATCTTAATGGGAACTCCTATCCTCATTACTTCTCCTCCAGTGGCAGTGTCATGCCTGGAGCATCATTCAGCCCCCTCTCCTCTCCTCTTTTCTCCTGTCCTCTGCTCAGCGACACTGAATAGCAGCCATATGGCAAACAGGACTGGTCCACTTACAGAGTTGCAGGTGCCCAACATCATCTCCACGTCCTAAAACAATAACCAACTGTTATATCGATATTATTATGGCCAGTAAATGATGTAAAACAGACTGTGCCGTTATAAAGTAGTTTGAGCCCTGAGAACATTACATTTCCAGGGAGATTTCTGGTGCAGTGACAGTCAGGAGGACAGTGACAAGAGTTCTCATCGTGCAAGCACAGAGAGCGGGAGCAGCTACAGTCGGTGGCATGTAAGAGCTCCATCAGTTCCTCCCTGAGGGTAGACAGTGCCTTGCATTAGGACGCAGAGAGCCAGTGAGTCACCTTGCCTCAGTCCATCCTGAGAGCATCCTGCACTTCACTGTCAGCTGGTCCTGTTATTCCCCTGAACCAAGGTTAAGGAGCTGGACAGTTAAAGCTCAAGTGTAACAGTATGGTGTTTTTATTCTTCTTTTTTTTTATTTGTTCCTTTCTCCAGAGAAGACATTAGATCTAACAACAGAAAATCAAGCCAAGTCACGTCATTATGGGGCCAGGGTTAAAGTGAAAGAGACTTTTTTTTAGCCCGTTAGCATGTTATGAAAAATTATAGCGCCTGCAGTGCAATATTCAGCCGAATCACACCTGGGGTCTTTATTCCACACACATCAAAAGAGGCGGGCCATGAATCCTGTAGTCACGCTCCAAGTGGGCTATTTACTTATAATTGTTATAGAAGAAAGCTGGAGCGAGGAAGGTGCCAGGCCAGCCCTCCTGCTGCTTTAAGTGGTTTAAGATGAATTTCCTGGAGTTTGCACAACTGCTTGCCACAGAATGCACATTGTGGGCAAGAAAAGCAATAAAGGAGGTGTTTCAGAGTAATCCCTGCAGACAAGTTACTGCAGAAACAGAAAGAAAAGTTTCCTTTCTTCATAATTGATCCTGTTGGCTTGTCTGGAGCTTTGGCTGAAAAAAACTGCAGCTGGTTCAGACACCTGACACTGGTGCAGCAGATGGTGATGTCCCTGACTCTTTGTTCCAGAGTCGTGCATGTTGTCAGTAGTAGTCTTTGGCCCAACCTGAGCAAAGGTGGAGATGAGATCAAATGGTGCCACAGCTGCTGGTCTGTATACAGCTGCTCTGTTGGGTTATAAGCTAAATAACCGCTACTCATCATCAAGAAATCCAGATGTTTTTGCCAGTTTTTAGTACTTGTACAATGCATGGTGAATAACAAACTCAAAAGTAAAGTATAATCAGGTAGACCTTTTAAAATCAGCACTTTTGAAGAACTGTGGTACAGTTGCTATGTACTGACATGAAATATTACAGTGTTGGTAATAAGTAACCACATTTTTTCCCTTGACTAAGAGAAAAATGCAACACCCTGCCTACAATATCTCAAAGTAATATAATGCTATTGAATTGGTACAATTGACCCATCCTGCCCCCTTTTGCTATGAGCTCTAATGATAGTTTCCAGTAAAAGCAAGCTTGGTAACTTTCCCCTTTCCTATGAAAGTGACATATAGTCACACCTTAAGTTAGCTAATAGATTAGAAAAACACTAGCAAGCTAGCCAGCTAACAATTTATGTAGATTAGTGTGTAGAAGTGCTAACATTAACTTGAGATGTGACTGTATGCTTTGCAACATAGATATGCCTAGCACAAAGGATATTTAAGTATACGAAACAGGAAATTGGAAAGTTTACGGAGGTTGCTAAGTTGTCATTGGAGCAAAAAAGTAAGGGTCAGTCTAAAGTACACCAGTTTAATCCTCCATAACAGTCTAGGGGAGCACTACTGCATAATGTGAAAAAAGATGCTCACAACCTTTTGTGGCTTCAGAGGGAGCTACACGAAATCTGAAAAACTGCCTCAAGTGATGTCACTTGAGTCAGTGTCTGGCACTGAAGACAACAAGTTTGGAAATTTAAAAAAAAAACCTGGGGGGGGTGGATCAGAAATGACCTCTGTTGCCCTCTCCTTACTTGAGCCTAACAGTTTGGAGGCTACATTTGCTACTAGCTTAAATCCCCTAAAGAACCAAGCATGGATGTTTGAAGCCATGAGTTGAGTTTGGCATTATGGGGGTTGCCATCTTGGTTTTTGCAACCAGAGCATACACAGTACTAGCAAGAGTGTGGAATTGGTTGTACATGTACTGCAACTTGGGAAGTGCTTTTTTTTTTCGGCTCCTCGGTTCAGTAGGAAATAATGTCAACCTGCCTCTCATATTACAACTAAACAGTGCACTAAGTTATGTTTCTGAAAACATTTTAAGCAAGAAATAGACAGTGTAGTAAGTATCTTAGTTTTGTGTGTGGCTCAGGATGGACTCTCTGAGACTGACTTGTCAATGACACTGGAGTCCCACTGATCACTTATTTTACTCTAAATGAAGCCAAAATTACATGGGTCCATACAAATTAACATCATGCTACATAGAGGAAGACTTGAAACTAATGACTCATTATGAAACTGTTCACTGAGCTCATAAATCAAGTAAGAAGAAGGGTCATTTTGTCTTCAGAGTAGATACTATCTTTTTGCAATCAGTGGAGTCGCCCCCAGCTGGCCATTAGAAAGAATGCATGTTAAAGACACTTCCACATTGGCTTAACTTTTCAGGCTGGCAACCTCAATCCACTATTTAATATACGATGTTCAACAATGTTGATGGTTGAGCTGCATTGTGGGCAATATAAGTGGCAGGTTTTGACAAGGAATAAGAATGCATGGAATAAAACAAGACAGTATTTCTGGTTCTACTGCACTGATGTTGATATTTTTGTTTACTGTCCATCATGATTCTAACAGCATATTAAGAGTTCTCTCTTTAAAATATTAATCAAATAATAATTTAACATAGCCAGTACATCACACAACAGAAGTTAATCAACTATTGTCGAAACTGTGGCAAACATAAACAGAAGAATGTATCATTATTTACAGCCTATTCTCACCAATTTTTCTTTTTGAACCAAAATGCTATCACTGTCACTATATGACATATACAATATTATATTACATTTGAACTAACTCTTCAAAATAGTTTAATCAAACCCTCTAAACCAAACTGCCCCCGGTAATTTTTGTATGGTCCCTTGCATGTTTTAACTGCTGTCTCAATGGGGAAAAGTTAAATGCATCGCCCTAAAAGCAACTGTCTGCTCTTACAAGATGAATGAAGAATGTCTCCTCCACCGCAGGCAGCATGTGCATTAAATTAGCAGCATATTATGAGAAAGGAGCCATTAAAGCCAAAGCTACTTTTTTTTCTACAGTGATTAAAGGGCTAAGTAGAGAGTTACTGCTTTCAGCCATTTCATAAGTTGACACCCTGCAAACAGTAAAAAGGGTGCAGCACGAAGCTGCAGAGGAAAAAGAAACTGTCAGCATAGCGAAATGGAGAGCAGTCTGCCTCGTCACCCTCAGAGTGGGGAAGACTAACTAACACACAAAGGTGCGAATAATGAAAACACATCTGAAATATTACACATTATTACCTTTGGGAGACGTCTCTGACAGGTGCAACTAGGAAGCATAATTGCTACCTTGTATGGCCTCCATTATTTTCTCATTCAGATACTCACTCTGCAAATGATTACACATTAATATGACATTTAAAGGAAAATAATGAGATTTTACTGCCATTTAAGAGGAGATACCATGTTTTGTATTCCTCTTTTGACCTGTGACTATTCAGATGGTCTTTTTTTACCACTGTAGTCTTGTGCTCTACCGTGGCATTGATGTTATCTCTCTCTGTTTCTCTTTCAGGTGTGCTCAGTCTACCTGAGGGTCTGACTCTTCACAGAGACCAGCAGCAGCAGCAGCAGCGAGCGGGGAAGAGCGGAGAGGGAAACGCTTATAGTCAGTCTGAGCTGCGCTCTGTTGAACAGTGTTTACTGGCTACAAGAGTGGGCAGCATCTCCGAACTCAGTGAGTTGTATGTGTGTGCATTTTTGTGTGGGTGTGGCGGGAAATATCTGGGTGGACAAGTGAAGGACCATCATTGGTACCTCCCTCACTTGCCAGTGTGCCCTTGAGCAAGGTAATTAACCTGTGCTGGCTTGACTTGACTCGGTTTTAAAAGTCTCCTGTTATTTTGTTGTGTAAAAGCTTTTATTATGAAGCAGCAAAATCAGGAAATGTTGGGTCTTCATCAACAGTAACTTAATGACTCCTATACAGCTGAAAGCAAATATAAAGCAAATATCTGAAAGTAGAAACAGCAATGCAGGACAGAAACTAAACGTCAAATCACATAGATTCAGTTAGAAGCTACGAAAGTAATGAGGGCAGGCCGGGCGAGCTTTGGCCCTATTCCATAGATGGTCGATCTTGGATGTGACTCGGCAGCTTGGCACATTATTAGTGGTAATGTAAATGCAAATCAGTGCGACATGGTTTAACTTAGTGCTGCCAAATTGCTGATGAAAAAAAAAAACTATTTGTGGGAACAGTTTTTAGGAAAAGACCCTTTCGTGTTTCAGCATGACAATGACGTGTACAAATAGAGGTCTAAAACGTGATGTTCAGAAGTTACATTTGGGCATAGTGTTTTAGTGTCCCCATATTTTGCAACCATGTGATTGTGAGACATGATGCTTTGGGATTCTACTCTTGAGAAATACATTAAAAAGTCTGTGTGGATTTTTGGGATATGGTTGCAAGCTACTTGCTGCTTTTAGCTGAAACACCTGTTATTTTTGGCTGATATTCAGGAGTTTCAAATTTGACCATTTTCATGCCAAAAGAATGCGCTGTGTAATACCAAGACTTGGTGTTTCCCCCAGAATTTTGCTCTTGGACTGAAAATCCTTCAAAGCGCTTGTGTTTAAACCATCTGAATTTATTTTTGGTGTTTTAGCAGCGTATTAGTGGCATGGCTCCACGGATGACAATGCCACTACGTCATCAGTAGGGTTGGGTCGATGGACGATGACTGACAGCCACAGACCACTGAGCCCTCCACCATCGCAACATCATGATTTAAAAGCCTGATGTATTTGAGGCAGTGTTTCCCCTCTGAGTTGCAGTGAAGCAGGAGCTGTTGGCAAAGTTCTGCATATTGGAGAGAAAATATAAAGGAAAAGCTGGTCATTGTACTAATGTTATGTCTGCATGTCCCCTGTATAATTGTCTCATTGAAAATGACCAGTTAGGCAAACCAAAGACACTCAGTGTTTCTTTTCTACAGGCAGCTTATTCTCTCTCTCTCAGAGAGAGAGCACAGTTGTGGTCTTGCAAGGTAGTGACTGAATGAGGAGAGGGAAAGCCACTGAATCAGGGCAATAAAACGTTACTAATAATAAAATAAATAAATTGTGATGTCTGTCTCTGTCAGAGTGAGACAGTTTGCGATTGCTGTCAGAGCAACGGTTGGAGGCTGCTGTGGCTATAGCTGGTGAGCAAGTCGGCTTTTCTGCCATGAGACAGTCAACCCCACCCCCCACAACAATAACGATGTCATCATCCATCGTGATGTTTCACTCTGGATATTGTCATATGCCAATTTGTTAGACATCGCCCAACCCCATCTGTCAGCCTGTCAGTCCACGACTTTGGTCCAGACTATAAATATTCCTCTTAAACTACTGAACAGATTGCCTTGAAATTTTGTGCAGACATTCATTATTCAGAAAATGAATCCCAGTGTCTTTGGTATTCCCCTAAATTTTCCTCTAATACCAACAACAAGTCAGCATTGTCACATACTCTGTGCCTGGTCTGTGCTCTAACCTTTCCCTCAGGGCTACCAAAAAGGTCAAAGTTTTCACTTATCCAGTAAAATTTCTGAAGATCTACTAGATGGATTTGGAAACATTTTGTACAGATGTTTCTGGTTCCCAGAGGATTAGTCTGACTCACCGGATGCACACTGCGGATATAAGTTCTGCCATTGGTCGCTTGCTTCAAGCTATTTGCAACCTACACACTAAAATTGCAAATTAGCGCAAGGGACAGTAATGGTACAAATGCAAACAAGCTAACAGCTGTTAGCTTTACTTTTACAGTGAGGTAGTCATTTAATGATAGAGCTCGCTTCCCAACGTGCAAATATTCCACCAAAACAAGTTCCCCTTCTACTCTACTTTGCAGCAGCACCATCACTACATTCTGAGCTTAGTCCTGCCCAAGACGTCTGAGATTGGATTGAAGAAATTCAAACATGGAGGGGCATTTTTTTTCTCTATAGCAGAATGTGCATGTGTGGAGTGCTGTGGAAAGAGGTCTGGCTATGCAAGACTACTAGAGGATGAATCCTAATGACTTCAGTGATCCCCTGACTTCTGCGCAGGGGCTAACATGATGTGTGTGGTTTTAAATGAAATGTCAACTACTGGATAGATTGCCATTAAGTTTGGTACACACATTCATGCCCCCCTCAGGATGAAGTGGAATAAGTTTGGTGATCCACTAACTTTTAATCTGGCGCTGTTATCTGTCCTTTACTTTTGTTAAGGAACACAGAGCAGCCAAAAGTTAACATTTCCCCCCAACTCTTTTATATTAAGTAGTTCCCAACAGCACTCAAATTAATTTACTTTTATTTGGGTAAGCAAGCATTTCTATATTTAATTTCAATTTGCGTGAATAAACTTGGATTTACTGAGATTAGTTCTGTATTGTGCAACAGAGCTCTGCTTAATTTTGAATCTAGATTTACTCATTTTAAAGCTAAAACTCTGATGAGAACTAATCTTAGATTAAATCAGTTTTTGTCTGGACAACCCAGTCTCAGTCTTGTTAAGCCTGAAGGTGTTTAGCTCTGATCAACAAGAAGTCTCCTTCATATTTGTGTTGTATGACATTATTGGCTGTTATGATAATGTGATGTTTAATAAGGCACAAATATTGTCCTGCACTATCAGTAAATCACTGTACTATAATCCTGATGTGTGTGTGTGTGTGTGTGTGTGTGCATGTTTGTGCCAATTTAAATAAATGTGAATCAGTGGGAGTCGTACTGTCAAAGAGAGCAACTCTAATGAACTACAGCCATTCATTAAAAAATGATTTTAGCTTATAAGTTTGACAAGCCCTCCAAAAGTTAATTGAATGTCTTTCCTCTCCCAATTTACTCATTATTCAAAGAATAATGGGCATCACAATGCTTTCTGAATACGTTTATACAGTACAGAAGTCATTTACGTAGGCTTTAGGGGGTGGTTTTATATAGTAATAATAATAATAATAATAAGTTTTCTGCATAATTCAAGAAATTACATACTGATTATTTTTTACCCTCAAACACAAAAAAAGTTGTAATAACCCAAAATTGGATAAAGTTCATTGTTTAGAGGGAAACTTTCTGACAAACTTTCATAAAGCTTAAACTAATCTGCACTGGCAAGCTGTGTTGCACACCAAACTACTGAAAACCCAACTTCATGTTTCCCCATTTGATGTAATCAGATATAATCACAGAATCAAGATGCTCATTGGAAGTGATGAACGGTTGTGTTTCTCGGTTGCGTGCAACTCTGCAGCTCATTTCAGAGCTGCAGTGTCCTCTGACAGAAGAGTAACAAATTCAGTCTCATAAGCGCAGATTATTTCCTAATGTGCATGACAATATAAAAAAAAAAATCCTCAAGCAGAATCCTGGGGATGGGGTCTTTTTCTGTTGTCATGGCACTGGAATGTCAAGACAAGGCTGCAAAAACATTTTCTGTATATCTAGTGTAAACATTTATCATCAAAGCAAACAGTCAGCCAATTCTCCTCACTGTATGTTTTCTCAGGATGGAGGTGGGAGGGGTGGGGCAAATCACCAGTCCGCTGTCCATGTTGTATTGATGAGGTCAAGCAAGGACTCATTCTGTTGTGTTGACAGTGCAAACACGCTCTGAGACAACAGAGCAGCTGATGGATAATAGCAGAGCTTAGTCCAGTGGTAATGTTATCAGCTGTGGAGAGGAATTCTGTAAATAACTATAGGATTTGCAAACACAAGATACACAGCCCAAGCATGAAAAAAAATAAATAATTGAGAAAAGCGAATAGCGGGCAATGATTGCACTATGAGGTTGTCACATAGTATATTTGACAGAGAGCAAGATGGGAAACAGAAAAAGAATACAAGATGAGAAGGTTAGAGAGAAAGACAGATGAGAGTTTGATTCTTTTTAAATGAATATTGTGGATTAAAATAATATTTGCTGCTGCAGCTCAGTGAAATTTTCATTCTATGCAGGGACAGTGTTTTGCACTGGCATTTAGACTCAATTTTAGAGGTTCGCCACTGATTTACCTCTTTGTATTTTCTCATTTTCCTTTCCGCCAAAATGCCAAATTAGCATATTTGAAATGACAGACCTGCAAATACTGCAATTATTAGAGCTCTTGGTGTGTCATCATCACTCAGTCTTGCTTCAAATATGTCAGACACAGTGTTGCTGATGGGTGGAGCGTACAAAATACATATATAAATACATAAATATATGTAAATTTATACAGATGGAAAACCAGTAAGTGAAACATAGTCAAACGGCAGTAACATCTCCTTGCAGGCTGATACGTCTGCTGGCCTCAAACCATTGAAACCATTGAAATCTCACTCTATTACTTTAAAGGAATAGACATTTTCGGCTTATTTGGTGTTTTGCTGAGAATTACATGGTTAAAAAAAATGTATATCACTCTCATGGCTGTATACAATTAGCTTAGCTTAGCATAAAGACTGGAAAAAGGTAGCCTGGGTCCAATGGTCACAAAAGCTTTTGCTTGAAGCGGTAATGACTCTGAAAGTATCAGAAGAACCAGCAGTAGACTGAATGTTATGTTATTTTTTGTCAACACAGTATAACCCCATTTTTCAATATATGAGAATACAAAACTTCTAACTTAACAAAAACAAAAAAAAAAAGCGTACTTATCAACACAACTGATGATGATACCTTTCAATTTAACTTGTTATATACTCATTTCTCAATTGCTTCATGCTTCCTGTTCCCATCTGAAGCTGCTGTGTCTTCCTGGTCCGAGCCAGTGTAACATTAAATCACCTCACTACTGTATTCTCAGCCATCAAACTGGTCTCCATCTGTCTCTGAGGCTGTGTCCCAATAGGACCACTGACTGAGCCACCTAATAGCAGCTACAGTACAGTTAGGAGCAGTGCACCCGTGACAAGTGTTACAAGAGAAAAGGTCAGTGTCCATCAGGCCTGATGGCAAGATGGAGCTCCAACTAACAAATAAATGAAAACTTGTTCAGCTAAGACTCTTCTCACAACTAGTGGTTTAACAAACCTACAAACTACTCCTTTAATCTATTTCACTCAATTCCTCAATGTTTATGGGAACATGTTTGCGTTATTTGAGCCCACAGACCCAACAGTTGAGCCAAGATAGCCTAATATTGATGTCAAAGCATTTTTAAGTTTCTTATTCTGGGAAAAAAAAGTTGTATTCCCCCAAAATACTGTATCTGGGAACTACCTCTTTAACCAAATCACACAGATTTTGATTATTTTGTGCTGTAATTTCAAGCATCACATTTTATATTATTAAAACAAGGTTTTAATTCCACTAATGGAGACTTGTAGCTGGATTTTAGACTTCTTTGTCACATTCATTATGGCCTTTTAGCTTGTTCGCAAATCTTATTACCTGCAACTATATTTGGCACTAAAATAATAATGCTGTTATTAATAATTCATATTTTGCCTAACATTCCCTGGTGGGTTCTTTGTCATACAATATTAGCTATTAATGCTGATTAAAAAAAACACTCCAGAACATCATAATTCAAGACGCAAGGAAGGGAAAGGAGGAAAAAAGCCTTTTAGAGTTTCACAAATTGTTACAGAAATCTTTCACTCTTTGTGTCATCTGCTGCTTTTCATCTTTCGCTTTATTCTCCGGTCTTGTGTGATGAAGTCACGACTGTTTTCCTGTAAATGTTTCAGCTGAGAACTAACAGAAGATGCTTCTAATGGCCATCAGTACTCTCAGTAATACCTTTCGCAGATCATTTTCTTGTTGTGGCAGCAGTAAGAGTGTGCAGGTGTTTCTTTTTTTTTTTTAATCTGCTGTGAAGATATGTATCTGATGAAAGAAGCAGAAACTTTTATGAAATGGAATAGTTTCATGATTCTAGTGCTTCAAGGGTTAGCGCACCTTGTGAATTCAAGTTTTTCTCTTTTACAAATGCTTTTATTTATGCTTAATGTTAGATACGGATACGGACAGAGCCTTCTGTCCATACATTGACTCCTCACTTCTTATAATGTGAAGTCACTCTGCCACTAAAGTAGAGATGGGTAATGATGAGGAAAGATCTTGGTGCAAGTTCCACTCCTGGTACAACATAAAGGAATATTTATATTCAAAGAGAGCAGTTCAGCAGGGTTTTTTGTTAAGCTGTTGTCTTTCTTTTCTTTTTCTTTTTTTTTAATTTTTCTTTCATTCTTAGTGAGTCTTTTCACATTAACCTAACTAGATTTAGGTGGAACCGCTCCATAAAGGTGGTGTCTGTGCCCTATGTGTTATCTGATATGCTGTGGCAGTTGGTGGCTGTTTTCAAATGGACAAAAGTAATAGCAGGAAGAATAGCTGAGCATCTTGTTGAGTCAGGATGGCCACAGGCGACCATTAAATGTAATCATGCCTGCATAGCAGCAAATAATTGAACCACAGAAAGTCTGATGACGGCAGCAACTGCATAGTGTAGCCTGGATGCATTCATCAATACCCAAAAGTTACTGCATATTTATTTACCCATAAAGACTTGAATATAACTGCTCCATCAGAAATGAGAGTTAATTTTTACAGAGTATACTTTCGTTCTCACCATTAAACATTAAACAGCCTTCACACTCTCTGAAGTAATGAGCAGTTTGGTTGTTATGTGGGAGCTGCGTTGCCCGTAACTGACCTCAAAGGTGCCAGCTCTCATAAAATCCCTTGTAAATCAAAGCAGTGCCATTTTACTCTGGAAACTGGCATATTTGTCTGATTTTGGTTATCTAAGGGGATTTCTTTTAAGCTGTCAAAACACAGAGGGAGCATTGCTCCAGTGCTAAAAGGTAATCACTGAGATACCTGAAGAGCAGGATCTGCTGTGCGTGTCCTCTTCTTGTTAGCATAAAGAATTAATTACCCAGGATGAGGTATTGATTAAAGGCTTGAATCCTATAATAAAAAGGCTATTGATGTTGTAGCTTATTAAACTTATGTACCCTTTTCCCTCCTTCCCCTTTTTTGCTAAAAACAGAGACTCTTCAGCTCTGTGCTGGTTAGAGCCAGACAGATATATCGGTATCTGTATTTGCCCCATAGTGGAATATCATTATATATACTATACTATATTGATCTATATCGGTATGAGCATGTATGTTCCCCAACATGATATGAAGACCTTTTTTTAAGGCACATTTCTTTTTTTGAATGACTGTTTCTTAGTCTTATAGGCACTGATTAAGGTACATTTGGTTGCTTTTCTTTAGTCAACTTGAATATATTTGTTTTTTTTGTTATTTGTGTTACTTTATTTATAGTTATTTATGATTAGAGCAGACCAATACATTGGTTGACCAATATGATCAGCCCAATGTTGACTTATCACAGTTATATCAGTCTATATCTAACAACAGAAGATAATGCAGATTGTTAATAATTTTTTATCTCAGGAGACAGCATTTCATGTATGAAGGCATGTTCTTTTTTCTTAATTCTGTTATTATAATAATATATTAATATATACAGATATATGCTTTATCTGTGTTCATTCATAAATATTTATAATTACTTATAATATGAGTGAAGGTTTACTGTTTCAGTGTCCTGATGTGTATCGACATCAGAATTTTTTACTCACTAATATCGTTATCGGCATCAACATCAAAAATCTAATATTGGTTGGACCCTAGTGCTGTTATACTGCCAATGAAAAACAAGGAGTTAATCCTTCTGCAGCTGTAATTTCTCTGTACACCTGCTGAAGGAGCAGCAATAATCTCACTCCATGTGTTAAGCTGCTGCTGCTTCACTACTGATGCACTCTTTCAGTGTTAGAAATAATCTTCCTCCTCAGCCCTGCCAGCTTCCTCTGCTGCCATAGGAAATGTCACAGGCCAGCATAAATAAGACATGAGACCTGGCTGTTGCTGACCACCTCAGCTCCCCTTACCAAGCTTAACTGGGCACTGTTACAAGCTTATCTGTATCCCCGTTGGTACAATTAAGAGAAAGACGCGGTAGGAGTAACAGATAGCGACAGACGGAAACTGCAGGGTCTTGATTTTAAAGGGATAGCCCAGATTATTTGAAGTGGGGTTGTATGAAGCACAGCATATCACCTGCAGTAATTATTGGTCAAGGATCACCTGCACAGAAGCTACTGCTGTGGACATGTTCAGCAGCAAAACAGATTTTATAAAAAGGTTCACCCCAAAACATCAGTTTCACTTTAAGTGTATGCTATATTTTGAATATTTTCACTGCTTTACTTTACTGTCAGACAGCCTTTTCTGGCAGGAACCCGCTGTTATATAAGCTAATACTTCTCTCTCCAAATCAACAGAGCTCCATCAGCAAAACATGTAATTTTACCTTGCAGAACACGGGTTGCTGGTCTGCTTCTGCCTGTAAATAGTTAGTCTGTGTTATTGTGTGATCTGGGTGTTTTAAATAGATAGTCACAGAATAACAGAAACAAAATAACAGATTGAGGCAGCAATAGTCAAGCAAAATAAAAAAAAAAACCTGCAAAATTATTGATTATGCCTATGCAAACAGTAGCGCAATGTTAGCTGAACAGTTAACGCCAGCATCAGCTGTTGTCTAATGGTAGCTAATGGGCTATTAACCTGGCCTGATCTCCCTCTAGGTTTTCACTACTCATTGTCTTTTCAGTTGCTGATTAATCAGGAGTTGGGGATATGATAAAAAATTGTCAGATTTTGTACATTCATATGACTTACAACCTAAAACAGAGCAGTACAACAGCATACTTTAGATAGCAACATTTTACTTTCCCGCCCTGAGCGTGATGTCAGAGAAAAATGGCTGCAATATGAATATGGTGAATTGCCTCCATGCTGGCACCCCTCTCTACTTCTCTTAACTGGGGGCAGGACGACTAGCATCTAGGTAATACACAGACCATTAATAAGTACCTCATACAACTCAAAATCAAATAATCAAAACCATCCCTTTAAGTTTGCATGGCTCTCCTGTCATAATATGTCCTCCTTATTGCGTCAGAGACGTTGTCCAGCACATTTCCCTACCAGCGCAGTCCCCACTGTTCCCAAAGGACAGCTGAGAGATTGACTGTTTTATTGCATGAATGCTCCCCCCTCATTCAGGCATCCCTTTTCACACTCGCCTCTCACATTGTTCAGGCTAAATGGAATTTTGGCAAGCACCAAATAGCTCAATTTTGATGCTAAACAAACCCTTTTGTCCAGGGGAATGACTGTTTGTTCCCTGCTCTGTATTGTATAGACACACATACAGTATAGCTCATTTAGACCAGGGAACCAAGTGGCATCGTGCTCTATTACTTTTTTGCCTTGAATAGTATCAAATTGACCGGAACAATATGACACTGAGTGTGTTTTCTCACACTGACCCCGCTTCAGAATTTCATTACATTTTCTCATAGTGCAGTGGGTCTAGACAGGAAGGAGAAGCGACAGAAATCTGACAGCATTCACTGAAATGGGATTTGAGTCCGTGCTGTAATAATACAGGGCTGTTTTTCCAGTAAGCACACTCTACCACTCAATAACTGAGGTGCCACAGTCACAGTGTCTTCAAGTGGATGGTAGTCTGGACCATCAGGTTGGCTGTGAAAGAAATTTCAAACTCATCTCTAGATTTTTTTTTTTAGGAACAAATTTTGCTGCACTAAAAGGCTATCTGTCTTGTCCCTTAAGTATAAAAAATGGGGCTGAACATGCTTTTCCAAGAACTGTTTACTTTCTTCCAAACCCGCCTAGAGAATATTCAAATTTTTATTAGCAGAGTCCTCTCCTGCTTTGATTTTTTTAAACCCAACTGGATGACCTTAAAGTACTGACAAATTATGCAGGGGAAATAGCTTGGAGTAGCTAATGTTTATCCATAAATATTCATCCTTCACACAGTGCAGTCCTGAGCATCCTCTGCTCTCCCTCTGTGAGCCGCACAGAAAGGACCGGGATGAACCCTGTCTTTTTCCAGACTGTGGTGTGGTGCAAACTCTCGATTTCCCCTGACAGAGTGAGCTCTAAGGGGGCTGGAAGGAATGAGGATGATTCCCAGACGTCTTTTTAAAGGCCGTGTGCTCAAAATATTCCTGTCTTTTCACCCTTGTGCCTGCATATAAATTCCTTTTTCTCTACTCATGATCCTTTTATGTTTCCCCCCTGTCATGTGTGTGTGTGTGTGTGTGTAGGTGACCTGGTGTCCAGGGCCATGCACTACCTACAGCCACTGTATATGAAGAACCACAACAATGGGACGCCGATCCACCAGAAAAGCAGCATAATTCATTGGGAGCCTGAGGCGATCTACACGCTGTGTTACTTCATGCACTGCCCTCAGATGGAGTGGGAGAACCCCAACGTAGAGCCATCAAAGGTCACACTACAAACAGAGAGGTAAGAAGCAAACATGTACATATACATCCACATATACAGAGCAATGAAAGACAAACTGGAAATTAACAGAAGTTGTACTGCAGTTTATTGTCAACCAGTCAAATGAAAAGACCAAAACGAACAGTGCATCTGTCCAAAAACCTGAATGACAGGTTCCTTCTTTATGACAAACCAGGACCAAATATGTATTAATCCACAACTGAAAATAGTCCCCAATAAATGTACTACTTTTCATACTTTTACTTTTTCTAAAGTCTACAGTGTCCAGCTGTTTGAGGAACTTATGCTGAGCCTTTTTGACAGTGAAACTGGATATTTGTGGTCCTTTTTAAAATATTTACTACTTCATTAGGAACAGCTTGGAGATGAGAGTCATAGACAGGATAAGGAAGTGGAAATGTGTTGAGTCTAATACATTGTTGGTAAGTTCTTGTTCGCAAAAAAAGAAAGAAAGACAAGAGCCTTCACACTCTCGGGACGCTGTGAAAGTAGGGCTGAAAGCAATAAATAGGTTGCAGCAGTTGTCTAATTTTCACAAACAGAATGTGTAGACATTTGTACACAAAGTGACTTTGGTAAGCAAATCTGTAGAAAGATAGTTGATTGTTGAATTTCATGCCCAGGTTGTCAAATACCAGTGTTTTAGGTTGAAAACTCCATCTGAGCTACCTGCAGCTACCTAGAGACAGCTCCTGGCTCTGATTGGTTGTTTTCATTCACATGCATTGGAATTTGCAAATTAATATGAGGAGGAGCCAAAAGAATCCATTTTTTTCATATGTCTCATACTGTCAGGATGGAGTGATATTTTCTTTTTTTTTTAAAAAATAAAAATAACCACTGAAGCTATAAAGCAGCTATACAACTAATGTGCACATAATGACTATTTTGTGAGAAGGCTTGTTTAGAATGGGAAAGGTTTGTGGCACAGTTTACAAGAAGCATACTAGCTAGAGAGGAGATGTAACAGGATCACCTAATGAAGAGCTAATCACAACACACTATCACAATTTACATTACAGTTGTTACTTTTTTTATTTGCATTTTGTGGAGAAAGAAAGTTGTTAGTTGAAATATGAAGATATTTATTCACACTTATTCACACTTGCTCATATTTGAACCATGAGAAATGTTTTGTGTTGTTATAGTAAGTACAGTAAGGTTTTTAAAACCAGAGCAAGACACAGCAATAGAATAGTCTGGTATTGATTAGTTCATCATACCCCTTCACCCCATTTTATACTGTGGGACATTAAAAATATTGCACATTTAATGTTCACTGGGATAATAATAAAAGAATACCATACCACCATAATAAAATGTGGAAACTCCCTTTCGTTATCCACTATTTACACCCCTGCTTTTGCCCTCCTTTCCACCTCAGCTTATAACTTTACAGACACTACCCGGTGGTAATGTTCTTTATGTAGAGAACTGCAGAGATCATTGTGCAGTAACTGTACACCTCAGCAGACTTTTATTATATTTCTGGCTCTCTGTGCTCACCCCTGAAATGGCACACCAGATGTTTTCCTCTGGAAGGAAAGCACAGTTTTGTATAAGTGAATTGTCAACTTACTGGCTACTTGAGTGAGCCCTCTGGGTGACCTGAGCAGGGGCAGGAAGCAGGCGTGCATGGACTCATGCTCAGTCAGTATGTAGAATTACCACCACTGACATAGTGGGGCATTATCAGCCGGCAGCTGTAGGACTGTGTTGGTGACTTATGCGTGAATGACATAAGGATTAGGCAATGTTTCCATGGTGTTAATTCCCTTGATCCTTCATCCTGTAGTTTTTGGACACTTTTTAGTTTTCCCACAAGTCAGGACAGCACAGAACAGTCTTGAATACAATCTGCCCAGTTTCTACTCATGAAACCCTTTTTCTGCTGAATTTATGAGCTATTTCTTTTTATTTTTTCACCCAACATATTCCACTGTAGCATTTACACCTCGACCTGTTCAGTATTTCCTATGGTTTGGTGGAATTCCCTGTCAGCTCGCGGCAGAGGTGGGAAGCAGAGCTGACAGTTGAGCCTGACCAGTCCTCCTCAGGGGCTCCAGGCTTTATCGCTTGCAGTGGAGCAAGTTATCGGTTCATGTATGTCCCAGGAGTCCAGCTTACGCCTGCTTTACCTCTAATCACCATTCGGAATAAAAATCACATTCATATATGTTAGTTTTACACATACTTAAGCACATTGCCAGAGCCCAAATCATTGCAGTTCTTGAAAGAGCTCTGCATGGAAACAGAAAGACCTTGAACTTCTTGTGAACTGGTGTCTCTGCTGGGCTTCGGCCTTGGAGGAATGTATTGCCATTATACGTTCCTTGCCTTTTGATTAGGTGTTGTGCGCTGTCTTAATGAAGTCTGTAAAACCAATAACGTCACGTGGCTGCAGGTCAGGCTCCTTTGAAGTGAGTGAAACAAAGGGGTTTGCACTTCTGAGAAGATCAAACTATTATTAAAAGATCCTCACGTCAACTCAGAACAGCATTGATGAGTGACTAATTAACAGTGAGTGACAGATGTGGGCCGGGCATGTGTCAAGGACAGTCCAGGCAGTAAGACATCCTTTGTAAAGTGATGTATTGAACAGTAAATCCCGGAGGACTGAACCAAGTTTCATCAAGATCACACAGAATAGACACAGTGACAGCGCATACAAAACACATGACCAGCTTATTTCTTCAGTAGCATTTAAACAAACTGTTTCAAAGATGATTTTTTCCCAGTGAAATCAAACAGATTGTTAATGCTATTATCTAATTGTGGTTTTATATGATTAACGAGATGAACAAGATATACAATAAAAATAATGAAAAATAAATAACTGAGCTGTTATACACTTATACACCCAAAATCAAGAATGAATATTTTTCCTCTTACCTGTAGTGCTATTTTTCCATCTAGATGGTGTGAGTTGCAGAGTTTTGGCGATATTGGCTGTTGACATATCTGCCTTCTCTCAAATACATATAACGTGCTCAAAGCACCAATAAAAAATACAAAACTCTAGAGCAGTGTCTTTTTCAACAAATCATGATTTAGTTAAATTATACAAATAATACACAGAGCAGTTTTATGTAGGAACTATTTTTATATTTCTCAGCTACACCTGCCAACCGTTTCATCACACAGACCGTCAGCAACTAGCTGAGTGGTGCTAACGTTGCAAATCAGCTGAGGTGGACACCATTGATATTTACATCTTCCGTATACTTGCCAACCTTCAGACCATAAATGTAGAGTGGACTTTGAAACCAAAGCAGGGTCTAGGAGTCCTCCTCCAGAAAGTTTTGAGTTTCATACACTTTTTTTATTTTAAGCAATTTTAGTTTCCTGCATTCTGGTGGTTTCTTTTTATATAATTTCATTTTTATATGCCTTTTTTTAATTTGTAGGACAGCTGAAGATATGACAAGAAAGGGGGAGAGGTACACATCACATTTTTTGCAAATTGATGCCTGCAGATGACCTATAACGGACATTTACTAGCTGGCAAATACAATGGGACCATAGCATTTAGCCTTACCTGGTCCAGTTTCAAATTGATTACAATGCACAGAAAATGAATATTTAGTATGTCAGTTAGTTTGCTCTTACCATAGAAAAGATGTGCCCCTTTCCTTTAAAATTTGACAGAAGGCAAATTTTCCTGAGTATTTCTCTCAGTATTTCTCTGTTTTACTCTGTCTCTGACTCACTGAGGAGGACGAGATGCAAGTATGAATGTGTTAAAGAGAACTGGATACAGCAGCACACAAGCAGCTCTTTTCTGTGGTGTGTGCACCTGCATTGCTGTCCACTTGAAAACAGTAGATGAGGTCTAGACATTGTGATATCAAGAAGAAAAAAAAGGTGTCAAAGTTTCTCATAAATAGAGAGAAATATAGGAAATTGTGACCCTCAGAGGCCCAGAAGAGGGCAATGAAAAAGTGAGGTCTCCTAGCAAAATTGTGAAGGTCATGAAGTGTGATCTTTTGCTGTCATGAGCATAAGCCTCTCGTCCATGAGTAGATGCACGCTTCCTTCTTCCTCCCTCTGTCTTACTGTTTGTGGGTGTCGTTTGGTAGAAATAAAGTAGTTCCTACATGAAGCTGCTCACAACAAGGTCTGTGGATTATCTTGAATAACTGGGTCATGATTTGAGATCTTTCCCTGCTGATCATCAAGCTGAGTGCCATTTAGTTCCATTGTATTTTAGAGAAGGCAGTCATTGTACAGTATGGCCACTATGTTCCAAAATTCTGCAGCTCGGAGACAAGAGACACTACAGTCCAGAAGAAAAATCTGTATTTTCGATTTGGGATTGAACTGTCCCTTTAAAGCCCATGTCTTGTTTTTTTTAATATATCTATATTTATATTTACATGTGTAATGCATTATAGTCAAAAATAGTCAATAACAGCCTTTGTATTGTGTACACCTGAAGCCATATCAAGGCATCTGTTTTGTGTGTATTTATAGCAGCTCATTGTCTTGTTTAAGTAGATAAAGTGTGTATTTATATCCACAACATGCTGTCAGCACAGTAACGAAGGTCAAAATGTGACATCATGCATATGTAATTTAATGCACATGAATTCCATGTGGCTGCAGTAAACACTGATGCAGGATGGGTGGAGGAAAGGGGCAAACGGGAAGGCAGGAAAACAACTTATTTAATGAATTCATACTCATCGTGGCTTTTGTATTCTTGCATATTTACATCCAAGAACGTCGGGACCGTGGGTCATGCAAAGCCAGAGTTCTCACATAGAGATTTTTCGCTCAATGAGACTGTTGGTCTGTTTTCTCTGTGCTGCCACATTTCTACATTTCTCTCTCAAGCTGTTCACTCCTAGCTCTGGTGTCAGGGTCAACTGTATTATGGTATCCTGCCTCTGTGTAAGCACTACAGTACACTAGGTTTGAAAAATACCAACAAACCCTTTGTTTACTTTCAGCGGATAGTGCGCTGTCATAAATACTGCGTGCAGTCTCCATCCATTATGTTTACATGGGGCACCATTATCTTCACAAGACCTTATGATGTCATGCAAAATAGATTAGAAGCAGAGCAATTTCAGTGCTCTCGCTGTAAAATGTTATGATGATGCATGTAATGCCCTATGACTGTTTTAGCATCACAATGCATTTTAAGGCATAGAGAAACTATTGCAATGCATTACCATATGTTGCAATACAGTGTGTGTGGTTTGTAGATATGAGCTTCTTCAGTGTCACCAGCTGAGCCTCAACAGCATCATCACAGTAATAAACATCACTCTGTCAAGCTTTAGGTCTCTACACTCCTAGAAATGAGGGTTCTGAAAGGGTTCCTCCTGAAGGGCCAGGGTTCTACCCAGATATATTTGTTTCTTTTTGAAGAAAGGCTTTATCAGTGGTTCTTTGGATGAAAAGGGTTCCATGAAGAACTGTGTGCGTTCTACTAAAAACACTGTTTGTAGCATAATATAAAAGGGTTCTCAGTAGAACCCTTTTATATTGTATATATTAATATAAAAGCGTTCTCAGTAGAACCCATGTGTTTTCTAGATAAAACCCATGGAATATAAAAAGCTTCTCAGTAGAACCCCCTGGTTGGATTCTAGATACAACCCTTGGAAGGTGAAAAGGTTTCTGGGTAGACCACCCAGAGAGGGTTCTTGGTGGAACCACTATATGATAGGTTCTCCTATGGGGACAAGCTGAATAATCCATTATGTCTCTAGTTAGCATCTTTAGCATCTTCTAAGAGTGTACATTAGAGCAGAATAGTAGTGAAGAGTTAGTGGATACAAGTTTTCATACTTGACTCAGACTGTATAAAAGAGAATTTGTTGAATTTGTTTTTTACTGCTGTGATCTATGGTCTACAATCTATGCTATGATCTTGCTGAGTTTTGATTTTCTCACATCAAAGTGTCTCTCTGCGACATGCTAGTTTTGGCTCTTTGATTTCATCTTCTAGACGGAGTTCATCCTGTTCTCAAACATCCGCTATACTGGGCCAGATCTCCAAAATAACATATGCAAATTCTGTATTAGGTGGATTTTCCTTGCAAGTGCCTGGGCACACTAAGTACTGAGTGTGACTGAAGTTCACTGTGAGTCCGTAGTGGCCACAACATGTGCCTCTATCTCCTCCTACAGGCCGTTCATGGTGCTGCCGCCTCTGATGGAGTGGGTGCGCGTAGCTGTGGTCCATGCTGAGCACAGACGCAGCTTCTCTGTGGACAGCGATGATGTCCGGCAGGCTGCCAGACTGCTGCTGCCTGGAGTGGACTGCGAACCCCGTCAGCTCCGGTATGGCTGTAAGCAGAGTGCTTGCCTTCAGGCTGCACAGCGTGTGTGCACCCAACCTCTTTCCTCTTCCTCTGCACATAAAAACACACCAGCAGGCACGCGTGTGAACTCGCACACAAGCTCAGTCACCAAGCATGAAAAGATAGGCGTATTTCCCACGCACTCCTCCTCCCTGTAGTGATAAAAAAAAAAATAAAACTTGTCAGGTGTTCAGGGGAAAATATACAGTCAAAACCATCTTGCTTGTGCTGTGAATCACTTTGTGTGCTTTGCCCTTCAGAACGGATGACTGCTTCTGTGCCTCGAGGAAACTGGATGCTGCCTCAACTGAAGCAAAGTTCCTGCAGGACCTGGGCTTCCGTATGCTCAGCTGCGGACGCACGGACCTTGTGAAGCAGGCTGTCAACCTGCTGGGGCCTGATGGTATCAACAGCATGAGTGAACAGGTTAGAGACTTAGTCAACACGTTAAATAATGCATATGCAGGCACATTTACCCTGATACACACACGCACATGCAGCCTGTGGAACAGAAAATCTTGTTTGCTTGGTAAACTGTGGCTCCTTCACCTTTGAGCACCATGCAGACTTGTGAGGAGAGAGACAGCCATGAATATTAAAGCTTTATCTGACTTATATTTTTCCTGCAGCTTTCCTGTCGAGGTGCTCTGCATTACATCATGACTCCCACATCCCGTACAGTAAATCATCAGGGGGATACTGCAAGTGTAACTCGTGATTTTCCATAGGAGAAAAAAAATCAACATTTAGTCTGCGGCTGAGCTTAGCAGAACCTTTCAAACACAAGCCTAGTGCTGTATGTTTCTGTCAAACAAGGTCTGCTGACATGACTGATGGCCCAGAGGAGATACAGATTCATAACGTATCCTTTAAAACGATCAATAACAGAATATTACTCTCATCAGACTCAAGGTGCCTGGAGTGGAACTGTCAAGGATACAAGTTAAGAGCAGTGCAAATGTTCTGCCTGGCTTTGTACGACTTTATTGCAAAAGTTAAACCTGTGTTCAAATAACTAATATCAAACGTCTGACGCAGACCCTCCTCAATGAAATAAGATACTTGAAATCTTTTTTATGATTATTATTTTAATATATCCTACAAACACACCCTTCAACATAAAGAATACATGCAAAAAACAAAGAAATATACTAAGTATAATTTTAAAAAAGCAATAAGGATCATAGGAAAAACAGAACAGCACCAAATTCATCTTGTTTTAATGAGAAATCTGTGCACAGAAGTTTCAAAATGATCCAACAGAACATCCTGGTCCCCGAATTTTAGGTGCTGCCTTCAGACTGTAGACGAAACAATTCATTTATCCCATCCTCCAGCATTTACAGACTAGGATACTGCAACCTGCCTATTTAATATCCAGCTTGTTTGCACTTGTATTGTTTGAAAGTGGCTGATTTTACCTGGTTTTATTATTTTAAACTGGCTTGATTTTATTTGCTTTTATTATTTAAAATATTTGCCTTTGTTATTACTTCATATATGTTATTATTTTATTTGAAGGAAACTGTCACAAACTCAACACGTAAATTTAAGCAGATATTTGCAAGTGTGTATGATCTATGTTTACATGTTTGTAGTATGTTGTGTGATGCTGCAGCTTTGATCCAAAGCACATTTCTCTGTGAGACAATAAACTATACCTTAGTTTAAAATGTTTGTACAAAACAGAAAAATCCCACACAACAGATTTTGCACAGATGAAGCAGTCAACCATGGCCTTCCGGGGACATGTGAGTCAGAATTTCTGTGGGAAAGAATGCAGGAATTTCCAAAGTCTCCAAAACTTTTCTGACTTATGACTGAGGTTATCAGTCAGTCTCTTCAGCAGGAGAAGGGCCGATATCTGTGATAACCACATGTCGACCATGGGGACCTTCAGATCAAATCATCGCAGCAAGACACTTCTTTTAGCCAGAAATAAAAGAATGAAGAAGAATGAACCTCTTTCCAAAATGCCTGGATGTGATCACATGACCAAAACAAATGGGAAAACATACCTTTGAGCGTTTTGCATTTATAGCAGAGAGTTGAACTGTCGGGGAATATTTTCTGGGGATGAATAGGTGTATAATAAGTCCTATGACAAAATGTAAAACTTAGTTCATGTATAGAAACTGAAGTACAAGGGGGAGTGTATCTTAAACTAGTGAAATGATATGTTTGCTCTTGTTCTCTGTACCTGTGCTTGGTGTAGGGGATGACCCCGCTGATGTATGCTTGTGTCCGTGGAGACGAGGCCATGGTTCAGATGCTGCTGGACGCGGGAGCGGATATTAACAGCGAGGTCAGTGCTGCTTACTGCTATTCTGGTCTCGACATTGGGCAGATCAAAGTCAAATGAAGGAAGGATTAAAATCACACAGAGCAGAATGGAGTGCACATTGCCCTCATCAGATAAAAAGAAATATATTTAAGTTTTTAAAATATGAATGCTGTGAGTGAATTTTAATGGGAGACATCAGCATTGTATATGTCAAGGAGAACTGGACTTTACAACTTGAATTCTTTAATATGTACAGTGTTTCTCTGATAGTCCTAAAGTGATTTAATGTTTTTTAATACTGAAAACTACTGTGTGTGGCATTGAATTGGAGAAAACCAATCATGTTGTCCTTCCATCTCCTCTTCTTTGTTCTCTCCCATCATGTGTCTAAATGTATCAGAGCTGAGGATCATGAGGCTATGACTGCCCAGCCACTCAGATGATATATAGCAGCATGAAAGCAGCTTGAAATTGTATGTGCAGTGAAACTCACTTGCATTTCAGTATTTAGAGCATAAGACATGACGCAGAGGTTTGTTACTGAGTCATTTTATTCTCTGTCAGATGGCTTGACTTAAAGCAAACTGAATTCCCCACGGAGTCTTCAGAGAATCGAGATGGTATTCTTTAACTCTGAGCAGACTTCAGAGGAGGTGGTTCAATTAAGGCCTCATGATCTCATGGTCCTCACGGTCTTTGTTAGTCACCAGAAACAACATGTCCCATGAGCCATCGTGTCAGAGTTGATCTGCAGTCCACTGCATGCATGACCCCTGGCCAGAGCACAAAGCACTGTTGACCAAAATATAAAGACCCGCTTTCAGATTCATTTTCTTCACCTGGTTGTGATCCTGGTTGAATTTTGATCAGTTAGAGATAAATGTTGTTTGTCTCTGATGTGGGAAAACAGGTTTCTTTCACCAGCTGGACAGCCTCAGGTATTAATAAATTACTTAACGGTTGCCACTATTATTTAAATGACAGAACAGTGTAAGAAAACAAGACTAAGACTGCGGGGTACAGGACAAGGAAACAAAGCTGTTACCAAAGGGGTGTCTCTCAAAACTCAGATTGAGGGCTTATTAAAGAACATATGAAATATGTATGTTCCCAGATCGCAGACAGAGGCAGGCTGCTCACCATTACTGATATACAGCAATGTACTTTTAGGGTGTTAGGCTTGAAGAAAGGGGGTTCACACTGAGGAAAAACAGAGGAACCTGTCAACTATTTATGGAAGACAGTAACATATTTATAAGGGACCTAACAGGTTAAACATTAGCTCACTACATTGGTAATGCCAATTTATATTCTTTGGATTGACTTCATGCTGTAATAGATAAAGTGCAATAAAACCAAATTATTTCACCCTTTGCTCATGGCAGTTATTTCCAACGAAATAGGGGGCACATTAAGGATTGTTTTGTTTGTTTCATTGTTATTTTGCATTTTGAGAATAATTGAAATGTGTGGAACAAAGTCAAACTTTTAATATATGCCAGGTAAAAAGATAAAAATAATCAGAGGTGGAGGATGTTTATTGATTTTGCATTATGAGAATAAAGTCAAATGTTGATAATAAAGTTGAAATACCATGTTGAGAAGAAACTTGAAATGGGTAGAATAAAGTCAAAATATTAATAATGAAGTCAAAATGTCAAGAATGGAGTTGATATCTTGAGAATGAGGTAGAAATGTTAAGATTAAAGTCCAAATGTTAATAATGAAGTCGAATTGTTGAGAATAGAGTCTTAAATTAGGAATAAAGTCATAATGTTAAGAATAAAGTTGACACACCATGTCGAGAATAAAGTTGAAATGTTTTGATTTTATTGTCAATATCATGACTTTATTACCAAAAAGCTAAATAAAATAAAAGTAGTAAATAATAATGATAATCTCCTGATTCATTTTTTCTTATGCCTGGCACCAGTACTCTTCTGAAGTTATTAGATACTTTTGCCTGAACAAAAATCTGGTGTGCATCTGATTAAAACAATAAGAGATGTAGTTGTTATAGAGGAAAATTCAACTTTTATTTCCAGTGGCAATACAGCTACAGTCAACCATAAACTGCAAACCTTAACTGCAACATGAAATACATGTTGCAGCTTCACTCATTTCCAAATTAAATGAATTTTGCCTTGTTCCTCCTGAATCAGCAGATGTGCCTTTGTGCTTTGTTCATGTTGCTGTGTCTCATGTATGTCACGCTTTCATTTGACTCACACTTTGTCATTGCAGCCTGACCGCAGAGATGAGTCTAAGAGAGGTCAGGTCAGAGCCCCGTCAGAGAAACCCACAGCGGAGGAGGACGGAAAGATCAGAGTGAAAACGCTAGGTCTAACTAGACAGATCAATCCATCGTGTTCATTAGAAGGCGAGCACAGTGACAGGATGTCCTCTGCAGCCCCAGGGTTCCTAGTTAATTACTCTAGTTTGTCCTGTAGAGCTTCCTGTCCCCCTTCTCCTCCCTGCAGCTGCTTGTCTTGTGCTCCATAGGCCATGTAGTAGTTTTAATGGCTTCATATCTCTCTCCCCTCACCTTTCTCCCTTCTACCTACCCAACCCACCCACCTGTGTCCCTTCCCCAGGTGCCAAACTCAGTGCACAAGCACCCCTCAGTCTTTCCCGAAACGCGGCAGGCGACGCCCCTCACTTTCGCTGTGTTACACGGACATGTGCCTGTGGTGCAGGTAGTGACGTCCTTCCTCACCTGTGACTCTCTCATCATGACCTGTCGTTGTGCTTCAGCTCATGGTTGGTCGTCATTGTCATTTCAGTCATCAAAGCTTCTTGGTGGTGACAATGATAATGGTTCTCCACTGCGAGTTTTCTCCTGTCTCTCTTTTTTGTTCTCATTTTTCAGAATGATCAAGATCTTGTTTGTGTGATGTGCAGTTTGATCTTTTTATCTTTGAAGAGGGCATTTACCCAGTTGATCTTCATGTCTGAACAACATGGCCTCCTGTCAATTTGCATTTTTGAGCAAATGGATCAGACTGCATTTAGCGAGTGGAAAGTGGAAACACAGCAGCCTAATTGTTATCGAACTCATTTAACTAATTTAGTTTGTCCTCTAAATGATCCGTTCATTGGATTTTGAATCATTAAATTCTAATGGAAAATGTTTAAGCCATGCGACACCACAACCTGAACTCTGAGGACATCAGATAAAAGAACAAATGTAGTTAAAAAGATATCCCCGGAGTCAAAATGTATTGTCATTAAATATAAATCATTTCACACACTTTTTCCAAGATATTAATTTTAAATGCAAGTCAGTTTTTTCATCTCATTAGATGACACAAAGTTATGAGATTCAGAAATGTGTTTAGATCATTCTCTCTGTTACAAAAAATATTGTTCCCCAGATAAATTGCAATGATAAATGTAAATAAACTTAACAGAAGACTTTAAATATAGAAAAACCTACAGTTTACAGGTAAAACAATAATAATGAATCAGTGAAACAGTATAGTAAACATGTGTATATTCTCATAGTTATTACTGCTTCATTTACATTTGAAAATATCACCAACATTAAAAGAATATTTTGATATTTTGAGATATAGACATGTTTCTTTCTTGCTGAGAGTTAGATGGAAATATTGATACCACTCTCATGACTGTACATTAAATTTGAAGCTCCTACTACTAATAATAATAATCACCATCATCACCATAATCATAATAATAAAGATAATCGTAACACTTTATATTAAGGTGCCTGTAATAAACTTTACTTTTTTGATCATTTTTAGATAATATGACATTTAATTAGGCATTAATTAGCAGTTAACTATGCACTTATTAATAGTTAACTGTGCATTTTGGTGATACTTAATCTAACGTCTCAATTTATTGAGGTTAATTAATCCTTTATAATGCACTATAATGCATTAACCAGTAACTATGCATTTTATAGGGGCACTGGAGCCAAAGTGTGAACAATACTTATTCAGGTTAATTAATCCTTGATTATGCTATTATTTTTAGGCTTTTTGCCTTCATTGGACAGGGACAGCTGCAGAGAGACAGGAAAGAGAGTAGAGTAAGAGGGGATGATCTGAGCTTGATTTGAACCCGGGACACTTCAATAATGACTTTTTTGAGAAGTGATTAAAAAAAAATTACTGAAGTTACTGAAAGGGATAGCTTAGCTTACATGTAGCATAAAAACTGGAAACTCACTAATTAACATCTTGCTTGTTTAATTCATAAAAAGTGAATATAAAAAGGACAAGTTTTGGTTTTACAGGGATTTGACTATTTCTTGCTAAGCTAACTGGCTGTTAGCTGTGCTTCAGGTGTGAGAATGGCATAAATCTTTATAAGTGTATTTCCCAAAATGTTGAACGATGAAAACTAAATTAGTCACTGAAGAACAACACTTTCAAGGATCTGGGAAGGCTAAAATACACAGTGCAGGAAACACTGTGAACTAGTCATGTAAAACTTAAATATTCTCTGTGCATGTGAACAAGTCAGCAGATAAAGGAAGCTGAATTCTAACAGACTGATTTATAATGATTTTGACTGATTCTTCCTTTTCTCCTCACCCTGCTTTCTCTGTTTACCTCCCTCTCTCCCATCATGCCTCTCTTTGTCAACACCCGACCACCACCGCAGCTGCTGCTGGATGCCAAAGCCAACGTGGAGGGGTCCTTGCAGGACGGGATGGAGAACTACACAGAGACCCCGCTGCAACTGGCTGCTGCTGCAGGTACGGAGACACGCTGTGACTCCCATCCTCTGCCTCCTGTCCAACTGTACTGTAGCACGCTGACAGCACCAGCTGGCCTCCTATAAGCAGCTGATAACAACACCTGACTGTCAGCGTGAGGCATGCATGCAGAATAATGATCGAATGTTTGTCTTACTTTCATTTTTGGTGTCTCTGCCAACTGTTTTTCACACACAGGCAACTTCGAGCTAGTGAGTTTGCTGCTTGAGCGGGGGGCCGACCCCATGGTGGGAACCATGTACCGTAATGGCATCTCTACAGCACCACAGGGAGACATGAACTCCTACAGTCTGGCAGCAGCTCACGGACACAGGTACAGTAGGTAACAAACACACACACATTCATGTTCAAACAGTACACACACTCCTGAGAGGATAAATAGAAGATACACAAACACACTCTGCTCATCCTGTGTATTCAGCATATAATCTTATTTATGTACAAACACAGAGCATGTCCATGAATTTGACTCCTCTTCTGTTCAATTAGTTTGTGTCATTAATGCTGCTTCACTAAACACCCATTGTCTGCTTGTGTTTTTGTTGTTGCTCCTCTTCACGATTTTGTTTTTATTTTTGCTTGAGATGGCACAATGTAAAGATAGAAAAAACAGCACAACCATCTCAAACGTATGAAAATGAAGAATTGATCAAATACAGTATGGTCAGCGCTAATATTATGTTTCAACGTTTACTTGTTTTGAAATTCATGAACTTCCTCAACCCCTGTTCAAATTCAGTTTTCTGCAAGTATTGTGGAAATTTCCGCCCATGTGTGCTAAGACCATAAAAGTTCAGCATAAACATGTATGCAGAATAGTTTTTGGCAAGAATTTATTTTACAGAGCCTTCATTTCCACTTGCCTCTATACTGATATGACATTTTTCCCTGTTTAGCTGACCTACTATGCTCTTCTGTCTATGTTCTGCTGGCAATTAGTTGTGATAAATTGTAAGTTTGCTATTTAAATATTATCTGTTTCCCCTATAATTAGAAAAAAAAAAAAAAAAAAAAAAAGGAGGAAACTTCTCACAAATTATGATGAACTTATTCTGAAATGCCGCTGAACTGTGAAAATAGAGTATCACCTAATTTGTCCCCCTAATTTGATTGATGATTAAATTACTGGCCAATAATAGGAAATTTATATTATGCTCTCAGACTATATTCATGAAGATCTTTGATGCATTTTACTAGAATAAATAAATGAACATTTTGAAGAGTTTTTATTGTAATAGTAATAGCTCACCACATCTGGGGCTGTCTTACCCTGTGCTACACTGTCTTTAGCAACAATAGACCACTTTGATTTTGTTAGGCAGCCATATTTTATGAGATGTAAGCTAATAAGGAATGATTAGTTATAAAATGAAAAAGGTCTTCCAGTGAATCACAAAATGACACAGATATTACATGGTGACAAAAGCACCAGACTATCCTAACATAGCCAAGGAGGTCCACGTGGAGAACCAAACATTCAAAATGTGTTTCACGTGTGTTGACATGCACTAAGCATTTCAAACTGACATCATCACATTATACAGTAAGTCAAATGCACCTGTTTGCTAATTCTGGTGATATTGAACGGGAGACTTTTGCAATAAAATGTGACTCACTAATATAATCTGCAAAGACCAATCAAATTTCTTCTTTGTTTTTTCTCCTAATAGGAATGTGTTTCGTAAGCTGCTGTCCCATACAGAGAAAGGGAAAGGAGATGTCTTATCCCTGGAGGAGATTCTGGCAGAGGGCTCAGAGCTGGAAGGCAGAAGTCCGTCTCAGATCGACCTGATCCGAACTGGGAAGGCCAAACTTAAAGCCCTGAAAGAAGCCATGTACCACAGCTCAGAACACGGACATGTAGACATCACCATAGATATACGGAGCCTTGGTTAGTTTCCTTTTAAATCATCTGCATGCATTTTGTACAGAATCACATCCTGTGCGCACCCTTTCTTTGTGCATGTTTGTGTGTGAACTGGATAATTTTCATGTGTGTTTACATTCGTAACTATTTCTCAGGCGTCCCATGGACTTTGCACACTTGGCTGGAGTCTTTGCGCACGTGTTTCCATCAGCACCGCCGACCTCTGATCCAGGGTCTTCTGAAAGAGTTCAGCTGCATCGAGGAAGAGGAGTACACCGAGGAGCTGATCACGCACGGCCTGCCTCTCATGTTTCAGATCCTCAGAGCCAGCAAGGTACTGCACTGTCTGTGTCACACACATAGTTCATTTGCAAACACTTTATTTGATGGGGTGTGCATAAAACTGTCATAACACTGTCATAACAATGCCTTCATGACTGTTGTCACTAAGTGTCATTTGGTCAGTTATGCCATTTGTAATGCAAAGTTGAGATTGTTTGAGATGTCTTTGTTATTACAACTTGACATTAACCAAAACAACATAACCTGTCAACTTTACATGAAGAAACTGTTTAGCTTTATGCCATATATGGTTGGTTTTGACAGTAGCTGTCATAAGAGGATTATGGGTGTGTCATGAGTATTCTCCTGGTAAATTTTGGAAAAATGTCATAAAGACAACATTAAGTTTTATTACACTGTCAAATGCTTTTGTAATATTGCCATGAACATATTCCCTTGACCTCTACTAAAATGGTGCCATTTGGACCACCATCTGGACAGAGGGAAAAGCTCTCATTAAAGCAGACGGTGGCGACTTTGGATCTAAAATATCAAAGAGCACAGACATTTGCACATCTGTAGATTGACAGGTGCGTAGCAGACCATGGGTCGACAATAAAAGGCAAGAAAGACTCCCACACACTGTCCTCTGCTCTTGCAATCAAAGATTTCCTTATGAAATCTTTGACTGCAGTGAATGAGAAAGTGTGGTCAAACTTTGAATGGTGTAGCTTGATTAGCCACGGAGCTAGCAACTTAATTATCTGACTCAACCCTGGAGAGCCAGGAGTCAAACCCTGAAAAGTCAAACTGGCCACCGTCAGTCTCTGAGGCTGTGTCCAGTCCTGGTCCACCTGGAACAGTCTTATGCTCACCCTTTCCAATAAAGTGTTGTTGTTTATTTTTAGTGTCAAAAGTTCCATAATAACCTTTAGGCATAATGTAATTCATGTGGTCTGATATAAAAGTAGACTTATGCTCATCCTCTTGGCTCTGTTTTTAGGCTTCAGAAAATGTTGCATGGCACAGGAGACTCTGGCCAATCACAGGTCAGTAAGATAGATGATTGTTGAGTCTCATAACCAGAATGTCAGTATTTGGCGCCCTGGGAATGATATTTAACAGTCAACTATCTTTCTCCAGAATCGCGTCCTGCACTTTTAATTAAATCACTTTGGATTTCAGCTGGTTGAGGCGCCACTCTGTTGTGCAATCACTAGAACATGATTAAAAGCTGCATTTTGATCTCTATCTTTAAGATGTTCTTCTGCACTTTCATAACTCTCTGTTTTATTGAGCTCATCTCTTTTCTGTGTGATTGTCATTAAACAGTCAGGTCATCAGCTTCACAGAGACTGACAGAGCCCCGGAGGCCTACTCAATATCAATTACTTGAAATGATAATGATTTATGACAAGCACCCCTCGCTCCTCTCCGTTGCTGCTCATTAGATCAAGGCCTCGTCTCATTACTGAAGCTCATGATCCCCTTGGTAGGCCACATTAGATTTAAAGCAGCACATCACTGTCCCGTCTGGCACCTCTGTTTGTTTTGTCTACTTTGTCTTGGCTTAGCACTGCCCTGCCAGCTATATGAGATTTGCTGTCAATGCTGATATGAGAAGAAAACACTGCAGTGCACACACACACTCACACACTCAAATAAATAACACACAAAGCAGACCTGCGGAGACTCACATGCATGTGCATTCCCCGACCGACAATATTTCTTCTCTCACAGACACACACATAGCCTTCAGTGGATTACTGCATTGTCAGTCCTTGTCTCTGTCTGGGCTGATATATGGTGGTGTCGATGACCCTCATCTCTATGAGGGTATCAGGGACCACTGGCACTGTTTACTTCACCATGAGGACCAGAGACATCAAGGTATCGCCCGTTCATCTTCCCTCTGCCAGATAGTCTGCTGCCGCGGCCCACTGAAACCTTCACTTAGCAGTTTAGTTAAAAATCAGTTCAGTTCAGCTCAGTTTGATTCAGTTCAGTCCAGTTCAATTCAATTCAGTTCAATTCAATTCAATTCAATTCAATTCAATTCAATTCAATTCAATTCAATTCAATTCAGTTCAGTTCAATTCAATTCAATTCAATTCAATTCAATTCAGTTCAATTCAATTTATATTTTTGCCACTCTTGCTCAATTTCAGATTACTTTACTGGCATGATGTAACACTGTATATGTTGCCAGAGCAAGTGTTTACTCATTGAAACCCTAAACATAGAGTGAAAACACATACGGAAAAATACTATAGCAAATAGCATGTTACAGATACTACAAATAACATAGTACAGCAAATAGTAAATCTCTCTCATTCACATTGAATGTGGCTTGTGACTGGGGGGAATAAAAATGTATATGTGTTCCAGGTGGAATAGGTGGAATAGGTGGCTGTTAATAGCTGTTTGTTGGCGCCATGCTTCAGTAAGACCAAGCAGCCTGACTGCACACGCGGGGCTTGTAATGCTGCGCACCGCTGCTGCAGCTGAATGGCACTGCCCCTCCTTCTTCTCCCTCAGATTTACCACCACACGAAACAAGTGGAAAGTTAGGTGTGAGAGTAAGAAGATCTCACTCTTCTTTCTTTCTCTTTCTCTTTCACACTCCTACAGTAGCCCAGCTTGTCACGGTGTTCCCCGATGCACTTATCTCTGAGGAATACGGGGTGCAAGAGATGAGCCTGATATTCATCTGATCCCCTGTCAAAAGTGTGAGGTAGCCATGAATATGAGGCTTATTAGAACAAAACTGCTTGAATAAAGTGAATTCTGAGTGTGATGGAAGGCTGCAGAAGTTTAACCTCTCACTGTGCTGATAATTGTGTTGGGGATGTTTGTGTAGGAGAGGATCATTACTGTAAGTGCTTTTGTTCTTGCATAACAGGAACTCCTGGATGTTGGCTGAGCGCTGCCCGCCCAAGCAGCTTTCCTCACTCTCTGATGTTTTGCTTCTCTGTCTGTGTTTTCTCTGGCAGAACGAGGTGATCAGCCAGCAGCTGTCTGCAATCTTCACCCAGTGTTACGGCCCATACCCCATCCCCAAACTGGCAGAGATCAAGAGGAAGCAAACGTCACGCCTGGGTGAGGGCCTGTGTGTGTGTTATATATATATATATATATATATATATATATATATATATATACATATACATATACATATAAATATATATATATATATATATATATGTACACACATACGTGTGTGTGTGTGTGTGTGTGTGTGTGTGTGTGTGTGTGTGTGTGTGTGTGTGTGTGTGTGTGTAAAAAAATTAAATAAAATCTGTTTAACCGTGTAAAAAACACAGCTCTCAGGACACAGTGCTTTAGTTGGATGTTATTAGTTAATAATGCAGAAAAATGGAAAGTGCACATACCACCACCTAGTGTTCAGAGATTGGAATAGAAATTATCCTGTAAAGCCTAACAAATCAAATAATTGCCAGAAAAATTACATTTTTTTTTAAACTGAAGTGTTTCACTCACATATATGATATATGTTTGTTTTGTATCATATTTAATATGTCAAGAATTTACAGAAAGTCATTGATCACAAATATTGCTCATTCCACAGGCTGGCTGCTGCCCACAGTGCACTGATCATAAGTGGTCATTGATAATTGATCATATTAATACTGTACAGGTCTCAGTGTCAAGTATGATACAAATGGTGTTACAATGTTACAAGAGTGATAAAAATGTAGCAGAAATGTATCTAGAATGGTTAGTGAGATTCTACACTCCATTTTTTTTTTTTAATGATAATCAGAAAAACATCACGCTTTTCTGGTCATGTGTCTTTCAGATCCTCACTTCCTGAATAACAAAGAGATGTCAGATGTGACCTTTTTGGTGGAGGGGAAACCCTTTTATGCCCACAAAGTCCTGCTCTTCACAGCTTCCAACAGGTATACTTACTTAAAGAGCAAGGCTCCAACTTGCTATTTGGACAGCAGTACTCATTTTTGAACCTTAGGGTCTTACATATGGCACCTTTAAACATCGCTTTTCAAATAAATTTTAATATGAAAAGATACTTTAATTCATGCAGCCTTGAGCAAACACTTAAAAAGCTGCACTGATATGTTGATGAGATGTGATGTCAGTACTGTACCTTTCTACCATCCATTTCACTCTCACGTCATGTTGCATTAATGTCGTAAAGTGACTGAAGAGAAATGACACAACATCACTCGAATGTGTTGCTGATATCATGTCCACAGAGAAAACATCAAATAACACATGGAAACTCATTTTAGTGTAAAACTAACCTATTACTGGACAGCCATTCAAGGCTTACTGTATTTTCCCTCCATGTTATTCACAGTGTTAAAAACATTAACGTCTCATCTTTCCAGTGATTTCTCTCATTTGATTTCTCTCTCCTTCTCCCCCTCTTTTTTCTTTCTCTCAAGGTTTAAAACCCTCCTAGCAAACAGACCTTGTGGTGAGAACACATGCATTGAAATCAGCAATGTCAAATACCATATTTTTCAGGTGAGACACTTGAATTACGCTCGAGTCAAACAGTCATACTCCTTCCTTCTTTAATTCACACTGTATTTACCCTTGTATGGGAGCTGTGCACTGCATTACGTGTTTCTTCCTCTCAGCTGGTGATGCAGTATCTGTACTGTGGAGGGACAGACGCTCTGCACATCAGGAACATTGATGTTATGGAGGTCAGCACATTATCACATCTTTCACTGCCAGCTGTATTATGTACTATGAAACTTGCACTGAATACAAACCTTTAAACTATGAACCACTTTAGAGTCTCAAGATGACTTATGGATATTGCACTGTTCAAATACCATGGTGATACTTAGAAGAAGAAGAATTATGTCAGGGCTGTTGGGAGTGAGAACTGATTCTAAACTTTAAATTTGACTTGATTTTTTTTTTATTTTACAGCTTCTGTCTGCAGCCAAGTTCTTCCAACTGGAGGCGCTGCAGAGGCACTGTGAGATTATCTGCTCCAAGAACATAAATACTGAGACGTGCGTGGAGATCTACAACCACACCAAGGTGCAAAAATAGACCTGTGTCTTACAGAGTGAATACACCCACACTTTAACAACGGGACCGTACACAAACAAGCTGACCTGTCTGTAATTTGTTATCACTAAAATGACTGATGGTCATTTTGATCATTTTCAAATTGATATGTGCACAACTTTGTTGAATTAAGAATACATTGCTGCTGGTGCCTAACTCCTCTTAAAACTGACTGTATTTTTGCTTAAAATGTCTTCTATGTAAATTATATAAAAGGCAAAGAAAATGTGATTATTTGACCTATTTTGGTTATATTGACCACACTGCAGTTGCTGCAGTTACACTGATACTTCTTTGCATGGTGGGAGGTGCATCTTGGTTGCTTGGTTGCCATTAAATTCCATACTATTTGAATAAGTTGTCCTAATCAGTAGAATAATTGAAGAATTTGAGGGAAGCATGGAAGAAAGGGGACAGTTGTAGCACTTTTGTCTCAGTGCCTATAACTCACTGTATTCTTACTTGTGTATCAATCCTCTTAACATTTTGAAAAAAAATATATAAAAACACACAAATATATATATACTTGTATCTATATTGTATGAATATATACAATTGTTATATTATATTATATTATACATTATAATATATATTACATTACAGCATTTATATTGTATGCTTATATATTTTAGATCAGCCCAATTCCATTCATTTCCCATTGGCTATGATTATTTTCTGTGGTGGTTCTAGGAGGAAATTTGTTATAAATCATTCTGAGTAATTCTAGACTAATCTAAATTTTTAATGGGATCACTGATGGTTATTACCCTGCTGATGTGAATATACACAATCATTGCAGTTTAATATATGCGAGGTCATGCATGCTGATGAATATATTAATTAAACAAAATTTATAATTTGATGTTATTTCATTTTTTAAAGATATCTAACAGATGTTTAATCGAGTATTTATCATGAGAGATTATTATTATTTATCATATGAGATGAGTTTGAATTCAATCAATCAATTCAATTACTGCTAATAACAGTTTTAGTTGTTATGGAATTCTGGCACTTCTAGTGGTAAAATTCACAGTTTTCAGTGATTAAAAAAAAAACACATTTCCCCTCCCTTTTTTCACAGTTTCTTGATGCTCCAGACTTGGCGTCCTACATAGAGGGCTACTTCCTAAAGAACATGGTGATGCTGATTGAGCTGGAGCCGTTCAAACAGCTGTTGTACGATGCACCTCCAGACAGCCCCGGCTGCGACATCCTGCAGGACCTGGAGAAAACCCTAGCCATCCGCATCCAGTCCATCCACCTGTCCTCCTCCAAGGGATCCATCGTCTGATCTCCTGACCTTCCTGAGCACAGCAACAGAGACACGATACTGAATTGAGATGCATCCGACTGACAGATCATTTCAAGAGAAAGCGAAAAACAGGACTTGTCCAGGTTCGATCTTCGTCTCTGTGAAACTCATCATGCTAATATGCTTCTTGTTATCTTAGCACAGATGGTACAAGTCTGTCCGTCTGCCTTGTTGATATCTGTCAACTATGAATAACATACAATGACTGTCATAAGATAGCTGTATTATGCCACAATTTGCCAATAACATACATTACTGTAACAACGTCCCTCATTCAGCAAGAAATCCTCGCTAAGTAGTACACTCTGTGTGTTACATGTTGCACTGAAGGGATCAGGTGGGACAACGAGGGAACGGTGAGAGCATCTGAACACATGGCCCAGTGTGTTGAGACGATAACAAACCTCAGCATAATGTGATAAGCCATCAGTGTGTCCCTCCCTGGCTGTGAGGAGGAAGTGCCGCCTCATGTTGTGATTATTTGCTTAAACACGTGGACCTGTACAGAGTAATTAATTTGTATACTTGTCACTTAGAATTATCTGTGCTGATTATTCTTTAAAGCCAAACAAGACAAACAACTGACAATACCTGTAATGTGATGCAAAAGAGGGACTTTCATGATGTGACTTTGGGTGGGAACTGGGGGGGAAAGAGGACTTTTCCTTCCTCCACTACTGTGTAAATATTGTTGATAAAACAGAGCTATTGATAATGTAAGTTAATGTATATATCCACAGATGTTTTCTCATGTGTCTAACTGTTGGATATCGCTGTAAAAACAAAAAGCTCATCTTTTAAATATCTATGTTTATGTGTTGCATGTCAGAGGGATGACTGTGTTTTTATTTTTTGTTCTTTTTTTGTTTTTTCTGTTGGAAGATTACATTGAGGAACTGCTTTCACACTTATTCGACTGAAAGTTGGGCGAGAGTATTTTCGTGGTCAGCATGGGTCACTAAACATGTAACAGTCAAATGGTGTCGTCATTTCGTGTGTGAGATCGAGGCTCCAGGGCTGGCAACATTATGCTGTCAGCTGAAACCACATGACTTATATATGTGTGACTTGATATTTCTTTCCTCTATAAAGATTAATATAAACAATACTGTGAATCTGCCCTTAGATTCTTCTGGTGCGCTCTCTGGCTCAAAAACACACTCACAAAGGGACATATATTATTCTGTTTGATGTCAAAGTTTGAAGCCTGTCACGTTATTATTTTGTTCTCCACAGCCAAAAGGTTAGATCACAGCTGGAAGGTGGTTTAATTTGGCACCCAACTGCACAAAAGCCAATGCAGTCTTGCATAAATAGCCTGAAATCAATGACAAAAAGGAGAAGAAATACCCTTGAACCATTTCCTTGTATGATACCCCAAAACTGACAGAATGTAATAAAACTACCAGAAAACAAATGGGACTGGAAAACACTGATTATTTTACAGCCAAACTGTGCAAACAAACTCATGTTTTAACACTACTGTGTCTTCATCAGAGTCAAAGTGGACAAAGACATCAGGACCTGCCGAAATCAGTCTTAACTTGGTATTCTAAATCCAACCTAATAATTATGACAGTTGCACATCTGAGCTTAAGCCTTCTTCTTGCTAAGATGTGTAAGTGTAAATATAATATAGGCTGATTTTATACAGATATACAACTGAGACAACAAAGCTAAACAATCAAAGAATCAATTTACACACTCAATTTGGACACTGAAATACAATGGTGGACAATAAACCTAGTTACATGTCCATCGTTGAAATGCTTCAGCTAGGCTGCTGTTTATACAGTGATGTTTACAGCAATTCACAGTAGGCTGTGTAGTTTTATGCAGAAAGTTAGCTGCAGTTGGGTTTCATAGCTGAAAAGGCAGGCAAGTTAAACTACTACCAGTGTTCTTTCACGTGAGCTAGCTAGAAATCTCACATCAGGAAAGCAGGTAACTGAGTGAAGCTGCTCCTACCAAAAAAAGGAAAATAAAATAAAAAACAGTATTATTTTATTGTTCATATTTATTTATGTTTATTGATGTACTCTGGTGTTTTTTGGCTTGTCAGAAAAAAATCACTAGCGTACATTTAATCAGTTTTGGAGCTCCACACTCATGGTGAAATGTTATTTCAGTGGAGGGATACGCTTGATATTTCATATGTATTGAACCAATTTCGAGATGTGGATGAATGTTCAAAGAGGTGGAGGTGCAGAGGGGGCGTCATGGTCAGAGAAAATAGAGAGACAGGTGTAAGGGAAATCAGGAGGAAAAAAGCAATCAGACATAAAGTATCCACCTACTGCAAAAAGAGAACTAGAACGAGAGAATCAAGGCTGTGCAGAGAGCACAGACCTGGCCTTGTTCTCCACTGGCCCACTCCTGCAAAAGAGGGTAAAAGCAAAGCAGTGAAAACCTTGTGTGTGGTTACTCTGTACTGCTGCTGTCAGTGAGATGCTGCTGAAGAGAATTACTCTCCCACTTCTCATGCAGATTTATACCAATTTAATAAGACAGTCATAGTGAAATGAGATTTCTTTTTATAGTTTCACTGGTCACATTTGAAAGTTGCTCAGAAAATACGATTCGTGGCATGCAGCTCAACACGGCAGCTCATATCACATCCGAAATGCACTAATGAAAGAAAATCTCAGGATTAATTCTTGCAACAGAACACTGACACATTTGTCACCCAACAGTAACACTTCATCACTCATTACATGGTGACTAAAAGAAAAAAGGTAGTGCTACAATTATGAAGTATCACTGTTGTCTTTGAAGCATATTTTATCTATTTTTTAATTTTATTTAGTTAGTATCTGTCATATAAAATCAATTAGAAATGCTGCAGTGTGCTTCAATAGGGCTTACTGTGCCATTTTTGCTGGGTAATTCCAGGTGCACAAAATGAAACAAATTCCAGTAATGCAATACAAAACTACATATGCTAACTTTAAATACAGCTGATAGAAAAACATCTGTGCTAGTTGTGCATTTAACCAAGGACAAGTTTCCATTCACATCACTCCTGATGTCCTCTCTTACAATCCACCTGGGAAGGAATCTTTTTGCGCTTTTTATCCCTGACAATCTTCTGCAGATACATCCAGACATCACTGCATCCAAGAGGGACATCTGATCATGTGGCTGGTGGTCATGAACATTGGTGAGTGAGTGAGTGAGTGAGTGAGTGAGTGAGTGAGTGAGTGAGTGAGTGAGTGATCGGACCTACAACTTGTCCGCAGCTGATCTCAAATACTACTGGACGAATCAGCCTTTTTTGTGCACATTCATGACTGTATGCTGAAGGACCAGAATTCCTGAAAGACCTTGAAAAGTATTTTTTAGGACTTCTATTTCTTTAAGTTTTTATGGCTGGAGGCATTAATGTTTTTAGGTCATCCCATCTCTGAAGAAATTCCCTCAAGGTATTCTTGAGATATCACATTCACAAACTTGACACAAATGTTCACTTGGACTCAAAGATTAACTGATCAAATTTTCTTCAGTCTTTGTTCCTGCATTGAACTGATTAAATTTGTGTAGTTAAAGGTCAAAGGTCAAGGTCATTGTGACTTGATGTCCTCTCCATTCTGGTGAGGGCAATACGCCTGTCTCAGGAATGCTTTTAAGGTATTTCTTCAAACTTGGTTCCTGTGTCCACTTGGACTCAAGGATGAACTGCTTTTGATGGGCAAAGGTCAAAGGTCAAGATCAGTGTGACCTCACTCACATTTTTGCCATGACTCAAGAATTCATACTCAGATATCTAATAGGATAAAAGGATGAGCTGATGATGTTTTATATAGAAAAGGTCAAAGGTCAACTTCAACTTCAATGTGACATCATGATATTCAAGTCTATCAGTCTGCTGTACTCCTCTGTAAAAATATTCTCTAAGTGAGGACAATATTTTCTTTACTGGAAATTATCCACTAGATTCTTCAGAATGTGAGTGTCATGTTAATGTCGTTACAACTTTACAAATCTCCCCTGGTTGTATCTGGCAGTTATGGTGGCATTGCAGTAGGTGTTTCACCATCTGTTGCCTAGTGGTGGAAAAATGGAAAGATGTGGTCACTGAATGCATCTTGTGTCAAAGCAATGAAAAGTGATGCACAGTTAAATTCACACTGAAATTCTGTTGTGTTGACTGTGATAAGAAAAAATATACCATAGTGAAATGTGTGTTACCAATTGTGAAAACATCTCCCAGGTTTTGTGCCGACCTGCTACAGTGAAACCCAAGTACCAAACATGAAAGTGACATTCATTTTTCTTTATTTGATATAAATGTCAGCAAACTCAGAGTTGTGTTTGGCTGCATGACTTTTTAGACATTTATGAAATGGTAAACTCTCACAATCAAATTACTTGAAGTAAACAATCCAATCCAAAGAGGCTTTTTGTAATTCTGTATATTCCCAGATATTGAATTGTGTCTCATCTTATCAGCGTTCCTCGGATCTCCTTAAATGTCTCACAGAACTGTTGCAAAATACTTCTCTCTCTCTCTCTCCCTCTCTCTCTTTGTATGTGTGTGTGTTGGGCGGGGACATTAGAAAGGAGAGGGACGGGGGTGACAGCAGTTGTTAAGGAGTCGCCATGGTTACCGCCGCCCAGGAACAATGTTGAGCCGAGAATGCTCCGCTGTGTTAAGGACTGAATGGAATCCCGAGGCGCACATACATGCTTATACACTGACACAGTGAGCACACACTCACACACACTCATGAGATGTCGTCATCCAAAAGGATTGACTCCTGAATGAGCAGTCTGGAGAATCAGAAATTATCCATCATCAGATTAGCTGTGTCAGACAGGGTGCCATGTGATTAAGCCGTGCAAATGTCTCTGTTGCCTCTTTTCTAAAGCACTGCTGGGCATCTTAATTTACTGGGCTGTGAACTGCAAGTGGAGGGAAGTCTTGAGTGGGAGCTCCACAGGGGGACACATTCAATTATGTAGGCAAAAACCAACTGTTTGACACTGTACATGATGGGGCTTATGTGAATTTCTCTCTGTGGCTGCTTCATTTTTCTTGCAATCAACTGGAACTTCTGCACACAAAACTCTGAGCGCTGCCATGTGCTCATTTCTGAGCGTCCTTTGTTCACTTCTGTGAGTGGGTTGATGTGCATGTGTGTGCATGAGCAAATGGGAGTGTAAAAAGGGGTGTTTGCCCTACTAACTCTGCCCCCAGCGCGAGCCCCTTCATCCTCCCCTTGTTGTCATGCACAGGCGCTCTCCCCTTGGCACAAAGTAGGCTGGCAGCACAACAGCCATGTGTTTTAGCTCCACGCTTTGAAGGGCTCGAAAAAACTTTTCAGAACTGTTTCTGAGAAACACAGTCGTGTAAAGGGAGAGAGGGGGAGAGAAAAAGGAGGAGGAGAGTTGGGGTGAAAGAGAGTGTAAGTGTGAGGACTGTTTGGGAGAGATGGGGAGCAGAAGGAGCTGCAGACAAAAACAAGCTGTCCTCCATGTGGTGATTTGATCTCAGTTGTTGGAGGATATCTTTGTTGGACGATATTTGGATTCTGCAAGAGACTCGGCAACAGGTGAGTGTGGAGCGAGAATAAAAAGAAGAAGATGGAACAAGTGGCGTCTTCTTGGCTCAGGCAGATAAAAAGGACGGTGTTCTTTTGGGGGTACTGCATGATTATCAAACTAAAGGCTTTTCTTTTCGTGTAATGCAGTGGTTGTCAACCTGGGAGTTGAGACCCCCAAGGGCGTCGCAAGATGAATTCTGGGGGTCGGTACATAGTTGTGGACAATAAAATAAAATACTATATTGTGACAAGCAGCACAGAGCCAGAAAGAAGGTATCAGCGATGTCAGTCCCTTAAATTTCCTATGAAGTCGGAGTCGACTTACCCATGAAGTGTTTTTATCACATACGTATTGACCTATATGTCACCTATATGCCAGTATACATCCCAGAAATGATCAAAAAAAAGTTGTTTGGTAGATACTGTCAGGTATTTTTAAATGATATTAGTGATTTTTCTGCAAACCGATGTGAATCATCCTGCACTCAGGGGCTTTTCTAAATCTTTATCCAATTAATTGCTTTCTCCCTTATTACACAGCGGAGCATACATACATGATGCATGCATACATGAATACAGCTTTATAACTTTATTCACTGATTTGTGAGGAATTGTATCATATATTAAGGAGGACAGATGGTTTTAGCTCTACTTGCTGCTAAAGTGGCTAAATGTAACTGTTAGCTGCCATTAGGTGTCAACAGAAAAAGGCTCCCAGTAAACTCAACAGGTCACCAGAACAAACGCAGTCTCCCAGACTGCAAACAGAAAACTTTGAAAATAAACTTATTGCGTCCTGTTGATGGGAACAGCTGCGAAGAAACAAAGCAGCTCAAAAGCCCTGAACTCATGCAGCTTTCTTTCCCCAGAGGCTGTAATCCCCCATCCAATCACTGAAGATCACCACCAGCTGTTTCAGGGATGCAGTGTGACGAGCTCTCAGCCAGGGATGAATTCACCTACAGCCACATGCCCACCCTGGAGAGGGGCAGCGGTGGGACGCTGGGACGACGAGGAGACAGGGGAGCGGAGAGACGGCCAGATAGGGGGGAGCGGTCTAGGCCTGAGCGGGACAGCTACACAGTGGACGTGAGGGCCAGTGACCTGCAGCTGGCCCAGCCGGAGCCTCTAAAGCACCCCTGCTTCAGCTACAGGGCCTGGCTCTACAGTGTCCTCATAGGGGTGAGAGGAAAGGTGGTCTGGGAGAGGTACAGAGGAGGCACATTACAGGGTGGATCTATTGAGTCCATGACACACAGATTTTAAAGGTTGAGGTGATCTTTTAATTTGATGAGAGATCATCCCAATCTTGAATTTTGAGTGAAATGGCAACAAGAAATCTTGTTCTGTGCTTCCACATTTAGGTGAGAAGAAACGTAAAACAGACCGGGCAAGCTCTAATCAATTGCACTGGCCTAAATAATAAAGTGCAATAATATAAAAAGGAGGGGATGGATCTTGAGTATGAGCATTTTTTTCTGAGGAGACAGATAAACAAAACCAAAACTTTGCAAAAGTGAATGTAGATGGATGTGATGGGGTTGATCCCTGTCACTGTTTCAAATGTCAGCAGTTTGTCTGCAGACGTGTATTGTGTTAAATCTAGCTAACTGGATACAGTAGATTTATGATTTACGGTTAAAGGAGAAATATGTAATAGATTTTCTGTATTAAATCATTAAATGACCATGATATAAAAACATGTTCTCCTCTGAAAGTTCCATTCTGGAAACTCTTTTTATTTTGCCATTCAACCTTAATTCATGTACCATATAGCTAAAATTAATGAGGAGTTCACAGAATGAGTAAGTGTCTGTTTATTAGTCGTAAGTTCAACCTATCTAATATATGATCTGTGGCTCCAACTTGCTATACCAGCACTACTCATTTTTTAACACTGGGGTATATTTCATCATTAAATGTATGCACATGTGCTTGTGCGTGAGAGAATATTAGCATTCCTGTGCAGTCCTTCCTGTCAATCACATTTATGAGTGTATTTGTATATGCATGCATGCTTGCGTGTGTGTGGATGTGTGTGTGCGTATCCTCAGGGCAGTCTGCTCATCACATCTGGTTTTTCTCTGTACCTGGGAAATGTGTTTCCTGTTGCCATGGACTACCTACGCTGTGCTGCAGGCTCTGTAAGTGACCATCATGATCCCGGTCACATTCACATACACCACCACTTTAATGAGTTCGTACACATTGTTTAGATTGGACAAGATGTTTCAATTAGATCACATTATGTGTTACTTTTCAGTACTATTTCAGATATTCACAAGTTACCAAATTCACTTATTTAATTCATCCTGCCACATTTGTGCAGTTTTACTACAGGTAAGACAAAAGAAATGAAAGAAAGACAGAGAATGAAATGTGTAAAGAAAAGACAGGAAAGAGAAAACAACAATCCTGCTAGGCTCTCTTTATTTTTCTTTTACACTCCATCTATTTCCCCGACCCATCTCTTCCAGTTTCTTATGAATTCCTCTTCTTTGTTTCTCAACATACGTGATTCTTTCCATCTCTTGAATCTCTTCTGCTGTTAGTTTCCATGCATTAACAGATGGTGATTTAACATCCATCCAATTTTGTGTGATTTATTTTATTGTAGCTGTGTGTAATATTGTTTACAAATATTTATCTCTTTTTTCTTCTGAACTGCCCACCAAAACTTTTTTTAGCCCTGGGCAAAATTAAAGAATATGTGCATGGTTAGCCTCCTGTTCCCCCATTCAGCGCAGATTAGATTATATGTGATGTCAAAATGTCAGTAACACTTAATTTTCAGACCTAAATCAATAAATGTGGCAGCTCATTTGTTGCTGTTCTTCACAGGGCCTCCCTGCAGCGATAGCCAGTTTTGCCATTGCCAAGAACAGACATGTTGCAGTAAGTAAACAGTTAACACACCAAGAGCAAAAGAGACAATTATGGATTTTTAATTGAAAGTTCTCAAGGCAGCTTGATACTTACAAAGGTCTTAAGTTTTCTTGTCATTTTAAAGGTATCAGATTTCCAGGTGGTCTACGTGTCAACATTTGCAGTGACGACCACCTGCCTGGTTTGGTTTGGATGTAAACTGGTCCTGAATCCTTCTGCTGTCAATGTAAATCCACTGAAATATAATGATGTGAATAATATAATGAAAAGTATCAATCCTTTGGTTTCACATAATCATTTCAAGTTAATCTTCAAAATACAGCATTTGTCTTCATTCTGTTACTGCGTCTCTGCTCTCCTTCCTGCTCTGTCTGTTCTTAGATCAACTTTAACCTCATCCTCATGATTGTGCTGGAGGTGTTGATGGCCAGTACTGTCATCTTGTCGGCCCGCTCTGCAGAGGACTGCTGCTGCCACAGGAAGGTGTGTGTGTGTGATTGATTGCTTTTATTCTCCTAACTGATGTCTCCCCCTTCTTGCTCTCTCTATAGCTTTCACTCTTCCATTCCCAACTCCTCTCAATCTTTCCGTCCATCTTTTAGCCGGTGACATATGACAGACCTGTTGTTATAAAGCCTGCAGTGTTCCCCACTCGACTCCTTAAGGCATATTCTGTGAGTAGTCTTCAGTGTTGTCCCTATGATATTTCTCTCTGATCAATGCATATCAGTCATTGAAGACTGTCTCCAATAGGTGATTGAAGTAATTGTGGGGATCTCTGCTGTATTTGGAGGAATTATTGCTCTCAACATGGATGCTTTGCTACCTGGCCCATACTTGTCTGTCACATTTTTCTGGATTCTCGTGGCTGTAAGTTTTTCTTACAAAATCTTACTTTTCATTATGAGTGTGATTGCAGCTCAGAATGATATTTAAGACGCTGTCCATCAATGGCATTACCACATAGCTTTGTGTCTGATCTTTAATTCTCTGCAGTGTTTTCCCAGTGCTATTGCCAGTCATGTTGTGTCAGAATACCCCAACAAATGTCTGGTGAGTACAAGACAATACTCTAGTTGTTGCATTCCCAGTCATGCAAATGTTTAGTACGCTAAAATGGTTTGACGTCTTTTAAATTGTGGATGTGATCAATTAAACTAGAAGCTGGAGCTGTCAGTCAGTGTTAGACTTCAAATACTGATTCATTTTGTGACTGTGAAAAACATTACATTTTCCCACACTGCCTCAGCAGGATGAAGTATGGGAAACAGCCCTTCTGATATCTTGATATGTGGGGATGAAGGAGAATGCTCTTTTTTGATACTGCTGCATCTCAGTCAGGGGTGGATTCAGTGATTTGTGGGCCTCAGGCAACACATAGTCTTGCTTTACTTTTCACCCTTTCACTTACTGGGAATGTCGGTGGCAGTGGTAGAAAAACTATGTGCATTACTTTTTCCAGAGGTTAGAGTTAGTAGGGTTATTAACTATAGTAAAACCATTAGTACCTCAGAGTAAAAGCTCTGCATTTAATTTTATACTCAAGAATTTAAGAGAAGCATTATTAATTCAATATACTTACAGTACATACAAAGGATCTGTCCTGTGCCTGATTCTGTTTGCCTTAAACATATGCTTCTCTTCTCTTTAAAGGAATCTCCTGACACTGCTATGCTGATGCTATTCATTTATACATTTCTATACTGTTTAAATCACTCCCTAGACTCTACATGAAACTTCCTACTGTACAGTTTTGACAAAAGAGAATTTTTTATTTCTGCTCCAGTAGAAGGCAGTGGATAGTCTAGGTTCTCTTTCCCCTTCAGTTACATTGTCCCTGCAAAATTTTGGTGTCACCATGGACTGGTCAATGACTCTTGTCCAACATGTTGAGTGTTTAGTTCATTCCTGTTTTCATTCTAACAGAGACACATTGTGAAAGTTGAGATGGCACTGTTATTGTAATGGCCTCTTCACCTGCCTCATCAACGTTGTTCGATCATTTACAAGTGATCCAAAATGCTTTTGATCAGCTTCTCCAAAAGGTTGTGTGGCACCAATACTGGTTTGTCTTAACTGGCTTTCCATCAAATTCAGAATCTCATTCAATGTTCTTGTGATAACTTAGAGAGATTTGCTTGGTCAGGCACCTGCATTCATTAGAAATCTATAGTGCAGTCAGCAGTAGATCTCTATGGTCAGCTGATCAGGCTTTATTAGTTATTCCTCACTCCAGGCTAAAAACCAAAGGAGACTATCCTTTAGAGGTTGTGGCTCCTAAACCTTGGGAGGACGTCGGAACACTGTGGACACAAAAAAGCAGTTCAAAACCCAAGGCTTATGGGGAGAGGGCAGTGTTGTTATATATATAGTAATGTGTTTGGATCTAGTCGCTTAATCTGGTACAAAACATCTCTTTTCTTGTATGAGACTGATGCTTTTGTACATGGTTTCTGACAAACTAATGTAATATACTAAACTGTAGAGGTTAAATAAGATAAAGATGTCTACTAAGGATAATTTTTAATATTAATGACTAAATTTCTCAGTTACAAACTGAATCTATTTCCCTTTTCCTCTGGGTCTACAAACTTTTTGTCTCAGTTCCTCTTTGTTTCCTCTTCTTGGTTTCTCTCAGGTGGAGGTGCTGATTGCCATCAGCAGTGTGACGTCCCCCCTGCTCTTTTCAGCCTCCGGCTTCCTCTCTTGCAGCGTGATCAGCTTTATTGAAATTTTCTTGCATGATGTGCCTACGGCCAAGGTGAATTCAATGAAGTGAAAATTCACCCATAGTATGCAATGTGCAGGTTTTCATAAGCATTACCTTTGCAGCCTTGAGCTCCTTTTGCATGAGAAATACAAGAACAGACTTTAAATAAACTGTGAAAATGACTCATTGAGATCTCATTCAGAATCATCTCATTGCGTGTTTGCATGCGTGTTTGCGGTCCAGCAATCCTACGACATCCTGCTGCTGATTCTGATGGTGCTGCTGCTGGTGCAGGCAGTTCTGACTTCAGCCACTGTGGTGCACTGTGCCTCCTACAAGAGTCAGCTCCGCATGGGGGCTCCAGAGTGCGATGACAGCATGCACACCTCGAGCCATTGCTGTGAGGTAAGACAGGTAAAAGCAGGAGTCACAGATACAAACGGACAAATCTGTCTGTTTCCCTCTGTCTTTCCACTTTGAGCAAGAAATATATGAGAATTTAGACTCATCAGCTGTAGCTCATATAAATGACATTTAAGGCAATGACATAAAAATCAATGAGCTATTCAAACATGCAAAATTACATTGTCTTCCTCATCCTTCACACATCATATATCTCAATATTTTTGTCAACTTTCCCCTTCCGCATTTCTTCTCTCTTCAACATCTCTCTCTTCCTGTTTTGCTCCCTCAGCAGCAAGCGTCCAATGGAACGCTGCAGGATTTTGACAAAGACAGAGCCTGGAAGGCAGTCGTGGTCCAAATGGCCCAATGAGCAGCCTTACAGTACACAGAGAAGTTGATGAAGAGAGGTGCAAAACAAACTCTGTAAGCTGTAAGCACATGAGTACAATCCTGAGACAGAACACAGTGGAAAGAAGAAAAAATTGTAAGGGTGTATTCAGAGATGAACAGAAAGACATGGAGGACAAGAGAGAAGGAAATACAGAATGAAAAACAGAAAGAAATCAGAGAGAGAAAAAGGTTTGAAAGATATGAAGATATTTACATAGATAATGCTTTGAGCACTTTTCTTTGATGTCTCTTTTCTGTATAATTATTGCCTGCTTACTGTAGTGGGGAGTGGCATTATGGGAATTGATCCATATTCTGTAGTTTAATAAGCACAAGTATTTTTACGCTGACCCCATGTATGTGGCGTAAAGACAAAGTTTTATGATGTCTCGAGATATTAAACTTTGTTCAGTACAAGTGAATTTATTGATTGACTATGCAGTTTTGTCGGTGTCATTGTCAAGGTTGCACTGTAGGATGAAAATGATGTCAATATGTGCACCTAAGACACGTGCTACTTCATCTTTAAAAAAAAAACAAGAATGATATCCCCTGAAAGTGAATTTTATAAAAAGAAATATATGCATTTTTGCCACTTTTCTCAGCTTATCTCTCACTTGTCACTGGCTCAATTTGTTCTAAGGCATGATCAGCTACATTTAAACAAGGCTTTATTCGCTGCAGTTATTTTCCAAATGGTGAACACTCTCTTAGCACTCTCTTGACTGTAAGTTATAGTTTGTTCAACAGTAGGCCTCTTTGTGTCTTTTTGTGTACACTCGTGTGGTAGTGGTTGTTTATTATTACAAGAGAACTTTATCCACCCGGATATTGCAGGTATATTATTAACAGATGTTAAGAGTTTTAGCTGAAAGTCTGTCTTATTTCGAAAAATAAAATGTTTTTCATCAACTGTAATTGTGCCTTCATGTTGTTTAATATTGTTCACTTAAATGATCATTCAACAAATACTGTATATATGACACTAATTACCTGCATCCTGAAATAACTTTGCTATTATCCTATTGTCAGACTGTGATGTATAGAATATATGTAATTTATGTTCGTACACGTTTACTGAAAAAACATTACATCCCAGCTTTCTTGTTTTGACAAGAATGGTTTTCTCATCATTGTTGTACTCTAATAGATTTGCTGCTATGCTAATTGACTTCATTTCCCTCATCCTTTAATTTACTCCCATCACTCTGCTCCATTCTGATATATTCATATTAACAAGGAGTCATTTCCCTCCTACATATAAGATTATGTAAAAAGCCTGGATGACACACTGAACAAACATGGCATTCACTAGAAATATTATACATATAGGCCAAGACTTAAATGTCTGCACAAACAGTGTTTTCACCAATGTGGATTTGCATTGAGTGGTCACTGTATTAGGTACAACAATCTAATACAATCCAACTACACCTGTTCTGCTAAGTCTGCATTTATGACATCTATACAGTTTGTTAATATCTAATAAGGGGAATAGGCCCATTTGGTTTGTTCTGTGACTAGCAAACGAGCTAATGAACTCTGTCTCTCTTGGCTCTGTATCCCATGTAGCTATATAGTGAAGAAAACTGCAAATCCGTTTGTTACTTCAGCACCATGGACAGGTGCAAGTTAGAATCTAGGTCCCTGACCATGGGTCTGAAATATATGTAGCTTAAATGTGCTGTGAATCGATGAAACCATGGCACTGTCCATAGTGCTGAAGTAGCAGACGGATTTCTAAGTCCTGTCCTCCTGTCAGTTTCATCCTGGATCTATGACATTCTCTAAAACTAGAGAGCTATGTGGGGATACAGAGACATTCATTAGTGCCATCTCGCTAGTCACAGATAAATGAAACAAACTGGATCCATACACCTTATTAAAAATGAACAAATTGCTCACCGCTTGTACTGTTTTTGTTGACCCTTTGTAGAGGTGTTAATTTCATTTGTAAAATTTTTCCATTGAGGTCATAGCATCATGGGAGGAAGCTGCATCACATCTTAAAGATGTGAACACATGAACATCACCACCACCAAGATCTCTGCAACGATGCTGAGAGAGAGAGAGAGAGAGAGAGAGAGAGAGAGAGACTATATTTGGAAGCAGACGTAGTGAGGTGCGGCTTCCCTAACCGGCAGAAACCGGCTTGAGGAACAACACTGACTTGTGGCTGATCGGTCCAGCATCACCACAAGAATCACAACAGAGAGTCAAACTGAGGCTGCTGGCTGCTACAAACAAACTTACAGAGCTGCTGTAAAACTGTCCCTCTTCAGCAGTGATGTAGTGAGGAAATTAAAAGGCAATCAAGAGTACCACTAACAAATACACTGTAATAAAGCAGTTCATTTCTGCTGCTTCCATCATCATCAACCATTGTTTAAACAGGGAAAACTGACCGAGCACTTTGCTCTTTTACACACTGATGTGGGCTAAAAGGTTATACAACATATGATGATAAAAACATTAATATTATGGATTAGATTAGAGGGTTATTAGGAACACATTTCATTTTATCTTGCAATTAAGTTCTGTTGTAGTGTGTCCAAAATTACCCTTTAAAAGATCTAATGATGGTGATGGTCACACTGAGAAATTTATATTTTAATTTACAGTTCAGTTCTGTTGTAATGTGTCCATAACTACCCTCAAATAAAGTCAAAAGTGCAACTAGAAAAAGTAAAATAAAACAGATACCTAGCAGACATGTCTGGCAAGAATGATATAGAGCAATAAAAACAGTAAAAATGACAAAAAACGGAAATAATAAATAAATATCAAGCCAGACTGCCAAAAAGGATATACAGCAACAATGAAACAATAAAATGTAGAGAGGCTAAATTAAATTCAAATAAACAGCAACCGTGTCTACAATCAGCCACTACAAGCAACACATGCACTCAAATGAGAGCTCCTCCATTATCAGCTGCAGAGGGCTCTACTTTCTTCCAAACTTTGAGGGTTACCCTCCGCTGCATCATCCTCTCACTGATGCTGTCTTGAATATATGAGAAGATGCTCGTCACACCACACCCAGCGAATCTGAACGACAGACATGCTTCCCATTCGCTGTTCGCACGTGTCTCTGGCCAGTCCCACAATTACAGATGACGGGCAGGCAGAATAAACCTATCAATATGAAAGCAAAAGCCTGTCGGTGCCTTGGAGTTAGGTTGTAGACTGATCGAACAGAGGGTTTGAATCGTGGTAACCGGTTTGCGGTCATTAGCCAAGTCTTAGTCATAAATAGACAATTCCTTAGTGCTCTCAAACAAAGAATATTTATTGTATTTTAATTTCACAACATTCATATGGAAATCTTTTATGTTCCAGTGGCAGATCTCTATAAAGAATTAGTGAGATATCGATTTCTGCAACATAAATTCATTTTGAGCATCTCTGCTTACACAACACCTGTTCTCAGACGCATCTCTGCGTCCATTCGTTGAACGGCGGGGCTGAAATCGAGGTGATGTGATGAACTGGAGAATCTTAATGCGTTATCTCACCATCCCTTGTTTCTGAGGAGGAGGCAGGGCAGGGAGGGGAAAGGAGAGGGGCTGGATTGGGAGGGGAGCTGGGGGGGAAAAGGCGGAACAAACCGGTGTGCTCGGATACATGCTGTAGCTGCTCGCCCGCACTGCAGATTAACTCTTACCGTGCCGGGAGATGCAGCGAGACATGGTGAGTGGATTTTTTTTGTTGTTGTTGTTATTTTGTTCCCCCCGGTGCATGCACATGGCTCGGGACTGTGGTGTTTTCCAGTGTGGACAGGTAGGCAGCTGATGCAGGTATTGAGCATCATAGAGACTCTCCTCACTCACATAGACACACACACACACAGAGAGAGAGACAGAGAGCAGCACACACACTCACATCGCTACAGTTGATGTTTAGCAGCTCGTCTCTCAGGCTCGCCGTTCGGGAGCTATCCGCTGCTTCAGGTGCTGAAACGGCTCGTCATCCGCGGGCAGCTGCAGCTCACTGCAATGCAATGTCTCTGGTGGAAGTGGGGTTTGTGTCCCGGACTCACAGACCTGTTAGGAGAGGCGTCCTAGCTCAATGTAAGCTAACTAGGACATGATGATCTCCTCACCCTGATGAAATGTTCCTGCAGTGTTCCCATAGGGACTTAATGATGAGTCAAAAGTGAGAAAACAGTGCTTTTTTTAAAATTTCGCTCTCAGTATAAAATTGTATTCTTTTACATGCTTCTAAAATGTATGATTAGTCTGCTGTAGTTATCTGGTCAGATGTCTGAAAACAAGTGTCAGATCTATAAAAGTTCTCCCCTCTTCAGCCATCATCTAATTCATAATGAATGAATGACTGGGGATCCTCTCCTTCAGCACTTTTGGAGCTTAGCTCTGTCTCTTTGTAGCCGGCTGCACTGGTCACAGCCAAGCGGGATACTGTAGTAGCCAAAGAATGTGGGATTTCCCTCTCTAAACACTGGTAGCATCGCCCAACTGAAGGGCATTATCTGTTGGTCTGGAGCAGTGCCAGTGGCTCACAGACAGCAGTGCAGGCTCTAAAAATGTGACGCTGCCCCTTTAAATTTGAATTATGCAAAGTTTATTTCCCCTCTTACTTGAGACAGTGTTTGAAGATGTGGATAAAGTTGCCCTGATTGTCACCGGGCAAAATCTGTACCATATGATACTGTGTTATCCGACGATAACATATGCAACCTTGAATAATGTTCTCTGATAATATTTCAAAGAAATCCTCTCCTTCTGATCTTCCTCACCATGTGGGTGAGGGAGAGAAAGCTGACCAGAGTACGCTAATTGTCCACCGCAGTCTCAAGGTTCCACTCCCTAAGATATTAAGTATACTTTCCCGGCCTTGGACCAGAAGACTCTGCTTTTAAGGGTTTCATAGATGAGCTGTGTGTTTGCATAATGAGAGGGAAGTGAGAGGAGGCAGGGGGAGAGAGGTTGAGGGAGAGGGTGAGGATTATTGATGGGAAGGGGTGATGTATTCACACTCCTCTCGAAGGACGTTCACATAACCTTCAAATGAAATGAACATGCAGCAGGTGCCGATTCAGCGCTACACAATTACTGTACATACAGATGTATACGTGCACTCTCACTGACATACTCAAACACTCACATGCACATACACACACACACACACACACACACACACACACACACGCACTTGACAAGGCATCCCGCTGACAAGTGTCTTGGTTCACCTGACATCCCATTGTGAACATGCTGTTCCACAGAGATAATGACCACCAGGAGTCCAGAAAGGGGAGCAGAGTCAGTGTTCATAAAGATAAGGTTGTTAATTTCTGAAGACAAAGAGAGCGGTTGTCAAAATCACTTAATAAATTTTGCTTTTAATCAACTTTATTTTAGCACACTCCCCGGAGAATACACGTGCCCTTTAGTGTCCTTGCTCGATCAAAGGCAAACACACCCCTTAGAGGTAACCACATTCACACACTCCACTGGTCACAGAGTGGGCATTAGTCGTCCTCAGACACATGACTGCATTATAGAGGACGATGGATGGGAACAGAGAGTTTTCCTGAGGAAGGTGTGAGACCATACAAATTCACACTACAGCTCGTTCGAAAGATGGTTGCACTAACCTTTCTGCCAGGAAGGGCTTCATAACATGGGGTCAATTTAAACCTAAACCATGATCTTTTCCTAAACCTAAGCAAGTAGTTTTGGTGCCTAAAGCAAACAAAGCATTTTTGGTATTTAAGCCTATGCTAGAGCATGTGTTGTCTAAGCCTACTCAAGTGTTTTTGGTGCCTAAACCTAACTAAGTAATTTTGGTGTCTTAACCTAACGAAGTAGTTCCTGTGCTTAAACCCAACCAAATTAATTTGTTGTCTAAACCTGTCCAAGTACTTTTGGTGCCTCAACCTAAGACATTTTGGTGTCTAAACCTAACCAAGTAGTTTTGGTACTTAAACCTAAGTAAGTACATTTGTTCCCTAAACATAACCAAACTATTTTTGTGCAAACTGTGACAAACTAATTCAAAAAATAATAAGTCAACAGTAAACATCACATCGGAGTCTCCTGGATTGAAAGCTAACCCAGGAGTTAAGGGTTAAGCCCTATGCTTAACCCATTCATCCACTATAACCTGCTCCTGACGTGGACTTTGTCGTTCCTTATACTATGTCACTTGACTTCTTTAAGCCTTTCTGCCAGGAAGCCATTTCTGATAGATAGCTTTCTGGGCTTTCTGACAGAAATATTTCTTTCAGAAAGGAGTTCTCTTACAGAGAAGCCTGAAGCCTAAGTTCTTCCATGTGCATTAGTTATCATACATGTGTTCCAAGAAATGACATCTTATACCTTCCTGTACTTTTATAAAAATGCACTTACTGTACCACTTTAATTGGTCATCTGTCTTTCAGGAAATGATTGGTCAGATCTTCTCCTGACCGAAGCTCACGTGATAACTCCTCAGCCAGCTGTCACCCTCCCCAGGGATCGCAAGAACGCCTCCTAAACTCAGCTCATTCTTCAACCTGCCACATGGAGTGTGTGGACTGAGGCCAGGCATTTAGAGATGGGCCATAACATACGGATCCACACACAAGAGCCAGAGTGAGCGGTGTACCTCTGAACATTATGTCTGTTCCTATAAAAGAGAAGAGCCGTGGCAAACTGTAGGAAACTCAAAGCTCTGAAGACCACACAGTATGACCCGCTTCTTTCCCATGTATGGTGACAGGGGCTGAAGTTGGCCACACACTGCATGTGTGTGTGTTGAGGAGTATCTAACTACAGTGGGGAGTGTCTGGTCCCCCCTCCAGCCCAGAAGGAGGTTGTAGTGTGTGCACCCTTTGTATTCCGGATGCAGAACATCCTCGATCAAAACTTAGACATGGCCACAGCTCTACTCGCCGGCGAGAAGCTGAAGGAGCTGATCCTGCCGGGCTCCTCTCAGGATGAAAAGGGTGGGGCACTGGCCAGTCTCATGGTGCAGCTCAAACTGGAGCTGCCCTTTGATCGTGTTGTTACTATAGGGACAGTCATCATCCCCATCCTGCTGGTCACCCTCGTCTTTACAAGAAACTTTGCAGGTGAGACTTCTGCCACTAGAGGGGTTCCTTGGCAAAATAAACTGCCAAATCTCAACACTCTGACTCTTTGACCAGGTCCAGTTTGTGACAGAACCAAGCAATGCTCTAAAAGATTCACTTTGTTTCTCTGAAAGCAACAAAAAAGTCACATATACACCCCACAGCAATGTGATAAAAGTCTAGGGAGTTGATCCAAATGAGTTATACCCAGTATATTTGAGTTAGGCATGCAGTGCTTTTAAGTGTTCTGTGAGATTAGGCGAGGTAGCAAAGAAAAACATTGCCAAGTGCATAGGAGGAGTACACAGAAGGGCAGACAAAGGATTAGAATGGCTAAAAAGATTCCTGAGGCGATGGATTACAGGGGGAAGGAAGAGAAAGGTGTTGGTTAGAAGGAAAAGAGTGGAAGCGATGGATGAGAGAGATGTTAGTTCATTGCTGAGTCAGAATCTCTGCATAGCGGCATTAACCATCTGGGACTGAGTGTTTAACTTTAGCAGCAGAAATATGTGGGTGTTTAGACAAGTTCTTCAGTATTCCCCCACTGAGGTGTTTCATAATGATATTTTGAGCATTGCTAACCAATTTTTCCATGACTCATTACATCCTGCCCTCTGTGACTGTAACAAAGTAAAGTCATTGCACATATTGTCTTGATTAACAATTACATGAAAGAATACATGCTGACTTTAAAAGATGTTTTCAAATAGTTTTTAATAAACATGATTTGGAAGTTTATTTAAAGGTCCTGTATGTAACTTTTATTGGGTTCTATTGGCTTGATATAGTATAAACAGAATGTACAAAAATATTCATGATTTACATAAGGTGTACAACCCCCCAGAAATAAGAATCACTGTTTTTTATTACTTTGGAATGACCACTTTTTTTCTATCTACAGAGGGCACAGGTCCTCTTCCATGGAGGATGCCATGTTGCACCACCATGTTTCACTTGCTCAAGGTTTTCCTACATGCTGGGAAGAGGAGGGTGAGTCGAGGTGTTTGTATTCTGCAAGCTCACGGCTAGATGACCTAAATTCTACATGCTGGTCCTTCAAAGGATGGTAAGAGATGCAGATTGCAAACACATCTTCTCACTCGCCCTTTCCAAGTGTGTAGGAGAACCTACAATGGCCGTAAAACTCGAACACCCCATGAACACCCGTGTCTAGAACCAGTGTTTCATTTCATGTGTCAGTGATTCATTCTGGGCGACTGTAGAAAATGGCAGTGCAACATGGCGGACTCCGTGGATGAGGATCCACCCTGTCTGTAGATATAAATGGCGCTTATACTGTATGTCAGGTTACAAAACACAGCAATTCTTATTTTCATGTAATTATACTTTAATTTAATGAATACATACTTATGAATAATACATCCCATTTCTGCCATATTCTGCCACTCAGTCTCTGTAAATCTTACATAGTGGACCTTTATTTAGAAATCATTTGTAATACCAGATGTCACTGCACTTAGTTCCAAAGATTAAATGTGGACTGCATCCTAGAACCACTTATGTTTCTATTTAATGGACACAGAACTGATAGAGAACAACTTTGACAGGGAGGAGTGTTCTCACTTCCTCTATCTGAGCCAGAGAGACATTTCAAAAAGCCTGTGAGTATTATCAGAGACACACAGTGCTGTGTGCTGAACAGATGAATGATTCTAAAAGATTCTCAGATATACAGTACAAGAAAGAATGAAGCAGTGGACAGATTGATGCAAGATATTTCCTAAAGTTGCATTTACTGCAATAAATATGAGAGGACAACAAATCACCAGTTTTACCATATTTTTTAAGCACTGTTAGAAGAAGTGAAATGAAGGTGAGCATTAACGTTATTACCTAGACTGTTCGTTTTCAACCTCTGTTGCACTATGCAGAGCTGCTGAATGGTTAAATTCTGACTCACAACACTCTATGCAGTTGAGCGTGTGTGTATTTTTACAGTACAATGGATGATTACAACAGGTATGTTTACTTTTCCCACTTTCAAATGAATGGTTTAGATAAAATTGTTAAACTGGGGATCTCTTCTAAACCTGCCTGTTTGTCTGACCCTGCACCTGGTTAGTTGTGTCATACAGAGTTTTCACATTGTCACATCGTGCCAATAAAATCTGAGAGTAAAAGGTTATAGCTGATAGGAGTGATGAATGAAATTGTGAAAGTAGTACCCAGGATGTGTAGCATTCTTCTGTCAGTGAATATACTTTTATATAATTAGAAATAATATAATAATATATAATAATAATATGGGAGGAGGCCCCAGGGAAGACCCAGGACACGCTGGAGGGACTACGTCACTCGGCTGGCCTGGGAACGCCTTGGGATCCTCCCGGAAGACCTGGAGGAAATGTCCAGGGAGAGGGAAGTCTGGGCATCCCTGCTTAGACTGCTGTCCCCGTAACCCGGCCCCGGATGAGCGGAAGAAAATAGATGATAATAACAATATAATATATATTCATCCAACTTGTCAAAGTAATGTTTGGCTGCTTCTGTCTTTTTGTGCTTTCCACAGAGGAGTCCATATACTGTTACACACCACACAACTTCACCAGAGACCAGGCACTGTATGCAAGAGGCTACTGCTGGACAGAGCTGCGGGATGCTGTACCTGGTGTCGAGTCTCACCTTTGGCCTTCGCTATTTGAACACAAGTTCTTGCCCTACGCCCTGCTGGCATTTGCTGGAATCATGTACATCCCTGCTTTGGGCTGGGAGTTCCTCGCCTCCACACGGCTCACTTCAGAGCTCAATTTCCTGCTTCAAGAGATTGATAACTGCTATCATCGAGCCGCTGAGGGCCGAGCCCCAAAGATCGAGAAGCAGATCCAGTCCAAAGGACCTGGCATAACAGAGCGGGAGAGGAGGGAGATCATAGAGAACGCAGAAAAGGAGAAAAGCCCTGAGCAGAACCTGTTTGAGAAATATTTGGAGAGACGAGGCCAAAGTAACTTTCTAGCTAAGCTTTACCTGGCACGCCACCTGGCTATTATCTGCCTCAGCTCAATCCCCATTTCTTACCTGAGCGCTTACTATGCCCGCCAGAGGCAAAATGAGTTCACGTGTGCGCTGGGTGAGCCCCCGGACATCAGCAGCTATGCAGAGCTGAAGCTCAAGGTCAACTGTAAGCTGCCTGCTGTGCAGCTGCAGCGCATCATGGCAGCAGTGGATATTGCCCTGCTCTGCACCATGAACCTCATCATCCTGGTTAATCTGCTGCACTTGTTTGTGGTGCGGAAGTCCAACTTTGTATTTGACAAACTGCATAAAGTTGGTATTAAAACACGGCGGCGCTGGCAGAAGTCTCAGTTCTGCGATATCAACATCCTGGCCATGTTCTGCAATGAGAACAGGGATCACATCAAGTCACTCAACAGGTTGGACTTCATCACCAATGAGAGTGACCTCATGTATGACAATGTGGTCAGGCAGCTACTGGCTGCGCTTGCGCAGTCCAACCATGATGCTACACCCACTGTGAGGGACTCTGGGATACAAACAATTGATCCCAATATGGATCTTGGAGTGGGAGAGATGGGTGGGGAGCCACTGGTCATCAAACGACCCCGCAAGAAGATTAAATGGATCCCAAGTTCAAATCCTCTTCCTCAGCCATTCAAGGTAAGGCAGCTGCCTGAGAACTATTGCAATTCATCAACATTCATTCAGCAACAATGACAGCTGAAAGAAACCTGCTGTCCTCTAGAGCAGTGGTTCTCAACCTTTTCAAGTTGCAATCCCCCAAAATGATCTGGTTGGTGTTTGTAGCCCCCACAAAAAATCCATACTGCAGAAAGTCAACAGGGACCCGGGGAGCTCGGTCACTACTGAAAACGATGGTGCCTCAAGTTTCTCAATTGAAGGTGGACTTTCAGGTGACCCATCTTGAGACACAATCTTCTCCTGTTGGCCTGAGTCTTGAGCTGGAATACTGTAGTAGTCATTTTATGTGACAGCTAGCACAACTGGATATGGCTTCTTGTTTAAGCACCATAATATGGCACAAAAGCATGAAAATGAAAAAGATTTTTTGTTTGTCTGTCAAAACTTTCAAAAAACCCTACCCAAAATTTATTTGAAGGTAAATTACATCACTGGTACAGTTGATGTAATATAAAAAACTCTTTCCCAATCTAAAATATGGCCCTTATTTCCCAACATGATTGCTAGACTGACTCTACAACCTGGAGGTTATCTTGCAACCCCTTGGGGGTCCCAATTCCCAAGTTGAGAACCACAGCTCTGGATACAGAATAATACTTAGTACAAGATCTCATTCACTGAAGCACAGCAGTTCATATCAACATGGGCTGTATGTCTGTTCAAAATGTCTCCAACTGAGTCATATCAGCTCTTTATAAGAGGCTCTTACTGTTAAAAGGCACAGGAAGTGGTCCTCATTTAGTACTTCCAAAATATGAAATGCTTCAGCGCTGTTGTAGTCATTGCCCGTGCCTACCTTAACTGTAGTATAAGCTTTGATTTCATCACCTGTTTTGTGTATTCTGTCCTTTGTAAAGGAACCCCTCACGCTGACACGTCTGGAAAATAACACCAAGCCTGAAAAACCCAAACCGGTTAGACGAAAGACTGTGGCGGACAGCTTCATCGCACCACTTCTGGATAGCAAGGGCACACAACATCCCTCAACAAAAGGTCTGTGGTACAATGAATAGTAAGTCTGTGGCATTTTCATTTAAGACTGTGCTAATAAATATTATATATTCTTATATGAACACTGGATCAAATGACTATATCCACTGTAAACACCAATTTCTTCACTAAAAGTTTATTGTAATCGGCCTGCACTCAAAACTTTTAATGCACACAGTAAATAATTCTGAGCCAACTGAAAAATGCAAGATAACTAAATTGAGGTTGAATAATTAGTCTATTGAGTTTTGTAAAACCAACTGAGTTAACTGAACTCGAGATTCTTCAGTCACAACATTACAAACAAATTTGATCTTAGTTCAGAATCAAATAACTATAAAGAGATTGCTTTTAGTGATGAACCCAAATATCTTAGCATCTTTCTGCTAATTTTTGTGACTCACTTTCACAACTGTTTTCAGGGAAAATGCTCTGATAAAACCACTTAACACTATTTGACCACTACAAAACAAGCTAGTGAACATAGTGGAACATTTAGCTGGCGAAGAGCCAAATATTTTTCTCAAGAGTTGTTGGAGACCAAAACAGAGATAACACAAGAGTGAACAGACACACATCTCCAAATGAATGCTAATGTTGCTGTGTGTCTGCTAAATAAGTGACTGCTAACATGTTCACTATATCAACATTTTACAGTGATAATTTATAAATGCTGTATTTACAGCTTGTTTCATGGGTCCTGGCATTGACAACCAGTTAAGGCAGGTTTAAGCATATTTTGGATTGATGGCCTGTCTTTGTTTGTTGTAATGATCCACCTTCGTTTAATTCAGACTTTTTGTTTCCAACCACAGATCTAAGTGGGATAGAGAAAAAGCACACTCGCAACTTCTCTCTGGACGTCCACCCATACATGCTGACCATTCGTAAGCCCAAGGTGGAGGCCACAACCACAGAACCTCTACCCTCAGAGCACAACATGGATACAGTCTACCTTGAAGGAACGCACACTATTGTTCATGTGTCTGGTGCAATTACAGGTAAGCCTGATGTCTCCTTTGCTCTTGCTCTTTCTGGTTCATCTGGGTCAAAATATTCAAGAAATCTTCCAGTTTTAGCTAACAAGTAAATGCAACACCCCATCCAACCATGCTGTACCTTGCATATGCCTGAAACCACATCTGTCCATGTTGTAATATCTGGTAAATTACGCTTGTTTTATAAGTATTGTTAATGCTGTCTTCCATGGTGGCCAATCAGTAGCAGGCAAAAACTGAGCACACTCCAACTGAAATGAATAATTTCACTCTGTTTTGGGAATAAAACCCAATAAAACAGTGTGTTAGCTTCCAGTTACAGCTGAATGTCAGCTCCAGCTTGTTAGGCTACACCATGACAGAGTCTCCCTGTGCAATTATCGCTGACCTTTAAAAGAGTATGTTGTTTTCCGAAAGGGACACAGTGCCTGTACTAACTTTTCCTTCTTGTCTCATCAGAAACTAAGGTATGCTCTCCAGAATCGACCAACACTGCCTTTTCTACAGTGACCCTGCCCACCACTACCTATGTTAATGGCGTGAGCCCCAACCCTCCATCCAGCGAGGACGCCCTCAGTCCCAAGTCCTCTCCTCCTCGGAGGGAGCCCCTCGCCCAGACGGAGAACCCAGAGTGTCAGCCGCCACCCCTGACCAGAGCCCCAACGCACCAGCTGTTGAGCATACGTCACACTCTCTTTGAGGAGGACGAGGATGAAGAAAACCGTAGAGACAGGCTGGCAGAGAGACCTGGGGAGCTCATCGCCGCTGGGGAATGTTGAAGAAGGAGAAGAAGAGGATTTCTCTCCCTGACACTACACTCACATGACCACCATGTCAATCACCTCCTATCAACAGCCACCTCTACTCTTTAAATAAACTCACACACTCCTGTGATGGGTGGATTGGGCCAAAATCTAAGAAAATGGCTATAGAAGTCAGAAAAACAAAATGACTTGTAGGTAGGAAAATGATCAGAGAGGATAAGACAAAAGTCTGTTTATTTGATCATGTTGACCAGAGTATTATGTTGGAAATGATGTCACATTCATGTCTCAGGATGACTGTGTATGGCTAAACACCCTCCAATGAAACCAGCAGTGATATAATTCAACAGGGTGCTACAGTGCAGGGTCAAACAGCTATATTGAAAGAGGCCTAATGAAAGGACGAACAGCAATGAGAGACGAGTGAGCTTTCTAAAAAAAAAAACAAAAAAAATGACACACACCTTAGAGATGCATCTTTGCCAGGAGGACTGTTTTATGGCTTCAAACAAAATGTATTTTAAACACACATGATAACGCTTAGTCCCTTTATCCCAATAGCCAAGTAGAAAGGTAGCTCACGCAATACAGTTGTTGAGATCTGCACAATTAATATGCAAAAGATCACAATATATTTGTGGCAATAATGTATGCGCTTACGGCACCATATTTCACAGGACGCTATACATGTATAGACACTGTGTATGACTCAGTGTTCGTGGGGTGTTTAAAATATGACACACGTTTCATGGCTTTATCATTGCTGCTTCACCACTAATTAGGAATGTGTATCAGATCTTGATTATATTTGCACGTCATTAATTAGGTAAATTGGCACATTAGGCCTATATAAAGGACAAAAGAACACTTTGCACATCTATTTGATGAGACAGGTGCAAATGAGAGGGACGAATGGACCAAAAAGTCACAAAAGAACTCCTGCACAAACTTGCAATATAACATTTATTTGCAATGTTTTGGTAGTAAACCTTCATCAGGCAAACAGTTTGTGACAATGATAAAGCTGTCTTACACAGTGGGTGGTTATTAGTCTGCAACCAATCACATTCCACACATGCAATAAAGGACATTATTAACAATTAGCTATTAAACACACTACAATATCTGAAACAGAGCTAGAAAAATAAAGCACTCTGTATAATAACAATCAGAAATGTATTCTTAGTACCTGAATTCTTTAACTGTGAAGCCACACTCTTGTAATACATGCAGAATGTGGTTTGATATTGTCTTGCTGAAATAAGCAGGGATGTCCCTAAAAAAGATGTTGTCTGGATGGCACCATATGTTGCTCCAAAACCTGTATGTGCCTTTCAGTATTGATGGGGCCTCATCCTCATGCAGTTTTCCACAAAGTGGTGAACCTCACCTCATCCATGCCTGTGAACAACTGAGCCCTTTGAGGATGCCCCTTTATTACCCAATTATGATACTGTCACCTGTTACCAACTAACCTGTTTACCTATGAAACGTTCCAAACAGGTGTTTTTTGAGTATTTCACATTTCCCCCAGTTTGATCGCCACTATCCCAACTTCTTTAAAGGCATCAAGTTCAGAATGAGCACATATTTACCAAAAAAAAAAAAAAAACAATAGTTAGTAAGGTTTGTCTTTGTACTATATGCAATTGAATACTGAATAAGTCAAAATGGGTTTTTATATAAACGTTTTATACAACGTCCCAATTTTTTGGGAATTGGGGTTGTACTTAAAGGTTAAACTGCATTCTCAGATTAGAAAAAATACATTCCCAAATAGTTCAGGTTGCATGTGTTAATCAATCTGTAGGGAAATCAACCTGTACATACTAAGTGAAGGAGAGCATCAACTACAAATAAATAGAACCCTGTATAGTAAATACAACAAGACAAAGAATGCATCATTTTAAACATATGGTAAAATATCAATAATCAATTGTCCCTCTACCCTATCAAGACGGCAAACATTAAATTAAGTAGATACCTATAAATAAATCCTGCAGGCACCAAGAATTGATAGGCTAACAGTAAAAAAAATGCACATATTCAACAGGTTTCAACATTTGTGGATGAACCTAACATAGCATCTACAAAAAAGTCAATGTTAATCAATTGATTGACTGATTATTGATATTGACTTTTTAATATAAATATGGAATTGTTATTATGCAGACTGCAAAATTTTTCTGGCTCTGTTTTGAAGATTATAGTGCACTTAATGACAAATTGTTGATAATGTTTTTTTTTTTCAGGGAGATGCTATTTGCTCCCAGGTTGGAATAGCCAATGAGGCTATTTACACTCACATGGCAGAGACAAACCATAGTTTTAACCAAGTACTTTTGTTGGCTGAATATAACCAATCTGTGAGTGAAAAATAATGGTAAAATTGGAAATTCAAATTACTGTCAAATTTCTACCAGGATGGGACTCAAACTTGTCCGACAAAAAAAAGTTTTGCACTTAATCCATTTATGCACCACAGCCTCTTACAGTTTATTTGTTGCTCCTTATAGCAAAATAAGGGGGTTGGGTGTAAATAGCTGACTGGCTGCCATGTGCCAATTTGTATCCAGCTACGATTTGACGCGTCACTCAGCCCATGAGGAATGTGATTGGTTGCAAACTAACAATCACTCCCTATTTAAGATGGCTCAAGTGCCAAAACATTGCAAATAAATTGCAATCAAGTGTGTGGGAGTTTTTTTGCAATAATATATAAAGGGGCGGCAAAAGAACAGACTCTGTGAGGTGACGTGTAACTACAATATTGCTCTGATTGTGAAAAAGGTACCAGATATCTATGAGATCTAGTAAAAAACAAGTAAGTGATGTGGGTGTTTTCTCCCTGAAGACTTTATTAACAGCTCCAGTATGATGAATGGAGTTGGATTCACTGGTAACGTATGTGACTTTCGTGTTCTGCCGGCTTCTTGTGGGAGTGCTGTGACGTGAAGTGAATGCAGTGATGAGTAGATGTTAAATCGTTCCTCTCTGGAGGGTTTATTACACGGCGATGACTAAGCTTTGGTTTGTCATCTGCTGTCTCCGACACAATCTAAATTTCTTTCAGTAGTTCTGCCCTGTCTCACATTGTGCTAACATCAGCCACGAAGGAATGAGTAGTTAGAATAGTTGGTCTGTTATTTGTAGTAAAAACAAGCATATAAGGGGTATGTTAGCACTTTTCACAGGGGATGGGTGAATGGAAAAGGGGAATGGGTGCCTATACCACAATCTCTCCATATACATCTCTTGCAGCTGCATACATGATTACAGGAACTTCAATAAAGGAACTGTCTGCACAATATGACATCTACTGTAGAAGACATTAGTGCTGTTTCCAGGGGATTACCTACAGTTTGGGTAGACCTATGCATACTCATCTTTTCTTCTGGGGCATTCAGTAAACACACACTTCAAGACTTCCAGTTAACTTTTGTTGTGGCACAGGTTGGCTCAAAATCCCCATGTTAGACTACACAAGCACACTAAATGCATCCAAAAGCACTTTAAGACTTGTAGCACGAGTGTGTGTGAGAGCATGTTATATGTTGTAACACAGCTCTGCTTCTAACTGATTGTCTGTGTAGATTTTCACATTGAGACAGTCTCGCGGAGGTAACTCTCTCACAGTGTAGTGAAAAGGTGGAGAAAAGACGACTTTGGTTGTACTGTGTGAAATGTTATAATGACAACAAATTAAAAACATTTTCATTATAAAAACAAATGTGCACATCCCAAACAAAGTTATTATAGATGTGTATTTTCAATGTTTTTTATTTCTTTTTTATTTCCAAAAACTTTACTTTCAGTTTCCAGAGTGGGTTTCAGTTTTGTTTTTATGGTATAAAAATTTTAGTTTAGTTTTTCTTAGTTTCAGTAGGAAGTTTATTATAATATGGGGGGTATTTGTCATGGGTCAAGTTATTTCTGTTACAATACAAACACAAAACTTGTGAAGGCAGTTGACTCACAGACATCACAGTCTCAGTTAACATATGCACCAAAGTCTCCTCATGCTTGTTGTGTTGACAAATTTGACCAAATTCATAAAGACATTTCCTGTATATTTTTATTTTACTTTAGTTAGTTTTGTAAGTAAGGGAGACTAGGGACTTTTACATTTTCCTTCATAATTCACAGCCCACTTAAAATGCAGTAGTCAGCTTTTTATATAAGAAACATATATATGTGCCTTACAATTTATATGTAAGACTTTATTATTACATTTAATGCAAGAAGTCAGTGTTACAATTGCATTACCTCCTTGGTAACAATGGTTAGGGGACAATTGTAACATTGAAATAAGAAGTCATATTAACCTATTTCAAATAAAACACATTTCAAAGTAATCACATTACTGCTGTAGTATATTTAAAAATGCTACTTAAGATTTTTTGTGTATTATTAAAAATGTTTTAGATGTCAAGCATCACATGCATTTAAAGTAAAAGTATTCATTCTATATTTTTGTAGAGGATTAGGCAACGATATTTTTATTATTTGAATTGAGTTCAAATTAATTTAAGACCTCTAACTTGGTGAAATATGTTCATGTTCTAACAGAGAAGTATGTCAACACAGACAACCCAGACGTTTACATTGGGCCATGTGGCTTGGGGACAATTAAAATACTGTTTGAATTGCCCACAGATCTTGCAGCCACGATAAATCCTGTATGCTATCTAGCAACATCTATATCAGCATAGTTTGTTCAGGTTTCTCTTTAACCAATAAAATGATATAAGTTCAAATTAAGGGTCAGCTAAACTTTAGACGAAAAATATTGTACACCTAAAAAATAATTTATATACCTAAAAATCTATTTTTTGTTGAAATCTTCTCCTGAGGAGTAATAATCCTGCACCTGTTTCACAAGCAGATCGAGCATCCTACTAAGCCTGTGTCCACTAAGTGGCATCCAGTCTCCCTTAAACAATATCCTGAAATTTCAATAGGTTTCAGTTTTTTTAATCTAAAGTCTAATTTTTATTTCAGTCAACTGAAATGTTTCCTCACACCTAGTTTTAGTTTTTAATTTAGTTTTTGATAACTGTAATAGCCTTAGTCCCCAACGATCAATGACTACATGTACCAGAATGCATTGCGGCTGTCAGTTCCAGCCGAGCACGGTACTGCTGTACTGGAGAAGAGCACACTGACATACGGGCTGGCTTGCTTGGTAAGTTGTCCATATTTGTTTTTAGACAACTATTGTCTATACTAGCAGATATGTTGTACTTGATAATGGCAGCATTTGTTGTAAAATTAACCCGTTTCTACGTGTTTCATTTGGCAAAATTCTCACCGGACTTGCTAGCCTACATTAGCTTGAGTTAGCTGTTAACATCATCCGGTAGCTATCGTAGCCAAACCGATGAGCCCTCACTTAGTAAGCGCTCAATGTTAAGCACTTCCGTACGTGGAAGTAACGTTAGCTAGTTTGTACAGCTAGTTAACTGCCTCCAACAAGTCACTTCTTCTTTAACCGTGCAATCAGCACTTAACTAAAGCAACGTCAGCAGTCAGTACCGCTGTGCTGTCGCTAGCTGTCAGTGAACGTCTCACAGATCTGTCTCATTTTGCCCTCCGTCACAGAGCTCTCTGTGCTTCAGACATGGATCAAGACAACAACTCAGAGGTTTGTACCTGTTAACTAAATGCTCATGTTTCTGTGTGATAAACGAGATGTTTTTTTAACTGACTTTTTGACAGATGTTCTGCTCACACTGGTAAGAAGGGACACTTGAGTGTTTTTGAATGATGTAGTCTACTTAAAAGAGATGTTATTCTTTTGCTAACTTCTTGAAGTTGTTTTAAAACCATTGCAATTTTGATTTGCCCTGAGTGGTTACCCAATTGTGTGCTCATATTTCTCAAACGGACTAGACTGGAATAATCACTTAATCTTGTGGTGATCTGTAGACATGCCTTCTGTCTTAAGCTATTGTTTGCTGTTTTGATGTTTGGTTCAGGATGAGCCAGTTGGCCCCTCAGAGGATCCTTCAGAAGAGGAACTGCCTTGTCTACCTCCAGGCCTCTGTAAGAGTTTTTTTCTTTATAAATACAGTAAGCTGTATTTCACACAGCCTTTTCATTGTAATTTCTCATTTAAAATAGTAAATCTGCATGGCAGAGTATGATAATGAAAATCTTACAAACTTTATGCTCTTTGTACAAGACAGGGATTTGCCTCTTATGATGTAGGGCTACTCCCTAGAGCAGTAACAAAGTATTGCCACATAATTACACACCATACCTCAAAGGGTAACTTAAGTATGGTTCAACCTGTACCTCTTTTTCTGTCTTAGTGAGTAATGCGGAAAACTGGTCCACTGTTATGAGAGTTGACTGCATCCATCAGCTGGCCAAACAGGTCCTTCTAGACAATTTTGCACCATCAAAGTGCATTCACTAAAAGTGCTTGTTTTGCCCCTGACAAGCTCAGATTGTTATTTGAAGTGTCTGATAGCATCATAGAAAGGATCAATACAGAGATTAACTTTTTTTGTCAAGTGTAATATACATTTTGCTTTAACATAAATAGTTGTTTTATTGCTGTCGCCAAACTAACCAGACTCCACTTGCAAATTCAGTAATTTTAACACTATGTTCAATCAGACTTGACAGAAACTAAATAAACTCAGCAAAACCTACTTTGTTAGTCTTTCAACTTTTCCAACAAGTACAAACTCTAGTTTGGGACATCAGAGAAACAGTGGGGAGAAACAGCAGTTACAGTCAGATGTTTTTTTGGTGAGGTTTTGTTCTCATTTATGTTGAGTTGAAATTTGTTTTTAAAATAACTGTTTATGTAAATGGAGTCTGGGTTTAGCGAGAGATAAAACTGCTGTTTTGCCTAAAGAAAATGTGTCTTACTCTTTTCTCTCTGTTCTGATCCTTTTCATAATGCTGTCACACACTTAGAATAATAATATGAGCATGTTGGTGGCAAAACAAGCAAGAGATTACATTCAGTAGTACAGGTTCACCTTTGCTGGCTGCAGGGATTTCTCTCAATACTGTAACAAAATTATTGTCCCTATGAGTTACTTAGACACAAAAAATGGGAAAATAGGATTAAGACAGAAAAATATTTAAGTTACCCTTTAAGAATGTTTTTTTCCTAGTACAATTGCATGTGCTAATGGTTTGTTACTGTCCTCACTAATAGCTGCTTGCTTTTTTTTTTGCAAATTTTTTAAACATACAAGCTAAAAAATGTCTCTACAATGCTTTTTTCTGGTGTGCATGTAATCCAAAGACTTGTCTGTATTTTACTAAACAGCTGTACCGTTTCTTGCCTCCATCATGAGTAGAGATGCTGCTTGTGCTTATAACTATAGCTATTGCATCTAAAAGAAATATAAAACTATAGAAAACTGCTGGAAAATTAAAATAATCCATCCTTTAATATATCATAGTAGATAAAGTAATATAATATAATAAATATTGAAACCGATGCGCACACTGTAGCTCCCCAAAGTACAATTTATTGGCACATCCACGATTGACGTTTCGAGCTACTGTTCTTCTTCAGACAACAGACATTATAGTTTTCCTCTGTCTCTGGTCTTCCTTCCCAGCTGATGGTGAAGCAATGGAGTTGCTTTGGCAGTTACGAGCCCAGCGCCGTCAGTCGTCCCCTGATCTCCCAGAGACAGTGACTCGTCTTACTGCCCCTGATGGCAGCCTCCTATATCTGGTGGGCACTGCCCACTTCAGTGACAGCAGCAAAAAGGATGTGGCCACGGTGAGCCAATGAGAATTTACAACATGATTTGTACAGTATGATTTGTACAGTACACTATGTCACTTACACCCTTTTAAAAATGTGATATGCTGTGAATTGCCAGTAAAATAATGGAGTAATTCAGTGAATGTGGAGAAATGCTGTAGAGTAGCACCCTGAAGTGATGATTAGTTCTACTGTAATTAGGTTGCCATTCTTCTTTTGCCAAGTGTAATCTTGTCTTGTTTTTTCCCACATTGGTTTGTTTTTGTCCCAACTTCCTCCCTCACTGCTCATTTGCCTGTTACCTCTTTGTTACCCTCTAATGCTCTCTCATTCTCCATCTGTCTCTTATCTTACATACTCACTGCTCTCTCTCTCTCTCTTCCTCACACAGACAATCCGCGCTGTGCAGCCTGACGTGGTGGTGGTGGAGCTGTGCCAGTACAGGGTGTCTATGTTGAAGATGGACGAGAATACACTGCTGAGGGAGGCCAAAGACATCAACCTGGATAAGGTTCAGCAGGCCATCAAACAGGTCAGGCTTTTGTAAAGATAGGAATTAACAACAGTATTAGTGTGAAAACAGCAAGAAAAAGGAAGGGGGGAATAGAGGAAAGGAGAAAGGGTAACAGTTAAACAAGGACAGTGAGAGTACTGTGTATTCTCAGTAATGCAGTAAATGTGTTTTGGGATTTGAAACAGCTCTGGTCCTATGATGGGGAGAAACAGTGAAAGGGGTTACAGCATGCACTCATTGTTAATGGAGAAATAAATATCTCCTATGTTTGATGGATAAACAGGATTAAATTTCAGTAAAGAGCTTTTAGTCTGTTCTGCACTTGTATGTTTTCTCATCTTGGTTTTCCAAAGCTATGTTCTTGTAATTGCATAAAACTAAAGAATGTGTATTACTTTATACCTTTATTCATGCCTTTATTTTATTTTTTCCATCACACTTCCATTTTGCACACTCATTCTCAAGCAGAAAAATTAAAATAGCAAAAAACAGAACTAGCCTACTGGTAGATAAACAATTGTTATCTATGTGTTATTTATGAAATGACCCAAAATGAACACTATTCTATAATTTTAAGTGTTTGATTAGCCTACTATCAGCAAATCATTTGAACAGCATTTGTGTAGGACTGATTCTTTACTAAGCTTTTTGATGGCTGTATTTAAAAACTCAAATTGTGTTTTTATAAATGCTTTTTTCTGCCCTCTGTGTTTGTCAGAATGGGCTGATGTCGGGCCTGATGCAGATTCTCCTGCTCAAAGTTTCAGCTCACATCACAGAGCAGCTTGGCATGGCTCCTGGAGGAGAGTTTAGGGAGGCCTTCAAGGAGGTAAAACACACACCAAAAATTTCACAGAGTTGGTAGTTTCATATTTTTCTGTTACTTCTTCTTCTTCTGTTTTTTTTTTTTAATTCTTGAAGTTTTTTCTGTCCTAACAGGCTGGAAGGGTGCCGTTCTGTAAATTTCACCTTGGCGACAGGCCGATCCCTGTTACATTTAAGAGGGCCATTGCTGCTCTCAGTCTGTGGCAGAAAGCCCGCCTGGCATGGGGGCTTTGCTTTCTGTCAGACCCTATCAGGTATTAGCTCACCTAAGTCACTTTTTGTCATACCGCACAGTGTGGCAAGACTGTCTCTCTCAATATCTACCATTAGACACTGCTGTTTAGGAGACAAAACATCTGCACTTGATTCTGAAATTTAGATGTCTCAAAGTGACACCTGAACTGTATGTCCTGATATTGCACTTAACATATCTAAAAATGTGGATATTGCTAAATTTTGGGGGAAAACTGTTTTTAAAAAGGGAGGTTGTTCAAAGAATCTCATTCAGCCAGAAGTGTTTTTGGCAGAACAAGTTACTGTGCCCATCACATGGATTACAATTAAATGGATTCAGATCATTCTATGTCATGATAATCTTGTCAGATGTATTTATTTTGTAGAAGCGGTGAACAAAAGGTTTTTAAAAGGGAGCTTAAGTATAAACGCTAGAAATGACAGAATTGCGAAATTTGGGGAAATTGTGGTATTAGTAGCACACATATAGCTTACAGCAGTTTCTGACTGGGGAGAAAACACAGCTACAGTATACTGTATGTGTGAAAATGATGGCTATCTGTGTGTGTGTACTGTTCAGAATGAGAATGTGCGCCCACACATATTTTCCAGAGTACATACAACTCTGCCAGTTATTTTAACTGCCCGTGTCTATGAGATCTGACTGGAAGGTTTCTGTATGAAGTGGCTGTGTGTCCATCTTACAACTAAGATAGAGCCTCAAAATCGCTGTTAAACTTCAAAGTATGTTTTGAAAGCTGATTTTCCAGGTCATTCCCACAACCTGTAAAAGTCTTTCCAAGCTCACTACTCATGACAGCTGTGTGTGATTCAGGGACTGCAGCCTCTGAATTTTGTATTTCTAGACTGAAAACACAAATGATTGATGATATTTTGCCCAAATCTGTTTGTATTGCACTGAAGGGCAGTAATAATTACTAATTTTAAGTCCCAAAACAATAAATATTTAAAGTAAATTATTGTGTACATCCTATGTAACTGACTTTGAATAGACAATGCCCTTAAAATTTTTCAAAAACATAAATTCAAACTCTAACATGCAGACTTTATCTGCCCCAACTCATTTAAACGGTTTCTTCCTCTTTCTTTATCATAGACAGCATAATAATAACCAAAATACTATGTGAACAGAAAAACAAAAAAGTCTCTTTCTCATGACCACGAGCAACTGTGTTGACCTGTGCACTGTGTGTGTATGTGTGTGTGTGTTTTAGTAAAGAGGACGTAGAGAAGTGCAAACAGAAGGACCTGCTGGAGCAGACCATGTCAGAGATGATCGGCGAGTTTCCTGCTTTGCATCAGACCATCGTGGCTGAAAGAGACATCTACCTCACGCACACGCTCCGTCAGGCCACGCGCTGTGTGGAGGCCCCCCCTAATGCCCAGAGTATGTATTACAGTGTTGGTAATCACATCACCTTTATATGTAAAATTTCAACAGCCTATTCCTATTCTTTCTTGCTTGACATGTATGTACATGATATGTATGTATGTACATATGTGTGTGTGTGTGAATATACATATATACACACACATATTTGTGTATATATGGGTTGATGTATGCATATACTGTATTTTCATTTTTTTTTTACGTTTACATTGAGAATTGAATGTAAAAATGGTTTGGATTTTTATTTTACTTTTTAAATTTATCTTCAGAATTTCACATCCTGTATTTAAAACACTTTAGACATGTCAGGCCTCTGTCTATATTTATCATCAAATTTGTTACTGAATACCATTAATGACAGCATGATTTGAATGCCATAGACACTGTTAATGGAAATGCTTAGTCATGCTGTATATAAAAGGGACATTTCACAACTGTATGTCATAGAAATAATGGGGCATTTCTGTCCCTGGTTTTATCAGCTTAAATGCAAACTTTATCATAGTGAAGCAACATGAATTCATGCCCTTTAAATCATAGTCCTTCACTGCATTTTGTTATGAATAATTTATGTATTATCTAAAAGAAGAAGACATTCAGTGCTTGTTTGCAGTTCATACTGAAATCTATCCTCAGTGTACTGGGTGATTTAATCCATTTAATACATTTGCTGCTTCCAATAATAAAATGAATTTATGTCTAGAAAAGAAACATTTTCACATGTTTTACTCACTAAACAGAAAATTACATCTGAACACCTTTGAATTCAAGTTTCTCTTTCACTAATCTTACACAAGCTTTAATTATCTCGTTGACTCCAGAAAACACACTTAAAAATAAAAGTCAACAAAACCATGTCATGGAGTCATCACTCATACAGACTATTAAATTAGTAAAATAAAATGACAGAAAACATCCAAAGGAAAAAAACAACAACCAGTGATGGACTCAGCTAATTGCCCATAGCCGTTATATTTGTCCAATCACCCAACCCTTATATTTATAGTTATAGAAATATATAGAATATGTGGTTATTGAAGTGTAAATTCTTTATCTAACAGAATATTTTATACTGTTTTTTTGTAGAAGTGCCTGCGGTGGTTGTGGGAGTTGTAGGGATGGGCCATGTTCCTGGCATTGAAAGAAACTGGGAGAAGCAGCTCAACATCAGTGAAATCATGAGGTAAGTTTGTCTTGCTTTGATCGGAGTCATTACAGAGTAATAGAAACATACTGTAACTCACAGCTGCTTCATGTGTCGTCTGTCTCTTCCTCAGTGTTGCACCTCCCTCACGTTTTGGCTGGGTCTTGTGCACGGTCATAAAGGGTGTCATGATGGGAATGCTCGGATACGCCTGCTACCGTGCTGGAGGAAGTTTAGGCAGAGCCATGCTGTCTTTACCTGCGGTCCAATCTTTGCTGGAGACTCTGCGGCCGACCCCTGCTTGACCCCACTGATCTTCTCTAAGCCATCAGTGACATGACCGTTGATCTATTTAAACAATGCATCTATCACCAATGGCCTTAAAACAGGAGGCGAGGCTGGAGGAAGGGTTTCACCAGCCCATACTATGAACTAACAAGGGGGTTTTAAGAGCCTCCTACCTCGTATTGATGTCCCTGTAGACGCAGCAGGGCCGTACTGCCAAAGAAACCATGACAGTACCCTTCGTTTTCTTTCATATTTTGTGCAAATCCTGCATTTTGTAAAGTTTACAAATGCCAATAATTCCTTTCCAATAGATTTACATGTCCCCCCACCATTCCTTTAAATGACGTACAGAGATTTTAAGTATCATCGGAATCATCTCCAGTCACCTGCCCTGACATGACTGAGCCATTTTCCGAGAGGCACACTTTTGCAGCGCTGTCTCCTTGTTCCTTCCTCCTTTTCTGGTGCCAACCAGCATTTTTGGTAAATGGCCCATTTCAAGTCCAGCACTTTATAAGAGACTGATAAAGTCTTGTTCTGTACATTCACATTATGGGAAGGGACTTAAAGCAAAACATCAAGTCAGTCATAACTATAATAAACAAATGACAAAATTATGATCCATGAACTATACAACGCCGATTGCAAAAGCACTGGAACGCTGTGTAAAACATGAATAAAAGAGAATGCAATCATTTGCAAATGAGCTCTGTTTACCAACAACAGTTTTACAAAGTGTTCCTTGCCCATCTTTGCTTGTGAACAACTCAACCTTTCGAGGATGCCCCTTTCATACCCAATCATGATACTGTCGCCTGTTACCAATTACAACTTTCCCAGTGATTTGTTGATCCTGTCCCAATTGTTGTTTTGAATCATGTTGCTGGCATCAAATTCAGAATGAGTGAATATTTACAAAATCAGTGAAGTTGATGAAGTAAAACTGGTTGTGTCCCGAATTCCGTATTTTGGGCTTTGACACTTAAGCAGTAGTTAACAGTGAATATTCGAAGTTTTGGTTCACCGGGATTCTCCGTTCAGCTGAATGCTCAGGTCTGAATTGAAGCATGATGTTCTCTCCTTTACTGGTGTGATTGAGAGGAATGTCAGGTACCCAAATATTTCCACATTTTAACATTGCAGTTTAAAAAGTGTTCATGGGAAACAGCCCAAGATAAAACATTAAATGTATTGTCTATGTACTGTTTTCAATTTGAGTAGGAGCGAAAAGGATTAGCAAATTTTCACATTATGTTATATTTATGTTTTACATTGTGTCCCCAGCTTTTTTGTTTGTTTGTGTGATTGGCTATATAAAAACCTTCAGTTTGTCTTTTTTCAGCTGAAAAGACAGAAAGGGGGGAGAAAGAGGGGATGACATGCTGCAAAGGTCCCAGACTGGACTTAAACCTGGGCTGCTGCAGTAAGGACTTAGCCTTAGTACACGGTACGCACGCTCTGCCAGGTGAGCTGCCAGGGGCCCCAACCTTCAGTTTTTATAAGTGGTGCACAGAGTGACCCTCGTGATCAAGGTAAAAAAAAAAAAAAAAAGTCAACAAATGTCTGAACTGAAAAGTTGACCATCATGTTCTTAGTTTTTGAAAAAGCTGATATTTTAAATGCATCTTCTTCAAAAGACAAAATCTATGTATTTCCCATGTGCACCATCCTGCCCACAGTAACAGACAAGTGCCTCATATCACAGCAGTAAGGGCTAATGGTGAACTAAGTGGACTGGAAAAATGTGTGTTATGCATCTTACACAGACTGTAACCAAAAGGTCAATGCAAGTTTCTAGTATTGTCTTTCTATAATTATGTGATAGGCGTATTTTATAAATACTGTTGCCCTAAATATAGACCATCTAGTTTGTGTTGTCTTGGCTTCAATTGAAACGCTACCATTGCCCCTTCATTATTATGGTCACTCACACATTCATTAGAGACCTGACGTGGAACAGGCTTAAATGTGCCTCAGAATGAGCAAAGCATTAATCTTGTCATTTGTATATTTGATTGTACCTCCACTATGAGGCACCCTCACTTATTGGCTTGAACTGGCTCCATCTCTGAGTAAGGGTTCATACTTGACAGAAAAATATGCATCTCCATGTGAAAGTCTTCACATGAGAACATCTGTCATTCAGCGCACCAGCTGTTTGTACTTTTATGATATATGCATCATCACTTGCTAGTCTGATTGTAAAATTGGGATTGAGATGATAAAAATGAAATTGTTTTGTGTCTCTTAAACTAAGGATTGAACTGGGTTGTAATGATTTCTCAGTGGTATTCCCATCAAGGGAAATGTGTTATTTGTTTTAGACTACTATGGAGGAACCTAACAGTTTCGATTGGTCAGAGTTGGGAGGTAAAGCCTTACACTGCTATCACTGCTGCCTTTGATCCTCAGTTTTCCTCCTCTGCTGAGGCACTGACCTGTATCCATAGTACAGAGCTTCTTATTGCACATTGGCTTCATGACATCTGTGGAACTGTGTGATGTGGGTTATTTGTCCTAAATTAATCTAAGAAGTTATTGATATAATGGTTCAAGGCTATAAATCAACATAATTTTCCAGGTATTTCCTTTTCTAAATTGAATTGGTTTTATGTAAAGTACTCAAATTTGATGTATTTATAAGAGATAATGTGTTAATTTGTCAAATGGTCCTGTGAACTAATATGGGACTAGAGTAAATGAAGCAGTGCCATTTCATCTTAGAAACGTAATTAAACCACTTGCAAGTTATTCATACATTAAACTAACTCAGATTAAGTGTCTTCCAATTGATAAAGTACTTCTCATGATTTTGTATGAGATAAAGATTTTGAGAAAGTGGAAAAAAGATGTAATCATGTCTCTCAGTCCCTCAGCAGTATAATACAAACATTGTGTCTGTTTCCCTCCCAAATCATTTCCAAAGGTTTCATCTGCTGTATGGTTGAGAATTGCCAAGAGAAACTGTATGAATGCCTGTGTTTGTTGTAAGATTTGTTTTTACCCCACACCCTTGTGTGGTTTTGTGATTGTTACCAAACCAAACATAAAATCCTAACTTCTGTAATGAGTTATTAAACCATTTTAAGTAAAGATGAACTCTGTTTGCCTCAAAGTTTCTTCTTTAACCCTGCTGCATTACATTACTGAATGATAATCAAGTTTCCAATGGAGCAGAGTCTAGTCATTTTATTGTATTAAAGTGATGCATGTATCTGTATATTTAAAATGATTTAAACAAACAGACTGGTCAATAGTCAATATATCATTATCAATCATCAGAGGCTATTAAATAAATCCCAAAATGATTAAATGAGACATTAAATATATAAATACATGTAAATAGAATTGTAAAAATATAGATATGAATAAATACATGTAAATAAGTGAGTCAATAATAGTTGAATAATTTTTTTATTTATTTAATGGGACTTAAAATAACTCAAATTAAATAAATAAATGCCAAATTTAACCATTTGACATTTATTTATTTCAATTGAATTGTGATATGGGAGTCTCCTGAATTAAATAAATGTGGAATTATGAAATAAAAGTCTGCAAAATAAACAAAAGTTGTCATTTATAGTCAATAAAAATCAAAATTATGTATTAAATTCTACTTACTCATTTCGATAGGTTTACAATTATGAACACATTTCTCGTCTCCTTTCTTTATTTCAGGATTATTTAATAGCCTTATTTATTTAATTAATAAATAAATATATATTGACTGAAGGGGCATTCCACAGATCTTAGTTTGACATTTATTTAATTTAATTCCGTCTGGTCTTGGTCTGTATGGTTTGTTTCTAGTCGGACCAATAATAATGTAACACCGTCTGTCTCGGAAACATCCGCTGTGTCCTGCAGGATTATGAAAGCATGACTAGCAGTGATCACATTATAACTGCGCCAGTGGAGATAAACAGCCAGATGGCCCTGGTTGAATGGCTTATTTAGGACCTCGGCTGGGACCGTCACGCATTTTCCTCCCCGGTGTGTCCGTGATCAGACTCCTCGGCTCGGTCGCGATGGACGACATGGGTCTGACGGTGAGTCGTTCTCCGCTCGAGCGGCTCGACTTCGACAACGCCGCCCTGAAGAAACTTCCCCTGGACCCGTCAGAGGAGCCGGGGGTTCGGCAGGTGAAAGGAGCTTGTTTCTCTCGGGTGAAGCCGACCCCGCTGACCAAGCCCCGGTTCGTGGCGGTGTCACATGCAGCCCTGGCGCTGCTGGGGCTCAGCGGAGACGAGGTCATGAACGACCCGCTCGGACCGGAGTATCTCAGCGGGTCCAAAGTTATGCCTGGGTCCGAGCCCGCTGCTCACTGCTACTGCGGCCACCAGTTCGGCCAGTTCGCCGGGCAGCTGGGCGACGGGGCGGCCTGCTACCTCGGGGAGGTCAAGGTGCCACCCGGCCAAGATCCCGAACTGCTGCGGGAGAACCCGAGCGGCCGCTGGGAGATTCAGGTGAAAGGAGCTGGACTGACTCCTTACTCCAGGTACGAGGGGGTGTTTTTGTATCAACTTGTGCTGGCAAGATCATTTTGCATGAGGACTTGCTTTTCACCACTGGTCCTTACCCGTTTATACTCAATATCAAACATTCTTAATTCTTTTATAACAGGCAAGAGGTGAAAAGTGAAACCCTGGAAAAATACATTTATTTCCTTTCTAAAGCTGTACAGATCATCTAAAAACCATAAGAGATGTGGTTAAAGAATAGCAGATGAGTTTTAGAGGGATTGTTAGGCTTCAATGCAGCTGAGATGTGCTGGAAGAAGTATTCTGATCTTTTACTCAAGTAAAACTAGCAATAATGCCAGTAAAAGTATTCTGTTACAAGTAAAAGTCCTGTATTTAAACTCTTAGTACTCAAAGTAACTTTATTTATTCTGTAGAATGGCATGTGGCTTGTTACTGAATAATAATTAATGAAGCATTAATGTAGTCATAATTTTATTACATCTAATAGAGGTGGGTCTAATTCAAAACACTTAATATACTGCTGGGTTTATATCAGAAGTTATTTTACAATATAGTATTAACCTATTCTGTAGAGTAACCAGGCACTAAAGCTGTTAAATAAATGCAGTAGAGTCAGAAAAACTGAAAAACAGAAATAAAAAACACAAAAGGTGACTATGAAAAACCAAAACAGCAACAAATTTAAAAATGAATGGAAGCAGACGTTTAAGTGGTTGGAATGAGACTCATCTGAGAACGTAATGTGCTGCTGTGTGTACTGCCAGCTTCCTCGACTAGTTAAGATGTTTAACTCATTTTTCAATGGAAACAATGCCTTCAGGAAACACCACATGACAATTCCTGGGAAAAGCGGACAACACAAGTGTCACAGCTAAGAAAGGCTGTATTGAGTTGCATTGAATTGCCTTTTCTTTATTGTTTTTACATAAGTTTACATCTGGGCCTCCAAAGAAGTACTTTGGCCACCAAATTTAGGGATTTGGTGGCCTAGTCCTTAAGAATATTAGTGCCTATTCCTGTTGTATTTAGTTACATTCCAACACTGTTCTTTGCATGATAAGGAAAATCTTTACTCTGTCCTTCATAGACAAGCTGACGGCCGTAAGGTCCTGCGCTCCAGCATCAGAGAGTTCCTGTGCAGCGAGGTGATGTTCTTCCTGGGTGTTCCCACCACCAGAGCCGGCTCCATCGTCACCTCTGACAGCAAGGTCGTACGAGATGTGTACTACAGCGGGAACCCTCGCCATGAGAGATGCTCCGTGGTCCTCCGTATTGCTCCCACCTTCCTTAGGTGAGCTTAAGTCTGCTGTGATTGCTTCTTGAGATGTACATGCAGGAGTTCTTCATCTCAGCTGTGCCCTCTCTGAGCAGGTTTGGATCCTTTGAGATCTTCAAGGAGGCCGATGAGTTCACAGGCCGCCGAGGTCCCAGCTACGGACGCGATGAGATCCGAGGTCAGATGATGGATTACGTCATTGAGATGTTTTATCCCGAGATCCAGCAGAACTACCAAGACAGGGTGGAGAGGAACGTGGCTTTCTTCAGAGAGGTCAGAGCACATGAGTACCACTCTCCTCCAACTCGTCCACATTCAGATCTCAGCTAGTGAAACCGCACTTGAGCAAGTAACCGTTTCGAGGTCTGGTGTTACAGTTTGATGCCAAGAACATTTGGATCCTCTTATCCTGTTAAGCTGCTGTAGATGGTTCAGTGGCTGCAATGTGCTGAGTCACTGTGGCCTGTGCTCAATATGAGACTAACAAGGCATCCAACTCTGTTTACAGACCTTTGACATCTTCCTCATCTAATTAGTCAGAAAACGTATCATCCAAACTGCCAGGGATTGTTTTCAGATTCGGATGTTTTTGTAAATACAGTACGACACTCTAATGTTGATTTCTGTCCTCTGTCTCCGTCTGTAGGTGATGCTCCGTACGGCTCGACTCGTAGCTCAGTGGCAGTGTGTCGGTTTCTGCCACGGAGTCCTGAACACAGACAACATGAGCATCCTGGGACTCACGCTCGACTATGGTCCATATGGCTTCATGGACAGGTCAGACACAAATGGTGTGAGAGATCCAATTCTGTTGGTCCTGTATGGTTATTTAAAGGGACAGCTCCCATTATTTGATGTAGGGTAGTATGAGATACCTAGCAGTCCACATGTGCCCAGTTAGGAGAAGCAGATGTACCAGCATGGAAGCTAAACAATAATAATAATAATTAAATGTAACTTTTTTTTAGAATATGTTCACTGCCTTACTTTGCCATTAGACAGCCTTTTCTGAATATTTTTCTTCCCCAACCAAACTCCATTGTTAAAATCTGTAATTTTACATTGCAGAACATGGGCTTTGTTGATCTTCCACTGCCTCAATCTTTTAGTTTGATTGTCTTATTGTGTGACTTTGATGTTTCAAAAAGAAAGTTAAGATTAAGCGAAGTCACACGAGAATAAACTAACTAACAGATTGAGGCAGCGGTAGACCAGCAACCCCCCTGCTCCACAAGGTAAAATTACAGGTTTTTTCCTATGGAGTTTAGTTGGTTTTAAGAGAGCCAAATTTGACTTGTATAATGGCAGTTTCAAGTCAGAAAAGTCTGTCTGATGGCAAAGTAAAGCACTGAAAATATTATAAATATAGCAGCCACTTAAACTGCTGACCCTGTTCATAGCACTTAATGTTTTAGCTTCAGTGCTGGTGCTCCTCTCTGCATCTCCAAACTGGAATTGTGCTGACCGGCATCTACTGTTGCTAATATATTGTCAATAAGTACAACCCCACTTCAAAAAAATCTGAACTACCCCTTTAATATATAGGTCAGTAATATAAGTCAAAAAGGCCTTTTTGTTTTATTGCAGCAGAAACAGTAATCATAATAAACATGCTGTGGGTATGATGTCTCCATCACTCATCATACTATAGAAAATAACTTTCCTTCTCCCACTCAGGTTTGATCCAGATTTCATTTGCAATGCCTCTGACAACTCCGGCCGGTACTCCTACCAGGCCCAGCCGGCTGTCTGCAGGTGGAACCTGGTGAAGCTAGCAGAGGCTCTTGCTCCAGAGCTGCCACCAGACCGGGCTGCAGCCGTCATGGATGAGTACCTGGATTTGTATAACGGCTTCTACCTGGAGAACATGAGGAAGAAGCTGGGCTTACTGAAGAAGAATGAGCCTGAGGATGAGATGCTGATCACTGAGCTGCTGCAGACCATGCACAACACAGGTGGGATGGGAGTGGGAGGGCTTTGTATATTGCCTAGTCTGATGAGAGAGCATTGAGTTTGAGGAAGAGAGTTTGAAAAGGCAAATTTATTCAGACAGTGCTAATCATTGGGGCAACATGACCCATCACACAGATTATTGTAAATTATCTGCCCCTCTCCTGCAGGTGCTGACTTCACCAACACCTTCCGCAGCTTGAGTCAGATTTCTTGTCCCACTGACGCAGAAAGTGAGACAGAAGAGGATATTGTCAAGAAAGCCACAGACCTCCTGCTGGAGCAGTGTGCCTCCTTAGAGGAGCTCAAGGCCGCCAACAAACCCACTATGGATCCACGGTGAGCTGCAAAATGTACAGACACACTATGTATGGTCTGTTTCATACCATTACAGAAATTAAATGCAAATGATACCCACTGTAGTTTTTAGGATGTAGGGTGAGGAATAAAAAACATAAATGGAGCTAGAGAAACCTAATTATGTGGACATGTTTGACCAAATCCAAGTTTCTTAAAGGTCTTTGTGCTGAAAAAGACACTTTGTATTGTGTCTTGAAACCAGGGGGCTAAATTTGAAACATTTGCTATGGATATTCATTGTTGCCAGAAAATGAATCCTACTGATTTTGGTGACATCATGCGCCTTTTCTGAACAAAAAAAAACATTAAATAGGATTGCCATCATATAATTATGCACATTCAAGCTCCTAAGGCAGACCTGAGCAAAACGGGCTCCGGGAGCCAGATATGAGGCCCCCAAGGCAATCATGGAATACCAAAAATTAAAAATCTAGCAAAGACAGTAAAGCATATTTTGCTTACAATTAAACGGTTATCAGACCTTTATTTTGAAAGGGGTCAGTCCTGTGTTCATTAGTGATGATAATGAACTATATCTTTTATATTATATTGTAACTTTATTCACTCAGTGCTGTACATCCATGTTGTTTATGTTATTCTTCTACTTTTGCTGCTACTGTTGTTGCAACCTGTATGCAGCATGCACAGTAAACTGTAAAACATCAGGGTTTTGACATTGCCAGCGTGGCCCACAATTCATCACAATTCAGGAAGTGTGACCAACAGATGTGCCCTGTATAGAACATTTCTGACCATTTTTTATTATTAGAGGTTTGGCTATTATGAGGATCTTATACAATTTGTGTCTGATCCACAGCAGCCTGATCATGTGGACCTCCATGAAAACTAATTACCCACCCTTGTAAGGGCATGTGATGTGCTGATGACCTGTCTTTTAGCACCACCCTCAGGACAAAATATGTATAACAAATGATAAAGAATAGCAAAATTATTTTCAGGCTGTCCAAAGCTTTTGCTTTGTTTGGTTTGATGCATATTGCAGACTCTTGGTCCCATGAGTGTGGCTTTATATTATTGGTCTTGGGTGTTCTGCACAAAAAATCAAAATATTATTACAATCGTAGTATGGCCAAGCGCAGTATCTATATTGGTGAAGCTGCAGTTAGAATGCAGTACTGTGGTTCTACAAAGATGCCCTGGACTACAAATATTGTTTTCCACATGTAAGAAACCAAAAAAATCACATCACAATCTTAATATTTGTTATAATAATTGCAATATGATCTCTTTTCACCAAGTCATGCAGCCTTAAATGGAGAGACTAACAATTGTATCTGGAAACAGGTGTAGTGCATCAGTTTAAAGCAAAATAAAGCAAAATTACTCAAATGTTTTTGTCATAGTTTAAAGTTATTATGGGGAGAGTGTTCATTCAGCTGACACGAAACAACATAAGCTTTCATGTGGAGTTGTGCTCCACCTGTACAGTGGGTTTACCTGAGCTTGTTTTTGCCGTCAGCTGTCTGATGCTGCTGGAAAAAGGAAATGGTTTTGGAGGGAGCAGTTAAACTGAACCAAAACAATTACAGTGGTGGGTTGTAAAACCAAAAGAAGGAGTTGAGAGAAGCTAAAAACTGCAGAGTCAGGATACAAAACTCTGTGGGTTTGTTACAACGAGTGACCCCACTCAGACTGATAGTCAATAATAGGTGCAACTTAAAGGTCTGAAATGCCGCTGATCCTCAACCCTACTTGAGCTGTTATACTTTTTGGGAGGAACGGTCTGTAGCCTGACTGCTCCAAATGGACAGTAGCATTGTCAAATGAACGGCTTATATCATCTTGTATCTGCAGCAGTCATATGTAACATCAAACTGCAACTGAAACAATGCTGAAGGAAATATAAAGTGTCATTACCGGTTGTGTTGTGTTGGTCTTTTTTGGAAGCCACACTGACTAAACCAGATGTGATAGGAGTAACACATTTAAGTAACACATTATCTGATGTCCTGCCTAATCTAATCTTTATATGTGACTGTAAACGTGGCCAGTAGAACAGAACGCCACATAAAGATAATCATGTATTTGTTTTGGTCACCACCATTACCTTATATGCCCCATAAAGTATCCAACAATAGTGGCTGGCTGCTCTGGCAGCACTGGTCTGCTGCTTCCTCCAACATACCAATAAAGGTTTTAACTGTTATGATTTCTGTCTGCTGTTGACAGTGAGCTGGCGATGCTGCTCTCCATGGCTCAGAGCAACTCAGCGCTCTTCCAGATGATCTCAGACAGGGCGACAATCGCGAGACAGTTAGACAGACTCAGCAAACTGAAAGACCTGATGGAGACCAGCCAGGAGGAGCTGAAAACCAAACAAGCGGAGGACTGGAGCCGCTGGATCACACGCTATAGGTGAGATATGTCGGGGAAAAAATAAATAGGCAGATAGAGGGAAAGACAACAGAGGAGGGTGGAGGAACTCCACAGGCAAGATAAGAGATTCTCTTGGTTGGTGATGGGTGGAAGCGTGAATGATAAAAGGGGCGGACAAAGAGAAAGAGGAGGAAATGGGGTGTTGAGTCTGAAACAGCTCTGTTACTGTATATCGCTGACTGAGTAATTTGTGTTATCACTGCTGCAGGAAGCGTCTGGCTCTGGAGCTGGAAGGCCAGAGCGACGTGCAGGCCGTTCAGGAGGAGAGGGTGAGGGTGATGGACGACACCAACCCTCGTGTGATCCTCAGGAACTACATTGCCCAGAATGCAATTGAGGCGGCTGAGAGTGGAGACTTCTCTGAGGTATGATCTACTATGATGCTCTTGTCATTTTGTTTGAAAACCTTACATTTTACACAATTGAAGGTCGGTTCACCACAACCTTGCGTTAGCTTAGACCAGGCCTCTTCAATTGGTGGCTTGTGGGCCGATTTCGGCCCTTTAAGAACCTCCATCCAGCCCTTTGATCATTTATAAATATTAAAAAAGTATATCATTGTGATGGAATTTAAATAACCTGCTGTCATTTATAGATTCCAAAAATATTGGGATGCTAACGTAAATACAAACAGAATGTAATGTTTTGCAAATCCTTTTCTCCCTACATTCAATTGAATACAAGACAAGCACAAGATATTTAATGCTCAAACAAAAAAAAAATTATATTTTTGTAAATATACACTCATTTTGAATTTGATGCCTGCAGCATGTTTCAGCATGACAACAGTAGCAATAAAAGATTGTGAAAGTTGTGAAATGCTCAAAAAACACCTATTTTGAACATAACAGGTGATAGTATCATGATTTTGTATGAAAGGGGCTTCCTGGAAGCGTCAGTCATTCTCAGGCACTGAAAATCCTGATTGTATAAAGGATATTTCTGAATGAGCTTGGAAGCACTTTTTAAAACCAATGTGTAGCAAATGGACCAGCATTTTTTAATGCACAATCGCTTTTCACCATCTGTGATCCATAATATCATTAAAAGATTAAGAGAATCCAGAGAAATCTCTGCAGGCTGAAAACTAACATTGAACACCTGTGACCTTTGACCTCTCAGGCGACACAGCATTAAAAACCAGCATGACTGTATAAAGAATATTACTCGCCTGCAGTCCAGACATGTCGCCAATTGAAAATGTTTGCTGCATTATGCAGCTTTAAATACAACAACAGAGACCCTGGTCTTCAGTTCCCAACCGTTTACTGCGTGTCTTGTTTCAAGAAAAGCTGATGTAACTCAGTGGTAAATGCACCCTTGTCACAACTTTTTTGGAAACTGTTGCAAAGGCATTAAATTCAGAATGAGTGTATATTTGCGCAAAAAATCCAAAAAAAAACGGTATTTTCAATTTTCAGTTTGGAAAAATAATTCTAATCTTACAAAACAGGACACGATTTTTGTGTCAGGAGTAATTTCAAAACAGCAAAATAAACTTTATCTTGTGTGGCATTGTATCACATCTGTGACTGTATTTTTGCTTCTCCCACCTATAATATAAGCAATAAATAATGGATCACAAAAAAATGAAACGAAAACAGCAAAACAAAGATTAGAGTGCAGTTTCCATTTTGCTCACTTCAGTTTCAGTGTTTCACTTTCAGGTTTTTTTTACCTGCTCTCACTTCCTGTCTGTGCTGCAGGTCCAGCGGGTCCTCAAAGTTCTGGAGAAGCCTTTCTCTTCACAGCCAGGGCTGGAGCTCCCTGTCTGGGTGGGCGGCGGAAGTGAGGCTGCCCAATGGGGGGAGAGGGATGAAGGAGAGGAGCAACAGCAAGAAGCAGCATCTACATCTACATCTACATCTACAGCCAGAAATCCTGTTCCCTATGACAGCAAGCCGCCAGCTTGGGCCAATGAAATCTGTGTCACATGATCTTCGTAATAACTTCCTTGACTGTTCCTGCTTAAAATGATAAGAGAGTTTATTCATCTTACCTTTTATGTCCGCCCCGTCTTTTCCAATCACTGTACACAACTCTCTATTATTTTGGCAGGCTGCGTCAGGGAAGTTAGCATGAGGGACAACACCCCATAAGCCGACCTGGTGAACCAAAGCAGACAGGGAGAAAGTTGAGTTTGGTTTATATGAACACAGAACTACAAATATGGTGTTTCTATTCCATCCTGAGCGGTGCCTGATTTTGGGTCCAAGACTGATATTAGGGAGTAATAAAAAAATCGGCAGATGCTATTTGCACCTGGGCTGGAATAACCAATATGGCTATTTGCATGGCTGACACAAACCATTATCTTTTCCTAAATTTAACCAAGTAGTTTTGCCGGCTAAAGTTAACAGAGCTGCAACTGAAAACTGAAAATAATATTTTTTAAAAAACTATAAATAATCAGTTCACACTAAAACCTAACTGTCTTGACCCATTCATCTACCACAACCTTTTGTTTGCAGTGAATTGATCATTTTTTATAGCTAAACCAAGGGGGTCAGGTGTAAATAGCCTAATAGTTGCTGTGTGCCTATTCTCACTCAGGTGCAAAAAGACACTGAAAAAATTTTGACATAAATATATTGGCTGATATTCTTAATTTATATACTGCATATAAAGTACAAAATGACATCAGGGCACTGAAACAGTAAACTTAACTGGTATTTTTTTAATAATTGAATGAATAAATGACTAAAAATAAAAATGTAAAAATATAACTGATAGATGTGGGGATGAACAGGCCACCTGTAAATTCATTGCAGCACTTTTTTAAAGATGGATGCCCCTGAATGCAGGATGTATTTAAAAAAGAAAAGAAAGTATGAAAGATATCTGGCCTACAATGAAAAAAAAAAATGCATAAAAATACAGCCAAACAAATTAAATAATAAAAAAAACGGACTTTTCTGTACAAAAAGCCCCTCAGCTGGTTTCCTGTCTGCTTGGTGTTTGACCAGCTATTAATGACGACTCAGACAACAAGTCCTATGGTGATCTGTCTGATTCTGATGAACTGTGGGGTGTTACCTCACCATATACCAAATACTATGATGTGTGAGTGTGTGTGTGTGTGAGGAAGAGATGATATTGATCTAGGGCATGTGTGTGGGTGAAAGTGAAACTTGATCCAATGAGCCGCAGTAGATAAACACGCACAATATTATCCTCCTATAATAAAAACCTTTTGCCACTGTCACAGCACCACTTTTTAGGCACAGAGCCACTAACATAATTCACCTTTTTTTGTTTTATCTCGTGTGTTCAGCAAGCACTGAAATGAAACTGCAGTGTAGAGTGAAGCAAAGGGAAAATGGGAACTGCATGTTATATTTGACTGCTTTAGTCAGGACCATGCAAACATCTTTGGGGAAGTGTGTTGTAGACTGTGCCACAAATGTGATGCTGCCAGGCATGAGTCTGTAAAAAGGGGAAAAACCTTCACCGCCATTCATGAATTTGAATGAAATGTTGAGCTTCTGCACTGATCACAACTTGCTCTATTTGAACCAGGGTAAATCTGCTGGTTTGCTGAATGAATTTAGATTTGTTTAAACAGGGTTCTCACAGGTGCTGCGACCACATTTTAAAGGAATGTTTTCAAGGTTTAAAAAGGGGTTGGATTTTGGATAAAGTGCTTGAAACTGTAATTGCATTTCTTTAGTAATAAATTGCTCTCTGACTGAAAAGTTTGCTTTTCAGATAAAGAAATGGAATACACTGGAGAGAAAATTTTACTTTTTGGATACAATGAAGATGACTCCACTCGATCCTCACTTGCCACTGTGCACTTGTGGGTTTGAGCTGTCAGTCTTTGTTGATGTGTGACTCCTGATCACTGAGCAGTGGACAGGAGGATAACATTTCAATGAATGTTTGCTTGAAAACAAAATAAACATTTTTTTTTTTTATTGAAAATGATCCTAATGAAATTGAAGGCATTTTTTAATTAATGGTTTTAGTGATTAATGTTGGCTCAGTCACATTATATTGGATGCAAAGTCTACTCACAAACAAGTGACACATGGTTTTCTTTAATTCATCACTCTTCTGTAGAATTCAATCAGAAATCATAACTTTGGTTGTTTCTAACACAATAACATCTGATTTAATGTGACTTGCAGATCATTTTGAGAATATACAGCATATAGAAATATGCCATTTGCCACAGATGTGAGGGACTTAAAACTGCACCTTGAAATGTTTGAAAAGTGAATTTGTCTTTGGAAAAGGTGTAGGAACCCTGTTTAAATTAAACTTGGAAAGTTGGGCTTCCACACAGAAATATCACATAAATGTACATGAAATGAGATTACTTTTCAGAGTTTTATTTTCCTTTATGAATATGAAATATATGGTTGAGTTCTTCTTAAGTTGTAGCTTTTAATAAATTGAGCTTTCAATAAACATAGTGTGCTTCTCATTTGGTGCCAGATGCATTCCTACCACAGCTGTCATCATTTCTCCACCTGTGTTACATAACATTTTAATTGCTGTTGCCATTAGATTGCTCCATAGTGATAAAGGCACATAGAGTTTTAATATTTCTATCACTTTCACGTATAGACAGCTTTATTTATAATACCACGGTTTCCTTGTTATTTTTCCTGTGCGCATGAACCAGTCGAATATTTCTTGAACCACGTAGAACTTGTCAACACCTCGGGGCGTCAGTTACGTTCGTGTCCCAGCAAGTCTCAAACATTTACTTACAGCAGTCCTGCGCCAAGCAGCCCAGCACGGAGGAGCACAGCCTACAGGGGGTTGCCAGATATCGCCGACTTTCAGGTTGCTATCCAAATAGTGCGCACTCACCGACGCACTTCACAGTCATGTTGTCAGCCCGGTCTCGTGTTACTCACATTCCAGTCTCCTTTTCACCTTTAATTGCAGGCCTCCAGCAGCGCTCGGGAGTGGCTTTCGGTGACCTCAGGGTGCGCCCTGAGCGGCTGACACGCAGAGCTGCGCACTGATCGAGGGTGAGAGCATAGGTGGGATCTGACTGGGACAATGGGTGTGTAGCGACGGAAGAGACAAATCAATCAAAGACGAACCTCTCCTGGACTTTTTTTTTTATTTGATTTTAGGATGTCTAAACGAGTCAGACCGGGATATTACCGCCAAGACGTCAACAAAACGTCATGGGAAGTACCGGAGCGGTACCGGGATCTGAAGCAGGTGGGGACCGGCGCGTACGGGACGGTCTGGTAAGTAAATCCTGGGTGAAGCTGTAGCCCTGATCGCGCTGCTGGTTAATGTGGAGCTTGATAACAAAGAAACAGATGGTGCCAAACAGGCAGCCGCGCAGCGCTGTGCCACAGCCGAACAAAAGAAAAAGTCTGTGCGCTCCGCCGTGTGAACACATGCTGCTTCACTTCCTTATATGATGGAGACACTTGCACACCGCAACCATCCTGATATCTTTACCGATCTCGTAGATTATTGAATTATGAGGAGCGCACGGCTGCTTCAGAGTGAGATCTGCGCGCTCACACAAGTTTACTGACACACAACAATGAAAAGCAGCTTTTGAGGAACATTTGTGCGTCTCGCCTCATGCGGCCCCTTTGTTATCAATGATTAACAGTGTGGGCGGCTGCTGAACTGCTGCGACTCACTCAGTGCAGCTTAATAAGACATGAACAATATGAGCGTGTAAAATACAAGCTGGAGATGGGGACGCCTGCTACAGACCGATCGTGTGTGTGTGCGTGCGTGTGTATGTGTGTGTGTAAACACAGGTTTGGGCTTATAGTCAACATTCCTATATTTATCAGTTTTGCATCAATATAGCATGGATGACTGTTTGTGCTCTCACAAAATATCAACACAATGAGATTTTTCACAAATAATCATCAGTAATGTGGATATCATGACTAAGTGGGTAGAGGCAAACAATAGATCAGTTAAAATAGTCTTTAAGTTTAGAAAATGACACCACTTTACTGTAATGCAGCCCTCTAAACCAGGAAATGACAATGTGCCCTATCACAATATAATGATAACAGCAACTGGGTGGGATTTTATGGCACAATACTAAACTGGTTTGAATCCTTGTTAATTACACATCTGAGCAGACAAACACGACCTGTGGGGTTCCTCAAGGCTCCATTCTGGGGCCTCTTCTGATCTACATGCTCCTCCTGCTCAGATTATGGAAAATAACAAAATATGTTACCATAAGTCTGCAGATGACACACAAATTTACATAAACATCCCATACAAGCACTCAGTAGTTGTATTGAACAAATCAGCAATTGGATCGACAATTGAATGTGCGATTTTTTTTTTCAATTAAACAAAGATAAAACTAAAGTAATTTTCTGTCAACCCGCTGACACCAGAATAATTTATCAAATGACTTATGTCTCAGCACTAACAGTGTCTTTACAGGTCTGTCTAAAAAACTGATCAGATAGCTGCAGTTGTTTCAGAACGCTGCTGCTTGTGTCCAAACTAACACCAGAAAAATGGATCACATCACTTCAGTTCTGAAGTCTTCACACTGGCTTTCTGTTTCCCAAATGAAATGCTGCTGTTGGTTTATAAAGAAGGATTTGGGGCCAAAATACAGTACAGTTCTAATCTGCTGCTAAGTTCCTCTCAGATTGTTTGGGAAAGGTCTACTTTTTATCCTCATAGTCAAAACAGAACATGGAAAGGCAGCATTTAGTTTTTATGCACCAGATATCTGGAACAAGCTCCCAGAAATCTGCAGGTCCACTGCAACCCTCAGTTTTTTTAAATAAAGGCTGAAGTATTTTCTGTTTGCCTCTGCCATTTATTAAATCACATCTGATGCGTTCCATTTCCTGTCTGATCTGATTTTATTTTATATTTAAGTCTTTAAACTGTTGAAATGTCTTTTTATATTGTCTTGATCCCTTTTATGTTTTATGTAAAGCACTTTCACTTGTCTTGTTGTTGAAATGTGTTATACAAATAAAGTTGCCTTGCCCAGTCTCATATTATCAATGTAATATTGATATATAACTCAGTCCTAGATTTACATAGTGTCAGATCAGAGAAGGGATGTCCTATCATTTCCCTTCTCGGACTAGATTATTGTTTCCTCCTTCCTCCTGTTCTTAGGAAGATGTTGGCTGTGTATTTTGTCTGACCCATTATGTTATATTCTTGTCCTCAGCTCAGCGGTGGATTCCAGAACAGGAACCAAAGTGGCCATCAAGAAGCTCTACAGACCCTTCCAGTCTGAGCTCTTTGCCAAGCGGGCCTACAGGGAGCTGAGGCTTCTCAAACACATGAAACATGAAAATGTGAGACGCAGCATGATCAGTACATGGTGAAGTGGGGTGACGTAAAATAGGATGGTTCTCACTTGGTCCACATTTGAGACACTCTCAACAGCAAAAGTTTGGGCTGCAGCTAATGATTATTTTCATTACTGATTAATCTGCTGATTATTTGCGCGATTAATCAATTAATCATCTAGTTTATAAACAAATAAAATAAGATGGAACCAGCAAATGTTTGATGTTTGTGCTTGAAAATGACTGAAATGATTAATCATTTATTAAGATAGTTGACAATTCATATTCCTTTAATCAACTAATTGATTAAACAACTAACCATTGTTGCTCTAATCTAATCTGGAACACTCTTTAGTCTTTTTTAGCAATTGTCACTAAAAATATATTTTAAAGGCATACTATTTCCTGTATTCATTTTTCAAAAGACTATTGTTGTGGTGTATCCTCTTATATTGCTTATATTGTCTCTGGTAAGGTCCTCCTCCATAGGTGGTGCCATTGCAATTGGTCCTAAACCAAATGTTTTATAGTTCAGAAAACCTAAGCTTACCCCTGTACCACCTGAAAATCAGTGGGGGTTTTTTCTGCTTTGACATCATGGTTACATACACATGGTTAAAAATATGGACTCAGTACACATCAGGTTGGAGAAGTAAAAGTCCCCTCAGGATTTTGCAGGCTTTATTTTGAGAGTGTTGCAGCCTAAATGTCTGATTCACAGCAGTTTTTCTAAAAATAATTATGGTACATGCTCTTGGAGCTCAAACTCAGTCACAGCAGCAAGCAAAAAGTTATAAAATGTAAAACTGCTGTTCAAATTGAAAGATTACCTCCACCTGTGTCATGTATTGTATTTTTCTGTCTGCAGGTGATCGGCCTGTTAGATGTGTTTACTGCTGACCTCTCCCTGGACATATTCCATGACTTGTAAGTGCACTTAATTAACCTATATGTTACCTATGCACGCAGCTTTTGGCAAAATTATTTCAAAGTTGCATCCAGTTGTAAACTCTCCTGCTCATAATGTTTCCTTCTTCCTCTAGTTATCTGGTGATGCCCTTCATGGGGACAGATCTGGGGAAGCTGATGAAGCTGCAGAGGCTATCAGAAGAAAAGATTCAGTATTTGGTTTATCAGATGCTCAAAGGCCTTAAGGTGGAGAACCCTACTCTGATCATGCATTGTGGAAAAGTTATTACTTTCCTTATTTGTTCTGTTGATTAAATTCCTGTTGTATTCTTTTGTTACAGTATATCCATTCTGCTGGTATAATTCACAGGGTAAGTTGTCTTATACATATATATATGTGTGTTTGTGTGAGATAAAGATTGTGCCCACACATTGTTATCTAGCTGTAAAGGGAGTTGCTGTTTCCTGTTCTAATATTTTTTATTGCACTGTCATGACTGAATCTTAGTTTTCCACTGTATTTACAGTCATAGTCTTTTCATATTGATTCTTGCAGGACCTCAAACCAGGAAATCTTGCCATCAACCAAGACTGTGAGCTCAAGGTACAGAAGTACACACTCTGATAACACAAATAAACACAACACATCATGTGTCTTCATTCCTAGATATTTAATTCAATTTTAAAAATATAAATGCATTGCCTGAAATTTCATTGCCTATTGTAAATTTTTTTAAACTTCTGTTTATTGTTTTTGTGTTTGTTTGTTTGTTTTTTTTAATACAGTTACATATCTTATATATCCTTAATACATATATATTTATTTGTGCAATGAAAAAAAAACAATAAAATTAAGTACATGGAAAAAGAAAACAAAAACAAACAATCAAAAAAGAGAAGTCACAGATACTACAGTAAATAAACGTTTAAAATGTTTTGAATTACCATTCATGGGTTTGTCTTATTAAAATAGTCTAGAAAAGGTTGCCATATAAAATAAACATTTATCTTTCAACTTAATAAAGTTTTCTCATTTTAAGAGCACATCTCTCACCAGTTTTAAGTGTTTTTTCTGTTTCTGATTTAGTCTTCATGCTACAATTTGTCGCTTAATATCTCATATTGTATTGACTGTTTGGCAATCTGTCGTAGCTGCTCTCACTCCAAACTGCCAGTATTCGGTTTGGTTTGAGGTGTTTATCTAGACCCACAAACATAGTTTAGAATATTTTAGTCCAAGTCCTGAAGCCAGTTTTACATTTTTAATCGTAAATATGAGTGTGGTTTACATTTTGTTGTGTCTAACGTCACTGTGTTTCATTTCTTGTTCTGTCAGATTTTGGACTTTGGTTTGGCACGGCAGGCAGACAGTGAGATGACGGGGTACGTGGTGACTCGCTGGTACAGAGCCCCAGAGGTCATCCTCAGCTGGATGCACTACACTCAGACTGGTAATGACAAACTAATTAAAGGAGCTTTCACACTGTCATCTTTCATTGCTGTGTCATGTTCAGCACGGCCCATTAGCACTAAATCCTCATGATATCTTACGATGTAGCATGAATTATTTGTTTAAGTGTACTCAACTGCCCGCAACTCAGGGCTTCTGCTTCAGCGAGTCATTTACTAGATTTCTCAGAATGACCTTTACAAACTCCTCCAGTGGACAGGTAGAGTCTTGTTGCTTTGGTGCTTTCTCTGAAGATCTCTTGCATGTCATGTTTTTGCTGAACGTTCTGGCCCGCTGAGACTGCAGTCAGTGGAGCTTCTAGTGTTTTTTCCTCTTCTATGAAAGACATGTCTGTATGATTGTGAATTGTGAGTCTAAACAGCAGCTAAAAACTCCACACGCAAATTTACTGGAAAAATACACCTCATAACTATGAAATGGGCCAAAAAAAAATTTTGGGTGACATTTTCTATGAAGGTCATGTCCATGACGCATAATAATCACACTCATAAAACATTATAACACATAAATAAGGCTTTATAAAATTTGTCATAAATGTTTAGAATCACACATGGCAATTTCTAACAATGTTATAAGTATTATCAGTGATAGACATAGTACTTAAGTTCATGTATAATTTCAGGACTCAAAATGCTTTATACCTCCATGTCAAAGAGACAGTTATGACAACTCATAGAGAACTGCTCTGACGCATCGTAAGAGATTATAAAGTATAAGTTTCTAAATTGTATTAATGTTTTATAAAAAATCGATATTACAGCATAGCACGACTTTGTGAGCTTTAAGTGGCAACACTGTATAAGGTTATTGGAAATTATATGATATTATAACACAGTTATGAGGACTTATGAACAGTATCTGCCAGCAGCAAGTAAAGTCAAAAACTGATCAAAGCCATGTCATGTCTGGATTTTCCAAAACACACAACTTCACATTTTAATTGAAATAGACCATGACAGCATCACACCAAATACTGTGGCCAGTGGTACTATACAATTTCTATTAACCTTATACAGTGCTGTCACTCTAATTAATGCTCACAAAGTCATGATGTAGCATATTATTGATGTTTATAAGATATTATTCCATTTCAGAAACTTAGAATTAATAATCTCTTATGATACATGAGAGCAGTTCTCTGTGTGTCTTTAGTTATGGTAGTTATAATGTGCTGTGTAATCCAGGTCTCAGATTCTTCTTTCAAACACTGATGTCACCACCTTTAATATTTATAACCCATCTCATAGGTTGTAGTGCATCATTATAAAAAGTTATAAAAGTTTTTATAAAGCTTTATGAATGTATTTTAATGTCTTATGAATGTGACCTTGATAGAGAGTGTTACCACATTTTTTAAAAACCAAGTCGAGCCGTGTTTTTTGTCCAAGTGTTAGGATGTGGTGTTAAAAACAGATGGTAATAATCAGTGTTATCCACTAGGTGGTGAACTTTTTACACCTTACTTTACCCTGTATTTCAGGTGTTATTGAATACATCTTTTGCTGCGGTTCATTGATCTAAAATTCCTTACAAGTGTAAATTCTTTAAGATGGTAACAGAAATACTGATGTGTTTTGTTTTCTGCTTCTTCCTCAGTGGACATTTGGTCTGTAGGCTGCATCATGGCAGAGATGTTGCAAGGAAAACCTCTTTTTAAAGGCAGCGACCGTATCCTTTTACTTCACTGGCCTGCTTCCACAGACATCTTACAGACATTCATGGAGCTAGAAGAGAGAAACGTAGTGTTTTGCAAGGCATCATCAGACTAACCATAGACCATCCATCTCCAAATTGAAGAATGCCGCAACCGAATTTGAAATTTGAAAATCCTCTGAGGCCCACCCAACCCCTTTATCACAACTCTGATCAACACACAAGACTAATTGTGCCACTGACAAGATATAAGATATGTTCCACTGTTGTGACAGATCACCAAATACAGTGTAACACCTATTATACTCGGTCAGATAAGTGGAGAATAACACATATTTATTAATTTTCATGACCTCTCAAAGGCCACCTGCAGGACCTTCACAGACCACCCCTGGACCACGGCCCACACTTTAGAGTGGGATAGACCAACAACCAATCGGAGCAACGAAACATGTGACAAAGGCAGTGCTTGGTCCATTTTCAAGCAGGCCATAGAATAGCAGCCACCTGTTTACAACCTTATTCATATCACAGATCTACAGTACACAAGAAAGTTTCCTAAAACATTTTAGGCAAGAGATAGGCAATGTAATGATAGAATCTTGATCTATATTTGAGTTTGATATTTGAGTTTTATTACAGTTTGATCTCAGTTTCATCAGCCTGAGGCATTGCACTGGACAGACCCGCTGACTGATGCAGTGATTGAGACCTACAGCCAATCAGTGGTGAATAAGTGGTGTTACATTCAAGTTTATTTTTTTTTCTATGCATTTATGTAAAATATATCTATGGGTGACGCTCAATCATCAAATAAAACAAGCCCAATATTAGATAAATGGTTGCGACTGGCCCGACCAGATCCAAGGCTGAAATCCTGTCTTAATGGAAAGATGGCCGGATGTACCTGCATGAGCAAATGAAAACTGTGTTTTTGCATAATCAATGTAGAATTTCACCATTTTTGCTCCTGATTTATTTGAGAGAATTATCCTCTGTATGTGACGTATCACATTTGACCCTTGACCCCTGGTACTCAGACCTGGATCAGCTTACTGAGATCATGAAGACCACAGGAACACCAGCTCAGGAATTTATATCAAAACTAGAATCTGAGGATGTGAGTTCCAAACATGTAATGCATACAAGAATTTAAATATACACTTCCTGATTTAGTTGGGGCAGCCAATTCTGCCCCCAAAGAGATTAAGGAAGTGGAGGAATAATTGGGCAAAATCCACATGTATATCTTTAAGTTCATGTGCATGGAAACATTGATTTGTGTCACATTAAATATTAATTTCTTCTCAGGCCAAAAGCTACATCAAAAGTCTTCCAAAAGTGGAAAAGAAAGACCTTCACAAGGTGTTTTCCACAGCTAATCCACAAGGTAGGATGTGCTCAGCCTTTTAATTTCATCTGTTTTCGGTTGAACAGTCAGACTGTGATTTGATTTTCTTGTTTCTGCTCTGTCCACAGCTGTGTCTGTGCTGGAGCGCATGTTATTGCTAGATCCAGAGAGCAGGGTAACTGCTGCGGAGGCTCTCACGCTGCCTTACTTCGCCGAGTTCAGAGAACCAGAGGAAGAGACAGAAGCGCAGCCGTATGACCAAACACTAGACAACACAGACCTGCCGCTGAGCCAGTGGAAACGTAAGGACGGAGGGAGGGGCTGATAGACTGATTATGCTGCAAGAAAAGATCAGTTGAGGATGGAGGCCTAACAGGAAAGGAGGAAGACAATATGAGCTGTTTTATTGATCAGTGTCCTGCTGTGCTTCTTTTTTTAGGTCACACCTTTACAGAGATCTTGACGTTCCAACCAGTTGTGCCAGAATCCAAGGAAACCTCACTGTAAGACACAAAGAGTTGACTGCGGAGCCTGTGGGCCAGAACAAACTAACTTTTTATTTTGATCTCAACTGGGAAAACTCTTTGACACAAAGCTTAATGAATGCCCCTGGATCCAATTTATGATTCTCTTACAAGTGCAAGCTTGTGTTTTGGACCTTCCAGTCGTGGGTTTGTCTTTGTCTTTCAACATCATGTTGCTCCAGAAGCTTAATTGCTTCCTGACTCGAGCTTCAGACCTTTTCCAGCACGCTCTACAGTGCTGAGGATGCTAGCTCAGTGGCTGTACATCAGGTAATAATATTGTTTGATGAGTGACTCAGTCATAAAGGAATTTTGCGTTGAATTATTTGAGTTATTTGTCCGAGTGGTACAGACATGTTGTAGAAGTTCTTTACCAAATGCATCAATACCTACGAGCTGGTATGAAGTATAAACCAAGAAATGGCGAAATAAATGTTGCAGTCAAACTAATGCTGAAATTCTTGACAGATCCTTGCAAAATTCATTGGTTAAAGGGATAGTTCGTATTATTTGAAGTGTGGATTTATGAGCTACTTCTCCACAGTCAGTATATCACCTACAGTAGATGGCAGGCGGCATGCCCCAGTTTGGAGAAGCAGCAGTAGTACCAATGTAGAAAGCTAAGCAATGGACTGCTGTGCACAGGGTCAGTAGCATAACGTATTATAACCACCTAAAAAACATGTATGCTTTATTTAGAGTATTATCACTGCTTTACTTTGCTGTCAGACAGCCTTTTCTGACAGGAAACTGCAGTTATATAAGCTAAATATCACTCTGTCCAAATCAACCTGACCCTCTCCACAGCAGTACATTGCTTATCTTCCATGCTGGTACTCTTCTCTGCTTCTCCAAAGTTGGGGCGTGCTGACTTCCATCTACTGTACTTAATACACACTGATTGTCCATAAGTACCTCATACACCCCTTTTCAAATAATCCAAACTATTCACTATCAGTGGTATAAGCATAATTTAAAGGCAATATATCCAGGACAATCCATCATCAAGCAAAAAGAAACCTTATTTAAATATTGAGAATTACATCAGTGGTCTTTTTTATGTAATATATTGTTTTGTGAAGTAGTTTCCCCGCTCTGACACCATGTTCTATACATTTGTATGGAATTACTGGAGTGTCCTTGAGTGTGTGTGTGTATGTGTGTGTGTGTGTGTGTGTGTGTGTGTGTGTGTGTGTGTGTGTGTGTGTGTGTGTGTGTGTGTGTGTGTGTGTGTGTATAGTCTACATGTCTGCTCTGACCTCGTTATTTCTCCCAGTGGCCTTCAGATAACAACAAAACAAAAATACAACCGAGCTGCAGATCATACAAAATCCATCCCAGCTGCAGGTTGTGCACAAACATTTAACATAAATTCATACCAAAAACAAATCAGTGTCTTACATCCTGTTATGTTGTGTGTTTTTAAACAGAAAGTAGCACAAATACATTGTTTGTATTAATGTTTTGTAAAAACCACTCGTGCATTTTTATGATTAAAGATTCTCTTTGAAAATGATGCATATGTTGTATGCATGTATGTTTTTTAGTTTTCTCCCAACCGTACTTGTTAAAGTGTTAAACTGTGGATTATGGCTCATCATATACAGATTGAGTGAGTGAAAGTTGTAGTGCTACATTTTTAAGATAGACATAGACTATACAAAGAAAACAAGATGAAATGTAAAGAATTTGACAAAACAATGAAAAAGGGGTGCAGGTGTTAATCAAAAATATTCTGTATAAAATTTCATGCAGGTAGTTTGTGGTTTTATAAGAACACAGGTGTGAAACCATCACATATCTAGATTGGATGTACAAAAAATACAGCAGATTTCCTGCAGCACTGATGCAACCAGCAGCATATTTTGTTAGATCCTGACCTTAAATGCCCCCAGTTGGTGACGCAGGATTTCTGTTGGAAGTTGTAGTTTCTGAGCCTAAACTGTGATAAAACATACCATGACTAATGATAAAGTGACATTTATAGCAGAGTTTCCCTTTAAATGACAAGATTGCATATTTTGTATTATTATCCAAATCTGTTGTGCAGCCAGTAAAGCAAACGAGCACATTTCAGTTTTGTGTTGTTCATGTAAATCAACACTAGGTGGCAGTATAGAAACAGGTCACGGCCATACTGCATTTGCAGCTCATGAGATTTTAATGTTGGTTGTTCCTCTACTTTGGTCTGTAGACTGCAATATCTTGACAAATATTGGATGGATTTCCATGTAATTTGCTACAGACATTCAGAGGGCCCAGATGACAAATTCTAATGTCTTTGTTGATCCTCTGACTTCTCATCTAACACCACCGGCAAGTTTTTAATTTACAGTGAAATATTTCAAAATCCAGTCGTCTGGACTGGTACATTTGTTTAAGACATTCATGGTTTTTGCCCAGTGTGTCCTAACTTGACCCTCAGACTTTTCCTCTGGTGCCATCATCAGGTAAAAAAAAATTAATTTACCCAAAACTTTGGTTTGTGACCAACCTGTCATCACTAAACTAGTGTGGAAACATGAATTATCTGCCAGAGCAAATGAAAGCATGAGCTTGGTAGATTCCAAGACTAGTTCATGACCAAACACCTGCAAAACTAATGACATCTGTACTATGTGTTTGTCGCTAATTAGCAAACGTTACATGCTAACATACTAAACTAAGATAGTGACCATGATCAATGTACTTATAAAACATCAGCATGTTAGCACTGTCGTTGTGAGCATGCATGATAAAGTTAGCATTTAGCATAAAGAAGCACAGTCCCTGAGCACTGTCTTATTACTCTCTAGTGGAAGATTGAACCTGTCAGAGATGAGCAGTCAGAGGTGTTGTTGCAGTGATTTATTGTGCTGCAGTTAACGCTGACAACCTAATTTTTGCATCCATTATGATTAATGACTTCTAGTAACATATGTTTAAGCATTCTTGCAGAATTCCTGTTTGCGTTTAGATTCTGTTCATTCCTCTACATACATTCTCCATTGGAGGGTGTTGAATTTAACAGGGTCTTGAGTGACCTCAGGATCCTTGACTCCCGAGGGCGACTCCCGCGAGGACGAGCTTCCTTCCTGGACCGGAGCGCCCCTTAAAAGAAACCCTGGGTGCATGTTGTGTCCTCATGATACACACAGTGGATAGTTCACTGAAAAGTCAGCGAGTTCTGTTCCCGCAGCAGACAGGAAAACAGAGGGGAAAGCACATTTCTTTTACCCCACAACCCCTCCTCCTCCTACACAGCAACACATGGATGGACTCCCTCTTTCTATCTTGTTTGTTGACCCTGCGGTTTATTTTCAGAGCACGTTGGATTCTAGCAGCATAGTTTCTAAGACACACACATAGAGTTCACATGTGTGCACCCATATAGACAGAGACGCCTGGCATGCACACACTCACGCGCACATCCACACACTTTAGACAGGCTCAGGAGGGAGTACGCGTGGAATGGCAGCAATGCCCAAACAATGATCTGACCGAGGTCGCTCTTCTTTCTTAAAGTGGAATGTCAGTTATAACTGTGTTTATTTTCTGTGTCTGGGGGAGGCACATCACTGCGAATATCACCATGGTGAGAAGAGCAACAACACTGTCTTTGCTGCAGCCTGCGTACAAGCTGTCTTTCAACCCAAAGTACCCAGAAGGTTTAGTCATAGGAAATACTTTTCAGGAAACTAAAAGGTCCGCTCTTGTTACCATTTCTACCGCAATTTAACTGCAAAGATTGAGGAAAATTAGTCCACGTATGACGAAAGGCGCAGCTGTCAATCCACTAGCTGGTCCACCAGTTGAGGCCTCTTCTGTTATTGTGGTTCTTAATTTACTAATAATCTTGTTTGAGCATTTCTTAAGCTTCTCACAACTAAGCTTTTCCCAACACCATTTTCTAGAGTGAATGATGTTCAGCTCCTAACTTGAAGGACATTTTAACATATACCTTGTGACTGCAGTTCACCGTTTTCAATTGGCCCTTCCTAAGTCCCTCCCCTTTATAGTCCTTGCTCCTGAGCAAGCATGGTATCAAGCAGAACCTCAGTCAAATTTCTACCCTCCTGATTCCTGTACTCAGAGATGCTAAATAATGTCACCTAATGTTAGCAACAAAAAAAAAACTAACTAGCTAGCTAATCTACAATCAATGATGTGTTCAATAGCTATTAGTGAAATTTTTTGCTTAAATGAGCTTAATAATAATAACTTAATTTGTGACTATGTTACTTTCACAGGTAATCTGACACACCAGATGGTTTGCTACACAGAACCATCTGAGAAGTCGTCCTTGGCTGTTTGGAAAAAGGCAGGCACTTTCAAAAAACACTTGGCAGGTGATTGGAAGAACCACGTGTTTATCACGTCTAGCATGGGCTAACTTCAACAAATCAGGCTTCCATGGATGCCTCTAGCTGTCGTCACACCGAAAACCATACCAGATCGTACATACTGTAGATGCCAGTAGTCTCTCCTAGGATGCTGTTAGACGCTGGACACAAGCGAATAACTTGAAACCTGGCAAGATGGATTCTTGTGTGATCTTGTGAATCCAGCTGCCTCCCAAGGTAATTTAACAGGTCCCCCAGTAAGACCTTTTAACCATCTTCACAATCTGGGTTTCTTTTTAACATAGATAAGCTCCCCGCATAGCATATCTAAGTACAGGAAACAGGAAAGCAGACAACTGACAGAGATTGCTCAACTGTTATTGGAGCACAGAGCTAAAAGGGCCAAGACATTAGAAGAGTCAGTTACCACTGGATTTTGTTTTCAGCATAAACAGCCAATTAGTCCTGTATTTCGTTGCTGGTCATATGCTTTCTAATTTAACTCCATGTTGATGAAGCACAATGAACAAATAAACTAAGTGGTTTGTTGCTGCAGATTTTTGAAAATGGTGGCTGAAGTAAAATGTTGGGAGTACTTGAACAGTCAGAAATGTTCAGCGCTGCAGGCCCAAACCCCAACTTTTGGAAAGTGCTACTCCTTAAATTGGTTCCTCTCAAACTGGTGGAAACGCAGGCTGGTTTGCTAGCTGTCACCAACGTTCCAACCATCTCGAATGGATCTGGTTGAAGAAACAGAGCTACTTTGGTGGAAAAGGGCCTAGGCTGAGCTGAGACTCCAGAGGTCCCTGTTCCCTGGGGAAAATTCCTGCAAAAGAAACATGGCTTTTCATTTTGGTTCCCATGTATGAAAGATTGCACTTTTTAACAGCAATGAGCTTGGAAACTATTCAGTTTGTCTCATTTGTCTGACAGCAGGAACTAGCAAATAGAGGAGAAAGAAGAGCCAGCACTGTCACTGTAATAGCAAAATCATTTTGAATTGAAATGAAATACAACAACAGGGCGTCGTCAGTGACAGTATTTAGTCTCCAAATAATTGGCTTGTCATGTCCTTGCTGGAGATCAAACAAACAGATTCAAGGGCTCTGTGGTGATGGATTGATTGGGATTTTACCAGGAGGCCAAGTGAAAATCTGTCAACTCGCTAAATGTCCTCATTTACATCTGTTTTCAAGCTTTACACAGATTTCTATTTTTACATGGCAAGGTATTTATGTACATGATGTTCACTATGTGACTGTTTGCTTGGTTCCAGATGTCAGCTTGGATCTGTGTTGTTGCTCCTGCTGCTGCTGCTGGCCTGTGTTTCCTCATACATGGCTGCATGTGTCATGGACGTTGTTAAAAAGACATATTCTGGATGAGAGCAGAAACATTTTTAGAACAAGTGAGACACGGCTGTTTAATTGTGCACCAAATATGGATTTGGTCACATTTTTTTGAGCTTGCACACACTCTGACAGCTGTTTAAGGAATTGTTTAACAGTTCAAAGAATATTTTCCACATTTAAAAGAGAGGAAATTCTGCTTAATCAGGCTTGGCATGTTGAAGTGTTTAATATTTGCTTGCTTAAGTGAATGAATGCTTTTGTTTACAACTTTCCAGCATCAGTGTTATTTTATTTGTGCGTCTGGCCTGGTGTTTGTGCTCGGCGGGTGGGTGCATGTGTGTGGAGGTCAAGCAGCCCCAATAAAGTGAGTCACGTGGCCCGTGCATAGTGTAGCCGAGGGTTTTCTGTCTTCATTTCTAACTCACTCACCCTTCTGCTCTTTTTCTGCACATGTGCTTGAGCCTCTATCTGTGCCCTGATCTTTGTGTGATGTACACAGAAGCACACGTGTCTGTGGGATCCGTCAAGAGGAGAGCGAGACCTGCCGGGCAAACTATAGAGGAAATTCCACAGGCTCACATGGAGCTGGTGAGCCCAGTGTCAATGCTCAGGGGGATTCTCCAACTTTCTGAGCTCTGAGGGGGCACCAGAAGTTTTGGTGGGTAAGACGGGGATGTAAACTGGGAGGGTTAGGAAGTAATAATAAGACTGATGAAGAGGAGAGGATTGGAACAAACCGGCAAGAAAAGATGGGTGGATGAAAGGAAAGGAAGGAGAGATGAAAGGAGAGACAGAAAGAGATGCAGAGGGCCCGAGGGGGAGTCTATCTAGTTTACATTAGCTCGTTCATTAGTCGTCCACTCCTTGTTTGAAGACTTGTGTGGAGTATGCAGAGCAAAGAGCACATGCCACAGATTGTGATCCCTCTCCCAGGACGACTTGCTGTCCATCTGCAATGCGTTGATGTATAGGGGTTGTGGTGTGTCACGTTCAGAGAGGCACTACACTGCTGAAGAGCGCTCAAACGCCTCTTACCCAAAGGAGCGATGGGAGCCAGCTGCTGAACCAAGACAAATCACCGCTGCTTGTTTTTAAGCTGAAAGTTGCAAGGGGTCAAACACAGCTCACTTGTTAAGAGTTCCAGCACATTATGAAACAGTTTTCATCTTTTTAGTAAAAAACATCAGCCAGTGATTAAAAGAATAAACTGTTGTTTTCTGTGTTGCTGCATTCAGGTGCTGCAGGGAAGCTTCTGCATCTAGACTTTTGGTCCTGCAACTGTAACCTTTTTCATGCAAGAAACTATGAAATTTATGTTTTTGTTTCACCTGCTTATTGTTCATCTCCTGGATTTGATTGGACCAGTGTGTAGGATTTAGTAGCATCTAGCAGTGAGCACGTCGCCTCACCCTTCCCTTGCAAGTGTGTAGGAGAACCTACAGTGGCCCCAGAACTCTGAAAAAAATGTGAAAGGCTGTATCTAGAACCAGTGTTTGGTTTGTCCATTCTGAGCTACTGTGGAAACATGGTGGTGCAGCAGGGCGGCCTCCATGGAAGAAACTCATTTAAACAGCTCCTTCTAAGATAAACAACACAACAATTCTTATTTTCAGGTGATTATGCACTAACGAAAACATGCTTACAAATGCCTGTAAATCTGATACCTGTACCTTTAATGCACTAAACCGATTTAAAATTGCATGTAGTTTCCCTAAGAGACCTGATACTTAAAAAGTGGGGTGTGCAATTCTCATCCAATGCATTTTCTTGAGCAAGTTCAGTGAATAGCTCCTTACGATCCTCCAGTTCCCTATGCTGTGTGTGCTGATAAAAAAAATCAGATGTTTCTACATGTTTCTACAATAATTGAGGGCAAATCAGTTGAGCAGATTTGATTAACTTCTGAATAGTGTGAGGAGCATATCTCCATGATCTCGAGTGGAAATTATTCCCTTGAATGGACACGATTTGAAGCAAACTAGCTAAAACATACAAAAAAAAAATCTACTGATATTGTCCTTCAATATGTAGGGTAGCAGATGCCAAGACGAAAATTGCAATTTATACAACCACTGTTGTTTTTTTCCCTTCAAAGCTACCAAATCAAGCTAAACAACCCTAATATCAAATACAAGGCTGTAAAACACTTGTGTTGTAAGTCAGGATGATGAATGATTTATGAAATTCTCAGTAAGAAAACTAAAACATGAGACCCATCTCTGTCCTATTTTTTCATTACTTGCAGGAGCTGGTAAAGATTTTTTGCACTCTTCTTTTTGTTCCTTTTGCCTTCATAGGACATATTTGACTTTGGTACACAATTACAAATCTGGCTTTCAGCAGTCTCAGCAGAAGTATTTTCCATTAAGAAAGCAGTGACGAGACAGAAAAAATGGTGCCAAAGGCACTCTTTATAAGGCTGTGAATGTTTTAAAAGCGTTGCTCCACCTAAAATCTATGTTTCGAGTATCAAACTGTCACCCCCTGACGCTTTGAAAGGTGGCTGTTGAATGTTTTCCTCACAGACAGACAACAGCAGCTTGAATTCATTCTATTAAAATGGATTCCAATGGTGACAACCTTTCATGGTGGAACAAAAAGTATCAAAACAGCCCACAGGAATTTCTCAAACACATTGTGAAATCCACTCCTCTGCTACACTTCCATGCTTTCTTCTTCCCTGCATGGGATCAATAAAGATGATCTTATCTTGTCGTAAAAAAAAAAAGTAACAGAAGCTATGTTTACATGTGTCCTTATGATCCCCCACAGGTGAGCTCGCCATAAGGATGAAAGCGTTACAAAAAATGGCTTACATAACAGCCTGACCAGACTCACCCTCAGATGATAAATCCTGATAGATTTTATGGTCAAGTGGACGCAAGACCTCAGCAGTGACCTCAGCGGTGACCTCAGCGGTGACCTCACTGGGGGGTCAGAGCTTCCTGAATGTTATCCTTCACTGTGGGCGATAAACCAGGAGAGACAAGGCCTCCAGTTGAATCATGGGTAGGACCTGGCTCTGAGGTGAGAGGTCACAGTATATCACAGAGCCTGTGATGCCCTTTTTGTGTCCAGCAGAGCTGCTCCTTTGGCTGGGTCAAGTTTGTCCTCACCATGAAAAGAACAACCAAAATATTTTTCTTTGCATTTTAATCCTTTTTATTTCCTTGAGGCACTAATAACATTTTTTTTTTAATCCACCATTTTATGAATAACCTTTATCAAATAGTCAAGCTGTCACTTCAAAGTATCAAAATGCATTTGCAAATACCAAAAAATGTAGACAAAGTCAAATAAAAAAGCTAACTTATTGAAAAAAACAAAACAAATCAGACTTGCTGATCTGTGTGGTGGTGGAACAGCACAAATCCTTTGAGGCATTACATTAAATTGTAAATGTATTATTTTAGCTTCACTAGCTTTATTCCTAAATGACAATTAAACCATCTGGTCAAGTATTTTTTAGATGGTAAAAAAATATTATTATTGAATTGTGTAATTTTATATATAATGAAATAACATCAAATGTATCATATTAACAACAATGAATGATCAGAATTTTTTTTTTTTTTTTTTACTTTTTTACTGTTTTATGTTGTCACACTTTGTTGTTGTATCAAGTTACACAGTTGCGCTCAGTTAGACCTCTTGATCTACATGTCAGTGTTTACTTTTAAAAATTAAAAGTCCGCATATCTGGAGTGCTTATTTTGTTATTCTTGATTGGAGGCAAACTCTAGTGGGTATTTTTTTACATAACATACCAAAACCGGGTGGTAGAAATTGCTCAGTGTGGTTGAATTAAGTTAATAAATAAGATATACACTGGCTTGAACCAAAAAAGGTTAACTTGGCCTAAGATTAGTTCTAATCACAGTTTAGTAAAACTAGCTGTAAAATGAGTAAGTGAACACAACATGAAGGAGGCATTAAAATGGGCTCATCCTGTAAACATGGTAAAACAACCTCATTTGCATCCACTAAGAGTACAACAGCACTGAACCTTCATTACATGTATCTCTCTCTTTAGCATACAATAACGTCCACTAAGAGAAAAGGACCGGAGAGACAGAAGGAGACAGGAGGCGTCCTGTCCACGATTCCACGGCAGGATCGCTGTCACACACTTTTTAATCTGACAAAGTACATGGAGTTGGATAAAAGCACAACAGTTTTAAGAGCTTTTGGTTGTTAATCAGGTAAATTACAGGCACTTACATGCATATGTGTTAACATTGTTATGAAATGATTTACATAAATATATACATGGCTTTTACAGACCTGTTATACAATCGTTTCCTGAACAGATCTCACAATCAGCAGCACAATCATGCTTAAGTCTGGTATCTGCTATCATAAAATCCTATGGATGGTACATTTGCTTTGAGACCACAAACAAACTGCACCAGAATCTGTTTGAAAGCAGACTGACTCCTACCGTTTCAAGCAGTCTTGGTCCGTTTCTTTGGTCCACATCTCAAATATATAAACATATAAACATCAACATTCAGTCCATTAAAAAGAGCAAACTGAATACAAGCCGTAGGCTGTTTTATGGATCCATCAGGACAACTAAAGGAGAGCTTGACTGCGGTAATGTGTTGACTTACCAAAGTAGTTAGCAAGCTAATGTTAGTGTGCAGGAAAATGATGTGTGGCAAGAGTCCACTATCAGTCTAATTGCAGAACTATTTGTTGGTGGAGTCAAATAAATGATTTGTTGTCAGTTATTACTGTTAACTAATAAATGGTGCTAGTTTAAGTGTTATATAAAAGCTATATCACACTTGAGGTTGTGCTGTTATGATTATCCTGCAGGCTCATGACCGAAGGACCAGTGCTGATGTTCAGTACAACAGCACTCCCTCTCGTGTTACATTGCTTTATTAAAAATGAATCCATGTTGGTGCAAACCACCCATAGTGACTCAAACATGCTCTCCCAAATGGTTGAGCCGAACTTTAAAGGGTAAGCAGGAACCTGAAATGCCATCCAGAAAGATCAGGAAGTGAACCGAGGCAGAAAATATGGAAAGATTAGAAAAATAAACAGGCTTCTTAGCTTTAAAGTTCCCACCTTGTAACCTTATATAACTGAATGTGACAATATAACACCTAATGTTATCCAGCTTGCATTACTTATCTACAAGCTGAGTAAATGTCAGATAACTTCTATTGTTTTTCTCTGCTAATGAGATGATAAATTGTTTTCCTCCCCTCTCTTGTATGAATGAGCCTTCGTTGAAGGTTGAAAAATAAACAGGCATTATCGCACAATGGTGGATGAAAATGTACCCAGAAGTCAAAGCCCTTAAAGTTGGTTATATAAGCCTTCAAAAATCTTCTGAGTCTCCCCAGCTTGATGTGTTTAGGGCTGATGATTACTTTCAGTTGCACAGCCTTACTGGGCGAAACAGAAACCGTCGCATTTTTTCCTGCCTAAAACCCATCCTGGCTGAATTAAGGAAACTCTTGCTGCAGACACACATGCATCAGTGGTATGGCAGAGAACAAAATAGACCCCTTTTTCCAGGGGGGGTTAATGGTGGTGGTGAGGAATGTCAGCATCTGTGTTGGGGATATTTTCTGTTTTATAGCTGTTTTCTCAGAGATGCCAGTGAGAGCTGTGGTGAGAGCACAGGGACTGGGCTCCGGTCCCGGCCTCTCTACCTCATGTCTGTCCACGTGGGCAGGAAGGGAAGCTACCAAACCAGACATAGTTCTTAATCGAGTCACCGCAACTTAATAAAAAGTATGATTTTGTTTACTTTGCGTTGTACTCAGTTGCTTTTTGTTCCTACAGAACTCGTGTTTACAAGTCTGCTCTTGTTTATGAATCCTGCTGTCATGACAGGATGCTGGTATCTGCTAGCTCTATAAATACCCACAGCAGAAGTCATGTTTTTCCTCTGTATAAGAAGTATGGAGGATATTATTACATGGCACAACACTGATCATGTAATTGCTTTGTAAGCAAACTTTACTGACATGGCTTGAGGGGAGTGAAAGCAGAGGAAATGATGTGGTAAAAGAGGCACGATTGATAAAAATAATCTGGTGTGTCTGCTCACGTGGGCTGCAGTTTCACTGAGCCGTATTTCGCACAGAGCTCTGCCTGCCTGGTGGAGTGGATGCACTGAGAAAAAAAAGCCAGTGTGACAGAGGAAGGTGTGTGTGGTAGATGTGCAGGGTTATAAACTGACAGGGTGTTTATCAAGAATAATGTGGGGTGACCCCAGTCCCCTATAGCTACTCCATAACAGACCAGTGATGATGTGGGCAAAGTACATTACACTCTGGAGGCCTCTAACTCTCCCTGTCAGGCTGAATGTAACAGACTATAGCAAACTTCTAAAAACTCAACACCTAAAATTAATCTACTGCCTTATTCTACAATAACAAGCTACAGCTATAACATTTCTGCATTAAAATGTCTAAAAATGCTAAACATATGTTATATATTTTGTTGAGTTGTGTACTTAAAATATCCTTTTTTTTTTTTTTGCTGCTAGCTAGTTGCTATAACTTCTGGGAAAACATGGGATACAATGGATACGCCGGAGAGTGAAGAAAGAAGTTTGCAAATGTGACTAAACCTAACGAAAGTAAAATTTTAACATATTACCTTTTCAGAAACTCCCATGATCCCACACTACTTCACAATGTCATCAAACTAACTTTTGTTATTTCTTTAATGTAAGAGAGACCCTTAGCAGCAGAACTTACAGCCTACATAGCATACATTTGTAACCCTCTTTTATTCATTGTTACCGATCTCCAGTTCTTTCTTTCTCTTCTAGACTTCCTACAGCCACAGAAAACATAATATAGTTTTGCACATATCCCCCTACAAAAAATAAAAATAAAATAAATAAATAAATTTCATATTTCTTTCCATCTGTTTCCAGTCTTTGGGCTAAATTTGCTAACCATATTAAATAAATGGCTGTAGTTTCCCATGGAAGAAGAGAATTCTGGGTACTTGTGTAACATTCCCTAAAAGTTCTCTAAAGGTGGCAAATGTCCCAAACCTTTACAGAACAATGAGGATGTTCCTAAAATGCCCTGTTTTGGTTATGAAAGTGCTTTAGTTTAAAGTTCCCTTTATGGCTTTAGGGAGACGTTCCTGTTTGATTATTTTACGTTCCAATGGCCACATTACAAACACAACATCTGGGACATGAACATCCCCATGGTCATGTGAGTTTCATTGAGAACTTAACCAGAACATTTCCATATGGATCTGGATTGATGGTATTTCAAGTAATTTTAGGTCCTCTAAATGTTCTACACAGGTTTCTGTTATGTAAAGGTTCTGGGAACATAATAGAAAGCCCTAAATAGGACAAACAGAACACCATGGGCTGGGCTGCTAAAGGTTCCTGTTATGTCACTACAAGTTCTGCAAACATTATGGGAATGTAGTTCAGAGACCTAGAGGGAACATCCTTTAATGATTTTCCTTGACATTCCCAGGAAGTCCTGAAAACTCAGTATTTTCACAGGAACATTCTGTGAACATTAGATGGCAACATCCTCAACACCAGAACATTCTGGGAATGTGTATTTTCTATCTGGGATCATATTTACTGTACATGAGGCTGGTATCAAGCTTCTCATCTAATTCTGGGCAAGAGACGGAATAAGAATATCCCAAAATGTTGACCTATTCCTTTAAGTCACAAAAGATTGTTTTCAATTGAATTAATATTGTCTGTCTTTTGTCATGTTGATTGAAGAGATAAAGTGATGCAAAGTGACGTGCTGATGGTCCACATGCAACTGTTTCCTGAAAACTACTAAGACCAAATGATCATTAACAGACGCGTGCGTGAATACACATCAGAACCGGAGGAAATCCTCCTTTACATCTCAGTCAATTGTTCAATGGAGAGGCAGGCTTCACTTTTGTTTGCATGGGGGGTGGAAGGAGGGGGTGTTCCTCCTTAACCCCTCCTCCTCAGCCACTATACGCGAAGAAAAAAAAAACTTGACCAGCCCCCTTTCCATTCCCATGGATCGTATTACGGGAGCCTCCATCTGCTCCGCCGCTAACAACGGAGCGCGTCCCCGCGTACCAGACCTGCGACCGATCCCGTCTCCCGTGGTGCCCCCTCCTCCTCCTCCTCCTCCTCCTCCCCACAATTGTGTTCTCTCCGTTATTTGTGCTAACGCGGCGAACATGAGGAGCCACGGCTCATGTGCCCTCCACGTTTCCCGGCTGTAGCTCAGCTCACCCGGCCAAAGCGCGTCCCTGCTCGGCTCCATCCCTCCCGTGCGTCCCGGCGGCGGAGCGAGGCGAGCAGAGCAGCAGCCCCCCGGTGCCATCGAGCAGGCAGCACATTTCTTTTTGTCTGTGCGCTCCGCTCAGCTCCGCAGGCTGCTGGCTGTGTGCATCCCCTCTCTGCTTGGCTTTAAGAGAAGGACAGGGAAGGGCGGATGAATAAAAACACACATCTCCATGTCTGATGTGTGAAAACGCTTCAGCAATCGGATATTTCATCTGATTTTTCTCTTTCTGCGAGCTTTTTTTGTTTGTCTTCTGACACCATGGAGTCGGTGGAGAAGGAGTGTGGAGCGCTGGGTGGATTATTCCAGGCCATCGTGAACGACATGAAGGTAACACACATGTAAATGAAAGTAGGCAAGGATCATATCTGACCTTTTGTGGTTGCACGGTGGCTGATCAGACGCATATTTTTACTGCCTTTGTCTGTTTCACCACCGGGTCCTCCCCCATTGGAAACACCGCTGCAGGACAAACTGAGACATGAAACATGTTTCTCTTTGTGCTATTTGCATAATGTGCAGCAGGTCTGTCAGCCACCGGGTACATTTAACAATAACCCACTTCAGCCAGTGTGTCAATCTGTGTGTCATTTAAGTGCTTGCATGGGTGTGATAGTGGAGGAAAATGTTTATTTTGTGGAAAGAACTACTTGGTGGTGCCTTGAAGTGTTTCAGGGGTCAAAAACAAATCAACCATCATGATCAGAAGTAGTTCAATCCACTAAGCATCTCCAAATAGTAAAAGCCAAGCAAAAGAATGGAAAAGAGCTATCAAGATTGGAAGATCATTTTAATTTTGTGTAGTTATCACAGTGCAAATGTTCCAGGGTGCCATTTGACCTCAAACAACTGTTCCTCCATCCCAGCCTCCAAGGTTTTTCCAGATCAAATCTTTGTAGACCTGCAATAATTAATGTCTGAATAGCAATAGCCAGGAAAATGAAGGGTAAAAGACTGGAAGATAACTTTAATTTTATGCAGTTATCACAGTACCATGTTCTGAGGTGCCTTTTGACCCCAAATGTCCTGCTGCGTCCTAGCCTCCATGTTTTTCTACATCAAATGTTAGAAGAACAGCAGCAGTGTGATGATTAATCGAGTAGTTGTCAGCTATTAAATTAATTGCCAACTGTTTTGCTAATTGTTTTTTAGGAAAAGAGTCAAAATTCTTTGATTCTAGCTCTTTAAATATGTCAATGTTGTGATTTCTTCACTCCTTCACGCTCTGAAAGAAAACAGTTGGCATGAAAGGTTATTGATTGTGCTTCCTGATGTTTGGCCTTGTGGCAGCAAATCTTTACCTCTGCTATATGTCATTCAATACACATTTGATCCAGGCCTCACTTTAGAAACTGAATTGACTCTCGTTGCATCTTATTAGTATAAAACATGACTTCTCCACCTCTCAGTGTTGTTTATGGGGGCAGTAAAAGAACTAACTATTATTTTCAATGTCAATTAATCTGTTGCTCATTTTCTCAATTATTCTATTGGTTGTTTAGTCCATAAAATGAGAGAAAATTGTGAAAGGTTAGCCTAAGGCAACATCCTCAAACATCTTAATTCGTCTACCACCCATAAATATTCAGTTTAATGTCACAGAGGAGTAAAGAAACAAGGAAATATTCACTTTTGAGTAGCTGAAATAAGAGATTAACATACTAAGCACAGTTTAAAATTATTTTTGAAGCAGAAATTAGATGTCTCTTTTTATCTATTAAAACACATGCAAGTGTCTCTGTGTGTGTGTGTGTGTGTGTGTGTTGGGGGAGGGGTCAAGTCAAGGAAGTTGAAGCAGGCCAGGGTGGTCTGTTGTTGTTGAGGACAACAGATGGAAAGTGTGAACGTATTCATCAGGCCTGGCGGTGGCAGCTCCCACTCTTCTCATTGTGGAGGACGCTCACACTAGAGAGTGTTAATAAAACGGTGAACAAGGCGAGCATCAGGCGCCACTTTCCCCCTAACAGATTTCTTATTGATCACCGGCTCACGGGGCCTCTGGACGGACTATTTATGGGCCCTCATTCTGTTTGTCAGGCTCCAATGAAATCAGCTTCCAGCTATTGGCAGCACTAGTTTGGTTTCATATATTTCCCTTTTGTGTGCCAGGGCCAGAGAGAGACAGGGGGCTCTCAGAAAGAGGCAGTCTGTGTATTGATAAGCAGCGCAGATGAATGAGACTGAAGCCCTTAGTCAGCACAGTGTCCATGTCCACTGTCTGAGATCTGACCTCATTCCTGCCGCCTGGCTGGGCCACGCAAGCCTGTCAGACCAGCTTTACCCCCGCTGGGAGCAACGCCGCAGCAGCAGCACGGCTTTCCTGTGCTGATCTCGCTGATTGTGAACAATGTTACAGTATGGTGCACAATTACTTCCATGATACCCGTACAGTGCACTGAGTAAACTTAAAAAGCCTCTTCTTGGCTGCGTGGACAAAATGCTGATACAAGCAAGCACCTGTTGTTATATGAGTGGTTCTCAAACCTTTTCATATCAGGCATCCCATAATAGATGCACATTAGACCATAGACCCTCAGTTTGAGAAGATTTTGTCTTTATTTAGGTTTGAAGATAATAAAGTCTGATATTGATTTAACTGTCACTCATTTTCATGATTAATTGATTAGTTTTTTTTGGCCCATTGAATCTATGATGTCATACACAAATGTCTTGTTTTGTCCACAACCCAAGAAAATCAGTTTACTCTCATAGCAGACTAAAGAAGCTGGAAATATTAGCATTTGAGAAGCTGAAAGGAAAAAATTTGTACATTTTTTTCTGAAAACAAAACAAACAACAAGCAATCGATTATCAAAATAGTTGGTGATTAAAATAATAGGTGACAACTAATCAATTAATCAACAAATCATTCCAGCTCTACTTCACAGTCAATCAATGATCAAACCAGTATCACTATAAATTCCAATCAATCAAAACAACCATCTCAATTTCTGTTCCAACATCCAACAAATGTGATAAAAGTTAATATTCTGTTCCTCCTTTTGCTGGGGACCGTCTACAACCCATCCATTATAAATAAAAAAAACACAAACGAAAATATTTATAAATAAACATGAATTAAGAAGATGGATCAAATATTATGGATGCACAGTATTATCAGCAGAACAAAGAGTTTTCTCACATTTCCCAGTGAATGTGTCCATTTCAAAATTCATTGTATTTTATTTTGAAAGCCATGTACTTAATTTTTAAAGTTCTGATCGGTACATATCAGACAACACATATGCTGAAACCAATATAGAACAATATAGCTGTGATAAGGTCGATAATATCGGCCGACCAATCTATCGGTCTGGTTCTAGAAATGATTCAGCTGGATTAGATCAGCAATCAAGAATTAGGTCAGCAATGGATGTGATTTAAAGCCTCCATGGCTGCGCGTGGGAAAGCAACCACCTTTTTAAATATGTCCTTGAGCGGTGCTGCCTACTGGCTCCAAGTATGGTAGTTCAGACCTCACCCTCCTGTGAATGAGGAGGCGTGGGAGGAAGAGCCTCTGTGTCTTCTTCCTTCCCTCTGTTTGTGTCCCCCGCTCACCTCCCTGGGAGCTGCTGGGTGTGGATGAAGAGAGAAATGTGCGTTCTCCCCCCTCCCTCCCCCTCTCTGCTCTGCATGTAGCCCTTCTTCCCCTGCTTCTTCTTCACCCTCCTCCCTCAGCTGTCTTGGCAGCGCATCCCTCCCTCCTGCCCCCTGGGAATCACAGGCCACACAAGCTAATTAGACACCTGTTGGAGTCAAGTGCAGACAGCGAGCGAGGCGGGGAGATTCATGGCAAACGGTTCTGTTAGGGATGATGATCAGTTTCGGAGGCTGAAAAGCTCCAAGTGAAATGCTGTCATTGGCAGGATGGAGGTTATAGCAGAAATGATGGAGAGCAGAGTGAGTATATATAGTAAGGATGTGTGGCCTCTTCTGGCGCCTCTCCATCAAAGAGGCACACGGGTGATGCCCTTCCTCCCTTTTCTCCCGGGCTCAAGCTCTTGCTCTAATGGGATCTCGCCTTGAATGTGTTTTATGTTTGACTTCTACTCTTATAGCTCAAGGCAGCATGTGATGATCCCAGGCTAAATCTAATCTAGATTTTTCAAAGAGCCCAAAACTACCTGCCTCGTGCACATAAACACTCGTCATATGAGAGCTCATGCAGATCATGCAGGCACAACTGGCACAACAGAATGAAAGAAGAGGGCTGACTGAGGAAGATAATCGCACAAGGGTGCACTGAGAAATCACACAGACCTTTTTAAAGACAAGTCGGTGCATGGAGCACATCCACCCACCTGTTTCTAACCCTGGGGGAAAACCAAGCTGTCTCTGAGAAATTGCATCTTTATGTCAACTCAGTATCTTATCAGTGTAGATTAAAGCTATAATACGTAACATTTCCACATTAAAATGTTTAAAGATGCATGTATATACATACATTTTATTGAGTTGTGTAGCCCAAATGTTTTTAACAATGATCAAATTCAGAGAAATCCATAATTAATTCAAAGTAACAGTACGTTTCCTACTAGCTGCTAATTGCTATAACTTTAGTGGAAACATCAGAGACGTTGGATACGTCAAAGAGAGAATAAGGAACTTGGCAAACAGGACAAAACATGACATGAATAAAACTTTAATACATTTACTCGTCCTTGAACATGATTTCTGCCCAAGTCATGTCACGTAGACTTTCATCAGCTATGGTGGTTGCAAAACAATAAAGACAGCAACTCCCAAAGTCCCACGCTGCTTTACAACATCATCAAACAAGGCCTTTCGTTACTGTTTTGATGTGAGAGATGCCCCTAGTTGCAGAATTCACTAGAGCTGCAATGATTAATTAATCCGATTAACTGATTATTAAGTGAATTGCCAACTATTTTGATAATCAACCGGTTTGAATAATTTTTTAAAGGGAAAAAATGTCCAAATTTTCTGATTTCAGCTTCTTAAACGTGACTGTTTTCTGGTATCTTTACTCCTTTACGATAGTAAACTGCATATCTTTGGGTTGTGGACAAAACAAGACATTGGCTTTGGGAAGCAGTGACCGACATTTTTCACCATTTTCAGACATTTTATGGACTAAACAACTAATTGATTCATCAAGAAAATAATCAACAGATTAATTGACATTGTAAATATTCATTAGTTGTGGCCATAGAACTTATACATTGTGCATTTAAGGAAGAAATACAGCACATAAAGCCGACTGAAATGTAATGAAATTGTATCAGGTTCTGTCCTGTTGCAGAGAACGTTATGTCTCCTTCAGTAAGCTTATGCACTTAAATGTCCTTGGTGAGGTATTTATTTGTCTCTTTTCTTTTCCCATCTCTTGTCAGAGCTCTTACCCTGTGTGGGAAGACTTCAGTGCCAAGGCCACAAAACTGCACTCTCAACTCAGGTAAGAAGTACTTCCAGGGAACGGTAGCTAAACCATGACTGGGGGAAAAAAAGTGTTGTGCAACTTTTACAGACTGTCATAATGCAGTGAACATGTACCGATATATTTACAGGACCACAATGCTGGCTGCAGTGGCCTTTTTAGATGCCTTTCAGAAGGTGGCGGACATGGCTACCAACTCCAGAGGTAAGGAGGAGTTGTTGATTTTTTTTTTTACTTAATTCAACCTGTCACATTACAGAGTTCAGACTTTGAAGGAACTGGTGGGGAAAAAGCAAAAAAATAACATTTACCACCTTTTCTAAAGAAATCGATTTGTTGTCTCCATGGATTGTTGCACAACGATTATTTGTTGCTGTAAAAGTTCAGTTACTTTAAAGTGATGTTAGTGTTGTTTGACATTACGGTTAAGCTACAATAACATTATGTTTTGTCTTGTGCAGTTTATTGATCATAGGACGCTTGGGATCACAGCGTCCATTGAAAGACAAGTAATTGTGATTCTTCCAAAAACACCTTTTTCTTTTGGATTTTAAAGGACTAGTGTGGATTATTTATGAGGTACTTATTGAGTGTGCATGGCCCCAGTTTGGAGAAGGAGAGAGGGACACAAGCACAGAAGCTAAGCAATGAACAGTCACTGTCATGCCAAATGTTATTTTAACTGTACACCATATTTAGATTTTTTTTTACTGTGTACTGCAGGAGTTTCTGGTCTACTGCCTCCTCTATCTGTTAGATTGCTTGTGTTATCGTGTGACATCTCTGAATTCAAACTGTCCCTTTAAACACAGAAGTCACACAAGATCACAAACAAACTAACAGACTGAGGCATCAGTTGACCAGCAACTCACATGCAATGTGTGTGAGAACTGATTTTGCCTATGGAGAGTGACATTTGGCTTACATAACAATATATTCCCATCAGAAACAGGCTTTCCTTTTTTTAGGTGGACTATTTTTTGCTAACCACATCCACAGAAGTTCATTGCTTACCTTCTGTACTGGTGCCCCTCTCTGCTTCTCCCAGCTGACACACTGACTATAGATTAGTACCTCATACAACCCTCTTCACATAATCCAAACTATACCTTCAAACATGGGATTGTGCACGTCACACGTCTTGTAAAACTACTACCAAATTTCACCCCACACTGTGCCCCCATGCCCCACCCCACCCCACCCCAAGTCACAATTCAGCCTCAAGATAGCCAAAGGGGGAGGCGGCTCAGAGAAGTGAAAATCTGGGCTTATTGTTTCTTGGGTCTTAATGAGGTCTGCTGATCTGTTTTGTCACCCTGCTAGTGGCAGCAGACAAACTGGCCAGAGAGGCAGCTGATTAACACAGATTTCTTTGGAGCTGATCGTTGAGAGCAGTATGTAGGTCAAAAAACCCTGCATAACCCTGACCAGCGTGCAAAGGCTCTCGATACACACACACACACACACACACACACACACACACACACACACACACACACACACACACACATATTCAAAGAGTGACAGCTGGTAGCCGGCCACCTGACCTCGCAGGTCACATGCCAACATGCCTCTAAACAGTTTGTACTAGTGCAGCCCCTCACTTGACCACTTACTGCTGGAGAAAATGGCATTTGTTCACACATTCTCACCAGTTTTACTCCTGCAGCCTGTCCAGTAACAGTAGAGTTTATTGCCATGACAATACATCAAGTTAACTTAAATGATTCCTGATGTGAGTTCTGCAGGATGAAGAGAGGTAGACTGGGGTCAACCTGCTAGCTGCTGGCAGCTGGCAGCCAGATTCAATAAAAAATGGGTATATAGAGCAGGGCAGGGCAGGACTTCAAAGTAAAAGTGTGTCTACAGTAAAAGAAGTGAAAACAGCAGAATGATAGATGGACCAGAAAGAGGAGTGCGTATTAAGTTTTACAGCTATAGATGCATAAAATCCCCGTAAGTGTGTCACTCGTACGCCCACTCACTCTTCTGCTCCTCTCCCAGGGACATTAACTTTAGGATTAATGTCATCCATCTCAAGCCACGGACTGCGTGAGGGATGCAGGGAACTCTGTGCTGAGACTAATGAAACATGGTTTGGATTAGTGCTGATGAACATTTGATGGTTTTAACATCTCAACATTATCTGTTGTATATGATTGTAAATCAGAAATTGTCATGTTTTTAGTCCAGACTGATATCTCTACTGCTATCTGATGGATTGCCATCAAACATGGTACAGATATCTGTGTATAAATTCTCATAACTTTGGTGATACCCCAACTTTTCACATAGTGCCATCTTCAGGTCAAAATTTTTAGTTTGTTCAGTACTTTGGCTTTGCTTGCGCTGCTAGCTTCAGAGCCTCACAGCTGCTAGTGTGGCTGTAGACTCAGTCTTGTCATGCTTATGCTTGACAGAGATCATGTCATGGTTCGTGTGACTGACTAATGGGGCCGAAGATTGTCCGCTGCTAATGTTGCATACTACTGGACCAATCATCCTCAAGTTTTTTGTGCACATTAATGACTGTATGCTCAAGGACCTCTTGTGGTTTCAGTGATTCAAACTTTTTAAAAAGTCCTGATAAACCTATATGGAACATGTACGACTGTTGACTCATCACTCCTGAAATTGTTGTCAGACCCTAATAATAACAATCTGAGCCTGTCAGTGGCAAAAACAAGCACTTTCAGTTTATGTACATTGATGGTGTGCAATTGCCCATAGGGATTACATTGCAGCCTATTTCATGGCTGATGGCTACAGTAGTCTGGCTCAATTCTGGACCAATTTCAAATATTGTTGTCCCCATTTGTCCCTTAGACACAAAAACGTGAAAATAGAGACCAGGTTGAAAAATGTTAATTTGACATAAATTTAATCCTTAAAATTTGGATTCAACAGTTATTTTAAGGAATCTAGTAGATGTTGTGCAATTTTAATGCGCTATTAACCAGAACAGCACTTCAGTCCCGCTTCTCTTGTGGGAGCTGTGTTAGTCTTTGCGGGCTCTGAACCCCAGCAATTAATTTGGCAGCAGGAGGAATGTCGATATTTACTGGAGCTGGACTTGACTGGGATAACCTTTAAACCCCAGGCTGCAGGCTTCATGGACAGCAGCTAAGGCAAAATTTCCCTTCTGGCAGCTGCAGTGTTTAAAGTTATAATCTTAAAATATATCAGCATCCAGATGTTCTACCCCTTTCCGCTTTTGCACGGACTAACTTAAGAACTGTTCAGGAAATGGTGGCACATAAATAGAATTTCGTAAGTCTCCATTTCTGTCCTCCTCCATGTGCGTGTGGCTCTGTCTGCCTGCAGCGATCATGTTTGTCTCGGCGACTGCACCGCCTTATAGGGCTGATTGCACCGCAGGAGACGGGCCCTAAGCTATGAACTGTTGGCCATCATTGCTGTCACCCCGATTCCCCTCTCGTGTCGGAGGACGAGCTGCAGCTGCTGGCACAGCTGGAGGTTTCATCACACTCGTCTTCTGCTTCCTTTAATCTACCTTTGACACACTCACCCCACCACCCCTTAAACTCTCACACACACCACTCTCCAGACTGAGCATGTTTCCCTGCCAAGGAAAGCAACATTTTTCCCCTCATCCAGAGCTTCTTGATTGGTCTGGAGAGAGGACGGTGAACGAAAGAGGATTTTATGATTTCCTGTCCTGCCTTTTTTTTGTTGTCTTTTTACTAGGAGGGCAGCTTTTCATATATACCCGTAACAGCTGTATTATAGTTCCATTTCCACCTCATACAGCCTCCTCTGTGTCAAACTGCCTCGGTCTGCATTCATGTTTTGCCCATGTTGTCCGTCTTTAGAGTTTATGGTCACGGTCATGGCGTCAGCGTCTGTGTTTTGTGGAGCAGCTGGAGGAGTCGTCTGCCAGGCGTTTTGGCACAGCGTCTGACAGTGCTGTTTCTCTAAGCTGCAGCGATGGATCTACGTCCGAAGGCACGTCTGTCTTACCGAACTGGCAGCTCACATCTGGGTTCAATAAAGGTCCCCCAACCACAAAGTCTATATTGGATGAATGTATGTGGAGAATTTTAGCCTTTTAAAGATAAATGTTTCATGTTTCAACACCCATCTTTCCTCGGAGTTTGAACTCTTGCAGCTCTCTGGAGTGTTTTATTGTCAGATCGGTCAGTCTAATGGCTTTTGGTGTGTTGTCTAGACCATTTTTGTCAGTCATATTAAATTGTTGTGTGATGTTATTTAAAGAGGAGTGGACTTATCTGGAGAATAGTGGGCCCTGTGTTTGGTGTTGTGTTGTTGCTAGGCTGGATGACATGTGTTTCAGTGGAAGGTTGACTTCATTTCTTCCATTTTTGGACATGGTTGAATTAGATGGAGGTCAAAGAGGCAGTAGTCCAGAGCTAATGGTCCATCAGGGTATGAGATACAAGCTCCATATTTTTCGGAGAGTGAGGTGAGTCCGGTTGGGGGTGGGTTATGGCCAGGGTGGGGGTTGTGATTGCAGTGGGATTTCCACAGCTCTGGGTATCCAGGCTAGGCAGAGGCGTTTAGCTAATCCTCTTAGCCCCACTCTGTAACACACAGACACAGCGTGCCTTCCCTTCCCTTCCTGATCAGCCACCCTCGGCTTTAAAAATTCACACTCTGGGATCACCGGCCAGACTGCGACGCACTGATGAAACATCCCTCTCTTTACATCTGTGGGCCAGAGCCTGTAGAGCACAGACACCATTATACACACACAGACATTGTATTTCAGTGGGTCATGGCAGGCTCTGTCGGTCTGTCTTTCTCTTACTTCATGGAGCCCATAGTGGAGGAATGAAGCTATGCTAGTAGATCAGTGTCTCAGTGAAGCAGTAATCTGCTTGGCCCCTGTGCTTCTCTGGGTTGGCAGATGGGACGGATATCCTTACCCGCCATCTGGACAGCCTGGCATGGTCGAGATGTGGCCGTGGCCTAGTGCAGAGCAAGATCAGGGGATTACTGTCCTCCGCACTATCCCAGCAGCGTGGCTATTTTTACGGACATGTCAAATAATGAGAGTGCAGCCATGTGACCAGCACTGACATCAATCAAGCTCGACATTTCATGTTCAGGCCTCATGAGCCTGAATTGTACTTAGTGTGGACAATGACTGGAAGGTTGGATCTGCATCTTATGAGGGTTTGACTGCATAAAATAAGGTTATAGATTTTGAGTGTTTTAGATTGGACATGCATGTACATGCAGTCATTTAAAAGGGATAGTTAGGATTATTTGATGCGGGGTTGTCTGAGGTATAGTAAATGTATTAGCTACATGGTGGTCGGCACATCTGCGGTTTTAAGAACCAGATAGGAGCACCAGCATGGAACCTAAGCAATAAACTGCTGTGGACTGGGTCAGCTACAAAATGTATTTTAGTCACTTGAAAAAGATCACTATAAGTGTATGCTATATTTGGAACAGTTTAAATGTTTTTCTTTTCTGACCAGAAACCACCGTTATATAAGCCAAATACAGCTCTGTTCAAACCAACCAAACTCCATTAAAATCAGTAATTTTACCTCACACAACATGGGAGTTGTTGGTCTACCATTTCCGTGATCTGTTAGTTTGTTATTGTGTGACTTCTGTGACTGTGAACTATCCCTTAAAAACACCAAAGTCACATGATAACACAAGAACTAGCAGATTGAAGTAGCAGTAGACCAACAACTCCTGTATCCTAGGAGGCAAAATTGATCATTTCACCTATGGAGTTTGTTTGGAGGGAGCGATATTTGGCATATCTCATAGTGATTTCCACACAGAAAAGACTTCAAATTAAAGTGGTTAAAGTATTCTAACAATAGTTCATTCTTTAAAAAAGGTCCACCTTAAAAAAAAAAAAATCAAGATCAGTTTAAGAGTCTAAAATACTTTTTTGGCTGACCTCATCCACATCAGTACATAGCTTAGCTATCATACTGGTGCCCTTCTCTGGTTTTCCTAAGGTTATGCTGAGGGTATGCTGACCACCACCTCATACAACCACACTATCCCTTTAATGAATGCACTGGCTGATGCATTATGGTCCCCTGTGCCATTGTGCTGATTGTATGCAAGGCTCTTCAGGTATGTCATGACCCTCAGCCATAAAGCCACAGAAGTTTTGACGAGGGCCTCTCATTTCTTTTTCAGCTGCCTACCTCTTCTGTCAGAACAGCTCCCTGCACAGTTCTCCATGTCTCTCTCCCGAAAGAGTTTATGAGCTTCAACCTCAAAACTCAAAGTGGTCACTCCGCAAATGAATGTTTTCCAGCTTTTATAACGATTACATGCAGAAACCAAGGGCAGAAGTGGCTGGAACAATGATGTTAGGAACAGACGATGGAGGGAGGGAATAATAATGTGAGAGAAAACAAACCTTTTGGCTGTGCGTAACTTTCATTCTGAGGCTGAATACCAAGCTAAGAAGACAAACATGAGACTTGAGGGGAACACTGTGTTCAGCTATATCCTGAACACGAACTCTGTGGAAGGGAGCTGGAGAGGGGAGGGAAAATACACAGGAGAGAGCGTGATAGAGGAATGTAAAGAAGGTCATTAGAAGAGGAAATGAAAGGTTGGTACAGATATTTGTGTACCCCTCATTGTTGATCTGCTGACTTTTCATCAGGTCAGAATGTTAAAGACTACCTGTAGTCTGACTTACCTGATGTAGGCTGCTGGTATAAGCCTGCCATTGGTCATCCATTTCAGGCAACATCAGCTATTTGCATTTTCAACAGTCCCTGTCACTCCAAGGTAGCAACCTAAATGCTGAAAATGGCAAGTTAGTACCCGGTTGCTAATGGTATGGACGTAAATAAACTAGCAGTTGTTACATTTTCTTGTGTGGGCATTTAGCCGTCACCACCTAAAAAAGTTCCTCTCCCCCAACACTGTTTTGCAGGCACACTGCAAGCCCCCATGAAGTAATTACAACTCATGTTATGCATTCCAGACCATCATTTCATCATTTTGTCTCACTTTAAATTAGCAGAGGGCTAAACCAAAACTTAGCCACCTGGCTTTAGGAAGTCTTTGCTGCACTAGGTCTCCAACACTGTACCAGATCTCTGTAATACATCCATTGGACACTGTCACTGCCTCCTGGGCTTTGCACCAGTCATGACAACTGTGATTGGTTTAAAAAAAGTATCAAAATGATGATGCCAATCCTTTTTCCAGTGCTGAGACATCACTGTGGAGATTCTTCTGGCAGCCTGCAAAACTAATTGTATTCCCATCAGCTCAGCTATACGTTGTCTTTAGTGCTAATTAGCATGCTAATATACTAAAATAAGATGGTAAACATGAATATGAACATTATAACTATTAATCATAAAGATATTACCATTGTCATTATGAGCATATTAGCATGCTTATGTTAGCATTTAGGTTGAAGTATCACTGTCCTTAAGTACAGCCTCACAAAGCAGCATGACTGTAGACTCATCTCATTTTGACATAGAGACAACTGAAGGTATTTTGGTCAGAATTAATCGGCACGAATAAAGGAAAAAAAAGGATTCAGTTTGAAAATAGACGTCGTGGTTTAAAATTAAGATGGAAGCCTGTGGCAGATTGGTACTTTACTTTTGGTAGTGTCTATTAATTTTACAGGTATAAGGCTTGAGTGAAATGTAAGTGTTTTGTAGCAGAAAAGAACATTTAAATCGCACCACCAGCACAGAAAAGTTGTAGCATTATTAGGCCTATGTGAATACAAAGTATGTGAGTTTATGTTTGACATCTAACTGGTCTCTCCACACAAGCGTACACCAGGCTCAGCAGCGAGGAGACTGGGGAGTGATGATTATAGACATTCCCTCAGGGTGACTTCAGACTCAGAGGCTACAGGTGGGAGGTGGAGCTTCTGAAATGCTATATGTGCAGCAGCAGCAGCAGTGGTGGTGTCAGCATTGTTTAGAGGATTGTTTGCAAATGAGGAGAGCTGCGGGAACTTTGGCAGAACAAAACAGAGGACTGAACATCGCCAGCTTAGATAAAGAGTGCAAAGGGTTTGACTGCTGCTTCATTGTCTTTCTCTGTCTGTTTATATCTGGAAACATTTTAGGTCATTTGTATTAGAATCATCCAGTGTGGATTGTGGATTTTCTGTTCTTTCCATTTTATTACATGATACAGTACTTCTCTCACTCCTTTGCAATTCTTGTTTTCCCTCTCAAGTCTCCCTTTTTCAACTCCAATGAAAAGCACATCTGGACGAGGGGCGGCGTTTATTTTTAGCAGCATTTATGTCCCTGAACAGGACGCTCCTCCAACAGAAAATATCACTTCCTCCTTGTTCTCCTCCTCCTCCTCCTCCTCCTTCACTCTCGTCCTAATGCGCTCCAGAACATGTTTACACCGCACACACACTGAGGTCTGTCTGTCTGTGGGTGTCTCTGGTTGCGAGGTGAAACTTGCTGTGCATGCTGGCCAGACAACAATGGGCTGAGTGTGTGTTTGACTGTGCGACTAAAACAATTGGTCGTGAGGCCGTTTCCTCTGCCTTTCATTAGTATTTTCGCGGGGAAGAAGTCACATTCCACATGGAAGGAAGTGACACAAAGGTTTTGAATGCTGTTTTGATGTCCCCTGCAGACACACAGCTCAATAGCACACAGGTTCACTCATAAACATACTCATGGTCAGTGTTAGGGAACTTTCCTTTTAAAGTAACTACTTTTGTGCACATGTTGGTTATATTGTCCTGCTGGTCTTATAGCCGGAGTTGGCAAAAGTCTGTCTCTTTCGTCTTGCTACATTTTTGCATTGTTTTTAGTCTTTGTAAGTCTTTTTTGTCTTACATCTGTTACGCTGTTTTCATCCTTGCATCGTTTTTCCTTATGTGTTTTATGTTGTTTTCATCAAAAAAAAAAAAAAATCAATAATTCCTCTCAGATGCATTAAAACTAAAGTAACAAGCCTGTTTTGAAAATATAAGGAATAGAAAGTACAGATATTTATCTCAAAATGTAGGGAGTCGAAGAAAAAAGTTGTCAGAAAAAATAAATACTCAAGCGACATACAGATACCTGAAAACTCAGTAGGACTCAGGAGGTTTTCAAAATGTGTGCTGGATAGTCGATTCCTCCGATGAGACTTTCAGAGCTAAAATGCCTCTCCACAGGCGCACTAGTCTGGACGGTGCTGGAGTACTGAGTTAAAAAACGTTTTATCATGAAGAATTTGATCAATACATCCATCTCGAGACCCCAGTTTGAGGTACATTGTAAATGTAACATCTTTGGGTTTTGGGCTGTTGAAGTAATTTGAAAGGAAACTGTGATGATCGGCAATTTTGACTGTTTTCTAACACTGCATAAACGACTGACCAAACAAAATGTTGTCTTTGCTGGCTCTGGGATGGAGTGTTATGTCAGAAACTCTCTAATGTTCTGTCTGAGGTTCTGTTGAACAATGAACATAGTTTTAAATGATTAAATACATCCATTTTTACACTGCATATGTACTGTGTTCGTTGTATATGCTCTAAATCTGTGGCTGGTATTGACAGAAGTTTTTATGCAGCTTTACCCCCAAGCGTGTATTTGCATTTCTGTTTGTTCAGAAGTACTTTAAATGCACAAAATGTAAATTCTGCTGCCCCCTAATAAAAAGGGCTTGAAAGTTGTTGGAAACATTTGTACCTTTGCAAGTTCACAGCTCAACAAAATATATAACACGTTTCCTGTTTTTAGACATTTTAATGTGGAAATGTTACAGATTATATTTTTAACAGGGAGTTACAGCTCTCTGTGGTGTTGTGGACCCCACACATAAGTAATTCCACCATGTAAGATAACAGACTGTACACTTCTTTGAGTTTGAATGACTTTTTGGCAACTAAATGGAATATATATATGATCTTTATTTGGTTTTGCTTTAGGGTCATTTCTTTATTCTGTTACTTTCATCCAAGTTCAAGCCCAGTTTGTGTCACAAGAAGGGTTACTGTTATATTTTTCCACATATTTGGTTTCACCAAATATATGGTTTAAGAAAAAAAGAGGAAATATCTGACATTAAAATATGGGTAATTTTGCAGTTATTATTCTTACACATACAGCAGTGAGGTCTGTGGGACCCCAAATGACGAGCGAAGCCAGTATCAACAGAACACAAGCGTTAAAGTAAATTTTGCTTTGGGCGTCAGAACTTGCCGTATGCAACTTGCAAAAAGAAATGCTAAATATATTCATCGCAAACACATGGTTTTAAGTCGTATTGAAGACAAAGAGAACAACAACAATGATGACCTAGTTTTTCCAAACAAAGTTGTTTCACTCTCAGAAACCCCTCCTTCAAACGCTGTCACACACATCAGCCTTTGTTTACGGAGTAAAATATACTTTTCATCCCGTCCCAATCATTTTAAATATTTTGTCAGCTGATAAAATATTTATATTGAAACTGAGTGAAACTTTTTTGTTAGAATCACGAACAAAGAATCCTATGAAATGCAAAGTCAGGCTCTTAAGATTGAATAACCCACATTTTAGATTAGAGAGAATCTGGGGAGTTCCTCGAGAGACTGTCTGCATCTGTCATCTTCTCTAACTCTTGCAGCAGGTGTACAGGGCTGCACTCCTGTTCCACAATCAATGTCCGCATGTGGCTGCTTCATCCACTCCATCAGAAGATATTGCTCTCTAACCAGCAGACACCAGGGATGCTGCTTTATTTTTTAATACCGACTGCTCCCAGTGAGCTACACCACCACAGCTCCAGCTGCGCTTTGAAGCCCATGTTTGATGATGTGAATGTGTGATGTTTCATCAGTTTCTTGAATTCAGAAACCTCAGCTGAGTATTTGCTCAACTGATAACTAAACAAGACCAGAGAGGCTGACAAAATCAAAAGCAAATTCCTTCTCATTCTCTTTTTTTGTTTCTTTTCTTCTCTGGTAAAAAGGTTTGCATGATGTTTTTCGCTTCCCTGGAGAAGATAAACACACAAACTACATAAAGATTTGTGATGACTGGAAAACCTTACATGAACCGATTCTTCCTACGTACTCACAGGTGGCAAAAGTGCACAGATTTTTTACTCAGTACTGATTCAAATTCTTTACTCAAGTAAAAGTGAAAAGATACAGGCTAGTATAGGCAAGTATAAAAGTAAAATGTTGCCCTATGAAGGACATTTCCACCGGCTCTTCTTCTGTGCAAAGCTAACTGAACTTTACCTTTTCTTCACAGCCTCCTTCTTGTGTCTACTTTGTCTTATTGTGTGATATGCACTGATGGATACACAAAGGAATCACCTTTTCTCTGTGTTATTGTAGCATACATTTAGGTTGAAATCGGTTGTGATGTTGGAAGGCGGTGCACAATGATGCAAAATAATGAAAATCAATAATTCCCCTCAAATGCATTAAAACTAACTAATGAGCCTGTTTTGAAAGTACAGACATTTGTGCAAAATTGGAGAGTAAAAGTAAAAAGTTAAATAAATACTCAGTTACAGTAGAGAAACCTGCAACCTTTACTTACATACAGTATTCACTAGGTTTGGACATTGACTCCAAATAAGAATCAGTTCCAAAGGGATCATTAAGAAATTCCAAACTGTGTGCTGTTAACACCTACTGTAGCCTATATCGACCTGTCTGCGCCAATGTCAGTTGAATGCATGCATGTGTTCTCATCTTCAAAAGCATTTGTCTTATTAAATGGTGGGATTAGCATTTTCTCAGCTGACCTACTCAGCTGTTGCCAAGTTGCTTGACTAGCAGCTGAGTAGCACAAATTGTGAGTCTTGTAACAATCACCTCGGTTTAGCAGCTGTTAATGCTTTACAAGGACTGAAAGCTCTGTGCTGTCACAGTACTCCCACATAAACCAAGAATGACACCACCAGCATTAAGGTTATCTAGCTAACATTAGCTTAGCAGATACACCACTTTTTTCAGACCAAGTACAGACTACCCAAGTGCTTAATAATGCCATTTCAGCTCTTACAATGACTTTAAAGAACATGCTTTATTTTCATCAGGTGTTCCCCACTTTCTTCTGGTTTCTGGTGTTAAAGAGACTACTTTTCATAAAATTGGTATTGGGTGTGGTGGTATTGGAGTAGCTTTAGCACTCTTTTAGCTGAGTGTTTCTGCTGGCAACTTTGTTGGGAAAAGTGCAGGAAGACACTCAAATAACTGAGTTTTATTAGGAAACAAAATGTTAAAGCAGAGTCTAATTCCAAACGATACTCAGCCCTATTCATTGCTTCTCACCTCTGTCATTAATCACATATTTACTGGACTTCATGTGTGACATTTCGCCCTGGCAGTGCCTGTTGCACCTGCAGCAGCCATGCACTTCACACTTCCTCTGCCCCCTGACTGGCCGAACACAGCCGGCAGCTCGGCAGTGTGTACCCTCTTTCATCCTCCCCTCTCCTCCCTTCTCATCCCGCGGCCGCTTTTCATCCATCAGTAGCCTTCGCTGTGTCGCTGCCAGTTCACATTCTGTAGCACTTAAAAGGGGCGAGGGAGGCTTAACTGTCAGTGCCAGCTCCGCTGCCAAGGTGCCAACGTGAGGAATAACTGTTGCTTCACGGATGATGGAATTTCCTTAGCTAAGCTCCGGCTGAGCGAGAGCTTAGACTTCATATTCCTGGAAGTGTAACTGCGAGGATGTTCTGTACCTTTTTCGCTCGACAGCCCACGCTTTATTGACACAGGAAGCAAAGAGAGACTTGGGAGAAGTGGATTCAGCTTGAAAGCTGGTTTTGAAGCCGAGGTCAAATGACAGCAGACTCGCGCTCCAGCTCGTTCTTTTCTAGTTCAAATGAAACCTGAGCCAAACAGCAGGGTTTAGATGCTGAAAGAGAGATAGTTAAGCTAAGCTCCCATGTTGAAGACATCAGGGAGGGAATGAGGAGGCCCGTGGCAGTTTAGCTCCTGGCTCCCAGGCTCCTGGCAGGAGAGCCCCCTATAAAGCAGGCCTATTAAACCACTCCTCCTTCCCCGAGGAATCAGGGGAGTTAATCAGAAGCAGAGGTCTGGATGGGACCACTCACTAAACACTTAGACCACACTGGGCTGGGCCTGGATACTGGAGCTTAAAGTTCTCAAGAAAACTCAGCAGTAGGAGCTCGACCTTCCCACCAACAAACCCATGTACTCCTCAACACGCACAGCATATCTGCTGGCCATTTATATTTATTGTTCGGCATATACTGAACCAGGCGCCATCAGGTTCTGTGACATGCACGGCAGTGCTGTTATAATGAGCTACACATTTCCCAGTTGTTTGCTTCATGTTTCAAGATATATTGCTGGGTTGCATAATAGCTCCCTTCCATCCTCCTCTGTGTTTTGCTTCATTCATGCACGTGTGGGTGTCTGCTATGAGGCCAGCACTGCTCCCCCAAAAGCCTCAAAGGGTCCAGATCAGCTAAATAATCACTTTCCCAGCTCCCGTGCACTTTAGCCAGGTTTCAGGCTCCCACAAAGTCAAGTTTTGATAAATCTAAACAGAAAGACAGTTTAGTAGGTTGTATTAATCACAACGTTCCTTCAATGAGCTCAAAACACATACAGTAGTTTAAGTTTTAAGTTTCTGCAGATCCCAGTTCCCAAAAAGTTTGGATGCTTCATAAAACAAAACTAAAAACAGGATGCAGTGATTTACAAATCAGTTTCAATTTGCATTTATTTTAAAACAGTACAAGGACCAGATATTTAATGTTCAAACTGTCTTGTTTTTTGTAAATATATACTCACTCTGAATTTAATGGCTGAAGCACATTTCAAAAAAATTGGGACAGGAGCAACTAAAGTCTGGGAAAGTTGAGGAATGATCAGAAACACCTGTTTGGAATATTCCACAGGTAAACGGGTTAAGTGATAACAGGTGATGGTATCATGACTGGGTATGGAAGGGGCAAAAGGTTCAGTCAGTCACAAGCATGGATGGGGTGAGGTTCAGAGAGTCCAAAGGAAACTCATGTAGCATGTAAGGGGTAAGGCTGAAAACCAAAACTGAATGCCGATGACCTTTGATCGCTTAGGCAGCACTTCATTAAAAACCCACATGTTTATATAAAGGTTATTACTTCATGGTCTCAAAAACACTTTGGAAAACTGTTGTCAGTAAACACAGTTTGTTGCTGCATCTACAAATGCAAGTTAAGGCTCCACCATGCAAAACGAAAGTAAGAAATGCTCACAACTGCTCTGGGACCGTAGCTCATCTGAGGAGTGGAAAAGTGTGCTGTGGTCTGACCACATTTCAGATTGTTTTTGGAAATCGTGAACATTGTTTCACGTGAACATAAAATATCTTATCTTTGTGTTTTATTCAATTAAATACAAGTGAAAAAGGATTTGCAAGTCATTGCATTTTTTTTTTTACACATTGTCCCAACTTTTTTGGAATTGGGGTTTGTGCTAACTTTAGCAGAAGTACTTGTCTTTCTAGTCAATCTAAACCGTCCTCCCTGCTTGTTTGTCACATGCCTGTGTACGTGTGCAGGGTGCTATGGGAGTGAATCACTCTGTCTCTGTCCATCCGGTCAAGGCCAGAGGCCAGTGGGGCTCTTGGACACGGGCAGGAAAGCCTCTGGACCTCCCCAGGATGTAGCTGTCTGCTGATCTAACCCTCTGGGAGGGGAAGGAGGAGAGCAGGAGACGGACGGACGGGAGGGAAGAGGAGGGGAGAGGAAAAGAAATTGGCAGGTGTGGATGGGACAGGAGAGTGGGGGGTTGGGGGACTCTCGCTGGCCGACGGTGACATTGGGAAGGTCTGTTAAAGAGATAAAAGAGCCCACATTACTCCCCCCCACCAGTCCGTCTCTGCTTCAGTCTCCTTCCATCCTGCGAGAGCTGATTTGCAGCTGTGGACGCCTCCTGTAATGCCTTTAACCTGCGCACACGTGTCCTCTGTGTACGTCTGTCTTTGCACTTGGCTTTATGAAGGCTGTTACATGACAGATACTCAACACCAGTCCTCTAAAGATGGACAACCTACCTTGCTATTTATATCAAGGGCGCAGCGTATAGGTTCCACATGTTAACTTGATCACTTCCTGCTGGTGTCTGACGCTTGTGTGCGATACAGCTGGATGACCTCTCACCTCTAACCCACTCCTCTCGCTGTCAGTCACCTAGAAAAGCAACACAGCCATCTCCGATGCACAAACACAGTTGAGTTATTCTACATCTGCCCGACAATAATGTCTCTGTGAGATGGAGTCCAGATCTGTTGCTCTGCGTCTTTGAACTGGTGGATGTTGACAGCCGAGCAGTGGTGTGAAATGGTCTTTGTACCGTCGACTGGAGACAGTAACCTAGTTTCTTTATGTGATAGTTGGAAAATAGCACAGATCTCACCGGACAACCATCCGGAGCATTCCTCACTCAGAGTCTGATTTCAGGTCTTCTGAATCAGTCGTGTGTTTCTCTTTGTTTCATTCTGTGTCATCACTTTTTCTCTCTGCCTGTTTTTGCAGTGCAGGTTAGAGCCAGTTTCAGTGCATGAATGGTGTTTAGGAAACAGAGAGAACAGGAAAGGCAGAGCAGGCAGGGAAGAATAGAGGGATATCCCCTTTCAGGGTTCCCTCCTTTTTCCTCCAGGATAGAGGGGGTGAGAACTTCGGAAAGGGTGGGGGGTTGGTAAATCACACCACCTGTCTATATACACACACACACACTCACACAAACCTGTGCACATGCACTCGCAAAATCATTCATGAACACAAATACAATAGACCTTTTTCACAGCATCCATTCTGACATAAAATTGTACACAGGTGTCACCAGTGATACCATTCAGTTCAGAGTCAGTCTGCATGTTGACTCACTGAAGAGGTTCTGCTGCTGTAAATGATCTCAATATGTCATCAGAGATTAAGGGAATATGCTAAGTTCAAATATTCATTTGTCTGACAACAATGCTACAGCCAATATGTTCTCCGCTGAAATTTCTATCACAGTCTGTTTGTTTATTTTACATTTTTCAGATTTAAAATTAATGCTGAAGTGTCTGTTTAAGGGTTGTAAGATCATTAATATTTTTTAGAAGTAGATCTTTATAAGGGTGAAATTGAGCATGCTTGACTCTTATCAGTGTCAAAGTATAATGTTGCACCCATCTTGTGCTCACGTAGGTTCAGTGTCCCTGCAGCCTGCAGGCAACCTGCCTGACCATTGAGTCTGGGGAGGAGGTGGAACAACTCAGTTTGAGCATCTAAAAATGAGTACAGCAGTCCAAATAGCGAGTTGCAGCAATAGACAGTATATTAAATAGGTTGAAATCCTGTTTCATACATGACCTGCAGTTGAAGCAAGTTGTTTCCCTCTGCCCCGTCCCCCCCAGACTCAAGTAAAGCTCAGGCAGGCTGCATCAACATTGTTGGAGAATGATATTGTAATTTGACAATAACAAGCGACGATGAGTCCTACGCTGTAAGTCGATCAGCTGTTCATAACTGTCAATTGTCTGTCAGTGTAAAGCTCAGCTCGTAATCCTGGAAGCAAAAGTTCACTGCTCTGAAGATACTCACAGTGACTGCCTGCCTTCTTCCTGCCAGACTCCATTAACATATTGCTCATTTTAACCATTATAAACATCTATTCCTTCTGAAAGATTTCTATTTCTTTCATGAACAACCACTGACTCATTCGGCAAACATTCAGCATCAGTTTGAACTCTAATTAACATGAAACAGGCAAACAACAACGCCACAGCTTTACTGTTGTCGTCAGAGTGGTAATTATTTTAACTTGCTGTGTTTTCTTAATTTCCAATGACATATGGTAATTTTATGATTTATTACAGTAAATGTATTACAGATTTCACAGTGTTTATCCTTCTATTTCATATCAGTGTAGCTGTGAAAAGAGTCTGTTGTGCACGTCTCCACACTGTGAGGCCTGTCTGCTGCTGAGAGATGTCCTCTCTCTTTCCCTTTGTGTGTGTGTTTGTGTGGCGAGAGACCCTCAGATTAGCCCTATGTGGCCCAGATTACAACAGGATCAGTGCTGACACATATTACACCAGCCTGTGAACCAGCAGTAAGACAGTGTGCCAGTCGGGGCTTTAGGGGTTGAAACCCCCATTTAATTACACTTCAGCAGCAGAGAGGAAAGTACAGTATGCAAGTCACACAAGCTGTTGTTTACACTGTGGTGAGAATCGTGCACACAAATTTCAAGTGTAAAATGTTTTGTCAGGAGGGAGGGAGTGTAGAGTTTTCAGGTCCTGTGTCACATTTGCTTTCCCCAAACAAATGTGACATTTATAGACTCTGCTTTTACAATCAGCACTTGTCCGCCTAGTGGCTGCAGCTGGAAACTCCTGCTTCTCCAGCAGGGAAAAACACACCCTGATAATCTCATCTGACAGCAGAGAATTCAAACTGAGGTCCAGAGACCAATAGGGATCCTAATTTGATCACTGATTGAATATGAATATTTTATTACAAACCTAAAAATAATATCTATAAAATGTCAGAAGTACCAAATCATGCCAAGATTTTTTTTCGATGGTGTCCCTCCAGGTCTCAGTGTCTTAATGTGGCATTTTGAAGTTTGTTTGTTTTTTAACCATTTTCATCACTTCTTGAGTGGTGAAAAAGTTATTTTTGTTGTGCCCCAAATCTGTGTAATGGATGTAACAACCCAAAAACTGCTGCAACAACTTTTGAGACATGAGTGAGCATGAGAATGGTCATCATATGTTTCCATCGTAATGGTGTAATCCCTTATGCACTCTAAACTCACAAAATGTGAATACATGCCTGAAAAAAGTATGACTTAACAATAGAAAAATTTGACACAGAGTGCTGGACCGCACCTTAAATTGATATTTAGGTTCCAGCTTTCCGATGGTATATACCCACCATCTATCTTCTATGTGGCATACACTGATGACCTGCTATCTCCCCTTAAAGACCCCAGTTCCCCCCTAAAAATGACAAAAATAAGTTGTAAGAAGTGACAAAACTGTCTGAAATTGGGGGTTATTGGTCTAATGTGTATCTATTGTGTATCTATTGTGCGGTCCCTGACACAAGAAAGTTGGATCAAGACTTTTCAGAATGCTTTCCTGTTGTCTCCTTATAAAAACCATCTTTTGCTCGGCCAAGAGGCCCATCTGTGATTTGTAATGCCAGCCTCTTGTATCGTAGGTGACAATTTGTTTTATTTGTCTGATCCAAGGTGCCACCAGGGATGTTGGGTCAGCTCTGACAAGGATGTGTATGAGACACCGCAGCATTGAGGCAAAATTACGCCACTTCACCAAGTAAGTGTCACCTATGTTTTTTTTTTATCCCCCACTCTCCAGTGTGATTTTCTCTCTTCTCGCGCCTTGAGGGGATTATTGTGTTCGCAGGTCCCATCCCATCTCTGTTGACCTTCCTCTCATTCTTCCACTGTTCACTGAAAAAATAAATCTATTTGTCATGCCCCTCATTCTCTGGCTCTCTCTTGTCTCCTTGTCCCTGTAGTGCTCTTATGGAAGGTCTGGTTATGCCACTCCAGGACAGGATAGAGGAATGGAAGAAGACGGCTAATCAGCTGGACAAAGACCATGCCAAAGGTCAACAACCAGGAAAAACAAACTATAAATGCTCAATTGTTAGCACTATATACTGGACAGGAATTCATATGTCTTTTTTTTTTCACAGAATACAAGCGGTCTCGTCAGGAAATCAAAAGGAAGTCACTAGACACCATAAAACTCCAGAAAAAAGCAAGAAAAGGTGAGAAAAATTGTTGAGTAATAATCCAGAACACCTCACATAACCTAAACGAGATTTTAGGGCTGACATCACTGAGGTCTGCTTGGCTTCTGGTCTCTGTTCTTCACCAGTGCTCCAGACTGAACTGGCGCCATCTAGAGTGGAGAATACGCAATAACACCTTAATCAAATCAAATGCCTGGCACAGTTTCACAGGCTCCTTTCCAGCTTTGGATGATTTGTCTGCTTCTGCCTTATAAATCAAAGAAATGATCTTCTTTCCTGGCTGTGCTTGCATTAGCCCCTACTGCTGGTCGTCATTAAACTCCTATTTCCATACAGGACTCACTGAACACCAGTGGTACCGGCAAGTCGTAAACTTTGCAATGTGTCTGATGTGATAGAGCTAACACTGCCTGTTCTCCTGTCTCTCCTCCCCCTGCCTGTTCCTGTTCCCACACCCTCTCCTATATTTCTTTCTGTCTCTTTCTCTCCTGGCTGTAGAGCTTCTAGGTACGTCTGCTGTATTTTGCCATGAGAACTTCATGAGTTTTCAAAGGCATCATAATCATCTTTAGATCAAACTGCCGGTCAAAAAAGAAAAAAAAAAACTTTGTTAGCATTTTTAACTATAGGAATGAATTTAGTTTAATGTTTTGGGAAATACACTTGTTCATTTTCTTGCCGAGAGTTAAGTTAGAAGATCAATACCACTTGACTGTACGCTCAATAGGTGGTCAGCTGGTTAGCTTAGCTTAGCACAAAGGGGGTAACCACTAGCCTGGTCCCCTATGCTGAAAAAGCCGCACAGTTTAAGGTGGCTGTTTTTTTTAAGTTGGTTTCTCAGGATGAAGAAGCTCATCAGGCTACTAGTTTATCAGTATAGCGGTCAGCTTGGTATGGTTGGTCAACCAGTCAGGCTAAGCTGGTGTCTGCAGGTCAAGCTGATTGGCCAGCTGTCTGGCTAGACTGACCAGCAAAGCCCAACTGGTAAGCTGGTCCCTCTGCAGAAGCCAAGCAAGGCTCTTTCCCATTAAGAGGAAAAACATGTTAAAAATGAATTAATGAAATGAGTATATATTTTTTAATAATTTAGGAGGACTGTCCCAATGCCTGTGATTCATTGGTCCCATGAAGAACAATGAAAAATTTGAATAAAGAAAGAATAAATAAAGAAAATAAATAGAAATTTTCACCCACATTTTGTTTCATAGTTTACATATGAAAAGTTAATGCCCTAAGACAACAACACAAAGTCTGTCTTGGCACATGAGTTGGAAATTTCACCAATTACTCAAGTAAAAAAAAAAAATCAGCCAAATAATTTCTTTTTAAGTGTGTCTGTCTCATGTTCCCACCCATAACTGTGCTTTTGCTACTGCTACTTTTGTTGCTGATTCACAAGAAAAAACAGTTGTGGACATCATGATTACTCTAGAGGTTCACTAGAAAGTATGTTATTAGTTTAATCCATACAGAAACGTCAATGTAAGAATGCTATATTGTTGTGTTACAGAGCTAGCTAGCTTGCCGTCCCCCCCCCTTTTTTCAGTCTTTATGCTAAGCTAAGCTAACCAGCTGCTGGTAGTAGCTCCATATATGACAGTCAGATATGAGAGTTGTGTCTTTTTTTCATTTAACTCTCTGGAATTGAATAAGTATATTTCCCAAAACATCAAACTATTCCTTAACTCAACCTCTAGCAGTGCACTCACTATAAATATCCTGTACGTGATACATGTTATAAGTGAAAAAAGAGCAGGTCTTAGCAGGAAAAGCACAGGTGTTGCTAATAACATTAACGAAGGCTCTGCTCTCCTTTTAAGCCGTGACAGTGAGTCAGCAGGTACAATGCCTCCTACCGTGACAAGACAAAATGTTTTCTATGACGAATGCCCATTGAGAAACAGCGTTACATCTTTGCTCCTTGTCTTTCACGAATAGTTAGTTTGCGAGACCTGTTTCAAGTGTAGCCCTTCCATTTTCTGAACGACTTATTAATAGAGTAAGAAACTGCCAACCGTTTGGCCACTTATCAACCAGACCATCTGTCATTCATCTGAGTAATAAAGCTTCTCTGTCATGAGCTGACATTTGGCTCCTTCATGATGACGGTGTTCTACCACTAAAGACCCAAACTTCTGTTTTAAGGACCCATTAATTAACAACCTGTCAGAAACTAAATGGGACTTTAATCAGTGCCTTATTAAATGCAGGTACGCTGAAAGATTAGCCAATTAAGCCAGAATGTGTTTAAGGTCCAATATTTACTGGGATTTATTGGCAGAATATGGCATAAATGGAATATAATGGTCAAAAGTATGTTTTTGAGTGAGTATATAATCACCTGAAAATAAGAATTGTGTTCTTGCTACCCTAGGCCTATTCAGCTGGTGGCTGATCTGCATGATTTTGTTTAAATAATTTGCTAACAGTCTTAAGTTTATGGGTGTTTACATTGTTTATTTTATTAGTCCTGGCCCTTTTAAAAAGTAAGTGAATAGGCCTCTCTTAGACTGAACCTTTTTGTCTACAGAGACCGTTGGTCCTCTTCCATTGAAGCCACCATGTTGCCCCGCCATGTTTTACAGTAGCCCAGGGCCTCTCGCATTTTTCGCGGCCACCATAGGTTCTCCTCCATGCTTGAAGAGGAGAGTGAGATGAGGTGTTTGCAGTCTGAAAGCTCACTGCTAGGTGCGTCTAAATCCTACACACTGGACCCTTAAATGTAAAGTCAGTGGTCCAAGAAATGTGCAGTGTGCTGCCTGCTAAAGACAACTGGAGCTTTTCAGGAGCCATATAGCAGAAGACAAATCTGATTTCACTCAAAACTATATTCCTCACTCATATTTTGAAGTTGTGTGGTAGTTAAAGTGAGTGCATTGTTTGAGACTGAGCCAAAAATGCAAAAAATATTCTGCGGTATGTTAAAACTTTTAACTGGCAGAGTAATTTGGCATCTTTGTTTTCATCTTCATCTTCATCACATCCATCTTTCATTATTTCACAATCCTCCATCTATTGCATTGTCTAGTGTCATTGTGGTATGTGGTCTTGAATGACTCTAGGACATTCTGTTTACTTTTGTGTGTCTAATCATCACATCCATTTCAGGACCTTCAAGTCAACACCAGTTGCTTTGCATCAACTCATGACTGATGATGTGTCTTCAGTGTCCTCTCATTGCCGTGTACATGAACCATTTGAGTGTTTGTCAGTGCGTTGACCTCCAATACAACAGCAGTTTATCATTATGTGCTCCAATCATCTCTCATTTTTTACTCTTTCCCTCCTCCCTCACTGCACTGTGTATGCTTTTCTTCCCTCATGTCACTTCCATAATTATCACCCACCCCTCAAATTCCCAATCTCTGTTTGTTCCTCCTCCTCATCTCCTCCTCCTCGCTCACATCTTCCCTCCTTCCCTCCACCCTCTGTCTCCGCTTCTGTGTCTCTGTGTCACCCCCTTGCTTTGCCTCGCACAGGCCGGGGGAACCTGCGCCCCCAGCTGGACAGTGCCATGCAGGATGTCAGTGACCTGTACCTGCTGATGGAGGAGACTGAGAAGCAGGCAGTGCGCCGAGCCCTGCTAGAAGAGAGGGGGCGTTACTGTACATTCATTAACATGCTGCAGCCTGTGGTGGTGAGGAGCATTTCACTTTCGTAACACCTAAGAGTTGTGGAAAACACGTTTAAATGGCTTAGATGAGAAAAGATGTTTTTTGCTTGCTTTTGCTCTTGTTGAGGTGGTAGCTTTTTAATTTAATCCTGTTTTTCCCTCCAGAATGTAGAGATTGCCATGCTGGGAGAGATAACACATTTACAGGCCATTGTTGATGACCTCACTGTGCTGACTGAAGACCCACACAAGCTGCCACCAGCCAGTGAGCAGGTAACAGAGATGTAATGCTGCTAAATCTACTAATGCTGATGGAGTTGGTGTGGATTACAACTCAAAATGACAAATCTGACTGTTCAATTACAGTCCAGTGCTGTTAAATGATGTCTGATGATAATCTACCATATTATTAACGGTGCAATATGTATGAATGTTAGTTTAGAAATTCAATAATTAAAAAAAATCAACAGAAATGAAATCCCCGGAGCTGTTGTAAATAACCTGGGATGATGTATTCCATTGTCAAACTGACCTCGGAGGCTGTGTTCAGTCCTGGTCCTGGTGTTCACTGAGTGGCTGCTGAGCCCACTTTCATTGCCCACTTGCCCACCTCTGGTTCTGGTTCCCATGGCAGCACCGCTCCCTGTCCAGAAAGACTCGAGCCAGCTAATAGGACCACTACCTGCACAGCTAACTGAGCTAACTAGCTAACAGCAGCTACAGTCAGCAGCAGTCAGTACTTGCTCTAGTGATATGCTGCCCCCTGTTTGTGTTTTACAGGTGGCTATTTCTTACATATTGCACATTTTTAACAAAAGCAATAACAACAATTAATTAATCCCACTAACAAGTATTTTCTGTATGTCCAAAACCAAATGCAACTTTTCCCACAACTGTATAAAAAAAATGGGTTTAACAAGTGTATTTTTTCACATACTCCAGTCCAGCTGTCATAATACTCCCTAGACCAGAGCAGAAATTGAGTCGCGTTTTCTAAAAATGAAACTACACATTTGTGACACATTTTTCTCTTGAGCAGCAATGAATGGGATTACAGGCTGAGAGCAACAGATAGGCATTTCATGACATTTGTTGGCAGCAGCAAAAATAATATTGCCAACGTGTTATCCTATAAATTAGAAAAATGGTGTGGAGATATATCAGTGCCATTAACCATGGTGTTTGATGTTTTATGCAAATTTAAGAGATAAGAATGTGCGAGATGACCTATTACAGTCTCATGTGTGTGACTAAATGTGCTAATTTCAAAACTAATTTATCCCTTCATATGTCCTTCAGGTCAGGTTTTCAAGTTGGACAAGTTTTTTTTTTTAAATAAGTCATAATCTGCGGTAATTTATCATAATCAGTCTAAACCATCATGTATTTTTTCTCCCTCTCATGTAGAAGTAATGTTGTCCATTTCTATTTTTGTGACTGCATCATCATCTTATGGTTATGTGTTGCTGCAGGTGATCCGGGACCTGAAAGGCTCCGACTATAGCTGGTCCTACCAGACGCCTCCCTCCTCCCCCAGTAGCAATGGCTCCAGGAAAAGCAGCATGTGCAGGTACATCCCTGAATGCACCTTGAGATCTGATACGTTTTCACGTGCTGGGTCAGGTGCGTCGTTCACGGTGAATTTTATTCATGCTGGATCTGAACAAACATGCACATTCTTGATCTGGAGGAGCGAAGGAATTAAATGTTTTCAAGCAAACACAAACAGATGACCCTGCCTCACCACACAGCCAGACTATCAGTGACAGGCAACATGACAGTCAACACGCAGTACATGTCGCGTCTTGCCAGCTTCTCAGCTCCTGCTCCTGGCAGATTTGCAGTTCTCAAGCTTCTTACAGCCAGATTAGGACCAAAGCTGTGAAACATCACAGCCTGACAGCCGTGAGCCTGCATGAGAATCAAAATCCACATACTCTGAAGTCTGATGGTGATAGTTAAACAATTTGCTCATACATGTAAGCCAGAGGTGCATTCTAGGTCAAGTAACAAGCTTTTCTTTAATGTTAACGGATCATCAAACCTGGGTAGGACAAGTTATCACTTTTTTTGAGTGTGACAGGTCTGAATAGGACCTCCTATATATTTTGAACAATTCTGTAATTCATGGTGCAGCCACTGACTGATTGACTGACAATGTTTAACAGTGTTATAAATTGTAAATCCCAGTTACTGTGAAGGTTTTAAGGTAAAATAAGACCAGTGCACGAAAAACTTACATCTCCCAAATCTCAGCTTTTTCTGGCACATAAAGAAACAACCTTGGTTTCAGCTTGACCGCTTTACAATTTTCATTTCATCCACTGAATGTGTAAAAGGTTTTTGACAAGCTGAAGGTCAAAGAATTTTCTCTTTTTGCAGAGAAGCATCTCATGATTCAGTTGTGGATAAAAAAAAAGCACTAAGCATTTTCTGATTTTCCCATTACAACAGTTATATCTGGGGGAAAAAGACAGGACAGAGGAAACACAAGTTTTCTGGGTACTTCTGAAAAGACACAATGCAGAAAGAAAGATGACTTACAGATAGTGTCTAGTTATAAATCATTTGAAGTTATTTAATATGTCATATTTAATTTGGCATTCCTCCTTAAGCGTCATCCTAGAGGACGAGGATTAAGGAGAACTGATAACTTAAGATATATTCCAGGGGGGGAAAGAGGGCAGTGCAGATGGAAAGTGAGAAGTACAAGTTGCACGTTGTCAAATGCGTGGGTGACAAAGAGAAGCAATGCTGAGTGAGAATGACGGGAGCAAGAGACAAAAAGCACAAAGACAGCTGTTTATGTTCAGAGGGAAAGAAAAATCAAAGAAAGGATAACTTTTTAATGCTCTTTGATGCACCAAAATGAGAAGAATGCCATCATTTACAATTTTCACATAACGCTGCCTTCATGTTCTCAGCTTTTGTGATCAATTTTTCATTTAGTTTTTTTCTGTTTTCACCATGGCCTACACATAAATCTCCCAAAACAAGTTTCTGAACAAAATAAGTGAGGAAAAAATGCTAGAATCTTGATCACAATCCTGTTTTACATGCATACTGTGTTTGTATGAAAGATTTAAAATGCCTGAAAGAATACAAATTGAACACATGGAAAATAAAGTACTATTTGTCATTTATATTTTATGTATGAATTTACTGTCATTATTAAATTAATTCAGTTAATTAGCCTTTTGTCTTAAATAATGATTGAATTGTTTTTCTCATTTCTCAAGCCATATTAAAACCAAATCAAACAGAAAACAAAGAGGCATATTGCATTTTATTGTTGTCCAGCAAAGAGCAGCATGCACCTACTCATAATAAATGTAAAACACTTGCATTAGTTTTCATGAAGAGGTGCAAGGAAGATTTTAGAAAGGGAGATGAATCATTTATGCCTACACTGTATAAAAAGAAAAGTTCAGAAAACTTAAAGTGAAGTTTCTCTCAACTTGTTGAGGCCTGGTTTTCTGTAATGTTTTGCATCAGTAACAGTGTTGAAATTGACAATTTTCAGCTTATCATCCCATTTAAGTTTATTCATTTAGGTGAACTCAGAACACTCAGTTACGATACCATTACACTATTGAGACTAAAGCATACAAAAAATTTAAAAAGCAGATCTGGTCTCAAGTCACAAATTTGATAACATTTGGCTCAATAAAATTTTAAAAAGTCTTTGACTTGTGACTTCCCTTGGACTTAAGCCTTTCGACTTGAATTGCAGTATGCAAAACTTATAGGTCATTAAAAAGGCCTACAGACAAAGACTAAACAACATTTTAAGTTTCACAAAGAATGGCAAGTTGAAGGTCTGTTGTTAAACTATCATTACATTTGAAAAGCGCATTATGACTTGTTTGAGACTCGAAACCTAAAGTTTAGGATTTGAGGCTTGATGTGGGACTCGAGAAAAGACTCGAGGCTCACACGTGACTTGCAAAATAGTGACTTGGTCCCACCTCTGTTAAAAAACTTTGCAGACATCTTTAACAAAACCCACACTACACTGTCCTAAACTATATGAAATAACTTTGCTGGTTGTATCTGTCAGTTCTGGTGGCATTGCAGTAGGTGCTTCACCATCTTTTGCATGGTGGAGATCTGAACTCTACTGAGCGCAGTCTTCTAGTTATTCATTATTTATTATTGGCAGGTGTATACTGCTCTCTGCTGAACAACACACAATACACAATACACCGCCTGTTTTCTGTCTTCAGTCAGTTTTTAAAAACAAAATGCTAAATAACTAGCACTAAAAATGTGTTAAGTTAATTAGTAAATACATACAAAATAAGAAAATACAAATTACAATGTTGTATTTCACTTTTCATTGAGACATTGTTAATCTTCCATACATGTTGAATGCTATACTGATGTGATGTCCTGTCAACAGTCTCCTCCAGATGCCCTCTGCAGGAGCCCATCGGCTCAGCAGCGTCTCTTCCCATGACTCAGGCTTCGTGTCCCAGGATGCCAATACCCACTCGAAGCCTCCGTCGCCCATGCCCTCTGACATCACCAGCCAGGTAGCAGTCTCAGCCATAACACTTAAGTAAATACTTTGATCAGGAGGATATCAGGGAGTTTATTGTAGCAGACGTTTCAGCTCCAGAGATTTCTCCGGCAGTAATGCCAGAGGACACAGAAACACCACTTTGTTGTCACAGTAGATCAACAGTACAATAAATCTCCGTTTTTAACAGAAATGCTTTCTCCGTCTGGCACCTCAGTCTTTGAATTTGAATTTCAGACACAGACCCAAAGTTCCAATAAGAGCTTGATAGCTTGATAACCAAACTCAGACAGAGATCTTCCTTTTTGCTGCAATAGAGCTTTACCAGTTGCGAATGTTGAATTTTTATCCCACCGGACTGATAAAGTTATTCAGGCTCTCACGGTCTGAACACATTGCAGTGTACAGAACACACTCAGCAGCACACCAACTGATGCAACGTTCTCTCTGAATAAATGATCTTACAGGCTACTTTATTTTTCGATCTAGGCTATGGTCTATAGATCCCCCCCAGAGACGAAAAAATTCCTCCCTCCTCCTAAAGCTCATCAACACTTCAACGTCAAGTCTCACCTTTTTCCTATGCATTTCTCACACCTACCTCTGTCTCCCCATTTCCTCTTCACTCCGCTGTTTTTGACTTCATCTCACCTTTACCAGAAATCAACAAGCTCAGCCTCCTCTGAGGCTTCAGAAACCTGCCAGTCTGTCAGCGAGTGCAACTCTCCTACAGCGGTTAGTACTGCATGCATCTCACCGCCTTATTGGACACACACACACACACACGTACACGTACACAATGTGCTGTGCATTTTACTCATTGTTATCCATAGTTTTAAAGAGGCCTGTGGGCTCCACTTGACAACCGCAGTGCGCTTTGACGTGGACTATTCATGGATGTTGAGCACCCTGACTCAGACTTGTCTGTCCGTTCCGCAGTTTGGCTCATGCTCATCCTTCGGTACCTTTCGCCCTGCTTTTTCTCACACTGGCACCATCAGGCCTCTCTCTGTCATACTTCCTGCGTCCCCCACATTTAACCACTCCCCTGGATCCAACACCCCCTCACCCACATCAAAGGTTCCTAGCTGGAAGGTTTGTTTTCTTTTGCAATTTTACTTTTTGGTTTTCTCTGTAACACTTTATAATAACCATCATTAATAAGTGGTAAATAGATACTTAATTCAACTTTAGTTAATAGTTATTTTACTATTAACAAACATTAAAATAATGTGTACATATCTTTCATAAACAATTTAGCAAGCAATGGTAAGTTAACAAACATCAGTTGTGACTCTACAGTGGCCATCCAACAAATATTTATAGATGTACTATACAGTATTTATTAACCATTTACAAAGTATTTTAAACATCAGTTACAACTTTTTTTCAGCCATCCAAATAATGTTTTAGGGGTGGGCAATGTCTTCAAAGGTGGCATATGATGAAGTCCACAGTGAAACATCGAGATGGACATATTGTTGATACCATTTTTATTTACTTTCTTTTATACTTTTTATATCTGTGTATGTTGCATATTAATTGCAAATTGTCTGGTACTTTATAGTGTTTCTTTTATAGGAAACCAGATGCAAGGTGCCATCATAATTAACACATCCTTCATGTTTGTGGTCTCTGACACTTAAAATACATATTCATCAATCCTAGGGCACTTTTCACTCACAGTGTTATGATGATGGAGGGCTCAGTGGTCGTCATGCATTGTGGTGGGTGATGATATCTTCCATTGGTCCAACCCTGAAATGTTAATAAAGGTTTTTATAAACATCAGTTTCATCTTTACAATAACCAGACAGTTAACATTTATAAACAACATGTTCTCACTCCCAACTTCTTAAATATGGCAGCTTGGTCAGTGGCCCTATACACTTCCAACTACGATGCTGTAGGTACCCCTCTAGCATCATTTATGCACATGCAGGACTCCATGGTCGAATTAGCAATAATAAATATGCAACATAAGTAGACTTTCAAAATACAGGCACAAAAACTGGTTGGGTAGGTTTAGGAAAAGCTTTGGATTAAAATAAGTAAATTACTTAAGTAAGTTCACTTAGTTAGGGAACTAATTATTAGCATTTAACAAAGTGTTACAGGTTTACACATCATTTGGTATTCACTAAGAAATACTTGATTTTGTTAACAGTGAAATAATTCTTAACTCTTGTCTAATTTACCATTTATTAATGTTATAAAGTGTTGTCTGGTTTTCTCTTTTAAAACTTTGTTGCTTCTTTGCTTCTTGTGTTCTTTATTGCCTTCATGCACATTAATGAGCATAAAGATTGACCTCACAGTCACCATTCAAGCTCAGTTTTCCAATCTTTCCTCACAAAGATGTGCTAAACTGAGGTGGCTCTCTCATTTAACAACACTTACAAAGCCTAAATTAATTTGCCCATATCTACATCAGCACCTAACCAGCTCATGAGCCTAACCAGCAGCTTCTGTGTCTAACTGACTTGCACGACTGTTGGATGGCAAGCGCTGGAGATGCACAGTTGGAAGTCTCATTTTTCCTTCTGCCGCTGCAGGACTGGGCCAAGTCGAGTTCCTGCGAGCCGTCGTTGGCCAGCACTCTGCAGCGTAGGAGGGAATCTATGGATAAGATGAGAGAACTGGAAGCTCCGCCCAGTCCACTGGGGTATTCTGGGATGCAACCGGATGATCCACACCGAATGAGAGTTGGCCCAGGAACCATTGCAGCCAAGGTAAGAGTGAAAATGTAAATGTAAGTATATAAATTTGTATGCCCTGAGAATTTCTTCAGTGTGGTGAATTGCAAATGTAAATGTGTGCTAATCTTTATGCATTTCCCAACTGCCTGTATCTGTGTGTATCTGTGCGTGTGTGTGTGTGTGTGTGTGTGTGTGTGTGTGTGTGTGTGTGTGTGTGTGTGTGTGTGTGTGTGTGTGTCTGTCTCAGCATGGCGAACCGCTCTCTCCAGCAGCCAGTACTCTAGCCATGGTTCTGACCAGAGGCTTGAGTATGGAGCAGCAGAAGAGCAGCAGGGACTCTCTGCAGTACTCCAGCGGCTACAGCACCCAGACCAACACCCCCTCCTGCTCTGAGGACACCATCCCCTCACAAGGTAACAGTCAACCCTTAACCCTCCAACTATCTCGCACATTTCAAATATTCCTGTACTGCATACTGTGAATTTCTGCACATTCCCTGGGGAATGCTTTGCCCATTCCTGAACAAAACTGTGCAGCTCTTTCATTCAAATAACATATTGTACATATTTTTATCATATTTTTCCATATTATATTGTCAGTTTATATTTTTTAATATTTTTCTACCCTCAACTAAAATATAAACACTTTTGTTTTTAATTCCATTTCTGTGTTGAGTTGAAGTAAAAAATCAAAAACCTTTTCTGTGAGATGCCATTTTTTTCCCCCTAGGAAGCAAAGTCATGACCCGCCCACTCTGCCTCTGATTGGCTAGTACTCTTTGACTTTATTAGTTGGTTGGTTAGGTTTAGGTATGAGGAGTGTTTGGTTAGGTTTGGGGTAGGATTATCAGGGTAAGCCAATCAGTGGTAGAGCAGTGCAGGTCATGCCCTCCTGGGTAAAAAATATGATATCTGTAACCCTATGCGAAAAAAACATAATTCAGAGCCGAGTAAATGTATTTTTTCAAGATGAAGCTGCACAGTGTAGAGTGGTCCTGTATTGTGGTCAGTCCAAGGAACATCTCTTCAAGCCCTGAAAAAGGGAGCAAAAGTATTGCATTTGTATTTTTGCTGAGTATATTAATTCACCAAAACACTGAGGCAAATATAATTTTGACAGGTATTAAACCTGAATTATGACGTTAATATATGATTTAACTTAAGTGTCTTGTGTCTGTTATTTCTAGGTTCTGATTATGAGTGCTACTCTCTCAATGGGGATGCTGACAGTGAAGGACAGGCAGACTTTGACAAGTCCTCCACCATCCCGCGACATAGTAACATCGCTCAGAGTTACCGCCGCATGATCCAAACCAAGAGACCTGCCAGCACAGCGGGTCTGCCAGCAGGTAAGACCCTGCAGGGAACTCCAAACGGCGCAGGGGGAAGCGGCTCTGGAGCCATCTCATCGGGGACGGCCACCATTCGCCGGACACCATCCTCCAAAACTGGAGTGAGACGCACGCCGTCCACATCTGGGCCCATTCCCATCCGGCCCCCCATCGTGCCAGTTAAGACCCCTACAGTGCCAGATTCTCCGGGGTACGCCAGCCCATCCCAGCAGCATCGTGCTGGCAGCGAGGAGTTTCTGTATGGCGACGACCTGTCTAGTAGTGACTACATGAGGGCTTCTCCAAAGCGGATGAGCCTCCCCGACACAGCTTGGGGCTGTGGAGGAGGAGGAGGAGGAGGAGGGGTGGACAGGACTGTTTACGCCCAGCAGGCCCCCAGCATGGCCACCCACGGCGCTGAGGAGGACCCTCTGCTCGCTGCCAACCGCCACAGCCTGGTAGAGAAGATAGGGGAGCTGGCAGCCAGCGCCCATGCCCTCGGTGAGGGTCACTTCCCCTTCCAAAGCTCACTGCCAGGGGATCCAGCTCTGTGTGCACCTCAGGAGCCATCCTCTACGACCCAGGAGGACAGGGATATGCTGGTGTCGATACGCCGGGGGGTGAGGCTCCGCAAGACAGTGACTGACGACAGGTCGGCTCCCAGGATCCTGCGGTAGCTGAGGGAGAGGAAGGCTGTGACGAAGCAGCTGTGGTGCCCTTACTTACAAACTGACGCTTTGTAGTGAAATGCAGCAGCACTCATGTGATACATGAAGTGAGGTACAAGTTACAAAGGCTGTAACGTGATGAATGAAGGCCAGTTAAGAGTAATGACCATGGACCATGTCAAGTCATTTCATGTCATGTATGTATTGCGTACGTACAAAGTAATCCATATTTTTTGGTTTTTATTCTTCTTTTTGTTTTCGTCTGTGGGCTTCGTGGCTGTGCGTCTCTGCTCCTCGTGTGACCAGTCGTTTCAGCCCTGTTTGTCCCTTTAGACTCGGTGAGGAAGATGTCACCGCTGTAGGGATCGAATGCTCTGTGTCTTTGTTCTTGCTCTTATGATTATTCTAATATTGTGCATTCCTTAATTAACACAGCCACCTGTCAGTGGGAATGGGCGAAGTGCTCTGTGAGCCCGTGTGTATGTTGTGTTTCTCATCATTACTGTATAAGTACCGTATTACTGTTTCATTTCATAAGCTGAACAGCAAGTGTGTAAGACATGTAAAATAGGAGCAATATGACAGTGTTTTTATTGCTGTACTGTACTGTCAATATATTCTGCAATTAAACAGGCTTTTTACTGTTAAACAGTTTGATTGCCTTTGTCAGTAAATGGGAGGTCTTTATTAATAAATAGGAAATTCTGCATATATGGTGCAAGGGAAGCAAATAATCAGTTAATCTGTTGCTGACACACAGCATACTTTGCTGTAGTCGCAGTACTGGACCAACATTTATTAATTCAACAGTATATTGACTAGGAATGTATATCATGAACAGGTACTAAACCAGTACTGGTTCCTGACTGATCAGTACAGATATATTGATAAGTTCCTGGATAAACAATGCTCCTACTTTTAGTTGTAATGGTAGTAGATGACAAGGCTAAATATTCTCAAGTGTGGTCCTACTTTACTAAGTTTGCTGGACTTTTGGGTCCAGTGTCAATATTGACATTAGGAATAAAAAAACAATCTGATATTGGTGTCAGCTGATATTCTTTATACAGACATTAAATACATTAAATATACTTTTTTTTTGTCAATGACCACAAAGTTTTGTAGTGAGGCAGGATATTTTACAGTCTAACATTAAACTTTGTCCTAAATGATATCAGGCACTGAAACTGTGAACTTTCTCAGATATTTTTAAAAATTCTAAATAACTATGAATAAAAAAGTAGAGCAAAATATATTAAAACAGAATTTTAAAAAAAATATATCAAAAATGCATAAAATGTTGCCGATAAAGCTAACAAACAAAATATGTATTGTGTTCTGTAAAAAAAAAAGTTTTCATATAGGCACATATCAGACAACATACAGTATATGCCAGTGCTGATACACCTGTGATATGCCAATATCAGCTGACCAATATTTTGATCAGGCTCTACTGACAGTGCAGCTAAATATAATAACTCCGGAAACAAATTGACTTGTAATAAAATAACTGTTGAATATTTTCATGTGATATCTTTTTTGCACCAAATTATGACAAGCAGTATCACTGACCTTATTAGTGTCACTATCAATCAGCACTATCAGTACTGATATTGGTATCAATAAAATCCTAATGATACCCATCCCTAACATTTACAAAATCTGAAATGGGCCTCAGCTAATTTCACCAGCCTTTTGAGGTTTCATTTCGCCACTTTAGAGTTTTGAAAACTGTGCAATTTTATTGCATTTTTCTTTCCTCAGGAGTTTTCTTTCTCTCCTTCAGTTTTTATATTGCAGTTAAACTATCAGTATTTTATGATTTGTCCAGTACATCTTAGGTTTGACTGTCTATTTTTCCCAGTAATTTTAGTTTTAGTCCACTACAGTGTTACTCTGGAAGTGTAATAAGTTACTTTTACTGTAAAAAGTGATATTACTTATTACTTATTACTTATTACTTATTACTTATTACTTGGTATCAAAAGTAGTTACATTATATTACACCTGCCGGATGTACACATCATCGTAAAATATCCTACCTCAGTCAAACAAAGTAACTCAGAAACTCAGATACTCGGATTTGTAACTGTAATGTAATTACTGTTTTGGAAATTGTAATGCCTTACACAGCTTATTACTGTTTAAAGTAACAAATGTTACAGTAATTAGTTACTGGTAATGCATTACTGGCCAATACTGGTGGCCTTTAATTTTGCCCTGAGATAAACTGCATGTATTTACAACTGTGCAGTCCTGTGAAAAGCCAGCTGGGGGTGCCAGAGACCCTTCACTGCGGCCAAGCTGACAGAGTGGCGCCAGAATGAACAGTAATGGAGGACATTTGTGGACATCACTGCTTCAGTGAAGATGTTTGGCAGCCTGGAGAGATGAATGATAAGTGGGAGAATGAAAAGCAGAAGAAGGTAAGGACTTAAGCCTGCAGGACGAACAACATCCGTGTTACACCAGTGAAACCCTGAAAACATGACCACCACATGCTAGTATACACATGTTTAATGTTACAGGAACAACAATGTCCCCAACTGTATTAGTTCACTTACATTATGCTAAATGACCAGAATATATCTTACGTAAGCTGTTGAAAGAATATATATGAAGCAAAAAAAGTCACCATTATGTATAAGTTACTTAAATTGCACACATTTATTTTGGCCACTATTCTGCAGCTTTTATTTTGAAAGAACAAACAGAACATACTGGAGCAGGCCATGTGCAATTTATATTCCTTTGAGCTGGATAACCACCCTCTTCATTATTCATGATATGATTGGTCCTGCTGGAAAACAACTCCTAAACTGACTGGATAAAGCCAACAATAATGATGAACCGCAGGGCACCTTCTTTGCCTGGATAAGGAACCTCTTAATAGAAGGCACTAATATATGATATATGAGAATAAAGGTGATGTAGAGCTGCGCTTATTCTTATTAAGTGGCCACTTAACAGTGCACCCTGAAAAATATGAACCATGGAGTTCACAGGATAAGAAGAAATGGGAAAATGAGGCAGGGTTGAGTGTGTTTTTGAGGCAGACAAGGAATATAACTGGTCTATTTTAATCTCTCTGACACTGAGTCATCACTGACAGTTCTCACTGATTTGCAAAGAAAAATGGAGGCTGAATAGGACCAGATAATGAAGATCAGACAATTGGATGCAGCGGTCTAACGGTGGATAATGAAGGTGGAGGTGTCTGATGTAAATCATACATGAGATGCTGCAGGACCACCACAACTGAAGAATTATTAGTCTGCTCGGCTCAGGAAAGCCTCCAGTATTCTTCATATTCTCCCAGATGGGTCCCTCTTAATCCTCTCAGCCTCATAAATAGCACATTATTGAATTTACACTATTAGTTCATAGCCTTGAACTGGTCGAGTAATGGAAACCTATCTAATTGCTGGGGCTTGCTGGGATAATTAACTGAGAAAAGGATCGAGGAGTTTCATTTTGCATCCGAGGTAATGTTCCCCCTCTCTAAACTGTGTTTCAAAGAGAACATCATCACTGCTTCTTTCAAAAAACCTCACCTCTCAGTTAGACGGAGCAAGCGAGGGACACTGAGCTGTGCTAATTTTCATTTTCTTTTATTTTTCAATGACTGTCTCCTGTGTCTTTTGATGATGTGAGATATCTTTTACTGTGCTAATAGGAAGTCGTGATTGTTCGGGGGGCTAAAACGAGATACTGTTCAAATCAATGATCATTTCTTAGTGTGCTAATCACTGAGGCAACCCCGGGCTCCACTAATCACAGTGTAGATAAAATAAAAGCACTCCTCAGACAAGACGTGGCCCTGAAGTTGGGCGTTTTTGTTTCCAACAAAACAACAGGCCATGCATTAATCATTAAATTATTTTTGGCTCTTTCCTTCAAAGTGACTGCTGTTGTTCTCATTTTTATTATACTTGCTGAGCCTTTCAATGAACAAAAGTCAGCTTTTATGAGATGTGGCATTCTAAGTAAAAAGGCTAAAGAGGCGCTCGATAATGAGAAGGTTTGGTTTTGTTGCTGTTTTTCTGACATTTTCAAAACTTCATGCTACTTCCACTGCATTATTATTAGGGCCAGACTGATACTGGATTTTCGGGGCCGATGCTGATATTGATATTAGTAAGTGAAAAATTCTCATACCAATATATTGGCTAATATTGATAATATGAATAGAATTAGGGATGCACGATAGATACCGGTGCAGATAGATTATTGGCCAATAATGCCCTATACACCTATATCTTTTAATATCGGTATCTGCATATTATATCAGCTATACTAATATCTGATTTGACACATTATGTTAAAGTATTTAATTTGTTTAATTTATTTAAATTCTTAGATTTATAAAAGCCAAAGTATATTTGTTACATTTTTTAATGTATTTTGCTAGCATAAATAGATGATGTTTTTGTTGTCATACTGAGAGTTAGATTTGCTTCTGTCAGAGTTGTGGAGGATTAAATCATCTATCTTTTCTCACTACTTCTGAGCCTTTCTTACTCTCAGTGCATAAACTACAGGTTATATGACCTTTTTTGAAATACAAAAATGTGGAATCATTTTATTTCTATCTGCCATGAGAAGCAGGTAATTATCAATCATCGGTATCAAGTGAAAAATATCCATATTGTGCATCCCAACATAGAATGTAACATACAGAATGGAGAATATATGCATAAACACGTTTTTTTCAGTGATCCCTCAAAAGCAGCTAATACTTATGGCAAAAATATGTAATGGAGGCAGGATATTTTACAGTTTAACAATGAACTGAAACAGTTAACTTTTTAATTATTATAAATAATTATAAAGGGAAAAACACAAATAGACCAAAATATATGTATATATTAAACTTAGATTAAGAAAAAACGTTCAATTATACATAAAATGCTGCATAAAAAGCTAACAAATAAAAACAATCTGCTTTATGTTATGTTAAAAAAAAAATTCATATCAGTCCATATGAGACAACATATGTACTAATACTGATATGGACTGATGTAGCTTTGATAGACCAATATCAGGCCGATATATCGCTTGACTGATATAGAATTGTAGACTGGTTTGATTCCCATCTCCCCCTGGCCACATGTCCTTGCACGAGTCTGTGCATTTCCCAGTTGCCAGTGCCGAGCCTGGATAAATGGGGAGGTTTGCGTTTGGAAGTGCATCTGGCGTGAAAAGCCTACGCCAAATCAAAAATGTTTCCATATTGAGTTTGGCGGGGCCTGGTCTGCCGGTGAGCAGCTAATCCGCTGTGGCGACCTCTAACAGGAGCCACCGGACGACAAAGAAGATACTGGTTGGCTGTGATTTTTATTGGCGAAGGTAAATTCTGAACCAGGTTGCACACGTTGCTTCATAATTAATACCTCTATTAATAAACAGTTATGGTTTCTGCAGCACAGCTTAAATACTACAGTAGGTGGTAGGAGCCTTAAGGGGATCACAGATCAAATCTAATTAACCGTACCTAATACAAGAGGGAAATGTCTTTATATTTATCTAGCTCCTCTAAGTGCTTTTTGCCCTCAGGTTTTGACGAGGGAAAATGTCCTGAGGGGCCCATATGCACGGGAACACTACGATGAGCGGCACTACTCCTGTCGGGTGTCATGGTGTTTCCAGAAATGGCTCTTTGCAGCTCTTCCTTGGGAACATGCAGGGTAGGTTTTTTTTCCACAAATGTTCGATATATAAAATGTTCAGAGATGAATAGAAACCACAGAGCTGGATGCTTTGTCATCCTTTTTAATTGTCCTGTCATTCTTTAATAAACCTGCTCGTTTCAGCCAATTATGTCATTGACTTCTGCTGAACAGTCCATTTTTATGACACTTTAAACACACTACTTACTCTATGGCACAAACTGCCTATTAACTGATGCTAGTGCCAAGTCCTCTTAACACCACCCTCCATCATTTTCTTTTTTTTATCCTACTTTTCCAGCAAGAATAAGTGACAGCTTACGGAACATAGAAGTTACATTATGGGACCTCCACTACCCCGCAAATTCCATCATCCTCTGGCCTCTGAGGAGCGCATAAGCAAAGGTAGATTGCTTTAAATGCTACAAGGCTACAACCTTTGCCTTCAGAAGCTACGTCTGCCTCCCCTTTGATTGAAGGGAATGGATTCGGTCAATTATTCATTAAGTAAGCATGAAGCTTTCTAATGTTCGTCGGCTGCTTTCTTCAGTGTGATTTTTTTTCCTCTTTAATGCCCTGCAGCTTTCAGTTATCTGTTGGGGAAGAGGGATGATGAGACCGTTTCATGATTTTTTTTTTTTTTTTTTTTTTTTTTTTTAATTCATTACAGCTTTGTTGTTTTTATGTGGTGTATGTTGGCGTTTCATCTCAGCAGATAACTGCTGCAACCCTCAAGTAAACTATCCCTCACACTCTGGCCTGGGCCCCTGTGATTGAATTAGCCTCTGCTACAGCTATCTCCCATGCTGGCAGTCACGGTGAATTTCACCATGTGAGACAACATGATAAAAGACAGGATTTGATTTGCATTCATGAAGCACTTAGGGAGTTCAAAGAGAAGTTACAGAGCAGAATAGAAGAGCACGGGGTCCTCTCACACACTGTCTGTTTTAGATATCACAGTTTCACCTTATGTGACAATACTGGTGACGTTGCCTCAGGTCGTTTACCATCAATAGGCTCACTGTCATATTTTGGTTTGAGGTTATTTTGGTGCATGACGATTTTGAAAAGCCTGCTCCCCCTCCCCTCAGGTCAGAGATTGTAAAAACACCAGTGAGTACGTGTGGGATGGCTCATGTGTCCTGGTGACACAGCCCACAGCTTGTGCCACGTAAAAGAATACAGCGATCAACCAATATGAGCTTTGTGCTCCAGCTGCAGGCTGTGATTCAAAATTGTCTGGGGGCTCACTGCCAGTTACCAGAGTTATTGCCTGAAAAGAACAGTTTACTGCAGAGAGTGGATCGGGCTAAAATTGCAGTGATGGATTGTGGTTTCAAATTGATAAGGATCTTTCAGCGGGAGCTTTGATGAATTTCCAAACTGAATACAGATGTATGAGCGGAGCAACGACTCATGGCATTGAATTACACGTCCAGCCAGGGGCGTAAATATATAGAGAGTGGGTCCTCCAATGGGGCTTTTCCATTGTGACTTTTGTCCGTGCTGCTGTCAAACTCTTTTTGCATTACCACTTTTAACACACCAAGCTGTGTGAATTGTGCGAGAGATGGACATCTCTGGAGTTGCGCCAGAGTGTGCCCAAATCGCCTCCAAGCAGGATGCACAGGAAACCAGAGAGACGTTTTTAGAAGTGTCTGTGTGTTCAGCTTTCAGTGCTTTTATAGCTTCTAACCGAGTCTCTGTGGTCTGAAGTTGAATTTATCTGCTGTATTTTTTTTGTACTTTCAGGTATCTGCTTTATTTTCGAGTTTCATGTTCTCTATCAGCCGTGTAGGATTCTTGTTAAGAGTCTTGTGTCGGGCCAAAAATGAACTCAAGTGGTTTAGATTGCCACCACAGAAATGCTCCTGTGTACAAAGAAGAAATCATTTTGAAGTCAAAATGATGCCATTTGTTATATATTCTTTTGAAAAGACAAACCCATTTCAGCTATGGTTTTAATTTGTTAGTCTTTTTTTTTTTTTTTTTTTAAATAGTCAATAGCAATCTAAAAACAAAATGATGTACTTATGTACCACATAAACTATAAATAAACTATAAAAACAATTCAGTTAAATTAGTTATTTTGTATTTTGGGCATTAATGTATTGGGTAATATGTATCTTGGTATTTTAAGTTCCAATGCAGGGTTCAAACTCTTTTTTTTTCACTTGCCCAGTTGGGCAAGTGTGTTAGAAATCTGCTTGCCCAAAGTCAGGTTTTACTTGTCCCTATACAAATTATTTTATTTATCAGTGGTTATGAAATAACAGCAAAGGCTAATGTTAATTGTTGTGTGTGATCTAGGGCTGCAGCATCTATAAATGTCTGGGGTGATTTTTTTAATTTAGTCTAAAACCTAAAGATATTCAGTTTAAGATAATAAGGGGGAAGCAGGAGATCACCTGAACTCCAACCATTAAGAGGCTTAAAACAGCATTTACTGACATTTTTGCATGAAACATTACATTAACAATTAATCCATTTTAGTGTAGTTTCATAGTCAAATTCTTTTTTTATTACTTGCACAATCAGGTCTCTGTGTCAGTATCAAGTCAAGTTTGATTATCTGATGATAGACAATAACAGAAAGGCGATACATAAATGGCAGCTTGCTTAAGAACAAAATTTATTAAGACTAAGGAGCTGTGCAAAGGGACGATGCCCCACTTAGATGTCATGCGGCAGTCCAGCTGGCATCAGCACCAACGCTGCCATCAATGGTGTGTGCGCTGGGGTTTATCATAATAGCTTACACTGGGGCCTTTCATAACTACCTCATGCCACTGCGTCCATCTTAACATCACACCCCAACTGCATACAGTATGAACATTGATCCATGCATGTCTAAAGTAAAGGTTGACATGACATGGGAGACAAACTCAATCGAGCGTACAACAGTGCTCTCTGGCCTATTATTTCCTTATCTTCTTGACAATTCAGAGCCCTCTGCTCGGTCCATGTAATATTTAGTCTTCCGACTTGTCACGTACAGGGAGGTGAGGGGAATTGGAAGTGTGCAGCAGTCTGTGGGAATTAGCAGTAGCCACCTACAGATTAGGTTTAGAGTGCTGTGGGTGCTTGGCACACTGGCAGAGTGGGAAGGGAGAGGAAGAGCAATCAGGGTGACAGTGTTAATTTGAACTCTGGTGTGTGTATAACACTGGCTGCAGAGACATATGGAGCTGAGCAGAGCAGGCAGTCTTAAATCATCATGTTTACACAGTTTAACAGCCCAGATCTGAGCATTTGCATTTATATTGAAGCATTTCCCAGCGTTTTGTAGTTTCTTCAAGCTATAAATGAAACGTAATTGTGTGGACGTGTGATTGCAGATATGCAGTGCATTTTAGGAACTGTAACCTAAAGTTTAGAAAGGACTTGTGACCAGGAGGTGGATTCAACGCATGAGTCAACACCAGCTGCAGAAGGGTTCTTGAGCTTCACAGGAGCAGCAGTGTTGGTTGGTCGACTCTCTCTGGACTGGAGGGATGAGTGATTTTCTCTCATCCTTACACTGAGAGAGGATTTGTGGCACACGGTGTGGTACAGCTGCACGGGCTCACCCGGCGTGGATTGAAGAGGGTTTGAGGCGGGGACCCTCACTGACCATCACACAGGGTGGGGTTCAACCGAGGAGCTCCGTCCCCGTGCGCCGCCACGCCCCCGCGCTTGGCGCTGTCCGGTGCTCTGGTGCTGAACGCTGGGTACGAATACAGCCAACAGCCTGCAGCCTGCTCGCCTGCACGCAGCCGTGCTGCATGGAGCCAAGAGACGGATCTCCCGGGATGAAGAAGCTTTAAGTTCAGAGGGCTCTCCTGGAAGGATCATATCTTGGATAACTATGAGGGAAACGTTTCTCAAGTGGTTTTCTTTTCTTTTTTAATGATTTTCTACCAACCTCCCTGAGTCGCTTGGAGGTGCATAACTTGCCACCAACATGATTTGGGGGTTTTTATTATGCTGCCTTCTTACACCGGCTGTTGGATACCAAACACAGGGGCGACTACCATTCTTTCACGGACATATTTTTGAGAACTCCCCGGCTGCTTCTAAAGTAAACGGACTGAGCATTCCGGTGAAGCGCATCAACGCGCAAAAATGGTGCCCAACACTGTCCGGGATGCACTTCAAACTGTCTGGAAACGGCAGCGAAGATTTCCGCGCCTTCGCCCACCACAAGCGGGGGAATGTATTGCTGAAAACTTCCAGGGTTTTGGACCGAGAGGCTCGCTCAGAATACCAGCTGAGCGTGGCTCTGTGCTGTCAGACCTGCGTGTCGGCGGACTCCGCCGTCTTCGAGGTTGCGTCGGTAAAAGTGGACGTCTTGGACACCAACGATCACGAACCGACTTTTCGCACTGCAGACACCGTCCACATAACTTTAGATGACACCACCGCGCTCCGTAGTGTAGTTTACAGACTGGAGGCGGTCGACGCAGACAGCGGCAACAACGCAGAGTTGACATACATCTCCATCCCCAAAAATGGCAGTTTCTATGTAGTCCCGAAAACAGGCGAAGTTTTGCTGGTTGACTCCATCCTGGGGCTCCCCTCTCAAGTCAAATTCTATGTTTTCGCCAGAGACCACGGCTGGCCCCCTCTGACCAGTAAAGGTGTAGTGGTGACTATTGCGCCACAGCGCTGGGCGACGCGTCCTGCTGAATTAGCCAGGACAGGCAGGGCAGGACGCTCGCCGAGGGCATTACTTGACCCCGGCACGGTGGTTTCCCTTAATGTGTCTGAAGATGCCAGCATCGGCTCAGTCATAACGAGCCTGAGCCCCACCAGGTTCCAGTCAGCCGCCTACGAGCTCATTTACCCGGAGTCAGAAAGCTCCCCGGTCACCGTGGGGCGCGACAGTGGAGATATCACGATAACCAGGAGGCTGGACAGGGAGTCAGAGCCGTTCGTGGAGCTCACAGTTAAGATTCAGGACAAACGAGGTGTGTAGAACATTCCTCCATTAATCTGCACTTAAGATAAGTCATGTACCCCCTCCCCCTCCCTGGGTATTATTTGCATTGTGGTGGTGGATGCCCTATTTTAATGGCATGCTCCACATGGTTAAAACTGTGCTGCCATCTGGACACCTCAGTCTTCATCAGTGGAGCCCCTCGACAGGCCTGACACATCCATCACATCCGTACAGGGCTGTCAGTGTAGCTGCAGCACAGGATCATTCCACAGGTGTGCTTCCTCATTATCATCCATCCATCCACACACCTGAAATATCAGCTCCACAGTCAGCAGGGCTCAAAATATGAATTGCCCGCTTGCCCGGGGCATGTAAAATGATGCACCAGACAAGTAAATCTAGCAAAAACTTCAAAAATAATTCAACTGTTAAACTGTTTTTACAATCAGTTTATGGTTAGAGTAGTTTTTGTGCAAATAGATTGTCAATTGTAGAGATTTCCTGAGTTTATTCTCATATTAAACTGAATGTTTTTGGGGTTTTGGACTGACAAAACAAGACCTTTAAAGACATCACCTCTGAGAAACTGGGATGGACATTTTCTTTTACTATTTTCTGACATTTTATAAACATTGCCGCCCTAGATTAAAATTCACAATTAATTTTATTCTCTGTTGTTATTTGATAGCTGGTAATGAATATAACTGTTTGTACAGGAAGGAGTAAAAATTGACTTTGGCAAGTTGACCTATTTGTGTTCGCTTTCGGCTCCATATACCTGAAATATGAGCTCCACATTCAGTTGGCTCTTTTATGCTTTTCAACGTTTTTATATTTATTGTGATATGCACAGGATTTTTCAACTCTAAACATTACAAGCTCACAAGATGAGTTTTTCACTTTAAGTGTCTTTGTGAACTGGTTGAATTACATCCTTGATTGACATAGTTTGTGACTGTGAAGTTGTTTTTAGAGCTAATCCTTACAGAGTGGCAAACCACTTCGACCCTCTCCCTCCCTCTCTCATCTACTGGCATTACCCCTCTAATCCTCCTCTCATTCACTCTCTAGTCCCAGGGATTTGAAGTATAGCACTGCCACAGTCAGTCAACTCCTCAGATTCCTGGAGGAAAGGTGAAACTCCCAAGTTTTGTTTTGCTCCTCGGCAAAGTTAGACTTAAAGCTTAAAAACGAATAAACAAAAACAAGGAATCAAAATGATTTGCTTTGTAATTGAGCTACACAGTGTGCAGGAAACACTGTGCACTGTTTTCATTTGAATTGCCTGCTGCTGTTACATTGCACAGCATGCTCGAGATTGTAATTGCACGCCTGATTGGGACACATTCTTGCGAAGGGGTGTCTGGAGGTTTTTTTCAGAGAGAGCAAAAAATAGTCAGAATTCTGACGTTCTCCACAGATGCGTAACAGAAATAAGCCGCTCTAGCCTGACAGATATTCAGATACCTTCCTCCATTTTACCTCTCTCACCTGTGAAACTCTCCTCTCCTGATCAAAGGCATGGCATGTCCTTTATCCTGTGACTACAGCTTTCTAGACAGGATCCTGACAGGAGTCTGGGCGGACAGGCCTTTCTTCTGCTTGTCTCATTCCCAATCCCTGCATACACGTCTCTCTGAGTGAAGGACTCCATTTTAGATGTTTTTTTTTATTTTTATTTTTTGAGATTTAACCTAATCTCCCACATGAATTCGCCTCATACCGTTGCATGTTTGTTTGCTTGGGTGTTGCAATAAATCTGAGGTCTGTCTCATAGATGAGGGAGCAAGAGAAAAGAACGAGTGAGATGCTTTGTTTATATGTAGCTATCTTTGTGGGTGTTTGTTTGTATGCAAGTGCGAGGCTGCATAGTCATACTAGTAGTGACCCCAGGTCGGCTACAATAACAATAGTTTTAATAAGGCCCCATGTGTTGCATCGTCTCAACTTACTTTACCGTGGTGAACTCTCCGTAGCACAGAGCTGTCCGTGGTGCCGACAGTCACCTGCTGAATGTCAAAAGGAAAACGCCGTCAGGCAGGCAGCAGTCTACCCGCAGTTCAAAGAATATTCAAGTCAGCAGCATTCAGCGCCAGCCTTGAAAATATTTACTACTTTATTCACGTACAAAGGGTAGACAAAATAATAGGTGCACTCTAACACAATCCAGTGCCACAGCATGACAAGCTTCAAAAACCAGTAGCAGTTGAAATAACGCTGCTCAGAGGCAGTTACAGAGGTACAGTACCACATGTACCTTTGTACTATTGCAGGTAGCTTTTTATTGCAGCATCATTGTAGTCTATTCAATTGTTGTGTCTTCCTTTTAGCTTGTCCACACTTTGTGCGCGCTGATGATCCTCTGCTTCTACAGCTCTAATATTGTTGCCTTCCTTACTTTTATTACAACAACTGCTACTATTACCCAGGGGTGGGAATCTCATAGCGCCTCACAATTCTGCACTGTGCGATTATAAAATGATGCGTCTTGATGCATCAAAATTTTTGATTACTAAACATGATTTATCTTCCTCACTGTGTGACTGTGTGCTGCTTTTAAAACACAGCCTATTTGTAATGATCCATAATTAGTTTAGTTAGAGACTCTTGTGTGGCTCTTGTCCAGATCCCTTTTCCCTTCCACTTCATTGAAGCCAAAATGCTTCCATATGCTGGTTTTTAAGCCAGGGGGTGTGGTTCGCATTGCATCCATCTGCAGTTGCCCGTGCTCAGCTATCACCAGAATTCAAGAAGCAGCCTAGTTTAAACCGTAAACACAACACAGATGTTTATGTCCATTGTGTTTCACCATCTAGTTAGTTCTGCCAGGGGGAACATATATCCCGGTCTTAAATTGTTGCAGGCGATCAAGAGAATTGGGGTTAAAATGTTAAAATGTGCAATTAGTGACTTTTCTGCATTGATTCATTATCTTTCAGGAGAGAATCAGGGTGCATCTAAGAATCAGTTTCCCCCCACCTCTACTCTTACCGTTGTTAATTTAAAGTGGAGTTTCCAGACTTTTTCAGCTTGAGATCCAAAAGTCAAAGTGGCAAAAATATGTCATGAATTGCCATAACATCTGCATGTATTAAGTACGGACAAGGAAAACAACAAACCATGAATTTAAAATTAATATTAAATGTTTTTAATTCAATATGAAAGGACATCAAAGCAGTAATCAGATTTCCTGAGTGTAATGTTAAGATTCTTACCACCTTGCACTCTCTCTTGAATTGCGAGGGCGGCTTTTAATTTGATACAGGTACAGGTAGTGCAGAGTGAAAGTATTTTTTCACTTGTCTGGTTGGGCAAGTGGGTCAGAAATCTTCTTGTTAGGTTTTTACTTGCCCCTATACAAAACCTAGATTGTTTTATATTTTAGTGGTTATCAATTCACCAACAAAGGGTAAAGTTAATTGTCAGGTTTAATCTTTATTTAAGTAAACCAGCACAGTGCCCGTTCAAAACGTGCCTGTTTGGAACAGGCTGATTGTTTGACCTCTGGTGTTGCTGCTCGCACCTTTCTGGAGAAGCTCTCATCCAAACACTTAACTCAGTGTCCAGACTGTGAACTGTTATCAAAATGTTAACATTAAACTAAAATTAGCTGACACCTTGTAAAGTATAAACAGTCCTGTTGAGAGAGAAGATTAATCCTAACCTCCTCTTTATGGTTCCAAGTATAACGTCTTGGGCTGTTTTGGATTAATCTAATCATCAGTTAATTAATCTATCAACTAATTTATTGATTAGTCTATGCATTACTTTTTATGAATTGGATTAATCTAGGTAACCCAAAATAAATTGTAATATATTAATGTTTAATTGAATCATCTAATCATCATCATCTAATTTCATTTCATTTCAATGTCACTGCTCTGTTATGATATTAAGAATAATGATAATAGATCCTATTCAGAAAAAATACTAAATTTCAATTTCAAAAGGATTGCTGTGACACATAGATGATCTTTTTTTATTATTATTAGTGGGCTTTTGTGCATTTATTTGTTCACTTTTATAAGTAAATGAATCAGAGTAAGGACACAGTGTGACACTGATGCGAGCAACAAACATTCTGCATATTGAAAATAGCATGACAATGATGGACTTGTTAACTGTAAAACAATATGTTTAATTCTTTTTTTGCCAAATGCCCAATCAAGCAACTGATTTGCTTGTTAACTAGCCCAATGTGGGATTTTACCTACCCTGGGAAAGAAGGCAACACTTCTTGTCAAGCCCTGAAGTGGTTAGTTTGTATTAACAGTGTAATACAGTAACTTTAACTGGTCAAATTTGAGCTAATTAAAACGAGGACTTATGCAGTATCACACAAGAGTCCATCTTGCCAGGCTTTAAGCTATCTGTTTGGCTCTGCACCTAAAGTGGTGCAGCCAGTCAGCGTCCTAGGAGGGACTGCTGGCAGGTATGGGGGTCGTCTCGAACAAGTGATGGCGCCTCCTGAAGAGGTTTGTGTAGATACTGTGATAGCATCACTTATATCAGATCTGTGTTTCTTCATTGAAAGAAGAGCAAAGAACAGCACTGAAGGCTTTTCTTGACGGAAAAATACCCATGTGATGCCCATGTTAGACACAATGGACAGATGGTTCATCCAATCACCTGCCAAGTGTTTTTTTTTTTTAAAGTGCTTGCCTTTTTCCAAACAGCTTCTAAGGATGACTTCCCAGATGGTTCTGTGTAACAAACCATCTGCATGTCAGGTTAATCACAAATGGTATCAAATATTGATATTTTTCAAGGCACTGTATTGAAGTTAGAAACAACATCATGGCCCACATTTCCCATCATGCCTGGACTGAACTGTTTGTTCAGTTAGTTGTTTCATGTCTAATTGTTAAAATAAGGTTACCACTTTAAACTACATGTTCCGAACAGTCACAAACAATAACTAAATTGGCTGTTACGTTATTGAGTCCAGCTGTATTTTGCTTCTGTGTTTAAAAGTTCTTCCTCCTTGTGTTTAAAGTCTTTAGAGTTGATATTGCCGAGGGCTTCTTTCTGTCTCCTATTCTGCACCGAGTGTCACTAATTTGAGGAATGCATTTTATTCTGCCAACTAGTGACCCATTAAAAGCAGCCATCATTTCTAGCCTATATGTAAATATTTATCTCAGTGATTGATTCTCTGTTAACAGGAATCACTGCTCAATGTTTGCTCTCCTGGATGTCTCCAAGAATACACACGTTCATTAAAGTCTGTATGGAGAAAAATGTACATGTGCTTATTAACTGGTGAATGCAGATTTGACTAAATGTGTGGTGAGTATGTTCATTAACCGGTTAATTTGGGCATGAAATGCTAATCACACTGGTGCGAAGCTTTCTTATGTTAATAAGTTTGCTGTGAGTTTCAGCCTTGTGATTAGAGCCATCAGAAGAGCTGTTATTTGTGCTGTTCAAATGGAGATTAAAAAGTCTAGTTTGACACGTAGATATCTTAGATAAATTATTCTGGCACACTGCAGATAAGGGGGAGATGGAGCAGCAGTACTGGATTACTCTCAGTATGGGGTCCATCCTTATTGACATACTTACCTGAAAGAAAATGCGCTTACGGAAAAACTCATCCTCTGTCCCCCCCCATGGCTCCAAGACGTGACATGTTTGAACACTGAGCCATCTTTGTAGTCTCTTGTACTAATCAAAAACAGTGTTAAAAGGTTTTATTTGAATAAATGTTGAATAATAAGGTTGTAATGGGCTAAGTATGCTATCAAAATGTTTGATTATCAGGACAGAGAGAGAAGTGGCACAGTTTGCACATATTTTATTCAGGGAATGCACGTCCAATTAAAGGACAGTTCACAACAAAATCAATAAGGCATATTTTTACTCGGGCCCATGGTGCTTCTTCTCTCTCTAGATTATTTTGGTGTGAGTTCCTGAGTTTATGATTATCATAGCTGTCAGGCATAAACCTCATATCTCCATATTTTGACATTTTTATTTTTTCATACATCAATGCTATTGGTCACCCTTTATGTCTGTCTGTGGGTTTTACAAATATATAATTGTTGAAAAGTGTTAAAAAGAGAGCTTCTAACGTTGGCCAAACAGCGTTCATTTAGTTTTAAAACTGTTTAGTTTTTTTAATTTCCAGAAAAGTAACAATTTTGGATATAGGAGCTTTCTGAATGACAGTGATGTTATGTTGAGTAACCAGGTCATGTTTACTGGAAGCTGAAAGGGTTTTTTTTTTGTCAATTTGAGCACCACTAGCAAACTGCCATTTAGTTTCATTATATGCAAGACAAGGCAGACATCTCAAACGGCCGACATCATTGAAAACGCTCTCAAACTGTTGATCTATAACATGTCAGGAAATGTTGGAAAATATCGATCAGTGTTTACCAAAGCCTAAATTGATGTCCTTTCTTGTCCACAACCCAAAGATATTCAGTTTACTGTCATAAAGGAGTAAAGAAACCTGAAAATACTCACATTTAATCAGAGAATCTGAGAATTTTGACTTTTTGTCTTACTCAAAATTACTCAAACCAATTAATCGATTATCGAAATAGTCAGAGATTTTGGGGTGAACTGTCCCTTTAAAAAAATAAACAGGCTTATATACTCCAAAATGTGTTTGTTTCTCATAGTCATGAGTAGGATTAAAATAATTTACCGTAGCTCTCATATCTGCTGCTTCTGTTATCCAGATCTGATACAATTAGTCATCGTTTCATTCATTATTTAATCCAATCATGCGACATATTGTCACATGTGACTGCTCACAATTACTTTTTTTTTGTTTGTTTTTAACCATTTTGGGATTTATTTTTTACTCATGCTCATTTCTGAAGTAATATTCTTATATTACATATATTACCATCATGGCACTGTGATTCATTACACCACTTACTTTTTAATTGCACCCCCAAAGTCAGGAATTACTTTCTCTTTAGGCACAAACAAAACAAACATTTTCACTTAATTTCTTTTCTTTCTAATTATACTTTGCCCAAAACTTTCCTTAACGTAACAAGAAAATTAGGTTGTATTACTCATTATCAGAGTATATGTATGGAACATTAATTTTATAAAGCTGCACTTATTTGGAGGTCATAATAAAACAGTTTTGGAGGGTTGGGATCTAATTAGGACTTTACTGCATGTGCAGTATGAGAGGTGGATAGTTAGACAGATAGATAGACAGATGGATTTATCAGAGTTGGTACATTAGCCAGACATTGCATAGAAACAGTAAACACACAATAATATACATGTATTCATATCCTTACAATAAGTAAGGATGTTAATGATTAATCATTACCAATTAATCACCATTAAGAATTTAACAGATTAGTTGATAATTAATCAGTAGTATAGAAATGACTGTAATTGGGCCTCATTTGACATTGTTTTGTCTCCCTGAGCCTTTGTTGAATAAGAAAATGTTAACATAAATGAGAAAAAAAATCCTATTTATTATTAATTGATCAGTTGATTGTCAGCATTTTCAACTACTGATTAGGGAAAATACACAAATTTGCAACCTTAAACAAGTAAAGGTCAAAACAAATAGTAGAAAAAGGAAAAGAAAACCTTAGATAGATAAGATAAACACCTATAGGATGTCTACATGTACACATGTAAAAAATGCGCTACAGTATGAAATATTTTACGTAATACATTAGAAATGTGTGCAGAGTTGAAGGGTTTTTGTTTTGTTTTAATCAAAAATCCAATGAGGTGGCATGATTGTATTAAGGTGTGAATAACAACCGTAAAGTTTCATTTTAGGACCCCTGACGAGCGCTTCCTCCCGCTGTGATGCATCAATTTTTGTAGTATCACCTTGTTTGCCTAAGGAGAGTGTTCTTGTTCTTGGCCCCATGAAAGCATCCCTCCTTTCTCCTCAGCTCGATCCCCTGCTAATGTTGGAGAAATATTTACCTTCTAAACTATATTCAGTACACCAAAAATCCCTAGAGGAAACAATGAAGTGATATTTTTCTGACATAGCCTCTGTGTATCAAACCAGCAGTGTGAGGGGAAAAAAAAGGAAAGTAAAAGCAATGGAAGTAGGCCATGACTCATGACTCACAGAAACTGGTTATGTGGTGTTGTTTTGAGGAGAGGGAGTGAGGGACTGCTACAGCTCTTCCTGTAAAGGATTTTTCCTGGCCCACAGAGGACGTCACTTTAGATTTGTATTGGTGGGGAATTTTTGCTTTTGGTTGTCCCACCCCAAGAATCCTTTTCTTTGCACCTGAGTGGGAATCTGTTAATGATATTTGACGGGTTAGGAGGAGTATTGAACGAGTGGTGCAGTCCTTTGTGAGTTGGAGTGGTGGTGATGGGGGGTACTGGAGTGGTTTCTCCCTCTTCCTTTAGGTATATCTGTGGGCAGGGTGGCATTCAGCTGGCGGTAATCACCTCTCCTCAGCCTGTTTTTGTCAGGGAACCTTCTTCTTCTGCTGCTCTCTCCGTCCTCCTCCCTCCTTCCTGTCTCCCGTCTCACAGTCAGCATCTCGCCTCATGCTGTCTTTAATCCAATTTCCCCTTTCATACTCGTTTTTTTCTCCCCCATTATATTTGCATATTCCCCTTGTGATGTGAAATGAATTGAGAAGAGACCCGATCTCATTTTTGTTTGTAATTTGTGACTGTGGGGCTGTTTGTTTAAGTAGAAAACAATTTCATAAAAAGCTGTCTGCATTTATTCAATTTAGTAAAAAAAAAATGGCCTGTGGTGATTATGCTTTATTTTTGTGTGATTGCGAGCATGTTTGTGGTTGCATGTGCATATACATGAGGGTTTTTTTCATCATGCACATGTCTAATTGTGTTAAATTTGTTTGTGTATCAGCCTTTGCCTGTGTTAAATGTTATGATTGTCCTTTCAGATACCCTGCAGCAGAGATTCTCAAGATTTGTTGTTTTTGTCGACATGCTGTGAAGCTGTAACATGCCTGCAGCACTTGATTTCTTCTCTGTGGTCTCTCAGATATCAAATGAATGTGTCTAAGCAACATCCCTGCAGTCCTCTCCTCTCTACAGTCTTAGCATGTATCTGATGCCATGTAGGAGGGAAGGGGAGTGTGTTTGTCACAGTTTTTTAAAGATGGGATTAAGCCGACAGAACAAGAGCAGAGGGAGAGGGAGGAAAGCGGCTCTCCTATACATGTGGAAGAGATATTTAAAAGGGGGTGGGCAGGACACTGCTCTGAGGGACACAGAAAGGTCAGGGCAAGCTGTAATGCTGGGGGCACAGTCAAAAGAGCATAGCTTTAAGATCAAGAAGGTTAAGTGAGGCAAAGGTGAGAAACCTTAGACAGACGGGTGGACGGACAGAGGCACAAAAAGATGGAAGGGGTGTGTAAACGCGCGCCGGTGTGAGATTGTTTTTTGCTGCGTGCCTATAAGCTTTACTGAAGATAAGTAAAGGGCAGCCAGATCAGAGGCAGGGAGTTGTACTGCAGATGAGGTCAGCTTGGTGAAACATAATTGTCAGATGGTTAGAGGGCAGAAGTGAGAAACTATTGGGGTGGTAGGAGGGGAATGAGGTGTGCATGTACTCTAGCCTGTAGTGTAGAGTGGATGGCTACGGGGCACGAGGGGGGCAGGAAAAAAAATATAGTACTGTACCGCTGTGAAAAGGGCAATGTGTGCTCGTATTTGTCTGAAGATTGTTTGCGGGGCAAATGGAGGAAGGATGAGAAGAAAAGAATGACCTGCCCTTTGGAGAAGCATAAAGACAGAAAGCAAAAGATAGAGAGATAGAAAGGCAGAATATTGTGTCTTGACTCCCGATGCGATTTACTGCCGATACTGAGAAGTGATCCCAATTTAAAGACCCAGTGTGCAAGATTTAGTTAGATCTTTTGGTAGAATATGGTTAAAAATGAAATCTGATATTCATATAAGTATTTAACTACATGATATGAAGAACCATTGAGCTTCATGCAAGAACCAGTCATACTAACAGATGGGTTTTAAGACTTGAGAACTTGTCGCTTTTTTCAGTTTTCTTGTGTTTTGAGTTTTCTTTCAGGTATGAGCACGATTTACGGGTGGTCCAGATCACCACTTTCACTAGTTTCAAGACTATTTGAATTTAAAAAATAAATTACACTTTATAATTATGCCAACATTATCCTGTTTCACTGCAGTTCAAATTATAATATAATTGTAAATTAACACATCAAGCTTATCATCATTTATTTAATGATGTATTATTACCCACTGTCAGGTGTAATGGCTGTATATGTTCACATGTGGATTTAAGAAGTCTCTGTCCATGGAAACATCTTCACTTAAATTCTACCTTTATGATGGAAACTTCGCCTTGACCCCCTCCTCCCGCTGCAGTCATCAATCATCCCTTGCTGTGGTGTTCTTTTTCCTTTGAAGCCATTTTCATAACGAGACTTTTCTTCTATACTTCAGTGACAGTCAGTGATAGTTCAGTAACTCAGGTAACACGGCACTAACAGCGCTCGTTTTTCCCGTTCCTCGGCTTCAGCGGGTCCCTAAATTTCACTGCTGACACTGTTAAAGTGACAGATTTTCCTTTATGAATCTTTGAAATCACGACTTCAAACTGGTAAAGGTCTTATTTTTACTCTTTGATACAATTATAATGAATTAACACGAAACTTAGTCTTATATGGCATTATTGGGGCGTTAATTATGGTAATTTATAAATTACATGAACGCGTACTCAAATAGGCGAATCATTTACACAGTTATCTGAAGTTATGAGCATTTGCTGAATGTGACGAAGCATGTTTGTACAAGCCCTTTGTTTTAAAAAAAAGAAGATACATTTAAGATAAGAATATGAAAATGTTCTTACATGAGGCTCTTTTTTTTTTTTTTACCTTAGAATGGGCTGTTTGTATGTATTGAGCGAGCAGGTCTTGAAATTAACTTTTTTTTCTGTGATTGTCCCAAATTTGACTTTCAACTGTCCTCGACTTTACAACTATTGGGAGACTTTCCTTAGGTTCTCCTCCAGACTTGGGAGGCGAGTGTCAGATGTGAGCTATTCAGTTGGTTGCGACCTGCGACCTCACTGTTGAACACCACTAAATCCTACACACTGGTCCTTTGAACTTAGAACTCAATCATTTTTATGTAAGGTGACACAGGGCCAGGGATTCGTCAACAAGTCCTCCAAGTCCATTAAGTGACAAAAGAAGCAGTTTGTCACAGCCCTTCAGACGTGTCTTTTGATCTGACGCCTCAAACAGAAGGACAACAATCACAAGTCTGTGCCCTTCAAAAGTGTTTAAAACACCGGAAAAACATCCTTTTTATGATGTTACAATGCTATTGTTAAGTTTTTGGTCAGGTTTAAGCTTGGTTAGCGTTAAGGTTAAAAAACAAAGAGTGTCAAAGTCAGACGACTTGATCGTACACCACCCTGACCTCGTCACACACACCGCACTCTGACCGACGAGAGTCACAAATTCAACGACAGCTGGAGGTCTCTGTCACGTGAACGTAAACATATGCTGTTATTGGACATTTGCTGAAACGACTGATGCTGTCCTTTCTCTTTGAAGGACACTTTGTGGCAGTAAAATCGGTCGGAGGCCTGCCGTGACTTAATGAACATAACTGATAGCAGAAACACCAAATGTTATCATGAGACTATAATGAGAATGAGAGAAACTGCAGTTAATGTGAATTGGTCACGTCTCATCTGCTTAATAAGGTTAATATCGACCCTGACACCGGATCAGATCAGTGAATCCCTACCACCAGAACGACTGGAAGAGTGAGGAAGAGAAGATGTTTGTGCACTGATGTCAGATGAGGATAAGTTATAAAAAAACATAGTCATACTGCTGAAGATGTGAAATGCATATGTATGTCTGTATTTACACAAGCGTTTGTGTATCTCATTATAGCAGAAACCTCAAATGTTTGCCCCACATAAATTACGCTAAGTTTGTTGTGTGAGGTGCAGTGGGAGATGTGAGTGCTGCATAAGGCACGGTGCTCTGAGGACACTCATGGCGACAGGGAGTTTTTATCTGGCCAAGGGTCTGCATTATTGATGCCCATTACCACAGACATTGTCAACTCCAGACACTGCACGGAGGCAGGCACTGTCAGGTAAATGTCTCGCTGACCTCCAACAGCACAGATTCCCAGAATGCCTCTGTGCAACCTGATGTCTACCTGTGTGATAAATGAGCCCGACTCGCTTGTTGTACAAGCAGCTTATCACCAACCGAGAAGGTTTTGTTTTATTAAATCTACTCCATGATGCGCTGACACCAGCTTTGTTGGAGACAAAGGGTTGAGTTTGAGTGTTTTGTTGATGTAATTTAATTTTCTGCTATGGGGTTTGCTGTGATTGCCTCCATTTGTAATGATGTCTAATTAACACAAGGGATGGGAAGTAACTTAGTACAAATACCTAAGTAGAGTTTTCAGTTATCTGTACTTTATTTGAGTATTTATTTTATTGACATCTTTTTAATTTTTACTCTCTACAATTTAACCCAAATATCTGTACTTCTTACATTTCAAAAGAGGATTGTTACTTTAGTTTTGATGCATTTGAGGTGAATTATCAACTACTTTTATTATTTATTATCAACTACTTTAATTGCACACTGCCTTCCCAACATCAATACTGATTTGAACCTAAGTGGATGAAACAATATCACATAGCAAAGATGATTCCTTGGTATATTAAAAAGTGCATATCATACATGACAGACATAAGAATACAAAAAATTATGTAACAAGTCAAAAAAATACATACAAAGATAAAAAAGCGACATAACAATCCGAAAAATTATGTAACAAGATGAAAAACAGACAGAAGACGAAAAAGCCAAATTCAAGACAAAAAGTGATGAAACAAGAAGAAAAACAAGTAACATAAAAGGTTGTACCTAACACAACAAAAAATGTTGAAAAAGACATAACAAAACAAAAAAGAAGAAAGACAAAAAGTACCAAAAGATGTAACAAGTTCTAATAGATGTAACAAGACAAATAAGATGTAACAAAACAGAGAACAAGGTTTCTGTTAACAACAGAAAACAGACAGAGAGGGCAGAGAAAACATGGGCTTCAGTTATCTTAGCACAGAAACGACTAGTAGAAATGTCCTTCAGAGGGCTACTTTTTACTTTTACTTTATTTACTTGGAGTGCATTTCAGGGCTTTTTTCACTTTTACTTGAGTAAAGAAGTTCAATCAGTACTTCTACCAGTCTTTTTTTTTTTTTAGCACACAATTATCTGTTCTTCTACATGACTAGAGTTTATTTCACTGGCTGGATGCCCTCACACCTGCCATCTCCTCTGTCCATTTCAAACTTTTGTTTTGGCTCCACCTTTTGCATGCTGGCTAGCCTCTCTGTGGCTTTTCCCTTGAGAGCAGAATTGATTTTGTGCTATTGATTAACCGGGAGCTGTTTTGCTCCCAGTCACAAAACATCACTTTAAACAACAATTTATATGTCGCAGAATGGGCTGTGACAGACTGTTGCTGATAGTTTACAAACTGGTGGAGAGGTAGGTGTGTGATTGAGTCGAAAGGCTGATAGAACTGTCCTGAAGCACTCTAATGAATCAAGCTCTCAGACAAGCCCGCCTATAGGCTACAATGAGCAAGGGAAAATTGGAGCAAGTGCCGGGATATGTCGTGGGAATTCAGCGCTTGTGCTTATTTATCTATTTGGTCTTGAATTTCTCAACCTTTTGTACCCAAAGGTCCAATTAACTGAGCATAACAATGGTTGCAGCTCTACTCTCGGTGGCCCAAGGAGGCACTGATAAACACACAGGACACAGACAAGTTGGAAAGCTTTGCTGGATGAACTGTGAACAAGGAGATTTTTAATGCAAGGAAAAAAGATCACATGGCTGGCCAAGTTGCCTAGTGAGATGTTTTGACATGCCATGAACTTTGCTTTGGAGTAAAGTGCACAAATTGCAGAAATTGCAGTAATTGTGCGACACCAATTTGCACAGCGTGAGTGCGCCTTTTGTTAAAAAGATGAAAATGACTGCCATGCAAAAAAGCCATGCTAGAATGAAGGAAGAGGCTTTTTCTTTAGTATTTTAGTCTGACTGGCGATCAAAAAGACCGCGTGGAAGGCAAGGGAATTGCGGCCCAGATTAGAAAATGTGTTTGAAGATGATGTCCATCTCATGGTTCAGTTATTCAATCAATTCCAGGAAACACAGAGACTAAAAAGTCTACAACTCCATCACAGCCAGAGGATGGCTGATTACAGTGGCAGGTGTCTTTGATCCAGAGAAAATGTAGTGCCTCTCAAAGCTGATGAGCATCCAGGAGAGAGCATGAGCTGTTATATGGGCATTTTCAAACGTGACTTTGAGTGTGTTTGTGCTTGTGAGAGTGTGGCAGATACATAGAGGAGATATGCAAAGAGAGGATCTAAACAACACAAAGGAGAACGCACAAAAGACCTTTTTTGTTCTTGCTTGTTTTGTGATCTGGCTCGGACAGTCTGTTGTATTCTATTGTTATGTTCTTCCCATCTGTATTCGGACGTTTCTGTCAGTTCCAAACTTGGCTTGAGTGCCTGTGCTTGTGGAGCATGTGTGTGTGTTTTTTTTTACTTCCTCTAACTGTGTTCCAGCTACTGTACCAATTTGTGTCTGTTCTCAGTGGAACCAGTGAACGTGCATGGCTTTCGTTCTTTCTATCCGTCTCTCTGCCTCGACAGTGTAAGGCTTAATTCTTTGCGCTAATCAGACCATATGGTCTCTACAGTCTTATGATGTGCTGAGAAGGATGGGATGGGGATGCTGCTGTGTCGTTAGTAGTGCCAGCCTTGCTGTGGAAACACAGACACGCGCCGCTGCCACACATTAAGGATCAAGACCTGGAACTGAGTGCACAGAGTTTAGCCCAAATAACTCCTTTTACTCAAAATGAATCCAAGGAAAAATGTTAACCCTCTGTGGAACGTGTTATGATGCCTGTTGGTAAAAAAAACTGACATGATGGGAAGATTTTTTCTAAACATGATTTGAAGAAATTTTCAAGACATATTTTCTAGGGTACACTTTAAAGTTCATTACCTTAAAGGAAAAATCTGTAATATATTTACTGTAATTTATCATAAAATGATGATTGATGAGCCATGATGTGCCATCAGAGATTTAGGAAACATGCTAAGTTGAAATACTCACTTCTCTGAAAATGACACACACATTAATTAGAGTTCAAACTAATACTGAATGTTCGCCAAATAAGTGTCTGTTTATGAGTTCTAAGAAATGATTAACAATCTTTTAGAAAGAGTAGATGTTTATAAATGATGTGTTTTAAATTGAGCAATATGTTAATGGAGTCTGGCAGACGGTAAGGCAGGCAGTCACTGAACTCAAACTCCAGACTGTGTATTTTCAGAGCAGTGAAGTTTATTTTTGGAATAAAAGGTTCAGATTTTAATAGACAGACAACTGATAGTTGAAAAACATACAGTGGAGGACTTGTTTTTGCTTGCTATTGTCTTGTCTTGCATTCCTGCAGCGTTCCTTTAGCCTGCCTGAGCTTCCTTGCAGGAGGAAGGGACCGGGTAATCAACTAGGGATGTGCGCAGGTAGTCGACTGTATGATTAAATGTGGCCACCCTAGCTAGTTGGCACCAAAAATATTAGTCACTTAAACTATTCATGAATATTTTATTCATGTACAAAGCCAGATAATTGTTGCCCTTTAAGCTGCCTCAGCAGACGGCAGTCCGGATGTTGTTATCAGCAGAGTGGCAGATGACAGCTTATACAACCAGCACGGTTTGTCAGTTTTTTCATGTAGAAAATTAAAATAAGGTTGTACGTAGGCCGTGCCCTAATAAACTGAGACATAAGCACTGGAGGAATTAATAAGCACATTCAGCACAGACATGTGGACTTTAACCTGCTAGCAGAGCAGAGCAGAGCTCACTGCTAACATTAGCCTCGCTGTGTGGCAGCTAACATTTACCTGCAGGCTCTGTGATCCTGTTCGGTCTGAGAAGTTGGTTAGTTAGTTAGTTGTCATAGGCCGGGGCGTTATAGCAGAGAAACCTGTCATAATAGTTTAATATCGGTTGATATTGGTAATTATTGATCATGTAGGTCGTGACTGATGACATGTTGTGTACTCCAAAGGGTGGAAATGACTGTAGTGATGTGTGTTATGTTCTTGCTGGGAGATATGGACAAAATGTCTGTTTTTTAACCAAATACCTTGATATTGCTACTGCAGCAATACTGTAGGGTTGTCTAGTGTTGCTTTCATGAAACATTAACACAGTGATAGCATTGGATGAATAATCATCAGTAATGTGGATGTGACTAGGTGCATAAAGGCAAATAAAAGAACAGCTAGAACACACTGGCAAGTTCAGAAAATGATGTCACTTTACTGTGATGAAGCCTTTAAAATCAGGAGAAGACGTCACTTATGCCTTATGCTTGGAGGATAATGTGCAATGTTTATAATGCATGATGCAAAGTGCAACACATTTCAGCAGCAGTTAAAATACAATTTTGCTACTCTAGAAATGTGATTAATGGTTTCAAATGGCTCTTAATCAATGCAGTACCTTTTCAGACAGTGTTAAACATTGTCAATTATTAATAAATTGTGCACAATTTGAACTGTTTTCTGAGTGTTTTCTCACTGATTAGATGACTAGTCTGCATTAAAATTACATAAAAGACAGGGAAATAAGTCACCAGGATCATCCCAAGAAACAACTCGCTTCAACCAGATTATTTATTAAAAAGGATTTCAACCTGTTTAATATACCTTCTCCAACTCACAATTTGGACTGCTGTACTCTTTTGGGTGTGCAGTTATTACATATTACTCCTTTAACTCATCTATTAATAAGAATCCATTTTTTTCCAGATTGAAAAATGACAGAAAAAGACGTTTTCAGACCATTTTTGTGGAGAGAGATGATGGAGCTGAACATGTGAGGAAGGCTGCACAAAGGCAAAAAAGGGATTCAACATGGCCTCCAGCCAGTCATGTGACAAATTAAAACACTGCTATTAGTTTCCAACAGGCCTGCCTCTTAGAGAGTCCTGTGATAAATTAAAACACTGCTATTAGTTTCCTTAGGGCCTGCCTTTTTTTTAGTAGTATTGCGCCATAATGGAGGATGTATTGTGTAAGTGTAAAAGGCCGAAAATGGTTATGTTGCCCTGAGGCAACACTGTATCATACAGGGTTAAAAACAAGGATGTGGAGAGTGAGAATTTGACATTTTTCTTTGTGAATCCTACAAGTCTGCCGTTTAGACTCTGGCCACAGTTTTGTCGTGTCATTTTTCACAAGTTATCGACTCATAATTACTGCTGCCCTTTCTGCCCTGACACTGCAGCTGCTGTTTAATCGGGTAATTTCAATAATTAATTGTTTGAATGTGCGTGAACTTGGTTTTGATGGATATCTCTGACTGAGAAACGGCTGCGTCTGTCAAACACTAAATTGAGGATCTGCCCCTAAATGTTCAGTTAGCCCCATGAATAATCATGGGCTGAAAGTTACAAACGAGTCACTCAGCTTGTCTTAATATTTGGATTGGGTGCGAGATTGGCATATATTTAAAAGCAAATCCTACTGATGGAGTATTTTATAAAAAAAAAAAATATGAGATCATGTTCATCATGAACATTATCACAGATTTGGAGCATTTAAGTTGATTAATATTGGTCTTTACTACATATGTGAGACATAATCATAGATTTCCGTTGTTAGTGTAGCTCTGATAGCAGATATTGTGATAAATCGTGATGAGTTGGGGGAGTTTAACACTTGGTTTCCCTCGCACACAGTGGGTGATAAACATTGATCTTGTTTAATCTTGCTGGCCTGCTGTTAATGACGGGAGATGATGGTCCACACAGGACAGACTGCTCACTGGATTAGATATCTAAATGAGGACTTTATCCTCATCCTCTCTTCCTCTTCCCCCATTACCAATAAGCCAGACTGCAGTCACATGCTGAGTTTCACTTTAATGCATGTGATGAGTGCAGTGTGTGGCATCTTTTGTGTACATATGTGTGTCCAATGCAGAGACAACGGAAAGACTGCACTCTTAGAAAGGAAAGTGCTAACGAGAACCATACAGGGTTCTTCAACTTGTCCTCATAGGAGAATCCTTTTTGGTTCCTGGTAGAAAACTGGAAATCTTCCAAGGGTTTATGTCTAGAACCCAACAAAAAAGGTTGTACCTAGAATCATCTGTCAAAAGTTTTACCCAGAACCCCCTATGAAAGGTTCTACAGAGAACCCTTCTATGAGTAATAGTTACACCCAGTACCCTCTCTCTCAGTTCTATTTAGAACCTTTCCACCTTCCAATGGTGCTGACAAGAACCCATTCAGGATGATCTACCGAGAACCCTTTTATATCCCAAGCATTTCATCTAGAATTCACACAGGGTGTTCTGCCGAGATCTCTTTTATATCGCCAGTGTTTCATCTACAATCCATGCAGAGTGTTCTGTAAAGAACCCTTTTATATTCCAAGATTTTCATCTAGAACCCACCCAGGGGGGCTCTATCAAGAAGGAGTTCTTTGAAGATATCAACAATCCTCAAAGAACTCTTTCTTACAAAAAAAGTTCTTAATGGAACCCTTTGTTTCAGAAAGGACCCTTGATGAACCCTTTTTTTTTCAGCAAAAAGGTTCTTTACAAGCAAGTGGTCCTGAGTAGAACCTCATTCCTAAGAGTGTAATGCAGTGTGTGGTATCTTTTATTCACATGTGTGCTCGTGTGCAATGCAGAGACAGTGGAAACACTGTGGCCATGTTCATTTTATCAGAGTTGTTTTGTCAGTGTGCGTTCATGCAGCAGTGCAGCGCTTACACTGGAGCAACACTGTCAGAGCTCAGGTCTGCGCTCACACTGCTGCTCTATAATAATCTCCTATACCTCCACAGGAATACATTTGCAGCGTTCAACACATTATTGTACCTTTGCACAATAGCAGGCTGTGATAGGGTGTTCCCAGAATGCCTCTCTCTCTGGTGTGCAAAACAAACACAGACCCAGGTTCTGGTTTCAGTGATAGATTAATGCTGTCTCAACCATACACTGTGGCTTGTTTTCTTATTAAACCTGTGCAGCTCCCTCTGTTGCTTCTGCCTGGTGCTGGTCTTGCTGTGCTGATGTGTGTGCATGGACTGTGTGTGTTTGTGTTTGTTTGCCTATGTACGTGTTCCTATGGAAAGATATCGAAAAGGGCTCCGAGGACAACCCCCATCAATCACCAACTCAGAGGGAAAATTCAGAGAGGGATGGAGGATGGAAAGAGGGATGGAGGTCGCCACAGGAAGCAGCATTTGGAGAAAAGCAGAGGGGAGACAGAGGAAAAAGTGGATGAATGGATGGAGCAATCTGGGCTGGCTCTGATTGAGCTGGGTAGTGTAGTTTATATCCTTTAGAGATAAGGCTGGGGAGCAGTGCTCAGCAGCTTCCTCCCCCTGTAGCTTGAACCGAGCATGATAATAAGAAACCGTGAATGGGGCAAATTGAATTAATGCCGCGGCACACCATAAAAGCCCTAACTATAATGCATTTTAAAATCCTATAATGAGCAGAGAGCTAAAATAATTTCACACTCCAGTGAAGAAGATGGCCCTCTAACAGATTTTGGGCCTGGCTGACACTGCCAGGGCTTTTGTCATTTAATGTGACTCTAGGTGCTATGTCGAAATGATACTTACTCTTACTTCCTGGGGTACAGTGGTGTGAGGCAAACTTAGCGAACAAACCCTCCAAATGCCCGAAACACATGCAGAGCCTCTGTGAAAGCAGGAGGGGCTAATGTCTCGCTTGGGTCAGTTTTACCGTCTCGGGGTAAAACAGAGTTGCAGAGAGGGCACATCTGCCATGAAAGTGCTCCCTCATTACTCTCCATTAACAGCCCATTCAGTTATGAGGACAGTGGTAGAAGTTGGACCCTATCCCGTTTGTGTCTGCACACACACGCACACTCAAACGTGAGTGTATACACACAGAGAAAAGGTGCAGATGTGTGCTTTCGCTTGTGCACGGGCAGAAACGCACAAGGCATTTTTCACTGTTTCCCGCCCTCACATGCTCTCAGCTCTCCCATCCTCATCATTAGAGTCATACCGTCATAAAGCTGAAATTACCTCTCCATCATCAAACCAGGCAGAGAGAGAAAGATAGCTCTCTGACACACACTAACACTAACAGACGGGTGCTGATAGAGACTAATGACTGAATGAAAGCCTCTGGTATGAACAGTGTGCCTTTCTGGCTGGAATGAAAGAAAAACAACATGGTATCAATCGCTGTTTCCTCTTCTCTTCTCTTCTCTTCTCTTCTCTTCTCTTTTGTTAACTAATAATTTTCATCATAGTTTGTGTCAACGATAATTATTCACTGATGAAAATGAGATGATAACTAAATAAAAAGTATCTTATGATAGAGATAGGACAGAGATGATAGAGATGTTGACATAAGGTTTTCATCAGGTATCTGACTTATGACACTAATCTGCATTCCAATCTAAATTCTATAATGCCACATGTTTCCCACATGTTTTCTACTTGTAAACACTACAGGCAATGCTAATTGGTACTCTCCGCTTCTGTGATGCATTGTAATGTAATACATTGGAAACACATTCCAAGTTGTACATTTCAATTATTCTAGGAATTCAACTAAACTGAATAAATATACATTGTACAGGGCAAGTCTACAATACATACAAAGGAATGCACATTTGAAGAAATATAGAGGAAAAGATTCTTAATGATTTGTAAACAGACAGGTGCACTAACATTTTGTTAGAATATTTGTAAGCCTGAGTCTTTTTGGTTAGGTTATTTGAGAACAAAGTGTGGTTTTATTCTCCCTGGAAAAGTTTCCTTACATTTTTAATAATTTAAAAAAAACAACTTTTATTTTGTAATTTTCTCTTGCATTGCCACGTGCATCAATTTTTTTTTAGAAAAGCTGTAAAAAAGATGAAAGGTTATAATATTTAGTCAACTAAAACAAGACTATAACCAAAATAATTTAGATGACTAAAATATGACTAAAACGAAGTCAAAATGTTCTGTCAAAATTAACACTGATTCTCTTCTCTTCTCTTCTCTTCTCTTCTCTTCTCTTCTCTTCTCTTCTCTTCTCTTCTCTTCTCTTCTCTTCTCGACCTTCACAAACATCAAACCCAACCCCGTTCACTGTTCCTTGAGGAATATAGTTTTTTTTTTTTGTTTTTCTGGAGCAGTGCTGCTTGGCGTTTTCTTGGAACTCCTTACACTTTCCACTTAACCCCAGGCAAGTGTGAGCTGAGGGGTGCACAGGAGCATCTCACTCATCTGCTCTCTACTGGAAACAACACACACAAACACACATGCATTACTGTTACACATCAGTACGCAAACAACACAGGCATTGCACACAACATCCATACATGCACATGCGATTTCACCCACATGAAAGCCTGTAAACATACATGAATGGACAAGCAAGATGCAATCCAATAAATCTATAATACTTTGACATCAGCACTCATGCAGACAGTGCATAACACACAATAGTACACACATGACATATACAAGTTAGGGAAACATAAATGCCACATGTTTCCTGCTTCATGCAAGAAAATGAAAGCCCTGAACAAGGAGCAAAGCGGGGCAGGCTGAGGCCAAACAACAATTTATACTCGTATAGCTAGATCTCACCGAGAGATTGCACTGGAATATTCCATCTTGCAACGTCATTTAAATTAACTCTCCTTGCCACCTTTCCAAGTGACTGGTCTCTGCTGTGAACTGTGCGACGGGGCGTGCATATGTGCCACTGCACATCCATGTCATTTGTAGTGTAGTGGGTGGGTGGAAGAGTGGGTGAGTAGACAGTGCACTGTACCTCTGCTTGAGTGCATATTATTTCTACACTAAGTGTCTGTTTGGATAGCAGCGACATTGTTCCATCACACATTTGTGAGGAGAAAGCACACTTCACAGCCAGATCTAATTATGTATGATATCACACATAGTTGTGAAGATACAATACTTGACTGCTAATGTAGTGCTTATGTAAATGTAACCTAAAACCTGTCTGTACAGTCATTTCTCCCCAGTTTCATTTAAGAGGAAACAACGAATCTCTTGTGCTCACTTTGATTTCATTTTAAAATATCCACCAGAAAGCTCCATTTGTTTATTTATCATCACCTGCCTGTCAAAACATCACAGAAAACAGAGCTGTACGGCATTTATAGAACTGAGAAGGGAGCTTCTGTGGCCAAATTCCCGTTTTAGCTTCTTATGATGCCTTCAAATCAATGTTTAGCCTTAAGATCTCATTCTTACAGAACAAACGGGCTGTCTACGGCCTCTGTTAGGAAGCTTTTAATTCCCAATGTAATGTAATCTCACAGAATACTTACAGTTTAAAAAGCCGTTCTGTTTAAACTGTTTCAAAGTGTAGATAAGAGATAAAGCGATCAAGCTTTTTCAATCAAAACTTTGACCACTTGCCTTAAGAAATGCAAATAGCAATACTGTATCTTCCTTTAAGAGACAACTGAAAACCTAATTATCTTGCATCAACAGTCAACCTGTTACTGCCCTCATTATGCTGTAGGACTAATATTGATTTGCTGGGAGGACTGGGCCCTGTTGACTTTGATGTTGTATTTAACATTTAGTGAAATGGTTAGTGGGTTTTTCAGCCTGTTAGTCTTTTTATGTGTTGGTGGTACCTCTCTGCTTTGTGGGTCTGGATGGGAAAATGTTGGATTGTCCAACTTCAAATAGAACTGTGCAGTGTTTTGATATTCAGCCCAGTCTCACTTCCGTCTCATCAGATACCAACAATCTTGTCGCTGCCCCTCAGTGACTTAACCAGAAAAGGATGGTACCTGTGTGAAAACAAAACATTATTAAAAGTTGTAAGGCACATAACTTTGTGTGCGTAACTCGACTTTTGTCATGTATCTTTTCGTGTAGCGAGTCACTTCCATGACACATTACTTGTGTGTGGTCAGTTTTTCTCCATGGATCAATTAGGGCATTTAAAACATTAAAGAGTACCAGAAAACTCCAAGTTAGTTACCAACAAATGAAAGACCAACTGGTCATTTACAATCAAAAACTGAAAGTGGCAAGACCACCTAATAACTAATAACCTAACTAATAACCACCAATTAGCACAATGCTAGATTTGCTTGTCTAACCTCCCACCAGTAGTCCCGCTGCTTCATCTGCTGCTGATTGAAAGAAGTTTATCTCCTTTTTTCTCAACAAAATTCAACAAATTCAAGCGAGCATCACTCGTCCAACTTCTCCCATGCTTCCCTCTCCTTTTCCATGTTCTCTTTTATGCAATAGCTTCCACCCACTTTATATGAAAACTGTCCCACCTGAAACCCTCATTCCTTACACATTCACAGAAGTAACTGGCAAAATGGCCCCTAGTCTCCTCCAAATCTTAAACAGTACTCTTTGCTCCGGACGTGACTAAGAAGATTATTTTGAAATGGCCTGTATTCATAGACTGGCCCTTGATCCATCAGTTTTAAAAAATATTTAGACCAATCTCAACATTGCTGCATAGCAGGTGAGAGAGACTGGCTGTCACAAAACATTTTGCAGTTAAACTCAGGCAAAACAGAAGTGCTTATCATTGGCTCTGAACACCTGCACATTAAGCAGAGCAACTGTTTGGCTCCCTTTTCCCAAAAAATTAAGACCACCGTTTAGAATCTGGGTGTTATCTTCAACAGTAAACTAATGTTTGGACAAAGCACAAAAAAATGGTTCATTCATGTTGCTATCAACTCAAGAATATTTCAATGTCAGACCAATGTTAACTTTTAGTAAAAAATTTTTTTAGAAAACTTCTTCTTTCCGTGATTATTATAGTGCCTTCCTTACCTGCCTCAGTGCCAATGATGTAGCTCAGCATCAGACTGTGCAGAGCTCTGCAGCCAGACTTCAGACAAAGACAAAATGCTCTTCTCACATCACCCCAGTTTTAGCAGCATTGCGCTGGTTACCAGTTTCTTTTAGGATCCATTTTAAAATATAGCTCATCACTTACAAGGCTTTACATGACCAGGCACCAGGGTACATCAGTGAACTCCTAAATGCCTGCTGTCTAAAGAGGCCTCCCAGATCTGCTGGGTTAGACCTGCTAGCTGTTCCAAAGTCCAGATTAAGGTCAAGGGGTGATTGAGCATTTGCTGTACTGGCACCTCAGCTCTGGAACAGTTCTAATTAGCATTCAATGACACTGATTCTGCTTTTAAATCCTGTCTTTAAGACATGTAATAGACTTGCCTTTTCACCCGAGAATTTTAACAGTTGCACTTCTAATATTAGCCTTCTGCGAGAAGTGTTAAGACCTGTATAACTTCCACCAAATGTGCAAACTGAGAGTTTAGCCCTGCATGTTTCAAGTTTGATGAGTAGACGATAAGTCAGACTTATCATAAGAGTGTTGTATTTCACCTAGCTCAGTAGAAAGGTGCAATTGCTACTGGCACATGTGTGTGGATTTTTTTAATGTCAAGGACTGTTAAGAAAAAAATATTCTATAGTTGGAGGCTGTTAATTGTTTGTTTAACCATTTATCTTTATTGTAACATACCTGAGTCAAGGTAAATGTTGGATGAGGTGCAACAAACTAACCGTTGTCAAAAAACATCATGTCAAGTGAGTTAAGTAGTATTTGTACCTTGAGGTTTGTGTCACAGGAACTCTGACAACCTGTGTGAAAGCAGAGCAGAGAGTGCTTGTACTGTGGGTTTGATCAACAGATCTTTGTTTGGCAGCGAATGTGAAGGTTTGAAGTGTATTTTCCACAGAGGCAGCTCAGCACAATGTTGTAGGCTTTCAGGCACAATCACAAAACCTGTTTTTTTCAGCCTCATATTGATTAGGCCTAACTAGAGTCAAAGGCAAGGATCAATTATGTGTCCTTTGTGTATGTAGGACATAAGGAGGACAGGAAAGAAGCTATTTCATCCATGACAGAGTAAAAGCACAGCATGTCACGCTGTCACAAATATCAGGATGTAAATCTTTTAGTAATATTTTCCAACATTTTGACAGTAAGGACACTATTTTCATTCTGTTCATGAGTAACCAACCATAACAACAAACGTAACCATGGATCTTCTCATAACACTGAGTTCTTTGTGTGTTGATTTTGCCGTATGACGAATATACCAACATGACTAAAAAGATCCACGACAGCATGACTCACATTCCCTTTAAGAGCAAGCCAAACTGTTTGGTGGGACGGAAATCAGAACTGGCGCCATTGACAGCTACTGCCTTGAAAGAAATCTCCCCCTAGTTGTTTTAAAATGAACTATGTGAAGATTGAACATCAGAAACCTAAACGGGTTTTGAGGAGGTGGTATGAAATTTTTATCTGGGTGTTGCAAAATATACGATTTCGCCTGCCTCAGAGCACAAAATACCCCTAAACTATCTGACGGGGGTTAGTTGGATTCGTGATCAATCCCGACGACTCCAGAGTTATTACTTTGAGAAATTTCTGGCTGTCAAAACTCGCTCTCAACCTGAACTCTTCAACAACCCTGCCTGCGAACCGATCAGATGTATACGGCTCTTTTATTCTTGATGAAGAAGGAGATCTAGACTGATGGCACTGCCACAATACTTTAAATGTATTTCATGCATTAATGTGGATATAATATGGGCAAAATAACAGATGTCTTCTGTTCTGTTTTTATACTACTGTATAGAGCAATTGTCATATAGAATCTTCAAAAGATGTGTTATGTAAAACAAACAGGGTGTGTGTGAGTACCAGTGATATTATAGTACTAAGGATACCCAGATCGTTTGGATGTCGATCATGATCGGCTGATATTCAGTAAAAATATGCAATTGGGAGTTCAAGATTAATACTTTTGAAGGTTCACTAGTACTACACTTGTACATTGTAAAGTGATTATGTGTGTGTGTCGAGGTTGGAGTCAGGTGTCTTCATGCTTAGTTGCTAACTACTTTGTGTTTCTAGAAAGTTAATAAGCAACCACCCCAGTATAACCCTGTCCCTGTCCCTGTCATGTCACACATGCTAATCACATTTGTTTACTATGTTAGTGAGGTAGTTGGCCAGCTATAGTCTGCCAGTGGCTGCAGAAGTTCAAATTCTTGTCTTAATCTGCTCATGTTTGCCCTGTTCACGTTACTGCATTATGTTAATACAAAGTCAACACTTCCTCTATTTATTTCAAATGAAAAAGCTTCCAGATTTTCAGTGGAAAAAGCCTCCTTTTATTTTTTTAGCAAGGCTTTTATTGTGAAATATTTGCTGGAACATGCTGTAAAAACTCGCTGTCTTGCAACTCTGAACCATGAGCTCTAATGTTCCACTTGGGAGCAGCTAAAACACCTAGTTTGGCTTAATATCAAACCGACCCCCAAATACTGCTATAGCAGCTGCTAACAAAACAAATAAGTATTATATAATACTAATTTTCTGTAGTCCAACAGTGATAATGCATCAAAGCGTCATAACATGTTCTGGCCATGTCTTTTATTTCTTTGCATTAGGCTAGATCTCATTTTCAAGGGGGTCTTTGAGCCTGTTACCCAACTGTGGCCTTCCTTTTGCTTCTCCAGCATGTTCTCCCCGGTTTGCTTGGGTTCTCTCTGGATATACTGGCGTCCTCCCACAATCCAAAGACATGCACCTTAATAGGTTAATGTGTGACTCTAAAAGGCCCATAAGTATGAATGTGAGTGTGAAAGGTTGTTTGTCTCTATGTGCCAGTCCTGTGATGAACTGGCAACCTGTTCGGGGTGTACCCTGTCTGTCACCCACTGTCAGCTGGATCCAGTCGAGAACAACCCTTGAAAGGCTGAGCGGTTATAGATAATGAAAATTGAGCTTTTCTCTCAGCAGTGAGTAGGGCTGCATGATATGGTAAAAAAATCATATTGCGATTATTTTTACTGAAGTTGCAATTCCGATATGATTAGTAGGAATGCATCGCAATTTTCATTTTCACTGAAAAAAATCTATCTATCTATCTATCTATCTATCTATCTATCTATCTATCTATCTATCTATCTATCTATCTATCTATCTATCTATCTATCTATCTGTATACATATATATATATATATATATATATATATATACTGGAGCATATCTGCAGCACCACAGTACTTAATTATAATGTTGTTTGTCACATTTTTCCTTTATCAAACAATGCAGGGTTCTGCAATTTGAATATTGCAGTTGGCCACATTGCGATTTCACAAATATTACGATTACTTGTGCAGCCCTCACAGTGAGAAAATTCATATAGACTTAACAACAAACATACATTTTAACAATGACACAAATGTTCCTGGTACATGAGACTCAGGCTGAGGAGAAATATTGCTGGCAAAAAGGAGTCACTTCAATGCAATATGCAATAACTACAATTCTTCACAAGGACAGATGACTTTTCAGCCTCAAAATGAGGCATCATCATTTGTTTGCACCTCTAGTAGCAGGGTGTTTGAGCTTGAGGCTTTTTTAGACTTCATACTGTATCTTTATCCTGTCACCAAAAAAATCTGTTTGCATTGTATATTCAGTCATTCAGTCATTTGAGGTTACTGGGCTAAAATCTCAAAGTTTCCACACAATGGAGGAATCAGTGCAGGTGTGACATTTTGATCAACTCAGTGATCAAAATGTTTCTATAGCCAGCAGGGGTTTGATGAGTCATTTTCAAAGTGACTAATGTTCCTGTCATTGATGTATTTTTGCTTCCACTCTCTTCTGTCGCTTCACGTTCAGATGATGTCTGGTCATCAGGTTGCTTCAGCATGTTGCTTACAAGCTCTGGATGGTGCAATTTCAGTGTCAGAGATAAATAAAGCAGCGCCTGTCCTCATTCATGTTTTCTGTTTTTTTTTTCAGATGCAAATGTGACTGAGCCTATTATTCAATCTCTTTGACAAAAACAGCAATTTTAACGCAAAAGCCCCTTTCCACTTTGACTTGTCAAAGCTGGAAAAGCACAGGTGAAATTAGCAACATTGTTGATGGCTGCATTCCATTTAGGTCAGCCAGTTGTAGCGCTCTGGCATTGTGCTTGGTCTTACTGGGGAATATAAGAAAATGGAGCTATGGTTCATGTTGGTACTGACACCTGGACTTTTTTACTGCTTTGAGAAGTCAAAAAGTTTTCTGTGAAAGAGGTCCATTAAGTAAACTGGAAAAAAAATGAATTGTTGTATCAACTTTAAGCAATCACTTCATAATGGTAATAATGGCAACTCAAAAATGAATGAAGTCTTTTCAAGGCAACTTAAAAGTTTCCCACTCTGCAACTAATAATTTGCTTCACCCAAAAGTAAAATACTGCTCCCTAACAGCCTGGTTTCAGGAAAGTATTTCTTATAAGATACACAACAATTTTATTTATCTTTTACAACAAGTTTGTAAAATGAGATTATGTACTTCCCCTCTTTGATTGATTGATTGATTGGTTGAAGAAATAAATAAAAAGCAGCATATACTCCTGTATCTTCTGCCTGATGGTAGCAGGGTAAAAAGGCTGTGGCTGGGGTGGATATTGTCCTTTTGTATACTCTGTTTTCATTTCCTGGGCTGTATACATTCCATGCCAGTTTATGATGTTTCCAGTCAGGATGCTTTGGTCCTCTGTAAAGGCAGCAGAACTTGGCACAGGAATTTTGCTTTCTTAAGTTTACTTAAGAAACACAGCTGTTTCTTAGCCTTTTTAAGGTTAAGGTTGAGATGTGTCATTTCCATGATAGAGTCTCTGTGATGTTGATTCCCAGGAACATAAAATTGTTGACCTGCTCCACCTCAGCTCCACTGTTTTAGACAGGGTATGCGTCTTTGCCTCCTTTCTCCAAAGGTCAACAATCTACTCCTCGGTTTTGCTGATGTTAAGCAGTTGACTATTCTCTTTGTACGACTCTGCAAGACTTTCCTCCTGATATGAAGTCTCACAATTGTTTGAAATCTGGCCAGTGATGGTGTTGTCATCTGCAAACTTCTCAATAGAGTTTTCTCCATGTTGGGGGCTGCAGTCATGGGCGTACAGCATGAACAGGAAGGGGCTGAGCACACAGCCCTGAGGGGCTCCTGTGTTGAGCACTAGAGTGGAGGAGGTGAAACATCTGTAGGTCTATATGGTATTTTTTAGTCTGGTATTTGGCTGCACAGGATAGAAACAGTTTTAGGAGTTAACATATTTTGTTGTGCTATGATCACTGATCTGCTGAGCTGACAGAGTGCGTTAGATGCGCTGCTGTGTGCACCACTGCAACCAGTGTGTGTGTGTGTGTGTGTGTGTGTGTGTGTGTGTGTGTGTGTGTGTGTGTGTTTGACAGAGGGATACAGAAGGAGGTGAAGGGAGGTGGAAGGAGGAGTCATTAATATTTACCCTGGCCGCTACTTTGTCACTTGACCTGCCTGTCTTAACCTGTGGTATTTTCTAGAAAGTTGATCTGAACTCACCTGCCCCATGGGTTGATCACCGCATCACTACTTTTTCTTTTGGATGAGTTGTTGCTGCAGCTGCGCACATGTGTACTTGTTGTTGTTATTCAGTGCTTCTCCTTCCTCTGGCATTTAACAGCAGACTACAACACTTGTAAGCATTTATGCTCTCCCTGTCATGTCCAGAAGAATTGCTGCCACTTTTTCAAAATTTGGAATTGACTTGTTATCAAAGTGTCGGTTCTCGTGATACCTCTTGCCCAGATCACAAGTGTTGGCAGGATGGTGGTGGAATTACTGGGAGGAAACAAAGAGAAAAAGGTTTTCAAGCAAGGAAACAGATCTCTCACAATCACACTGTTGTGGACAGAAGGAACAGAAGAAGAAAACATTTCTAAAATTTGAGGGAAGTGATGCTCAATTCCGCACGGGGTATCCAACGGGTATATACAACCAGCATCAGGCTCTGACAGAGGTACATACAGTAGACCTATTTCTCCCTGGGTCAGGCTGGTCATGTGATCAGATGTAGCGTCGTCTTCATTTTGTATATTATCAATCATAAAAAAACACGCAAACACTATAGTAGCTCCAGTTGTCACGCTATCAGACCTGTTAGACAGTTCTACAACTGATCTCATCCCTTGTGTACTTTGCAGGTCTATCGAAATTTATTAGGTTTTGTCATCATAATAATAACTGTTCATTCGTTATTAGTGACAATAATTTTAGATACACACACACATAGTTTATAACAATATTTACACTTTATTGCTGATAGAAAATATGTTCAAAAGACACATTAATAATCCACATTCGTGTGAGGAGAAACTTAACATAAATGAAAGGTGGAGACGTGCTTGTGCGCCTCAGCCAAACGCACTATTTGCTATCTTGTGCAGACAGACCTACAGCGCCGCAGACTTTACACTAAGTGGTTTCGACTACAGTGAGCTGTGCACAAGATACTAAATATGGCTGACCACACCTTCATTTTTAGATCTCCTGCCCATGGGCGCACAGACAGGCGCAAGTTCATTTGCTACCTTGCAGACATGGGGAAAATGACAAGTGCACCCATGTAAGATAGCAATGGCACTTGCATCACCCACGCCATCTGCTCAGCACCGGGTGTGTAAGATTGGGCTCTGAGAGTTAATATGAGTAAGGCATAAAGTATAATAACCCATGTTATTTCAGTTTGTTAAATATAATGAATATAATTGCTAATGTTACCATGATTTACCATTAACCTGACTTAATGATAGCGGGTTTCAGTCAGTGAGTTTAACTTAAGCAGAAAAATGAATGGACTCATTTAATAAACACGACCACTTCTGGAACACACTCTTTAATAGTGTGAGCAGACCCACTCAGATGTAGAACGGTGCTCTGAGCCAGTGACCCAGGTTCAGAAAAAATATGTCAAGAGGGCATCAGCATTTAAGGATAGGACACATTTTATCTTCACATTCAACAACAGAAATACACAGGGTCAGAATCCTGCTGGCACTAAATGTAAAGTTCAAGCTTTATCCACTCCTGTTGTAGAGTTCAGAGTTCTTGTACTATAAACACATAGTAAAGTACTTAAAATCCTTATAAACGTCAGGTCTTCTCCAAAACTGTCTACAGCAGTTTTTAACACTGACTGCTTTTGCTTGAGAGTTCTTGCATGTATGAGGGTAACTGTGTGAGTGAGTGAGCGAGTGTGTGTGTGTGTGTGTGTGTGTGTGTGTGTGTGTGTGTGTGTGTGTGTGGGCAGTGCCTGCAGTCTTTCTGGGGTTTGAGCCTTGGATGGAGGCACACTAAAGAAATGTGGGTGGTGACGGTGGCACCAGGCCTGTATCTCCTTCTCCTGTTCTAAAACAACAACTTTGCGGCAGAAATGGGAACCAGTCATTGATCAGTCATTGGTCAACTTGTGTGTGTGTGTGTGTGTGTGTGTTTTAAAAGCCTACCTATTTTCACTAATTGATTGGGGAGGTTAAGACTCACGATTCACCACTGGGCAAAGTCAGAGCATTAATTATTTAATGTGCATTACTGTGTGTAAAATATTAGATGTGAAATAGGGTTGCAGAGGAGAAAATATTTCCAGTAATTTTGAATGTTTCAACTCAGTACATATTGTGAAGTTATATTAACATGCAAAGCAGAATACATAGTCAAAAAAATAAATAATTGACTATAGTGTTTTTTTTAATTGACTTTCATCTAAATTATATTTCCTGGACGTGAAGTTATACAGAACCAGTGTATCTCCATTCAACATTTGCTCCTCCCTCAATCCTCTATTTTTTTTTTCTTTTTTCGAGTGAATAGAAGTGACTAAGGCACATATTTCTCTGCTCAAAGCAATAAAACAAAAGGGATTGAATAAGTTTTGTAATTCTTTTGGCAGAACTACAAGAACAAATGAGCCCACCAGAAAAGTGACTACAGCTGTCTGTGTCTGATGGGAGAGAGCCTCCATCCATCTATTTTCTACACCACTTATCCTGTTCAGGGTCATCGGGTCTGAGCTGATCCCAACAAACATCAGAGCAGCATCAGTCAAAGAACCATTAAGACTGTTAATACTAGTAAATAATAAACTCTAGGGTTCAGATGCACTACCAAAGTAATTACTGTTGTGTGGATCTTTTCTACTTGGCTCCCCATAGCCAGCTGTAGGTTGTGCTGTCCCTTGGGTTGGTGAGTCACATTTAGGTATACATTTGTCCACATCTATTTTCATCTGTTCTCACTGCTGTAGAAGTACAAGAGTTGATGAGTCACGGACACTGTGAGAGGTGTGGGTCCTCACTTTAGATCAAAGATCAAGGGACTCCATCAGTCTTAGAGCTTTGATATGTAACAATTCCACATAAAAATGTCTAAAAACATAAATTTATTGAGTTGTGTTCTGACATTATCCTAAATGTTTCCAGCAGTGGTCAAACTGACTGTATGCTGAAGGACCTCTGTGATTCAGAATTTTTGAAAAACCTTTTTAATGGCTCCACGCTGTCAATGGCCATGGCCACAGGCGTTATGTTTTCAGGTCATCCTGTTCTTGTCAGTATGATATCTCACGAACACCTTGAGGGAATTTCTTCATACTCGGTTTAAGCGTTAACTTTGATTCAAAGATGAACTGCTTAGATTTCTGTGGCGAGGTCGAAGGTCATGATGACCTCACTAAGCACATCTTTGACCATAACTAAGAATTCATATGTGAATTATCACAAAATTACACAATAAATGTTTAATAGGATAAAATGATGAGGTGAAAAGGTCAAAGGTCAACTTCACTGTGAACATAACATTCAGTTTTCTTATCAGTCCGAGCGAAGACAGCAAATTAGAAATTCACTTCCAAAATACATAGTAAGTATTTTTTTCTTCCACAGAAGTCAAAATCTCAATATCCATTTTTCTTCTTTCCATGTGCTTTGTTGGCAATTTTGAAAACTGTTGTTCCATTTAAATATATGAAGCTTGAAATCATGATATGTTTGGGGGGTTTTAGTTAACTGATGCTGATGCTGTACATGTCTGTGTTGCATGTGTGGCTTTTTTTCTTACTTGCAAATCTACACAATCCTGACAATATTGTTGCAAATTGTTTGCACATGTAGCTAATTTCAACTAGGCTAACTGCCACACACTGACCACTATATTGAACGCCTTTATGTGCATTTTCTGCAGAGGTGCAGATTTGGAGTGGGAAAAAAAAAATGTGCAGAACTTGAAGACGTCTACCATTTGTAATTGTTCTGGGATTAAAATGCCTGCATGTGTGTTTACATGGTTAGTGTGTCAGCCCTTCTGAGCCGCAGTCCAGGATGTGTGGTGCTGGGATCCCTGAGTTAATAGATTTCTGTCCCCAGTGCTTTTAGCGTGTTGATCTCCTGCTGACGGCTTCACACTCCGCTTTAAGCACAGAGATGGGGGGGGTGGGCGGCTTAGAATAGAGCCTCCTTAACACTGCAAACATTTAGTTAATGTACCTTATTACTCCCCCATTGAGCTGATTTTCACTTTCCATTCACTCGCTGCTAAGAAAGCACCCTTGAAATTCCATGTCTCACACGGGCCATTGATATTTATGCTTGCAGACGCAATTTGTTTAATTCCACACAGAAATATTTGTATCTTAATTTCCTCCCTCACTGGACGTAGGAGGAACAAGGGATCCATAAGAAGACCCTCTGATATTAATTATACTGTATGTTCTAACTTCATTCTCTCCTCTTGTGATCTGTGCTCTGCTGCTGTATGTTTTCTCTCCAAACATGGATCCTCCCAGCATCTATTGTTGCGCTACGCTGTTTGTTGTGCTTCCCTTGTGCTCTTGTCTCTGTAATGTTATTTTACGTTCTCTGCTAAGCATCACACACACAATGCTCCTTCCTCCACGCCGCCTGCCTCTTCCTCCTCTCTGTCTCTTTTCTCCCTCTGTAGATATTTGTGTTTCTGTATCTGTGCCTCTCTCCTTCACTCTGTTTCCTCTCATCCCCTTCCCACACACACTCAATGTCCTTGTACTGTGGGCAGTCTACATGTGCACAGAAGCACTTGAGACAACTTTTTTTTTTTTCATACCGGCAAGCCACTTAGTAGCTTTATATAGCAACTACCCAAGGAGAGGATTAACAGCAGGAAACATCAACAGAATGGCTTGCAGTGATATAGAACGCACACTCATGCATGGCTCACACACACTCACACACACACATGCAAACACTCATTGTAGTCACTGAACCTTGGCCAACCACACAGTGCACCCCCGTCATTTACCTTTTTACGGAGCATTATTACGTTAGTCATTCAGCAGATGCTCTTATCCTTATGGGATTGTGGTGTACAGTATAGCTTAAGCTACAGCTTTTCATCACACTGAGCGGGCACAAAGCATATTTGACTTTGAAAAATCCAGCCAAGCCCGCGAGCCTCTGCCTTGCCCAGTTATTTGATCTTTTGTCTTGGTCAGGTGAGGCGGGTTGTGTCGGTTTGGTGCTCAGGGGGGATCGCTCACTGCCGCTCGGCACTTATCTCACCAGATCAGAGAGAAATCGCACACGTTTGCAGCCCCCCGAACAAACAGCATGCACTTTCATTTGCACCACAAGCTCACCTCACAAACACACACACACAAACACACACACACACACTAGTACATTCTTCATTATCATTCCAGAGCTGATAGGCTCTAATTATCTGCCTTGCCTCTGATTAGTCTCTCTGTAACAAGCTAATTAGATGGAGCCTTGTAAAATCATCACTACCATTACCACAGAGACATGGTTGGGAAAGACACCAACAAGCAAGAGGCAAGGAATGTGTCTTGCGCTGCTCCCCGCAAAGATTTGATAGTCAACTAAATGTTAAGTGCTGGAGCTCTGATTTCTTTTTGATTAAGTGCCTTTTAAACCCCTCTACTCTGCAAAAGAATCTTTATCCTTTCTCATTATTCATCACGAAAGGATTGTTCCGTCTTGCAGGGCAGGATGATCTGACTTAAACTGCATAAACTGCGGCTGTCGACATTTTAGGAGATAGCATCTAAGCATTGATTAGTTTCTCTGCCCCCATGATACAGAGGCTATTTATCCAAAAACGAACTATCGTCAGATCCGACTCAGAACTTTTCTCTCTCCGCAGAGCAACTTTAAAGCCTGAGCAGAAAGCTAGATTAATTCTCTCCTCTAGCTTCTTCTTCCCTCTGTTATTATCCCTCTAACAATCCTTTTAGGAGCTGTCACACACTTTATAGCTATTGTGTTTCAGTTGTGAACACTCCAGAGCTAGTCTGGAGTGCAACACATTGTATTTTCCATCAAAATGCATTTTAACTGTAAGCCAGTTAAAAAAGAAATAGGAGTTGGGATCTGGGCATCTGTTTTCTGTTTTCCAACTCATTTGAGCGAACACAAGGTGCTGCAAAAGATTTATTATAGCCATTCATACAGTTTGAAGACTCTATACTATTTGCTGTATGCATGTACCGCTCATTACCAATGTATAGTTTTCTATTATCAACTATAATCGACTTTGGAGGGACATTATATTGCAGAATATTAGAGAAACCAGCAGAGTAGAACTGTTTTGTTCAGCGACAGCACATCTGTTGAGTGAGCCTTCAGCTAGCGAGAGGATGCATCGCAGACCCCTGCTGCTTTTGTCTCGGACTTGGATTAAAAAGTACATATATAGCCTGTGGTCTTACACAGGAGAGCTTTTACATAATGGGATTTGAAATCCATAGTCACTTTTAGCCCTTAGGTAACTTACCTGTGTGCGTAAGTGTGCACTGGTGTGTGTGTTCATGAGAGAGAGACAGGGGGACAGAGTGAGACACGCTAATGTCAGCTACGTCAAGTGTGCAAGCATGTGTCTGGGTGTGACAGGACGACTTGCCTGCTTGTCAAAGCTTTGTGCTCGTGTTCGTATCTGTGTGTTTGTCCTGGCAGGGGGTTCTTCTTCTCTGGGGTGAGGCAGATGGCCTCTGTGGATCACAGCCTACTGAACTGGTTGGCAGCGCTTCTGACATTCCTTCATGCCACGTTGACACAAGATCACAGCCAGTATTTGCGGAAATAGTGTCTTAGCTCACAATTCGGTGACTTGCTCCACTTTGCAGGAATAGATTCTGCACAAAAAATGCCCTAGATCGAGCCTGTGACAGTGTCAGGATATTTTTGCGCACATTATTTCCAGATTGTGTCATTGTGTTTAATGTGGATAACGATCCCCTACTATCAGTTCCAGCGAATGGCACGCTACACTCCTGTCATAAAGACCGCAACGCAGCTGTACACTGCTTTTCCTTGGGCACTGCTGTGCACTCTTGCTGTCTGCCCCAGCTCAGGGTTAGCGAGTTGGTAATTGGATTCCTGGAATCTTCTTATTCACTCCAGTGATGCAGTGTGCAGGCGACAAAATGCCTGCAGCCATGAGGCATCATCCCTCGGCCCCTGTGGGAAGATCAAGGTAGCCTTACACAGACTGGCTAGATGAGACTTTGGCTGAGTCTCTCCCATGGGAACCTGGGTGTCTGGATGCCTGGATGGGAGCCATGATGGAGAATGGATGTATGACGTCACATCCACCATCCTCCACCATGGGGCTCAAACAGCCCTCCTGACAACCACTTAAAACAATCTCCCAAACCTGGCAGCCATGGCTAAAGAAAAGGAAGTGGAAAGATAGCGGGTAGATTGCCACGTTAAAGATAGTACAGTAATTGTCTAGGACCAGAACCCTAGCTGAATCAAGATGGTATTGGTGTCAGCTCCTCATTGCTGATACAAGAATCATTGAGATGTATTCTAATCCTGCAGCATTATGTTTTGCCATCTGCTGGGGAGGATTTATGTCTCACATACCTGTACCCTCAGTTGACTCGCTGCTCGTTGGTGCCTCGGATTCCCCTGGCTGCTTGTCTCCCTTCTTCACACACAGTTACATGACAGCTGTCACTTTCAGTAACCACAGCTCCGTCACTATCTTTGCGCTCTCCCCCAGGCCCAGACTGGTACCTGAACAAGGTGAAGCTGAAGATCACTGATGTCAATGACAACGTCCCTGAGTGGAATATGAAGCCGTACCCGTACCTGGCTGTTGTGTCCCCCGAGGCCCCTGCGGGAACGTTTGTCTACCAGCTCCAGGCTCATGATGGCGATGAGGGCAAAAGCGGAGAGGTGGAATACTTTTTGTCAGATGGTAAGCTGTTCATACACAGACACACACACACACACACACACACACACACACACACACACACACACACACTTACACACATGTAGATGCATGGTGCTTAACACTGAGGTTCCAGATGTGAAAATCCCTTAATTATTAGCCATAATGTTGTAACCATTCAAGGTAGACCTGTGACCATGAGCTATGACATTGTGAAATAATGGTTTATGCTCCTGTAGAAAACACAAGTCCCAATGATATCAACGTTTCTTCTTTTCTTTCTTGTTCTGTCCCCAATGGGTGGTGCTCACTGTTACCATGGAAATGTTTCCCACACCCGTGAGCAGGTAGTTCTGCTAGCAGGCTGGCTAGCTGGGTAGCTAACATTAGCTTACAGAGCTGTACTACAGTATACACCATAACAATGACAATCCGTGTATCCATGTGTAGGAACTTTTCTTTTTTTCTTTTCAGATGACCCAATCAGGATGTTGTTATGCATGTCAGCCAGCTGGTTTACTTATCCAGTTAGGATAATTCTTGGTATGAACGAACAAAGTATTGGGCTTCCACTGAGTTTTTTAAAATATTTTTTCACATAAAAACATTATAAAAACATAACAGAGAATAGGGTTATATATGTTAATAATATTCAATGTCTTATTATAATACACAAAAAATTTATTATATAAAGTGAAATAGTCAATGTAATAAACACAAAAAAACTAAAAATAAAAGTAATGTGATAAAATACGCAAATAACAAAATTAAATGGATGCAAATAATAATAAATCCTGAATCCCATAGCCCTTTATAATACTATCAAAATGTGAAAAGGAGAATCTACATTTTACACTTTCTTTTTATTAGGTAGCCTATTCTACTTATTATTTTTGTCTTTCATCTTTTAGACAATACCTTTTCTTTTTTCCACCGTGTGAATACAATAGGCATTAGACACTGTATTCAGTCAGGGGAATAATAATAAACAGCCAAATATGGGTTTTGCTGACTTTTTATTTCAGCAGTTTGGTCTTGAAAAAGGTCAACCTTGTGGCTACAATGCCTGTTAAAGGGTTGAAGCTCTTTGTTTCTGGAATATAAATGGCGTGAATAAACGCAAACTTCACTTCTGGAACCGGGGCCGTTAAAAAGTGGGCGGTCGCTGTTGATCTATACAGAATGGAAGTGGTATTAAAATAGACTGTGTTGTTGTTAAAATAGGTTGACAGGCTATAGAGCCTTTGAAATAAATACAAGTAGTCAGACACCAGCACAGTCTCTCAGACAGACAGCCACAGGCATTCACACATTCATTCATGCATTCATACACTCTTTAGGTGTCCATTAGTTTCTCTGTCTCTCTGTCACCCTGTCTCTCGCTGCCTCTGTATCTCTGTCCCGCTCGCTCTCTCTCTGAGACACAATTACACACACACACAAACACACACACAGCCAGAGGCCTTCACACATTTGTTTATGCACTTATCATGCACTCTTGTCTATCTGTCTGCTTCTCTCTTCATACACACACACACATTTCATACACACACAGAATCACACGAGCATCCTCTCACACACACAATCACACACACAGTGGGCTGTTGGAAGTCTGCCAGAGTAGTAGACCCCCTGGTGGTTGAGGGGATAGAGGTTTGTTGGCATGTCAGAGATGGGGGGATGTGCTAATCTTGCCAAAGGGGCTTTTACAAAACACTACCGACTTTCTTTTGACTCACATTAGTCTATTGCACAACTCCCTGATGTGAGGTAAACCACAATTACCACAAGGTACCCATGGTTTACACGGCCATGCTAAGACCTCTTGTAAGCATGAGGTTTACCTCTAAAAGCTCATGCAATTTAAATTATTTCCTTTTAAAGTAATCTAGACAGATATTCAAGATTTCACATGTATTTATTTGACCTTCTTCTTTTGTGATTAACTTTTAAGACCTCAAGAGGATGAGAGTTGCTGGCCTTTTAATGAGCAAGGTCAGTCTGTCTGAGCCCATTTTTAGCATTTAACAGAGTTAGAAAAAGTAGATCTTTTATTTAAAGGTGACCTATGCAGCCTTCTTGCAAACAAACAAAACACTGTGTGTATTCTTGAGATCGTACATATGTGTCGAACATATTTCCTTCTTCATTCTCCTTCATAAAACATTTGTAAATACCAATTTTTGAATATTTAAAATCACATATATTATTTACGCTCATGTTTGCTTGCTTGCAGTCTTCTTCTTCAATCTTCTTCACTGCCTTTGGCGCACCGATACGTATATTTGTCTGTGCGTTACTGCTTCCAACTGTAAATCTAGACAGTGTGAAATCAACAGCAGGATATGAAATTGCGTGGATGATACAAACACATTGGTGATCTGCTAATCAGAACTTTGCTCCATTGCTCTACGAGTGGTCTGAATATGCGCAAGGTAATTTTAAAAAGCAGCAGTACCACAATATAAGTTGTATGTTCTATGAGAAAGTAGTTTTCAAGTTTAGAAGCATCATTAGTTAATACACTAAGGGTCAAAAGTGGAGCCCTATCAATATATCAGTTCATTGATAATATCGGCCTGATGTTGGTCTGTTTGGTCTATCCAGCCTATCGCTCTATCCCTGTCAGTAAAAACATTTTCTTCATTAACATTTTCAGTGCCCTGCTATAATTTTTGACAATAAAGTTTAATGTTAAATCCTGCGTCTATAACATATCTTTGTTGCAGGTGTTTTTTCTTGAGGGATCATTGCAAAAAAACGTGTGTTTATGTATATATTCTATATTCTGTATAAGGAATATTGGCCAATAAATCGATATCAGAATTTTTTACTCCCTAACATCACTATTCACATCTTCCCCAAAAATCCAGTAATGATTCTACCCCAATCAAAAATAACATTATTCCCTTTTGAGTAGGAATGTCATGATTCTCCAAATCCACAATTTGATTTGACTTTTGATTTTAAAATCACAATTCAATTCGAGTTTTGATTTCAACTTTTCTTTCAGCCCAGTCTGCTATGCCATTTTTAGACTGTCTAGTACTTACCTCCAAAAAACACCAGCCCTCTTTAGGGAGGGTAACATATACGATGTAGACAAGAGGGTTTGTTGTAGGAAGCCCATCTCTCCCGGTGCAAGCACAGAGGAGTTTCTGACTGGGTATGAAACAGTCTCAGTTTATTATTGATGTCTCTATATGACCTACATAAGCAAACGAGACCATCAGCGAGAAGATTGGCTGTTCCTCCATATTTATTCTTAATGCCTGCCACCGGGTCAGCATGCAAAAAAGTACTGGGAGACTTGAAGTTCTTGCTTTTGCTTTTAATTATTTAAATTGAAAGCTTATTTCGCATGATTATCAATGTTGAATTGAAACGGTGATTTGCTATGAAGCAAAATGAAAACTGTTACTTAATGCAATGGAAATACTCATGTAAAGTACAAGAAATGAAATCACAAATGATAATTCTGGTGATATTCTTTATTTTCCACTTTGCAAATCCCATGAGAAGACCCAAAACAACACTGAATCAATCCCCAGTAAATGCACAATTGAACTGTTTCCTTAAAATTACAGTGCCCAGCTGTTTAAGAAATTGCAGTTGTGTCATAAATTAAGTATACATCTATGAGCCATTTGTAAAAATGTACCAGTATGTCTCTACAAGGGACCAGTGGGTTTGGTGCTGAAAGCCAGTGAGAGGGTATGAAAGTCAGAAAGTATTGAAAGACTAATGCATTTGTTTGTCCTTTTATGAGATACCCTGTGTGGTTTTAACCACTAGTAGTGCTATGCAGAAATATTTTTATGAGCGTGCCTGCATTGTGTTTTCATCATGCACAGCATGTTCATACAGGGACACTACACTTCCAAACAATTACACAAACAACTGCACAAATAAATGTCACATTGTGTTAACAGAAAATGTGAAAAGGCTGCTAGCTACCAAACATGGATGTAAACAATGTGAATGTGTGTTCCAAAATATTTCTATAAACTTGCTTTAATCGTATATTCTCACTGAGATCAAGAGCTTTAATTTACAACCACAATATATTTTGGGCCCTCCAAGTGAACATAAAAGTAAAGGTAAAGGTCAACTTTATTGTCGCATAGCCCATACAATTAAATGAATCATTTAGTGGTAAAAGTAGTTTCCAATTCCACCTGAACTGAATTTACAGTAACCCAGTGTAGATTTATCATAACTGATGTCATTCATCACCGTTTCATGTACCTGTCATCCGAGGCAAGCTGGCAGAGTGGTAGCTACTTTAATAAATCATCCTTGAGTTTATGTGTTGCAGGTGAAAGCAATGACAGAGATTTAGTGGGCAACAGCTGTCCTCTAAAAGTAAAGCTGGTGTCCAACAGTTGTATTATAAATTGCTGGCAGAAGAACATGTGTTGTAATACTAGCAAAACATCTGCAGAGTCAATATTTCTCCTCTCTATAGAAGGATGTTGTGGCAGTTGAGAATGACAGTGTTTGACAAGTTTGACTTGTTAGTCACAGTTTGCCTTTGGAAAAAACAAGCTACTGTTGACCAAAGCAGAAGATTTCCATTGGATCTACGCTGCTGTCAGTGATAATAACACTGAGGTCAGTGTGTCTGTGCCCTTCGACATTTTTGACCTTTGTGCTTTCGGTGTCCACCTTGTCCAAACCAGGCGTCTCTGGTACAGTGCTGCTCTGGTTTAATTCCAACTTCACACGGTGATCGTTCGGTTTGGTCCAGATGTCACTTCTGATCCACTGGGGTACCACAAGGACTGGTGCTTTGTCTCCTTCTCTTTTTAATAATACACCACCTCCCCTGGTTGGATTATCTGCTCACATCCTTTTTCTAAGCATCGCTGTGCTGCTGATACCCAGCTCTCTCTGACCTTCCCTCAGCACGCCTCAGTGATATCTCAAAATGGATGAAGGAGCATCACCTTCAGCTCAATCTCTAAGTCTGAACTCTTGGTGATCCCAGCCGGTCTTTCAATTTAGTTCAACATTAGTATCCAGCTCAGCGTCATCTCACTCTCTCCAACAAAGTCTCCAAGAAATCTGGTCATCATGACTGATGGGAACATGCTGATAGTATAGGTTCAGCTAGGCAATATAGCATAGCCACATATATACACAGTACTGTATATTGTGTTTCCTCACATCAAACAGTTTGCCCCCTACACAACCAATCCTTACTGACTGTTCCATACAAAGTATATCAACAAAAAATACAGCCATTGGATATGGTTGTAAGAATGTGGAGCTTTTCATCGCACAGTCAATTAACATTGTTTTCGTAGCAGTCAAACACACAAAAAACACAGAAATTTAGTGCAATCAACTAGCTTTTTCTGATTAATGTAAAGTAGACATACAAGTTTTATTTATTCAAGTTCTTTACATTAGAAATCCCCAGTCTTTGACTTGAAATGATGAGTTGAATGAATTTACTGTACGGAGAAGTTTCTATAGAAACATGATCAGTTATTATTTAGTTATTAGTAGACTTCCCAGCATGCATTGTGGGAGAGAAAACTCTCCTGAGACCATTCTTTTTGTAGTTTAAAGAAAACATACAAGATAAAATCTTGCTGTGTGTCTCTAATACACTTTCAGATAAGTCCTGGATTCTTGTTTTCAAAATCATGAAAATACACTGAATTAATATCGGATTTATTTGACAAGAAAGTTTGTTTGTTTTGAATCATTACAAAATTACCACAACTTGCCTTTTCAAATTCTGTTAGCATAAAAATTTTAAGGCAGCCTTGACACTAACATTATTGAATAAGAAGAAAAAGTAGGGCATTTTTGCAGTGAACCAGCAAATAAGACACACTGTTGTTGGGTTGATAATTATCATTCAGTAATAATAATTTGGGGCCAAATCATTAACAAACCAAGATAACCCCAGTGCATATGTAAGACAGTAACAGAGAGTGCTTTTCTGGGAGTTTATGTGTGAGTTTAAAATGCATCTGTTTATGATCACAGTATGTCACTTAATTTTTCATTACTTTTCATTAGACCCCACTTGCAGTTTTCATTATTTTCAGATGCTCATCTATGCAGTCTTTCAGGTTAATCAGCCCTCTCATTTACAATGATCTACAAATGAACGACTGTCACTTGTATCAGGTGAAACAATGAACCTAGTGCTGAGACATTTATTCTCAAAAGCTTCTCCTCTGTCTATTGTGGCTTGGATTGTACCTAATTTGTACATCCCTTTGGACAAAAGCGCCTGCCAGATGAATTAAATGTAAATATAAATGCAAATTCAGCTTAAAATCACTGTTGAATGTCTACTATAGTCCCTGAATACAAAATAGCAATTAAAGAACAGTTTTAATAAAGCTGCTTCAAATATCTTAATCTTTAATTAAACCAAAAAAATATTCATTGTCCAACTTAAAGCCCTTCTACTGTGGTGCAAAAGAGAATATTTAATTTGTATCCAGTTTGTGAGTTAGATATATTATTCATATGTCTACACTATTAAGATGTTTTGATAAATAAATGACACAGAAACACTGCATTTAAATGGTAATTTCATCATATGTGGTCTGCCTTCACTCAGCAAACCCAGCAAGACAGAATCACCTATTTCAAATTGCCTTTTGGGTAACAGTGCTGAGTTGGTATTCATGCCGGCAGTTAGTTTGAGTTGGTATTCAACTATTGGATTGGTTCAGATCCAGTGCTAGAAAATAATGTCATTGTATTTCCCTTTAGGCGGTGACGGCTGCTTTTCAGTGGACAAGAAAACAGGCCAGGTGGTGACCACAGGGCTGGTGCTTCAGAGGGACAGAGAGTACTTGTTAAGCGTTGTGGCCCTTGATGGCCTGGGCAGCCGCAGCGCCCCCGCCATGCTCTCTGTGGTGGCGGGAGCCAGAGCGCCGCAGTTCACCAACGCTAGCTACGCCATTTCCATACCAGAGAACACACCTGAAGGACAGCCGTGAGTACCGGGGTTAATGTTCACTCACACATGCATAATCAGGGATGAATGAGGGCAAAACATAAAGATACGCAGTATATATATTTCTTTTGTAATTTCCGACCTGTGACAGTATTTGGCCCTTTCAGCAGAAATTGCACTAATATGATACCTTTCTGAAGTCTTTTTCTCATATTAAATGTTTGTAGTAGTAAACAACGCAGTCTGTTCCCTTGTGGGTATCACCACACACTCTCTGCCAGATTCTTTATTGTTCACTCAATAATATATTGAGGTATAATTGCCTGATCCTGACTAACACAATATAAGAGAGACTGATATTAAAGATCTTAATAGTAGACCTTGTATCTGTAAATTACCACGGGGATGAAACCATGTATTAATGCAAACTCATTCACTGACACAAGAACAGTTTTACACATGTCACTTTACATTTACCTACATTTGCAACAAATAAAACAGGAATGCATGTATATGCTGTATGTCTCTGCAAACCAAGTCTTACAATAAGTAATGCAGACTAATCCATAAAGACACACACTTGTCGTAGATGTTGAATTCCAAACGCTACCTGTTCGGACTTATTCTGATGAATATTCATTTGGTCATGCCGGCACACTCAACCGTGAATTAACATATCATCATCTCACACCATTAGGAGAACGCACAGTCTCTTAGCCGTAGAAACAAACATTGATATGCATAATAGTAAGACATTATTACACGGAACTGACAAGTACTGATTGACTGTGTTTATAGCACGTAGTCAATGGGCCATACAGTAATTGATTTCATTACAGCGCGGTGCTGATGTAGGAAAAGAGGATTTCAATATTAATTCAACATGTGTGCAACTAAAATTGAATAGTGAAGACTGTTTTTCTTTTTCTTTTAATCACTTTCTCTTTGTGCTGCAGCTTCCTGGTGGTGTTTGCCATTTCCTTCCAGAAGCAGCCAGTCAGCTACAGCCTGCTGATCAATCCCAGCAGCCTTTTCAGCATCCGGCAGGAGACGGGGGAGATCAGTCTGACCAGGACGCTAGATTATGAGAGTGACCAGCGACGCTACCTGCTGATGGTGCGAGCCAGCGAGGAGCCCGGCAGCCTTAGCACTGCCACTGAGGTTAGTTTAATTAGAGAGCGATACAAGCGGCAAACATGAGTCATTTAAGAGTTGATGTGCTCAGGTCAGCTGAGCCTGAAGCTGAGGTCCACTGTGATGTTTCATTATTGCTTTTGTCACACAACTGTTTACTATGAGAAGGAAATTCTTTGCATCAAAGCATAATCCATATAATTATATACAGCACAGTAATGGCTGATGGAGTGAAAGTTCAGCACCATCTATCTTTATGACTATCATCATCAAAAGCAGTTTACTGCTGCTGTCACTTTTTAAAGTAATAATTCCAAGTCTCAATGCAGAGTTTTAGTGAAAAGACAGGAGAGATCTGTGCTGTTTTACTCTGAAGCACAACGCTGTGTGGCACAGAGTCTTAAAGGCACAATTCAACACTTTTCATGTGGATGTCCAGTCAGTGTTGATGGTAAATGTAGTCAATTGAAGCAATAGATTTCTCATTGTGTCCCATATTTCCAGAGAAAATGGGGTTCTTGCGCTGCAAAATGTGTTGTTCTTTCTGCATCCATTGATATCACTAAATACAGGAAGAACTGCACATGGTTTCAGCTTGGATTTCCAGTCTCCAGCTTTTTCATTAACCAGGCGGTGAGATGAGTATATTTGTCACCTAATACTGTGTTTTGGCCGATAAAGTAATAGCTGTAGGCTGGGTGGTGAATCACAAGCTTGCTCGCAATGCATCCTGATACATGTATGCACTGCCAGCACGGCTTTGTGAGCAGGAAAACTCTTTTCTTTGTCAACATCACCAATACAGAGGAATTTATTGTTTCAGTTGACTGCATTCATCAGCACTGGCTGGACATCCACATTAAAAGTGTTTTTTTCCCTTTATAAACAAGTAAGAGCGACTGATTAAAAGCTGTCTCTGTCACCTTCACTGAGTGAAATGCCATTGGCTGGGGCTTTTTCAGTGATATCTGCTGCCTTCAGTTCAACACGCAGCTCCTGTTGTTTACTGTAGCAGCTCTGTCCCTTGCCTGTATGTGACACAGCAGCCTTTAGTGTTGATTGGCTATTATTCATGACAGTTAAACAATCAAATAGTCGTGAGCATTATTATACTGTATAATATAGGGTATTATTATCTATCATATGTATTAGATTCTATTATGCAGGGTACCTGTGGTGTCCTAAAAGTATCAAAAAACACTGAATTAAATATTTTCAAAATAAGTATTGAATTTCATTTACAAAGTATTGAGTTTCATCAACAAAGCTCTTTTCTTCTTGTTGTTTTGTAGATTATATAAATACTGTAATGTCATTAATAACTGTAAAATATATGAAATGTTTGGACCCCGGTTCTAAATTATTAAATACCACAGTATTGATAAGATCTGACAACAGTACAGGTACTGTTTACTGTTAATTGCTTTATGCTTTTGACCATGGAGTGTGCATCAGCTCTCACACAAATCAGTCAGTTGAGGAAAGAAAACAAAAAAGCTAAAGTTAGCTTGTTGCCTGAATATGAATATTATAACAAAATGTTTTGCTATTAAAGTGTTTAGTAAATAATTGGTCTCATGGGCTAAAAATCCCTTCTGATTTCCAATAACATTTTTCATACTTTGGTTGTGAAGCTGGTATTAGATTTCTTTCTACATGGTATTAAAAAGGACTAAAATAGTCTTAAATTTAATGTGGAAGACCCTGGGCCTACCCTGTTATAACACAGTAAGGTATAATGTTGGTAGGTACTGTATAGTGTTAAAAATGTGGATTTTTCTAAAAAGGAAACCAATTAGTAGTTCAGTTCAGTAGTTAAGAGACTTTTCTTACTTTCTCTTTTGCATATTTACCAGTGCTCTTTAATAAAGCAGAGGTATTTCTTATGCAATTACTTGATTAATAATAACCTGGAATAACCTTTAAAATATGTACTAATATAATCTGCAGCATTAACTCTTACTGCTGAATTAAACCAAAGACACCGCTTTGTGTAAGCAAAAGATTTGTTGCTGAGATTTGTTTGCTGTGTTGTGTTCTCCCACTGGACTCTCACAGAGCTCTCAGACAGACCAGTTTTCAGCTAAATGTTATGTGGCTCATACCGGCTGACAGGGCTGCATTAACGGCAATGATCTGATCGCAGCGCTGACCTATTGACATCACACTACTAGGCGATAACCACAGAGGAGAAGCAGCAGAGGTTGTGGCTGTCTACGGGAACGGCATGGCTGAGCGGTTTTGAAATGTTAACAAGTGGACCGGGGAACCCAAGAAATCACCCTTTTTGTTTTGTTTGTGCCTCCATAAGAGCTTTTTGTCGAGAGTGTGATCTGGAGATGAACTGTGTAAAATATTGAACAGGCGCTCGGCAAGAGATCTCAAAATCTGAAAACTTCATTCACAAACGAATATTTCTAGATAAACTATTCATGAATTCAGTATCATTTGAATTATTAATTCAAAGATTTTGTTACCCAATTATCATGTCAGGCGCTCAGTTCGTACCACAGATTAAGCAGGCAAAAATCTCCCTCTGCTCAGCTGCATGTTGTGGAGTCAGAGATGGAGACTGGGAAAACCTATCCCAGCTATTTCAGGACTATTACTCAGCTGTCACTTCACACTTTACACACAGCGGTGACAGGGAGCTTGTAGGGCGGAGGGCGGCTGTGGGCCTTTGTCGAAAACACACACATGCTCAGAACATTTTCTATTTTTGACTCAGGAAAATCATGAAGTGGAAGATAAAGGATGTGTTGAACTGGCAACTTGAGAAACTATAAAATGCAATTTAGATTAAGTTTTGGGGTCAGCTTCCTGTACTGAGAATTTCATATGGTTGTCTCCTGGATTTGTGGGTTATTAAAGAAAGGCTAATTTTATGTTCTTCTGCTTTGATTTAGTCTGTTTTCTCTTCTCTTCTCTTCTCTTCTCTTCTCTTCTCTTCTCTTCTCTTCTCTCTCCTCTTATCCCTTCGCACTGACACTAATCAGGTTCAGGTGTTGATAACGGATGAGAATGATTGTGTCCCAGAGTTCCTCCAATCTATCTACAGTGTGGATGGAGTCCCTGAGACTGTAACCACGGCAACATCCTTGCTGCAGGGTGAGACTCCTCTGACCCCATATTTCACATCCATCTGTTTCATTTTGAAGTTGAGAGAGAAACTATCTGAAAAGTCACTTTTTCTACAGGAAAACAACAGATGTATTTTGGGAGAAAGCCAATGCAATTCAGACCTCGAGTCATTGTTTCACCTTTATAGACCTGTAATACTTCCATTTTTGCATACTGAAAGAAAGTAATAGATCTTTGAAATCTGTGATCACAGTCTCAATTATAGTGAGCTAAACTAGCTGCTGCAAAGACGCCATACATTTGTTTTGATTTATTATGAACTATATGAGTAACGGCATGTCAATTTATCTGCTACTGCATGAGGCAACCTTATAATTATCAATTACGAGGCTGAAGGCGTGTGTATTTCCATTGCCACTGCTTGGTTTGAGTGGACATATTTACACGTCAATGAAGACAACAATGAAAGTGTATAAACATACTGTACTACAGTAATTGTTAATATACTTTCTGTCACTCGTGATAACTTATTTCTAAAAAAAGATGTCACTGGCACCTTTCTGCTTGAAAAAATTACACCTCCGATTGTACTCAGGAGATGTATCTCTTAGAGTCTCTTAAGGAAAAAAACCCACTAACATCTCGCTTTTTTCTTCAGTGAGTAAAATCAGCATTCACTCCTGGTTCAAACATCTCTGCAGTAGTCACAGGTACTTAATGATCTCCAGCTCCAATTAGTGGTGATGTTAACGTGACACACAGGTGGATAAGCTATTTTTTGCCCCTTTCCAGGAAAGGCAATGGAGCTTGTTGCCGCTTTTTATACATGTGCTGCTTGGCTTTTCTCAGTTTGAAAGTGTTTATTTAACTGATGACGCGTTTGTCTTTAGTCAAGCCTTCAAACAGTAGATAAACATTTTATTTCCTATAAATTCTTCACAATAAAATTCCCCTGTGTTTTTGTTATCTTATAGCTTTTATTGTGAAGCAGCAAAAACAGGAAATCTCATCATCAGTAGTAACTTAACACGACTCCTATCCAGCTGAAAGTGAACATGAAACAGTAACATAAAGCAGCATGAGGTACAAATAGCGACACAGGAGAGAAACTAAACTTCAAACCACAGAGATTCAGTAAGAAGTTGCAAAAGTATTGAGAGCTGAACACACAGAGACTTTTAAAAGCCTCTTTCTCTGCTCTCCTGTGCACACATGAGACGAGTCTCAGCTTTCCAGTGCACACCAGAAAAAAGAGAAAGGCAAACTTGTGTACTGGCGGTGGAAAAAAGGTCAATCAGCTATTTTTGGCAGGTTTAGCTGCATTTAAAAACTTGTGTATACTTGCTAATTTTGGTGTAAAATGTTGATTTATAATTTAAATAGGGCTCAAGGCAAAAATACCGTAATTTAGTAAAACAATGCCCCATCGTTCTGGAGTATTCTTTGTACATTTCACCTTGTTCATTGTTTTGTTCTTGTCAAATGTTTGTGCACCTGTGGGATTCCTGTCCCCCGTGGGCGACCATAGGTGATACGTTGGGAATCTCTAGCTGGGTGATTGTTTCTACTGGATTCTGGGTGAGAAAAATGGAACAAATTTAATCTGAAAACACTGGAATACACAGCCTGGAGCGGTAGAAATTGTTGGCACAGCAGAGCCAGCAGTAGGAGAAAATGGCACCCAATATAAACCAATGCATCAACACAAAAAAATAAAACAACCGGTACAGCAGAAAGAACTCAGCGGTGGAGGGATCAAAGGTAGCGAGAGTGAAGACTGGGTTGTCTTCTGAAAGAGCAACCAATGGGAAAGTTAGCTCTTTATGCTACAAATAGACTGTGGCTGATACACCGTGAAAATGTTTGACTTTAAAAGCCCAGGATACTCCAAAACCCTGAAAAAAAAAGGAGAGAAGAAGATATAATTTCTTCATCTGGTGGACTGCACAGCTCTCTAATGAAATGTCAAAGTTTTGAGGCACCAGGGGAGTGAAATCCTCATTACCCCATCAGCTTACACTCTACAGGGCAAAGACACAGATGAATACTTTACAATGAGGCAATCGCTTTTACTTTACTCACTGAGGTTGATGGTAAAGAAGATATACGTGATCTTTGGTTAAAGCTGTGAAGCGCTAGTGACAATGAGGTTTAAGGGAAATTTACTACTTCAATTCTTGAACATTTAATGAGTCAATCACTTTATACAGAGTGTGTAGTAATTTGCCAGTCTGAAACTATATTACAAGACATTGAGATGGAAGGAAAACGAAGCACTGAGACGCGCAAGCTGCTGCTGATGCTTGACACAGAGGAAATGAACACATCAAAAGAATATGCAATATGCCAGTGTTATGAGCTAGAGGGGCTTTTGTATGAAACACTGAGTTTAAGTGAAATTCACCACAACAACAAACTTAGACTTAAATTAGCTTTCCAACCAAGGGTGTCAATATTTGTGGCTGTTGCTCTATAGTTTTTCTGTGTAATTACCTCAGAATCAAATCATTTCCAAAACACTCTCTGCAGAAAATACAACTCGTTCATTTCATTGGGTCTTTTTTGCTGTCTTCAAGCTCATTTTTGCAAATGATGGTTGTAATTCTGGAGGGGCACAGTGCAGTTTATGTGCTAGTAATTGTAGCTGTCAGAGCTTATGATCTATTACATGTTTAGCAAGGCCATAAAGAGATAATGATCTACACAGATGTCAACATATTCATCAGCTGGTGCCATCTCATCAGCTCATTTTCGATTAACTGTAAATTGATGGTCCTAGTGTGATGTCTTTTGCCCCCCTCCTCCCCCCCGCCAGTGTTGGCCACGGACTGTGACTCGGGGTTAAACGCTGAGCTCACCTATTACACCCTGAGCCCGGATTTCAGCATTTCACCTCATGGGACAGTTTTCCCTGCGGGCCGGTTGGACTATGAGAGGCCCAACCATCTGTATGAATTTGTGGTGATGGCGACAGACAGCGGGGACGAGCCTCACTCCGGCACTGCCACGGTCCGTGTGAGGATGGCAAACATCAATGATGAGGCCCCTGAATTCTCCCAGCCTGTGTGAGTAGCTTTATAACTTTTACGTACAAAATACCCGTCCATTCTTTTTATAAACCCCCCCATTTATTCCATAATTTTTCCTCTTGTAACTTGTTATTGTCATATCACAGTGTTGTACTCGTCTTGCACTCCTGCAGTCTTCCTGCAGCCCACCTGAGCTGCCTCAAGGGTGGAGAGGGCAGGGGGAAACAATTTGCTTCAACCACTGTGCATATAAAGTAGGATTTCAACCTATTTAATATGCCGTCTGTGGATCTGGCTCACTATTGGGACTGCTGTACTCATTTTTTGTTACATATGGCTCCTTTAAGAGAAAGCTGACATTAATATAGTTATTGATAATAATTCCTACCTATTGAGAACTCAAAACGTGGCATCTGGAAGACCATATATTGGAGCAAAAAAGTGCAAGGCCAAGATGCAAAAGTGCTATGCTTCGATCAATAAGCTATTACAAAAAGTATTGATTCATATTCAGATAACACAATAAGTTTATTTGCACCTTTCATACACAAAGTGCAACATGCTCAAGGTACAGTTGTTATGCTTTGATACTGTAGTCGAAATCGTAAAAGCAACAACTTCACATTACATTATATCGAAGCTTTGCTCCTGGAGCAGACAAGGTAGTTGCATCACAGATATATAGGTCGTTACATCACACATCACAGACCTGCCTTCCTTCAGGCTATTCCTCACAATGATATTTGATGCTGGGAGTCCTGCCATGAATAGTGGCCAACTTGCATCAACAGTGCTGTCATAAAAACAGTACCAGTAAGACAAACTCAATATACTTTATTTGGTGTGTTAATCACTGCAATCTGGCATAAAATCTGTTACTCACGTCTCACACCTAAACCACAAACACAGTGTGACTTTATTATTTTCATAGAACGTTCTGGAGATTTTCTAAAAATGTCTCTGGTTCAATATTGTAGTAAAGCCGAGCTTTCACATGACATTCGCTGGGGTTTATTTTCAGCCTTTTCCAAAGGTATCCACTAGACTGACATATGGATGAAATCCAGTGTGTCCTCGACCGCCTTTTTGGCAAAGCTGTATGAGTGGGTGGGCATCAACTGTCACTGCAGCTCCGCTGCATTTATTCCCTCAAACGAGTAAGCCGGTTGTCCTGTCAGTCATGTTTCAATGACCTTCACAGAAGACTGTTGCGTACCTCTGTTGCTCGCTCTTGTTGCATTGTCAGGTGTCAGTCTCGGTGGGTGGGTAGACACGGAGCCCAACAAACATGCGGGCAGAAAGGTGGAGATGTAGGCAGACAAACATAAAACCGAGGAGAAAAAACACACTGAAACATGCTTGCAGGGCAAGCAAGAAGAGAATACCAAAACATGCACAGCGAGTAGACAGGAGACAGCCAGTCAGATATGCAGATAAACAGAGAAGCCTGTCGGCAGTCAGACAAATACTCTTGCCAGACCAGCAGACAGATAGTTAGAAATTCAGGCACTTTGCCAGGGAGGGTGTGTTGGGCACTTCGTCATACTGTGGCTTACTGAGATGTAGATAAGTGCTGTGAGGGCAGAGTGGCCAAAAAACAGCACAAAAGTCAACATGTAGCGGTAGATTTATTAGGGCTGGGTATCATTTAGAGATTTTTGATATTGATAATGACACCTTGACTTTGATAACAGTTTCTAAACAATGACAAATGAATGACTACGTTGGTGACATTTGTGGTACTGTAATTTGGTTAAATGTAACATAGGGGTTTCTCTGCGTGCCCAAATCTTGGTACAAGCATGCTCCATGCGTATTTGCTTACTGACACTGATGGGATTTACTCTTTAGCAGTCCCACCAGGAAGCTGCAATGTTGTGATCGCAATGATTAACACAAATTCAACCAGTCCTCATAACTTCTGCACGACCTCACGGTCATGTCCAATCACTGCAACTTTTCCTCAGTCCCTGTGCAAACGTTATACATGTACATCTTAATGAACCGACTAAATATTTTATGATTTACTATTTGTTTGTATTTGTATTTTTATTTTATATCTTGTCATGGGTACTAAAAATAACACAAAGATTGATATTGTTGACATCGTTGACATTTATCAGCGCTCTATCCACTTTTATTTTAGAATTTTGTGCTTGAGTGCTTGAGTTTGAGCTCCAAAGAGACTTTCCTTCTTAGTGGAATATCCCTTATTTGCACTTTTTATTTACAAGCAAAGCAAATAAAAAGCATATTTTGTTCATTTTTTTGTCATCCCGAGCCTTTTTGGTAAGGTTACTTAGAACAAAGTGCAGTTGTATTCTCCCTGGAACAAGTTGCATGGTATCGGTATTTTTCAAAACTCAAGAGGATCGAACCTATTCAATATGTGATGTTAAAGTTTTGAAGTTTGGTACCCAGCCTTGAGACTGATGGATACTCTGACGTTCATTAAATTAACCTTCCATTCAAACTAATTGAGACGCCCTGACATGTGAGTGACAGGCTAATGTTTCTTGGCATGTCCTCTTAGCTCACGTCTGAACGAGTTGTAGAGAGGCTAAAAGTGACTGAGGCGAGGGGAGGACAAAAATGCAAATCACCAGACAAACGGTCTAGCAGACAGACGGACGGACGGACAGACTTTTTGTGTCTGAACACAACTTCACAGTTCAGTGAAACAGAGGGAGATGCTTGAGGAAGAAAAGCAGAGGGAGTGTATAAGTCTCATCCCGGAGAGCTGCGGAGAGGTGGCCTCTGAGCCGGGTGACAGATTACAGGTCACTCATGTTGCCACGGAGACTGCCACGGCTGGCGGAGATGAATCACCCATCAGCGTTCTTCTGTAAACCATCAATCACCTCTGACTTCTCACTTCAGACACCGACACCCCGTATACCCCCACCCAACAGACTCACATAGTTACACACACGCATTAGAAGAGGATACAGCGCGAAGTCTCACAGGGGGATGAGTTCTGCTGACGAATCAACTCAAACTCTGCGAGAACACCGCCTCCCCTCTTACATCCTGCTCCTCTCTGTCTATCAGCCTTCCTCTCTTCCTCCTCCCGCTCCACTCACCCCCACATATCACTTTACCTGTCACTTCAGAGCCAGCCTTCTTTTTTGTCACCTGCTCCTCTCGCCTTCGCCCTTGCTCTGTTTTCCATTTCTCTTCATCGCCGCGTCCCCCGAGTCGCGCAGTTCATCCCCACCCCGTTGTGCTTTGTGCCACAGTGGTATATCAGTCTCCTGTGTCTTGCTGGGCATCTCGCTGCCCAGCACCACAGAGCGAGCAAATCACTGTTGACATTTTAAAAGGCACTGGATCAAATGGCCCACAGTGGGCTGGGTATGTGGAAGCACCATTTGTTCAATGACTTCAACGTCCCAGCAGACATTATCATTTGTCTCTGGTCTGGCCGGCTAAGAGGATAGGTTAAATCATAGTGACAAGCAAAAGCCACAACCATAAGTCTAATCAGCCCGCTGATGCTTCGGACTGTGTAAATGATTTGTATCTCCTGTCTGTGTGTGTTTCTATCATTGACTTCCAAGTGTGTACTCTCACTTCCTCGCACTTGTTAAACTGGAGTTCCTCTTTGCAGATATCGAACGTTTGTTTCCGAGGATGCCGGCCCCAACACCCTTGTCGCCACGGTTCTGGCCAAAGACCCAGACGGTGACGGTATAATCTACTCCATAACGGCGGGCAACGAGGAAGGAAACTTTGTCATTGACAGCCAGAAAGGTGATACTTCTTAATTTTCCGGCCAGACTTCACATTCACAGCTCTCAGTCTAATTGACAGGCTTTCCGTCAAATCACACATTCAATTTCCTCTAATACATTCCTGCCACAGTGGTGTGCAATGAACGCCCTCTAGTTTCAAAGTCAATGTGGAAAGATATTGAAAGTTGATATTAAAAGCTGTAATTTCAATACGAGTGCTGCTCTTTCTATTATTGGGGTCATAAATATAAACGATGACATTATTTAGGAAATTTACACTCTTGGTTTTTCCTTTTCCGCAGGTACAGACAGTAATGTTCCCCATGTTTCTGAGCTTTCTAGTACTGGTGAATGCACAGTTTATCTTTTTTATTTACCCTTTGATCCGAAACCAGTGGCAATCGCTGTGACATTTGTCACCCAACCCTTTCAATTCAATTTCACAACAACTGCTCTATCATAGCTCACAATCTTCAGGCTGCGCTCTGCCAGCTCCTCTTCCTTTTGTGTCATCTTTTCATATTCCTTTCCAGCCTTTCTGTGTATTCTCAGAGCAAGAAAACGCTAAGGCTGATATCCTTTGGGCGCAGGAAAGCCACTATACGGCTTCCCACTTATACTGTATATATACGAAGAGTGCTGGCTCATTGAATAGCTGCTAGAGCTCGTGTCGCATTTGTAAACAAGGTTGACATTTAAGCCGGGAGAATTACCGTGCACATCCCACAGTTCACTTATTTTAATGTAGTGGTGCAGTGCTGTCAACGTCACGCATTGTCATTAGGAGCCGGGGCGCTTCTCTCTGCTCTGTGGGCAGCCGGGATCACAAGTAAATTGGGAGAGAGGCACTCGCGTCTCTGTGTATCAGCATGCTGCGTTGTCTTTAATCAAGAGCATTGAAAGAGATGAATAGAAACACAACAAGAGAATAAAAAACCTCCCGATGCTCTCACTTCAATGAGTTTCCCCCGCATCACAGGCTGCTTGTTCGTCCTGCAACCTCTGATGTTTTTGTATTACTGTTGACGAGAAAGATGTTGACTCAGATACTGCATCCTTTTATCCCACCTTTGATCATGGCTGTTACATGAAAGTAGACAAAAGGGGGGGAGAGAGAAACCGCTAATAGGCATCTGCTGAGCCTGGTTAACTTCTAACCTGAGTCACTTACTACTTTATGTTTTCGCTCAAGTGCTCGAGCTGGATGGGCATCTTTAGAGGAGAGCGTGCAATTATTAGATTAGAAATGTGACAAAATCACCACTGTGAAATTGGTTTCTGGATTTAGTCTGCATATCAGATTTTTTACCTTTCTGAGGAATTCTGAGGTGAATTTCCCCTGCTCGCTATCTCGCCCCTGATTTCCAGAACAACAACATCCAGTGTGCATTTACTCTCTGCTGTATTTTTATTGATGGCACATCCTTCGCCATGCAAGGCCGCAGTGGCAATAACATCCTGCTTAATGACTAATGGAATGATAGTACTTACTGTGTTAGGAGGGAGGGACCGTGTTTTATAATGTGTAATTTAATGGGTCTGTGGTCTTTGTAGGGCTGATTCGTCTCCGCTCAACCCCTCTGCCAAAGCTTCAAGGCCTGGAGTACGTCTTGAATGTAACGGCCACAGATGACAATGCATCAGGCGGGCCGCACCCTCTCTCCTCCACTGCACGTGTCATCGTTGGAGTTGATGATGTCAACAACAACAAACCTGTTTTTGAGGCGGTGAGGATCTTTTTTGAGGGTCTTACTCTCAATACAAACAGTTTATATATACTGTGTATATTCAATTTTCAGCTAGTTTTAAGGGAATAGTTCAACATTTTTGGACATGAGGATGAGTGTTAGATGAGATTGATATCACTCTGATATCTGCATGATTCATTTAAAAATACCTCCACGACATAGCAGCCGAACCTTAACAGAACCTTAATTTGGAGTTTCTGCAGATCCTTAAAAAGTCTTAAAATGTCCAAAATCCAGTTATATTAATTTTGAGCATTAAAATATTTCTAAATTGATTGAATTTTACATTTCTGGAAAAATGGGAAAACTTGTATCAATCATTTGTAAGAACTATAAAACTAAACTAACATTGAAACACCAATGCAAACTTCATGTACTTTTTTGTGAGTATGAATGTGAAATATGTCTTAAAAACCTGTCCGTAGCCTATCATTGATAGGATGTGTTTGACTACTACTACTATTTCATGTCAAAAAGTCTGTGAGCATGCTACATATCTGTATAGAAACCAAATTGTAAGCGTTATGCGCTGTAGTATTCCTTGGACCAGTTGCTAGGCAACTGTTGGCAAGTCCAGGAAGTGGCTGTCAAATTTTGTTACCTTACCCAAGTGGCAACCTCTGCGGCGGGAAAGTGAAGCCAACGCAGAAGTGCCAAAAGCTGCAGTTCCTCGCGTGGACAAAAGCGAGTCAGTTCCTATAGACTTCCATATCAAAGTGTTCAACTTTACAGCAGGAACAAACATGTATACTGTCTGGTACAAAAAGACATTTGTCGTCATGAGCGCTAATTTTTCCCTTCATGACAATTGTAAAAGGTTGTATCTTAGCTCACCATAACACATCATAACTCACCAGTTAAGCATACTTATTGCTACCTCAGCTCCACCCACTCTCCATCTTCGTGCCCATTACCTGGAAGTTAGACAGGTCATGTAATGCCCTACATGTATATATAAAATGGCTCTGGGTGACAAAATGGGTGACATCGGGGACGCTTCGTCCACTACTGATTTTACAGTCTATGCTTTGGACTGGGCTGTTTCCCCCGATTTCAATCTTTATGCTAAGCTATGCTAACTAGCTTTAAAAAACATCTTGTCAAAAGACTGTATTTGAAAAGGTGTGTAACACTAACACATTTACAAAAGATGTTAATTCAAGGAGAAATATGTAATATATTTACTAAATCAAAAAAGTTGAAATATTAGCTTTTCCGACAACAATGCTACAGTCAACTCCCAGCAAGAAAGTAAATAAGTGCAAAACATCCAACTAGCCCTTTAAAGTATTGTAATGTGTATTGTGTGTAAAGTATTGTAAGCGCAAATAGGCGCATTTTCCAAAACATCCAGCTAACCCTATAAAGTATTGTTTTTTTGTTGTTGTCAGCCTGAACTCGTCTTAATAGCTGTCAGTGAGCTGTTTTGCCTCAAATCAAACAATGTGCTTGCATAATATTGTTGCATTTTTTCTCTCACCTGCCTGCATGTCTGTCTCATCCTCTCAATGCACTTCAGTTATCTGTCTGTCTATCGCTCCTTCCTCCCCTCTTCATCCCACTCTCCTGCTCTTATGTTTTTTGCCCTGGCGTTCTCATTTCCCTGGCCTCCGTCTCTCTCCGCTCTGTTTTCCCATGAGTTCTGATTAGCCTGCACACCCACTCTATCTTTAGGCGCTCCGTTGGGATTTCAATTAATTTATGAAAAAAAAGTGCAATATCATCACAATATACTACACCTGTTTAATTAACTTCCTGTGTAATTAGGAATGACTTGAACTTCGGCAGAAGACATACACATGTGGAGCTCCAGAGGTCTTTCAGGTGGCTGGAAGTCCTGGCTACTCGATGTGTTTAAATATCAAGTTACGCCCCAGAACCATCTGGGCTAGTGTGACCTTATGTTCGATATTACATGATTATTATGAACGGCTACCCACAGGTCATACTGTTCGTGCTATCATATCCCATGAACCCTTGCATTATTCTTCCGTCTGTTGCTGGCACACATCCTTTGATCCATCTCTGCTTCGCTCTCGCTCCTCTTTGCCTATTGTTTTTTCTTTTTTCATGGCCATTCTGTTGAAAGAGAAGCTAGCATTTATGTCTGATTTCAGAAAAGAAAGACTCCAGAGAGCAGCTCTTTATCTGGGGCATATGTTCATTAGGGGGAATGGATTGAATTCCTGGCTAAGACAAAGCTCCTCACTTCTGGCTCTTCAAAAGAAATCAGCTTCACTGTTTTCATTTTCATAAATGTGGCCTGTTGTACCTATAACTTCTATATTGTGTTCCATGGACAGTGCCTCCCTGTGTGTGCAGACTGACCTTCTACTTAATGAGTTTATTCTCTTTGATGCCTGTATCCTCGTTAATGTAACATATTATAACAATATGTTCCCACATATGGGATTTATTTCTTATATTTGTGTGTCTCTCTCCTACTCCACCCCTCCCTCATCTCTTTCTCAGTGCCAGCAATATCGTGAGCAGGCTTCAGTGCTGGAGAACCAGCCAACGGGGACTTTTGTGTTGCAAGTGCATGCTGTGGATGCAGATGAGGGAGCAAATGGAAAAGTCAAATATGGCTTAATGCACAGAGACAGTGCCATGCCCGCCTTCAGAATTCATCCAGACACAGGTAGAGCAGTCACGGATTGTCTGGGCTCGAATAGGTCTAAATTAGACACACAGCGCAGAGTTTACTGTAGATAGACAGAGCTGCACTGATAATTTTATTAATTTGAATCCATAATGGTCATTTCTCGTTGAACTGTGATCTGAAATGAAAGGAAGTGTTCACATAATTCAAGTTGCTATTCTCAAGAATGTGAGTCAAATGCCAAAACCTGTCTATTGATCATCATTTTCATTTAATCTCTGAATGACTTGTCAGTATATGAAAGTCATTCTAGATAATGACGGGGACGGTTAATAGACATGCTGCTCTGAAGTCTTTACACGTTGGGTCAACATGTTATTCTGTCAGTGATTTCCTTAAAGGCTTCTGTTCTATTTTCTCCATCCCCAGATTTAATAACAAAGTCCGTGCACTTGAAAGGAATGCTTGATATACTCGGAATAAATTTATAATTGTTTACTTGTTTTATCTTGATTTATGGGTGGATGGTTCAATGCATAGATAGATAGATGGATGGATGGTTAGATGGATTGATGGATGGATGGTGAACTGGAGAAGTGCTGAATGGATGAATGAATATGTATGTATTCATGTGTGCATGTTTTGCTCCATCCTTACAGGAGTGATTGTGACAGCGCGGCGGTTCGACAGGGAGCGGCAGAGAGAGTATTCAATTACGGTAACGGCCACTGATTGGGCGGAGGAGCCGCTCATCGGCATCTGTCAGCTCACAGTCCAAATACTGGACCAGAATGATAACAGCCCCAAGTTTGAGAATTTGCGCTATGAGTGTAAGTGTTGGTTCAACTGTAATACAAAAATTAGTGTCATGAAAGCACATCAAAGACCTAAATTGACTTGTAGTGTTGTTTATCCATCTAGGTTGTTTTGGTTTGAGTTTTGGAGTTATCGACCGTGGAGTTGTCTGCCTTCTCTCAAATATAATGGATGGCACTCAGCTTGTGGTGCTCAAGGCACCAAAAAATACATTTGAAAAAATCAGCACCAGTGTCCACTATAAATCATGACTCAGTTACTCAAGATAATCCATAAACCTTGTTTTGAGCGGCCTCGTGTAGAGCCTTTTTACAAATAGATAGATCTACTGGAACTACTTTCTCTTGGCAGCACACTTGATAACCCTCCTAATTTTCTCAGGAGACTCTTGTTTTTCATTGTCCTCTCCCTGTTTCCTCCCAGGATCACGATTCTCTGTTTTTCCTGTAAAGTCCTGTAAAACCCTGAAAGTCTACCGTTTCCACCCAGAAAGTGATACAACTACACCAAACCAGGCTTCCTAAGAAGTTTCCCAAGGGAAGTTTTAAAAGAAAGGGGCATGCATTTTGTAAAATCTGACATCTGTCATTTTTCTCTTCAGAGCAGGGGCAAAAATAAATGAATGAAGGAAAACTGATGAATATTATTCTTATGTTATAATGTATGCTGGAGATTTACACAAGTTTGCATCAGAGGGATGAATTATTCTGTATTCTTTTCTGAGAACTAATAATAAAATGTATGCTCTTTTGGTGTACTTTGTACTTCTGCAGTGTAATTTTGTTATTTTTGTTATTATTTAGAAGTCACCATAATGCAAGGAGCAAAATCTCTGACACTTTTTCATATGAAAGTCTTCCCTTTATTTGAGGTTGGCAAATATGCCCTGCAGTAGAATCTACTGAAGTAACTGTCTTTACTACTTTATTACTTGTACTTTTCTTAACAGTAGCTTCTACATGAAACTGCCCACAACAAGTTCTGGGGATCATCTTGAGCAAGCAAGTCATGTTTTCTGGAAAAAGACATTGCTGTTGAGTGAAAAGGCAGTCATCTCCAAAATTCTGCATTCACAGCAAAACAATGTATATTGATAAACAGCACTACAAGTAAGAGAAAAGAACAGATATTTTGATTTTGAGTGAACTATCCCTTTAAAAACACTGCTCCCTTTTTTTCAACTTTAATTTAGTAATTTGATTTAATTGAGGATATGTTTTAGAGTCTGAATGCAGTAAATATGCCTCTATTAGGTTTTAAATCAGAAAAAATGAATTACCATTCATTCTTTTGCTTAATGAATTGCATCTCTGGGAGAAAATTGGAAATAGACATAAAAAATTCCTTGGTAATAACCTAAATCATTTTTGCATAATAACCAATCTCCATAACATCTCTCATGCTTGACCTTTACCATCCTTTGCCCTCAGCCTCACATATTTTTACTCTTCCAACAACAAAACTGAGTGCACATGCATTATTTTTGTCCTCTGCAGACTTTCTGAGAGAAGACACTTTGGTCGGTACCAGTTTCCTTCGTGTGGCAGCTCACGATGATGACTTTGGCACTAATGCGGCGATCACTTACTCCATGTCCCTGGAGCAGCCTGAGTACCTGCGGGTCAATCCTGTCACTGGATGGGTCTATGTTAACCAGCCCATATCACAGGTCAGTCAGCGATTATTAACAGCTTCTCTGTAAGCCACACGCACACACACAGACACACACAGAGTCTATCACACAGCGGCCTGTGGGTCTGTGTCAACAAAGTTAATGAATACGCCACCTCAAAGTGCCTCTGTCTGCTACTCCCAATCTGGGGTATGTGTACTCCCAGAGGTGCCGCATGTGGAAAGACCACAGAGAAAGAAGACGGGGGGAGACTAATACAGGCTAAAGAAATTATTAAAAATAGATTTTAACAGCTTGGGATTCTTGCGGTTATATTTGATGACCACATTTCTGTTTATTGCACTGCTACTAAAGACCATCTTTCAAATATGCATAAAAATCCTCTAACCCACAGTAGATGTCAAAAAAAAGAGATACTCAATACTTAAAAGAGTGGCGCAGGTTTTAAAGAAGCTAATTATCACAATCCAGGACTCTGTCCATCTTAAACACTCAAGGCTTTGATATAATAGATTCAAGACTTTTTAATTATGATTCATCATCTGAGACTTTGATAAGGAGACTGACTGCATGCAGCAGCCTTAAACGAGCCATGTACTTTGAGTGTGTTAACTGAAAAAAATTGGAGGCTGGAAGAATATGCATGTGATTTAACTTGCAAAGCAGTGCGAAGGCTTCTTGATGCTAAAGCTAAGCCATATGTTGGGGAAAATGGCCACAAAAACGGCCACAAAGACAATGTCTCATTAAAGTGAAATATGGAAGATCCAGCTTTCAGAAATGAGTACTGCAGTCCAAATAGTGAGCTGGAGACATAGACGGTAAATTAAATGGGTTGAGGCAATATTCAATATGCAGTTTATGGTTTAAGCAAGTTGTTTCCCACCACCTCCTCTTTCCCAGACTTAAAGTTCAGGCAGGTTGCCTGCAAGTGCTACTCTTAGCACAAGAGGAGCACAACATTATACTTTGACAATGACAAGCGAAAATAAGTCCTACACTGTAAGTTAATCAGCTCTGTCCGTCAACCTGTCCTAAGTACCGCCCTTTCTCTCTGTGCTCCAATAATAGTTGAGCAAGCAGATGTAGATAGTAGATGGTGAAAAGGAGATTTAAAAGATGTAGCAAAATCACTAGCTAGCTACCTAGATAAAATACTAGTAAATACAAAATACTAGCTCACTAGCCAGCTAATGTGCATCAATCATTAGCTAGCTACAGATGATGACAAAATTATTAGCCCCCCATGAAAATTTCATTTTGCAAGAGCAAGACATCATCCTAGTTTTATTTTGGATGCTTACATTATTTAACCTTGCACACAGAAACAATGTTATTTCACAAAACACAAAAACTACCAGGGTTAAAATTATTACCCCCTCGATGTTAATAGTCAGTTGTGTATCATTTTTGCTGCAGACGTTTGTCGTAGTTTTCAGACTCAGACACGTCTCCTGAGGAATCCCAGCCCATTCTTCTTTGGTGAATCTCTCAAGCTCCTCCAGATTTGATGGTCTTCTGGCAAGGACCTTGGTCTTCAGCTCACCCCACAGATTTTCAATGAGGTTCAAGTCAGGGCTTTGTCCACCTTGACAAGATTCCCAGTTCCAGACACACTGAAGCATCCCCACAGCATAATACTCCCACCACCGTATTTCACTGTGGGGACCGTTTTATACGTCTCTCCTTTCTTTCTCCAAACATAAGCAACGTCTCAGTGGCCAAAGAGCTCTAGTTTCGTCTCATCTGACCAAAGGACACACTTCCAGTATGCATAATCTTCCTCCAGGTTGTCCTCAGCATACTTCAGTCTGACTTGAAGGTGTCTCTTCTGCAGAGTTTTTCTTGGTCTACAACCTCACAGTCCATTCCTGTGCAGGGCTCTAGTGATTGTCTTCTCTGAGACTACAATCCTGACTTGTCTAAGTCATTCACTAGTGTCTTGGCAGTTGTTCTTGGGTCTTTAGACATATCTCTCACTAGTTTTCTTTCCAGAGTCTTTGAAATCTTTCTCTTCCTACCTCTGCCAGTCTTGTTCTGTACCGTGTGGCTCTCTTTGAATTTCTTGATGATACTTTTCACTCCAGTTCTTGACACTTGGAAATGCTGTGATAACTTTGTATGTCCTTCTCCTGCTTTGTGAGCATCAACAATTCTTTTTCTCAAGTCTAAACTGATGTCTTTTGTTTTTGGCATGATGCTTTCTCAAGTGACAGCTCAAACTCTTACTGAAGTTTTTATACTGTGTGTAAATTGGAAGATAACCCTGAGTTTTAACTTGATTCTACAAACTTTGAGAATTACAAAGTTAAAGCACATCATTGCACAACAGCGGTTTGTGCTATGGCTCAATAAAAAGGTCAGTTCTTAGGGGGGGTAATGATATTGACCCTGGTCATTTTTGTTTTTTCTGAAATAATTCTGTTTTTGTGTCCAAATAGACCTAATTTATGCTTTCTAAAGAAGACAGGTATGTTTAGAAATGCTGTGTTGAAAATTCTTTGCTCTGTTAAAAAACGCTTGGGAAAAATTTTGAACAAACCTCATAAACTTCATGGGGGGGGGGGTAATAATTTTGGCCTCAACTGTATTTGGGTAGTATTTTGCTAACATTAGCTATTTTAAGATGTTGCTATATATATGTTGCTTTTATATGTCCCCCAGCAACATCTTTTCAAAACTTTTCTTTTCAACCTAGACAAGCGTAGCACATATTATATCAAAGTTCAAGAAACACAAAAGTAGAAAGCTGACAGAAGTTCCACTGGGTACCAAGCTTGCTCAACTGTCACCAAAGCACAGAGCATAAAGGGACAGGACTTAGGAGGGGTCAATTGTCTTTCAATGTAAAGCTAAGCTTGTTGTCCTCAAAAACAAAAGCCCACTGCTCTGAAAATACACACTCTGGAGTTGCAGTTTAGTGACTCTGCCTTACTTCCTACCACACTCCATACTGTTCAGTTCAAGTGTTATAAATATCTACTCCATCTAAAAGATTATTAATGATTTTTTATGAGCCATAAACAGACACTTGCTCAGCTGGAAAACAGTTGGTACGAATTATGTGAAGTGAATAAATTGAAACGTTCCAGACCTGAATGGATGTTTCAAAGGCGAACAAACTGGCTGTAACATTGTTCTTGGAGAAGCCAATATTATAACTAAGCATGTTTCTTTAATCTCTCATGACATGGTGGTAATTTCATGATTTAGTGCAGTAAATATATTGCAGTTATCTCCTTTAAGATAGGAAGCAGTTGTTTTTTAAAGGCAAATTATTTGATTGTTATATAAATGATTGTGTTCAACATGGAAACAAGCTGTAAAGTTTCACAAGCTGCCCTGTGCTGGTTGATGTTTGTCAACTACAGTAAATGATGTACTTTAAGTGATTTACTGTGTCAGTGATGTAACATGTTTTTTTTTTTCAAAGTGCGTTGTCAACTTTCATGTTTTCTGTAGCCTATCAGCAGTCGTCTGCCTGTTTTCCTCTTTCACTTATTAAAATGTAGATGTTGTTCTAAAAAAAAAAAACTTGCTATAGCACTATAGTGGCATTTATAATTTAGGATACTTTTTAGCGCACTGGTGTTGGAAGTCTCTGGAAATTTTGCCGCTGACTTTATGTAAAATTGAACGTGTTAAGCCCCAAACCTCGCTGAACAAAGCTGTTGCATATTTAAGAGTGGTTTCAGAAGCCATTTGAATCATCCCACATTCCTTGTGCTGTAACTAAGATTGTAAAAGCACTTCATTAAATGTTAAATGTCTCTGTTGGTCTGAGACATTGTTCTATTTTGATTTTCTCATCATAGTTTCTGATTGCAGTGAACAAGTATTAAGGCCAAATTTTCACACCAGCCTTCACAGTTAAGTGTGCAACAGTTCCCAGCTGACTTGCAGCCTTTCAGTGGAATATGAAGGAGATAGACCATTGAACAACAGTGCTTACTCTCATGCCCTCGGAAACTACAGCCAGAGCCAGACTGATGCAGTGTCATCATACCGTACAGTATAGCTGGCCAGAGAATTAAATGGAGAATATGGGAAAGGCTGTGACCATATCCAGAGTATTTTATGGCTGTTTTCTGGTTCAGATCTGACACTATTACTGCAAATTAAATTTTAAACCTTGGTTGGATGTTGCCACAAAGTCAGTCAGCCATTCATTTATTGTAAAAGCAGCAGCTTGCAGGGTCCACATTGGACATCACAGATTACAATCTTTGTCTGCTGGTATCGAGCTTTGGAAAAGAGTTGTACTTGTTCACAAATACTAATTGGATTGTCCCAGGAACAGAAAATGTAATTCTGAAGTTAAGTGAGATTTCTTTTTATCTGGCTTCTGCGGCACAATAATAGAGTTGCCAGGCCACGATTTGCATTAATGGAATAATGCAGCTGATGGTTGGGTTGAATCGCTACATCCTAACAATTGAATTCCTATTTGAGCAATTTTTCATTAACAAAGTGGTATGACTATGACTTGCATTATCTTTTACTTTTAGTGGCTTGAATTTAGTAAAATTACCTCGTCTTGACCAAAAGAGGCCCTTTAGAGGGTTTTTAGAGTTTTTTCCCCTCACTCTGGTGTGAGTGTGAGGTTGATGTTACACTTTGTCTAATTTAGATAAACAGAATCAAATACTCTAATGACCTCTCAAGGAAATTTTCAGCTTTCCCTCCAGTGTCTGCTTTGATGAAATGCAGTTTCTCAGTCAAATTTATCCCCTTATTTCCTCACGGTTCAATTATTGCACAATAACAAAAGTAGAGGGGCTTTTTTGCAACTTGAATTATAGCTTAATAAATTGTTGTAAGGCTCTCACTGCTGCCTCTGTTGTTCTCAGACTAATTAAGTGATTCCTTCTCTGGAGATCGTTCAACAAGTTTAGGCAGGAACTTGAAGTCATTACTGCCAATCAGTTGATCAACAGCCGATCACTCTGAGCGTTAGCTTCATACCTACTCATGTAACAGAGATGTCTATTTAAACACTGGGCTCTATGCATTTTGTCTTTATCACTGCTGACTGCTGTCACTGGCCAGTTTCCACCAGCCTGAGCTCATTAGTTTGTTAGTTTATTTGTCTGGGACATGTGCAAACATTGACAGTTGCAGAGGCATTGTCTGATGTACTTTACACATGTATATAGCCAAAGCTAATTCATAGTCCAGTCCCTTCACTGGTATTAATTGATATGAACTCATATATAAAAATAGTAACTAGCTGGTGCCATGAGTTAATAAAAAAACAATTGCATATGTAAATATTAGAGCTATATTAATTGGCATGCAGAATCTGATTTTCTTAAATGTTTAAAGACTGGTTCTAACAATTCCACCAGTCTTTTTTATGTTATCCTAAATCTGACAGCGTCTGTGATTGTTAGCTTTCTGACTGAAAAACATTCAGTGTGAGGCAGAATTTTCCAAGCCAGTGTTCCATCTTGCCCGAGCACTCAACAGCACATAGTATGTGTTTTTGCCACCACAAATACAACAGTATTATCAGCACAACTTACTTTCATGTTACTACAATTATAGCAAGATGATTTAAAAGCTGTTTGGTTAAATTTATCATCAGGCGTACAGACACACTGTGTATTTCACATATCTAGTTTGTAAATGGAGATATAATAATAGGAGATGACTTTATGTTTTGAGAGGGTCAGGCAGTTGTATTAATTGTACTGATACTAGAGTTGGGTATCATGTGAAATTCTGTGTCACCTGTATAAAAAAAACTTGCTTTCTTCTCATATTCTGAGAAATTTAAACTCAAAACATTTTTTAGTTTTTTTACAAAAATGCTTTGTTGTGAAGCAGAAACCGTCAATTTGGCATTTTTTGCTGAAAAAAATATTTAAACAATGAATCTATTGTCAAATAGTTGCTTGTTAATCTTCTGTCTTATCTGTCAGTCGACTATGTGTTAATCAGCTCTAGACAACAAAAAACCCACATGAAATGTGTTTTTCACAAATCAGATCCAAGCCACATGTGGAGGGGGTTTAAAATCCAATTCCAGTCAGATTTCGTCTCTGGCCACTCAAATCTGATTTCACAAGGTCTTTTGCATCACTCGCAGTGCAACACACAACGGCAATGTCAAATCCAGAGTGACAGAAGTGCATCAGAGCAGCTTGTTGCTGCTACCAGCAAGGTGATATGGAGAACAACAGCCTGTGCACGGCAATGGTCAGTTCATGACACAATTAATCAAGCTGGGTAACAAAGAGCAACAAGTGAATGGACACAAAATGCAGACAAAAGAAGTGCTGGTGCAGTTTAAATAATTTAATGAACACAGGAGTGAATACAAGTGCACTGTTCCGTCTATCATAGGTCTAAACCAAGGCAAACCGCAGGCAAATAAAGCCAAAATAACCTGGGCAGAGTCCAAAAACCAAGGTAAATCCAAAAGGCACTCAGAGAAATGCAAGAACACTAGATGCAAAAGATGAAGATGAACTAACATTGTGACAAAAAAAACACCGAGACTAAATACACAAAGAGCTAATTAACTATTAGAAAACCATTGATATAGAAAACAGAAGGGAAAATGACAGTAAGTGAAGTAAAACAGGATACAAGGAAATCCATACAAAATGTAACAGGAAATAACAAAAGTGAAACTCAAAACCATGACACTGCAGACAGATGCTGAAATAGATAGTCTGCTGGCACTTTTGTCAGGAAGCTTCTGTACAGACTCTCTACATCTGTCATGCTTCCATGTTAGAAAACCACATCACTAGTGTATGGACAGAGACTGACCACAACAATTTATGGAGATAGATGATTTCTGGACACACACATCTACATCTGTCGTAAAGATCTGATTTTAGAAACAGATCTGATTTGCCTGCAGTCTGAATGAAGCCATAGTGACTGAACAGTTCCTGTTACCACAGAGAACCTACATCACACGAGACATCATTGCGACCGACGGGGGTAACCGAAGCACTTCTGTGGAGCTGGCAGTCACCATCACCAACGTGAAGAACCAGCCTCCGCAGTGGGACAAGGAGAGCTACAGCGTTGTCATCCCTGAAAACACCGCCAGGGACACACCCATCGTGGTACGTAAGCATGTAGTTTTGACTGCGAGTACACTGTTAATATTAGTTCATATGTTGTTCATCTGGTTTTTCTATCTCTTGCCACTTTGAGTTGATGTAATTGAATCAGCTGAATGTTTGTTTGCTTACCTCCTTGGATTAGTGCTCAGTCTGAGTGTTCTTCAGACACTGTGTTCTCTTTGTGCTCCAAATACGCCTTTGAAAGCTTGCCAGTGTGCTGAAAAATCTGTAAACGTGTTTTAGTTTAATGCTGTAGGAGAAAGCTGACATTAGATCGCATGTGCTAAGCAAGTTTCATAACTCCAGGCTAATTAAATCCATTCAAAACGTCTGCTTTGATGTGCAAAATATATAGCTGTCAATCTGGGGAGCACAAAAAAAATCCCTTTTGTTCACCAAGGATTTCACAAAAGGATTCACTTTGAGATAAGAGGTTACTTCAGGTTTCAGACAACAGGTTTCTGCACTGTTTTGTACTTACATAATCAATCATCATAATAAATGGCATAACCTGACTGTCTTTATGAATACAAACCACAAATGATATTGGGCCTTTTTCCAATGTGGCCTGTCACATGTGAACAGATTTAATAGAAATATTGTCATTTAAGCTCCACTTTTCCTGATATTGGGTTTGGATTGGGTGTGCATATGCCTGGACATTCATAACGAAATTTACACAATTAAGTCCACAAACCCATCGTAAAAAATCTCACTCAAATGGATGCAACACAACTTCTTAGCTCCTGTGTAATTTGTCTCTGAGTCTGAGCCAATTCAACAATGGATAACTGAAACCGTTCGTCCAGACTCTGGAAGAAATTTTACCTCTCAAAAATCAGTTTTATGTTTAGAGTATTTTCGCTGCTTTTTTTTTTTTTTTGCCCTCAGACAGCTTTTTCCAATTTGCGACTGAAGCCACCATCTACGCTCTCTTCAAAGCCACCAGACTTCTTTGACAAAAACAGTAATTTTACCTCACAGAACACGGGAGTTGCTGGTAAACTGCGGCCAAGATCTGCGGCAAGTATGTTCTGATCCAAACAATCGTGGAACCAAACACCAAACACCGGTGTTGCACATTAAAACAAACAAACAAACCAATCAAGGCAGCAGTAGACCAGCAACCTGTGTTCTGCAAGGTAAATTTTTTTTCAAAGAAGTCTGGTGGCTTTGAAGAGAACATAGAGAGCTTCAATCCCCCATCGGAAAAGGCTGTCTGACAGCGAAGTAAATATAGTGTACACTTAAACTGATAGTGATTTTTTTAGGTGGTGCTTTTTAGGTTGCTAAAATACATTTTGTCTGAACAGCAAAATGTGCTGACCTTGAACTAGATTCTCTAATTATAGAAGAATTATTTTTGCGGATTATTAATGAGACACTAAACTTACATGATGATATCATATATGCATTTTTACTAATTAAAACCAGGCTTTAAATGAATAGAACAACATTTTAGGAAATACACCTATTTACTTTCTTGAAAGTCTTGGATGACAAGATTAATGCCACTCTTGAGACTCAGCTGGGATGTGAATGTCCATCTATGACATCATTCAGGTTGAGTCGGGGCTTAAACTGGGAAGCTATTTTTCTGCAAGGACCAAGCTTTTTGATCATTTGCTCAGCTAAGGGTCTGCTTTTTTGCATCACTCTCCTCTAATTTTAACATTACTTCAGATCCAGGCTTTCAGCCAAGCAAAAGTCAAGATCCAACTTCTCTTCCTGTTCAGACAATCAAAGCGACCTCTCAGCTGGGCGACCCGAGGGTGACCTACAACCTGGAGGACGGGATGGTCCCCGAAACCAACATGCCAGTCCGTTTCTACCTCTCCCCCAACCGCGAAGACAGCTCTGCGTCCATTCTGGTGTCAGAGCCGCTGGACTATGAGACCACACCCTTCTTCTCTCTCCGAGTTAGAGCTCAGAACGTGGCTGCGGTGCCTCTCGCAGCTTTCACTACAGTTTATATCAATGTTACAGGTGTGATTTGTACTTTTCTCACTTTAACTGTCTTTGTTCTTAAATAATTGAAATGGGCAGAGTTTAATGTTTCATTAACAGGGTTAATATTTTTCAACTGTATTTTATTAAATGTATATATAGGGTATAATTAATTGTTGCAAGTTGTATTTATTTGCTGGTTAATGAAATTAACTGTCAAAATGTCATATATTGTTAGTCAAAGGTAATAGAACACGCTGTATACAGGCATGCAATTATCATAGGCTTTGTTTATAGCTGTTCTGTTTTTACAATATATTTCAGAGACAAAACTAATTAATTTTTCTGAAGTTCAACAAATATTATCCCCTTAGCCAAAAGAATAGTTAAACATTTGATTGCCCTTCATATAATGTTGAGTTCATGTGCAGGTGAAGAAGTGCAACACACAGAAGTCAACAGCTACAGTAAACAGTGTTGCCCTCGTGTTTTTCTTCAGAAAATCACACCCCTAAATCTTTAATGTGCGCAGTTACTGAGGCTCCAGCTTTGGATGCTTGAGAATTTATTACCAAATTACTTTCTGGAAATTAACACATTATCAATTTGCCGCTAAATCTCTCTTCTCCTCTCCCAAGATGTCAATGACAACGTGCCATTTTTCACCTCCTCCATCTACGAGGCCTCGGTAACAGAAGGAGCCCAGATCGGGACCTCAGTACTCCAAGTATCTGCACATGACAAAGATCTGGGTCTGAATGGAGAGGTTTGTAGTCTGCGTTCATGCTGTGCAGAAACAGAAAAATTAAGAGCTTTTCAGCCACACCTATGATCGTTATGCTTGAAGGAGTGTTCTGTAACATCACACCACAATCCCACTTGTACCAGAGTTGTCAAAGTGTTGTCGAAGTGTTGTTGGGAACTGTGCCATTGCAGCAGTCTGACTGACTGTTACAATATCCATAGGACAAAGTATCGATCTGATCTTGCCTGTAATGAGAAGACAGACTCTGGGAATATGATAGAGACCTCCTGACATTTTCAGCTACAAAGCCTTTAATTTCTGCCGTTTCTGCAAGTTATTGCTTGAAAGAGTACTGGAGCTTAATTTTCAAATTCCCTGCGCTCCACAGATCACTTACTCTCTGCTGAGCGACAGCAGTGGCGACCACCATCTGTTCCGAATTGACCCAAAACTTGGGATCATCTACACAGAAGCTGTGTTTGATCGTGAGGCCCGGAGCTCCTATTTGCTGGAAGTTCAGTCAGAAGACGGCCAGGAGTCGGCACGACCTGGCAAGAACAAGAAGCCCAACTCAGGTTAGAAATTATGAAGTTTTTAATAATGACAGCAGACAAGTCTTTTATTTTCATGTGAATTAAAGGAATAGTTCAACATTTTGGGAAATATGCTCATTCGTTTTTTTTGCCAAGACTTAGATGAGAAGGAAACATGGGGAAACAGCTAGTCTGGCTCCGTTTAAGATTAAATACTTTGGTTTTTGTACATTAGAAAAAGATATATATTCTTCTCCGACATGAGCATTATTTTTCTTGTGGTCTAGCAAACACATATAGCAAAATATTGCAAAATCGGAGTATATAGTATCAAATCATGAGATAACTATATCATTCCAGCCCTGTATAATATGTGTCGATTTGTGAGCTTTAGAGCCAGGCTGGCTGTTTCCCTCTGTTTCCAGTCCGTACGCTAGTGATCCTAATGCTAAGCTAAGCTAACAGCCTGCTGGTGGTAGCTTAATATTTACCTTACAGACATGAGAGTGGTATCAATCTCCTCATCTGACTCTCTGCAAGAAAGTGAATAAGCCTCTAAACTCTTCCTTACAGACAATTCTAAACTCAGCTCAACTTCATTTCTATGCAAATAATGTAAGTCAGTGACAATTACCTCAGATTCAGCGTATTCTCCCCTCCATTTTAGTTACTGTTTTTCTGAGAAACTATGTGAGTTAACTTTGAGGCGACCTCTGGCCCGGTGCAGTGTCCCATTCATAAAATGCAGCATTGTTCTTTTCCCATGAGCCCACGGGGCAGTACTGAAAACTCATCTATGAGGAGTTCTTCCTCTGTGCACTGTGTTTTAAACAGACTGCATTGGCATGATATTACATTCATTTACACCTTGGGACTGACTTTGAAAAACGAATCTTAATTTGATTTATTCCACTGCCATGACCAGACAGCCTTACTCTCTTCCATGTGAAAATAGCTCAGAGATTTCTTGGTCTTGGTCTTGCTCTTCCTTATTGTTGCAAACTCTTTTTTTCCCCCCATTTTTAATTTTCAATGTTCAATATTTAACCAGTAAGGCCTGTGTTTGTTAACCACATTCTCTTTGTGACATTTTGGCAGTCATAAAACCTCAGTCTGTATCCAGAGTGACGTAATATGACGTTTGTATTCAACAGGGGGTCTTTTGCAAATGTTTGTGAAGGAGGTATTAGGGGCAATGGGTGATGTTTTGGAGCAGTAAAGCCTCCTCTCCAGAGTTGCCAGTGCTGCTTAGCATTTGCAATGAGCCTTAGCTGTGTCTTGCACTCCGAATCTCGCACATCCAGAAGGGCTCATCTCCTCTGCAAACATTACCTGTCTCGCTGCGTTACCACTGGGACACACCGAGAGGAGGAGGAGGGAAACGTAAAAACAGGCTGGGAAAATAGAGCCACATACCACCACCACCGCCGCCGTCATCTCTTTCTGCAGCAGCTCCAAATTAACATGTCACCCATGTGTTGTGTGAGCAGATAATTTACTCTTTCTAACTAAAGAAATAAACAGCGTAATGAGGAGGGCACAGATAAGACACAAACACTTGTCATCTTATAAATATTTAACCTTCCCAGTAGAGAGGTTCTTTATCTACTCGCTGCAAAAAAGCCGCCTGTTGAAGAGGTTTAGCCCCATTACTGTTACTCTTTCTGTTGAAAACAGTTACCCCTGTTAAAACAATAAACTCTTGACAAAATGAATAATTTATGTAATTTACAGCACATCTCTGTGAATAATGTTTTTTTCTGATTTCCATGTCAATGAGGCTTATTGCGTCGGGTTAAGTGCCTCTTCCCCATTAAACACTGACAATGAATTGTAGAATCAATAAACAGATGGAGGGAGAATACACACATACAGTGCTTTGCAAAGTGTGTGTGTTTGTGCGCTGTGTCGTTTAATCTTCTGCCATTCTGTCATTCTTGCAGACACAGCGTATGTGAGGGTTTTCATCAGCGACGTCAACGACAACAAACCAGTCTTTGCTCAGCGACTGTATGAAGTCGGTGTCGACGAGAATGCAGATGTGGGCCTGGCTGTTGTCACTGTTAGCGCTAATGACGAGGATGAAGGTATGCTTGATGAGGCAGCAGACTGAGGAGGTCCCAAGGAGATTTTTACTGATGCCACTTCCCGGAAAATAAAGGTTAAAGAAGCCAGCCATCCAGAACCAATATAAAAGTTTGTGTGAGACACTTTGAAACTTTACAGCAGCTTCCAGATTTATTTATTTTTCACCACACTATCTTTCTTTCTCTTTTTTAAAACTTGGTTTTTATTATTTTTTGTAGTGAGCAAGAACAGACACAGACATAAACAATAGTGGCCTGAGGAATAGTTCAACATCACATATATAACATACACATATACATATATATTTGACCTGTCACATTGCACATATATGTCATTTACAGTGATAACAGTGGCAGATTTAACATCGAAACTGGGAGTAATTGTTGAAAGTCTCGGCCTTTGATTCCACAGAGAAGTAAGTGAGCAACTTCTCCTTTCCAGCTGGCAACCATGGATTTTGTAAGCTAAGCTAGCAGGCTAATGTAAGCTAATGCTAATGTGTGAACATATGGAGTCAGCTGAGGATTTCGTCTCCAGTGACGGACTTTGTATTGTTCACATTGGCTTCCGTCCAAACTTAGATGGACAGGATCACCGTACTTTAAGCAACATCCATCTTTACACATACTTCCCATAATTCAACACTTTCATTTATGCTGTTACACATTACAATTAAAAAAAAAGGTTGAGGATAAATGAGTCTTCTGCTGTATGTTAAATGTAGTAACCCTTTCATCCAGTAATTGTCTAATTATTTATTTATTCATACAACATTTCAAGGAGAATGTCAATCTTTCTATTTGGTAAATTTCTTTTACAATCTCTATCCACTGTAATTTTGTTGGGGGTTTTTTAATGATCCATTTCCTAGTTAAGGAAGTTTTTATGCACTGGTGACAGTCCTGACTGAAGGGATTATGTGTTTGGGTTGTCCGTCCCATTCTCAACATCACAATATCTTAAAAACATTTTAATGGAAGTTCCTAAAACTTGGTACACGTGTCCACTTGGATTTAAGGATGAACTGATTTGATTGTGATCAGAAGTTAAAGTTCAAGGTAACTGTGATTTCAGGTCCATCCCAATCTCAGGAACTCCTGGAGGGAATTTCATTGTGTCACACACAAACATTCAGGTGGACTCAATGATGACCTGATTAAGTATTTGGGGTCAAAGGTCACAGTCACTGTGACCTCACTAAATATGTTTTTGCCCATAACTCAAGAATTCATACACTAATTTTCTAATAGGACCAATCAAAGAGGTTATGACATTTTATATCCCAGAAGTCAAAGGTCAACTTCACTATGATGTCATAATGTTCACTTCTCCATCAGTACTCTGTACTCGTCTGTAAAAATAGTCTCTGAGTGAAGACACCATGTTTCTCACTGGAATCATAACTGTCAATATAGCGATGAAAAATACACTTAATACCTTGTATTAAATTCCTCCAAAGTCATATATTATACCGACAGGGGTGTAAGCTGGAACTTGACTGGCTGGCAGAGGCATACAACCGTGAGGCGGTAATTCTAGTTTCCTGGCCCAAACAGTATTTAGTGAAGATACTTTTCACAAGAATTGAGTTTGGTTGAAATATTACCTAAATATATTTTACTAAATCATGATTAATCTCTAGGCCAAATATTGATTTTATCTCCACCACGACTCCCAGCCAGTGGAACTGAATTACAGCATAATCCCAAAAGATATGAAACTGATCAGCCAAGAAGTTCTCACATCTCCTCCAACAATGACCGTCTCCTGACAAACTGTTTCTCCCTGCGCTTGAAGTTGTTACGACACTTTCAAACTTTGCAACAGCTTCCAGATTTATTCCTTTTCTGCAACGCTCTCTTTTCTTGAAATAACCAAAATATTTTGGCAGCCTATCAGTCAGTTGATTCCAGCAGCCAGTTGTGTGCCAAGTAGGCACCTTTTCCACAAGATGGCCTGCATTTGTAGCATTATGCATAAAGTGACCCTGCGGGCAGTCTTTCCCAATCTGGCCTGAGCTGTGTTGAAATCACGCTGCTGAAATCATGCGGTGTGCTAGATTTAGCTGTAGTCATTTGAGTGCTCAGTAATGCACTGTAGCACATATGTTCCAAAAAGAGTGACACGCTCCCACACAGTAGGTGGGCGGGATTTAACCAATAAAGCAGTTGCTCATCCTCGGTACCGCAGTAGCCTAAGATCCCTTTATCAGGCATGTTTAGGTCCGTTAATCAAGTATTTATGGGGAGCGGGGGTGCAGCTTAGGCTGGGCTGCAGCACTAATGATGAATAGCTGTGGAATAAAACCAACCCCCAACATTAAAGTTGCAATACTGTTGCACTTGTGTCTGAGAGGCTACGCTCAATCTGTCTTGTTTAAAAACTCCACCCTGGGCTTGACTGCTGTAAGCCTGCCAGATCCCTGTGGGAGGCAGGGAGCACTTTGTCAGCTAGGGTTGTGTTAATAGTACAGATTAGTGTATTTACATGGGATTGTAGCTACTTTAACCCAACAGGATGATTGAAAGCGAAGACTGTTCATTCCAGGAGATTATCTTATCTATTCCAGTGTTAAACTGTCCGACTGGATGGTCTCCATGGAGACACAGAAGATAAGTTCAGATATTGACTTCCTCTTTACCAAACTACAACACCCCTACCCTCTCTTGGGCCTCAAAATCATTCCCCAGAGGGCACTATCAGAGTGCATTACTGTATGCTGTTTTTTTTTTACTCTCATGCTCCCTTTTACTTTTCCGGCACTCTTTTCTTAATTAGTATCTGATTAAAGCCGAGGAGACGATGTACAACGTTTCCATTTAATTAAGTAATCAAAACAAGAAAGGGATACATGAAAACCTACTAATGCTCAGGTTTCGGAGGAAATGAGGTGTAATACCCCTGTGGTTACGCCGTTGTGTTGTTGCTGGAATGGTAGTGCTTCAGTTTAAAGCAAGAAAAGCGACAACACTGAAGGGTTCAGCGTGCAGAGACTGAAGTAATAATGATGCCAGCAGCAACCTTCTGTTACGTCTGTTACCTCCTAAAAACATTCAGTTCCTATTGATTTACTCTTGTAGAAGGGTCATTTTTGAAAACAGTAAAGTGCCAAGAGGCTGGACATTTACATTTCCTATGTCTGACCTGCAAAGGGAGGAATTCAAATGCGTAAAATATATATATTTTTTTTATTTCTCTCCGCTTTATTCGTTTTCACAATTGGTGAAGAAACATTCTGTGCAAAAGTACAGAAAAGATAGTGCACCTTTGAAAGGTAGTTGTTATAATAAACAATGTTGCATTTAAAGCTACTACAAATAACTTTCATATGATGATTTTGGCCCCTGTAGACAAAACCAGAAGTGTTTCTACTGTAATAACCACAAAAGATAATGTCAAAAATCAAATCTATAGAAAAAGCTCCCTCCTGTTTCATTTTAACTGCCTAATCACTGTAACTTTGGCTGGGAAAATGTAAACACAGGCTCGATCCAATTCATCCGATTTAAGGAGTATCAGACAGACCTGGTGGCAGGCATTAAGAATAGCTATATAAAAATAACCAATCCTCTCGCTGATGGTCTTGTTTGTGTAAGTAGGTCACTTAGAGGCATCAGTATTAAATTGAGACTTTCATATTCAGTTAAAAACTCCTTGCCGTAGTTTATCATTGATTTCATTTAGTTTGACTCTCCTAATTTCACTCGGCTTAAACAGAGTTAAAAGTGTCTCTGCACTTCAGAAGAGACATAACCTATGATCCTATGAGCCTAGAGTCTTAGCAGGTTATTTAAATAAAATAACAGTAAAAAGTGACTTTCTCATATTTAACATCATTAACATTTATTTTATCAACAGGCTGCCAATCAAATGCTCTTCCACCTCCTTAAAATGACGCTGCACTTGTGTTTTACCTTCAAATTTCTGTAACCTTATTACAAAACAGTTTTTATTCACAGGAACAGTGATTTCACATTCCCAGTGTTTTATATTTCCTGCCACAGGAGCCAATGCCAAGCTGCGCTACCAGATTACATCTGGCAACAAAGGTGGTGTTTTTGACATCGAGCCGGAGGTGGGGACGATCTTCATTGCACAGCCACTTGACTATGAACAGCAGAAGAGATACAAGCTGCTGGTCCTCGCCTCGGACGGGAAGTGGGAAGACTACGCAGCCGTGGTGGTTACTGTGGTTAATAAGAACGATGAGGCGCCCGTCTTCTCCATGAACGAGTACTATGGATCAGTCACAGAGGAGCTTGATGGCTCACCTGTGTTTGTACTACAGGTGAGAGGCGCAGATGCTTACTTACCTATTATTTTTTTCAGTAATTACTGTAATCCAAAGACCTGCACTTATCTTCAGAGAGCTCTTTTTTAATCAGTAACATTTTAAAATGTGTTCTAAGTGTAGCTGTATGTGGAGGAGAATTGCTTACGATTTCTTTCTTTTCTTTTTTAAAAAACTTTTTACTTTTGAACTTTTGACTACAGTATGGAAAAACACATAAATAAAAGAACAAAATGGAGTAGGTTACCTGGTCTAGAAGATATAAATGTTCAAGAATATTAACAGAGGCCTGTAGTGGGGCAGTTTTTCTGAGGCCAGTGTTTTGTAATGGCCTTTTCGCTTGGGTGGAGGGGTAAGACCAATAGCTTGTATCTGCTTTTATTTTGAAACTACTACAGGTTGAAAAATTATAGAATTATCATTCCACTGTGTTCGAGAAACAGTAGTGATGAATCTTGTGTGGGGAAATTCAGCAGTAAGGCTGTCAGGCCAGATGCGAGAACCATGCCTGATCATAGCTCATTGCTTTAATTTAGGTGGTCAGGAAAAAGTGCACACACTTAAATGGGCTGTCGAAAAAATCCAAAAGCAAAGAAGACCCTGGTGACGGCTGAAGAGAGATAAGAGGAAGTGGTAATTTGGGTTTGACTGGATGAATGAATATCCATTTTCTTAAGAAGTTGTTTTTATCTGTGCAGGTGACAGCGACTGACCCTGACAAAGACGCAGACCAGGGCGCCATACGGTATTCCATTCATGGCCAAGGGGCAGAGTCACATTTCATGATTAACGACATCACGGGGGAGATGTATGCACAGCGCACCATGGACCGGGAAGAGCGTGCCGTCTGGCGCTTTGTCGTCATGGCAACAGATGAAGAGGGCGAGGGACTCACTGGCTTTACGGATGTTATTATCAACGTGTGGGACATCAATGACAACGCCCCCACCTTCACATGTGCACCTGACAATTGCCACAGCAGTGTGGCAGAGAACTCCCCTCCGGGAACACTGGTTGTGGAGATGACGGCGGTGGACCTTGATGATGCAGCTGTTGGTCAGAACGCAATCCTCACCTACAGGATTACAGAGAACGCACACAACTCAAATAACGCAGAGCTTTTCACTATTGATTCCAGTACTGGCACCATATCTGTGGCGGCAGAGGGCCTGGACCGGGAGTTTGCTGAAAGCCACCATCTGATAGTAGAGGCTCGGGACGGCGGGGGTATGACGGGTACAGCTACTGCCACGATAGTGGTAACAGACATCAACGACCACACGCCAAAGTTTAGAGAGGACTGGTGTGGCACCCGTGTGCCTGAGAGCACAAACGAAGATGCTCCAATTCTGGAGTTGAGTGCTGTGGACCCTGATGCCGGCACATATGGACAGTTGGCCTTCAGCGTGGTGGCAGGTGACCCCGAGCAACGATTCTACATGGTCAGCCACCGCCAGGGGCAGACGGGCACTCTGCGGCTGAAGAAGAAGCTGGACTTTGAGAAGCCGGTGGAGCAGAGGTTTAACTTGACCATCAAAGTGGAGGACTCTGACTTCTCCAGCCTCATTCACTGTCTGGTTCAAGTGGAGGATGAGAATGACAATGCTCCTGTGTTCACCCCGAGCTCCCACCTGCTGTCCCCTTTGCCTGAGGATGTAACTGTAGGAACCAGCATCATTCAGGTGGCAGCCACTGATGCTGACTCCGGCTTGAATGGGGACATTTTGTACAGCATTCTCCCTGAATCTGACCCATATGGACATTTTACAGTCAGCCGAACCGGGGTGGTCACAGTTGCCAGGCCGTTGGATCGTGAGACAGTGGCAGGTTATGAACTGGTTGTCATGGCGACAGACCAGGGCACCCCGGCACTGACTGGCACTGTCACGGTCCACTTGCCACTGCTAGATATGAATGACAACGGGCCAGAGCTGGAGACAACGTATGCTCCCGTGCTGTGGGAGAACAGTCCAGCACCTCAAGTGGTCTGGCTCAACCAGAGCTCGACTCTGCTGCACGTGGTGGACAGAGACTCCCCAGAGCACGGGCCTCCTTTCTTTCTCTCCCTGCCGCCACTTTACTCCATCGACTTCCACCTTCAGGATCATGGGAATGGCTCTGCCACGCTCACCGCCCTGCGGAGGTTCGACAGGGAAAGACAGAGCGAGTTCCACTTGCCGGTGATTATGATTGACAGCGGCGATCCGCCGGTGACAGCCACAAACACACTCACCATCACCATCGGCGACCAGAATGATAACGCCCATCAGGCGGGAGAGAAAGATGTCTATGTGCATAGCCGCAAGGGTGAGTCGCTTGCTTCCCCTCATTTCATTCTCTTTGCCCCTTGCTTTCGCTCCAGAGCTCTCCACTGCAGGCAGAGCTTGAGTGAAGAGGGGAAACTGAGGCTACAGCTGACGGGAAAAGTTTTCACTCCCCCTACCTGCTCGGTGTAGTCTGGAATTCATAATTGCATTCTTCTTTTTACATTCCAGCCGTGTTTTGGTATGGTAATATCGTTGTCAGATCCTTTCTCAAGCCCTCAGCACATCTTCCCTCACCAGCCCTCTGCCTAAAGCTCATCTGAACATCACATTATGATAAGGATTGTGATTCTTCTTATTTTTGTAGTTTTTTTCGCCCCCTGGGTAACTTGGTTAGATGGGTTGGTTTGTTAGTGTTTGATCGCACACTCAGCTAAATGGCAGTTTTGGTAATTGTGGAAAACAGGAGCGCCGTGACTCATTCAGGCTGCCATTGTTTACCCAGCTGCAGTACTCTGGCACTGCAGGTCGATAATAACATAATCCATACTGAGATAGCCCTGCTTCCTTAAGCTCCACGCTCTCTGAAGTGGAGCACTGAGAGCCTATTCATTCCAGCAGTGGGGCTCCACAGTTATGAGCATAATAAGTAGAACAGAACACAAGAATGCAAGATAAGGAGAAGAGAGGGACGAAAAGATAAGTGTTGGCATCAGCAGATTCTGTCCAGACGAAATCAATGTGTGTGTGTGCTTGTGTGTGTGTGTCTGTGCGGGTGTGTGTTTACCTTGAACAGGAAGGATGGTAAATGCGGCACTGGGGAAGGTGTATGCCCCAGATCCTGATGACTGGGACAACAAGACCTACACTCTGGAGACAAGTGCAGCCAAGTAAGAGCTCTCTGTTAAATGCATATAATTTTTTATGAAAACATGCTGATCTCCAAATGTGCAGCACAAGTAATACAGTACCAGAAGAAGTGCCAACAGTGTGAAATTTGAAAAATAAAAGAGGATGTGGACTCAGCGTTGAGCCTGTATTTTCTCTAACAAGGCCTCTTCCAGTGATATCACTCGACCCGAAACATGCCTAACAGATTTTTCTCCTTATCTTTGATCTAATTCCCTGGCCGTTAATGTAAGCTACGTTTTAAAAAGGACTTAAATCGTAGCTGTCAACAGTGATTGGAAAATGCAATCAGATTCAAACAAACTAAGCAATCAGGGTCCATCTGTATCATGTTCCTGAGATGAAACAGCCCATACGAGCGCGGCCTGGCTCCATCAGGGACCTTGCGCAGCTATTCAGTATTCACATCCTCAAGATCAGATTAGAAATACCAATTGCATATTTGTTTTATTCACACAACAAATTCTGACAGTTACCATGACAACCATGAAGCTCTTTTGGAGCCAAAGAATTTTGCTTGGGTTTTTTTTCGACTTGGCAGGTTTTCTTTTTCTATGTCTTTGTATTTTTTTGGAATTTACATTCGCTTCCTGCTGGAGTAAACCCAGGTACTGCTGACCATTTCTCTACTTGTCTGTCTGCCATCTGCCAGGTATTTTTCCTCTGAACAAGAGCTCAGAAACAAAAGAAGCTACTTATCTTTTTTTCTTCTCATTTTCTCTCATCTTCTACTGAAGCCGTCCCCTCCTACTTAACAGCTCCTCTGTTTTTCTCAGATATTTCAGTCTAAACCAGAGCTCAGGAGTGCTGACTGTCCGACAGAATGCTCCAGCAGGCAGCTACTGGCTGAGGGTCGGGGTGTCTGATGGGGTGTGGCCCGACGTGATCTCAGGGGTCAGAGTTCATGTCAGGGAGCTGGAGGAAAAGGCCATCCTGTCGTCCGCCTCACTGCGTCTGACTGGTAAACATGAGCAGAAACACTGACCCACCTGATGTCTTACACACTGTGCTGAAGGGAAAGTTCATCCCGAAATCAAAAACACGTTTTTCTCCTTACCTGTAGTGCTATTTATCCATCTTGATTGTTATGATGTGATTTTGGAGAGAAATATCTGCTCTCTGTCAAAAATAATGAAAGTTGACTTGTGGTGCTTGAAGAAATCCACTTGAAAAACCCAAAAGCAGTGCCTTTTTCCAGAAATCATGACCACGTTACTCAAGATAATCTACAGACCTTGTTGTGAGCAGTATTAATGTTGGAACTTTTTTTCTACAGTAGAATTTACTAGAAATACTTTCTTTCTGCGGTAAAATCTACCAGAAGTACTTTCTTCTAACTAGAAAAGCACTTTAAGCACAAGTAGTTGTGACAGAATCTACAGGAACTACATTCTTTCTACTTTTTTTCTACTAGACATGTGTTTTAAGCACTACTTTCTTTCCACTAGAAATTACATTAATTAATTACATTAATTTTCCAGAATTACTTTCTGCAGTAAAATGTACCAGAATTATCTTCTTTCTACTAGAAATGTGCTTTTTACTCAAACTACTTTTTTTCAGCACTACAATCTACTGGTGCTACTTTCTCTCTACCAGCAAGGTGCTTTAAGCACTACTTCCTTTGTTCTTTCTCCTGGAAAAAAAAGTAGTTCCTACATGAATCTTCTGGAGCTACTATCTTTCTGCAGCAAAATCTACTGGAACTATTTTCTTTCTACATTCTTTCATCCTGAAAGGCAATTTAAGCACTACGTTCTTTCAACTAGAAAAAAAAGGTTCTCTCTACTAGAAAATGGCAGTTCCTACATGAATCTACAGGAACTACTTTCTTTCTACAATGGAATTTACTAGAATTTAACTTGAGTCTCGAATCACTGGGAGCCTGCAACTCTGCAGGTGGATGTGCTGTTGCTGTGATTCAGCTCTGACTTTACCTGTTATGTCTCTACATGACCTCCAAAACCATAAGTCAAGACAATATTGAGTATAATAGTTTTTCAATTGAATTCCCTGTCTCAGTCTTCCTCCACAAAATAGAAAAGCTCGCTCTTTGTTGCAGCTGCTGTTGTTAAATTCCTTTGTGAAGCTGATGTTGAAAGAAACAGCGTATGCCACAGGCATGAATAAAGTGGTACTTTTCATTGAATGATTATCAGCTTGTCAATCCAGTTAACACTGAAATAATAGGCTGTCAGGAGGAATTTTTATGCATGCATTATTTAACATTTCTAAGCATTGTAAACCAAGCATTCACGCTTCATGTTGGTAATAGTTTCCTTCTTCGTCTTATTCTTTAACACTCTGAAGTTTATGTTACAGAGTTTTTTTTTTTCCCTGTCAGTCTCTCAGAGCAAATCGGAGTTATAAAGGTCAATTTGGAAGTGTCAGGTAAAGTCCTTGACATTTAAAAAGCCATTCAGCGAACAGAGTCGAACATTTTATGGATGCCTCTGACTCCAAGTCATTATCATTTTTGGAGATTAAAGATGACTGCTCACATTCTCCAGATATTATTGGTAGGTGGCACCACAAATGTGATTGATTTTCTGGTCATTAAAATATTTTGTACACGGCAGTTCTTCAAGAGACCCTAACTTAATTTCAGTAGAGAAATAAATGATTTTTACTCACAACTGGTTCACCTTATGGATGATTCAGCAAGCAAATGGATCAATAGAGGGAGATGTGAGGCTACGTCTTGTGCTAATGGAATCAGGAACTCAGTAGACTTTGATCAACTCTGTAGTTGTCACTGACGAGTCAGTAGTTCTTATTGCATGAGCCCCCACTCTCTTTGTCTCCCCGAAGGCATCACAGCAAGAGATTTTATCGACTCACACGTCGAGGGGAAGAGTCAGTTGGAGACGTTCTGGGACTTCCTGTCTGAAACCCTGTCCGTCAGATCGGGGAGCATCAACATTTTCAGCATAGCCGACAGAGAGGAGAAAACAGTGGACATCCATTTCTATGTGCTAACTGATAATGGCTACCTGCACCCAGAGAAACTGCACGCTGTCCTCGCCGCACATAAAAAGAAGGTATATATACCATCGTGTCTGATAGATAGAGATCAATGCTCATATATCAAGTGATACGCTTGGGAGCTTGAGGGGAAGAGATAACAGCTTTTTATCTGCCCTTTTATTTTCACACCAACTTTCTGTCTGTTTACTGCCTGGCCCTGTCATGTCTCTTTGTCTCTCCCATTAATTTCTTCTCTACGTCGCTTTTCTTTTTTTTTTTCTTATCTTAAATCGCTTTCTTCCCCCTATGTTTTGATTGTGCATCTGTCTTTCCTAACTATATGTCTTGCTCCTTTAAAAACATCCACTTATAGAATATTAAAAACATTTATGCAGATTAGGCCTCCCTTTTTTACCCCTCCAAACGTTTATCACTGTGAACCCCTCACCACCAATATTGGAGATACAAATCCTTGTATCTTCACTGACAATTATTGTAATTCCCATTTTTGTCTCCCTCATCTCCCCCGCTTCTTCCCTCCTCTGACTCTCCACAGCTGCAGTCACTGCTGCGTGTGAATGTGAGCCAGGTGCAGGTGGATGAGTGTGTGAGCGCAGACTGCAAGACATCCGGCGGGTGCTCCACACAGTTAAGCATCAGTGACTCGCCCACCCTGGTAGACTCAGGTGCTCTCTCCCTGGTCTCGGTAAAGGTGACGTCCTTGGCTGTGTGTGGCTGTGCTGCCAGGGAGATGATCCACCAGCCTTGCTCGTCCTACTCCAGTAACCCTTGCCTTAATGGGGGAACCTGCATTGACACCCAGAATGGATACAGGTGAGGAGGCAATATGGCTTAAACATAATATATCAGTCTTTAGGTTATACTGCAATACATCTTGATATACAAAATTACAAAAAACAATCCGATATAATATCAGTATCTGCGCCTGATGTTTGTATGAGGAATTCATTGGATATCAGACTTACGACACCGATCCACATTCCGATCTAAATTCCATATCCCTACATGTTTGAAAAGTATTTTCTATTTGTTCTTACTACCTTAGGCAGTGCAAATGAAGAGCTGAGTAACAGTTTTCATTACTACTCTACATTTGCATGTAATCAGGGAAGCATGATCCATGTTAAAATGCAACAATACAGCTGGAGTGAAGACATGTACTGGCTACCATGTACTGTACATGTACTGTGACATGGTACACCAGCACAAAAATGACAAATACCAACATAAACCACCATAAACCGTCATGCACTGAACAAACATAGTACAAACACATTGTACAAATGCATAACAAACACATTTTAAGCACTCACATTACAGTAACATTTGCATTTTTGAACATAAAATATCATGCATCAAATTATGCAAATGAGTGTTGCCTCTCAGCCTATCAGCTGCACATGTGAATGTCACAACCCAGATTCCTTCAGTGCCACACAAATGGTTGAAGGACGCCATTACAGGAGTTATAAATTACACAAACTAAACAAGCTGTCCAGACAGTGAAGTTCGGGCCTCATGTAATAATACTGTAGCAATAATAAAAATAACCACCATAATCAAAGGCACTGGTATCGATACAGTATTGGTATTGGCAGATATCCAAATTCAGACATCGGAATCAGATCAGAACTGAAATAAAGTGGCTCTGTACATCTCTAGATCAAGTAGTGATGATCTTATACAATATTAAATATATACTGTATATATATACTGTTGGAAGAAGCTCTTAAAACATAGGAAACAGCAATAGCAGTTTCAGATGTGCAGTCTCCTCTCCAGTCCTGTTAAATTTACTGTAAGAGTGACATCTTGGGAAATGAGCCCGGAATTACTAAGAGTGCCCCTTGTGAGAAAAATCTCCTTCACCTGCAACTTGACCTAACTTGCTTGAGCTGCTCTGCTGAATATAGAGTGGCGGGCTTAGGACTATTTGCCATGGAAGTGATGTACATGTATGTGCATATCTGAGTGTATCTGGCCAAGATTATTAAAATAAGTCTCTAGATTTATAAGATGATTCTGAATTTTTAAGGTTGGGAAAGCTGTGTTGCAGAACTTAACAGTAAATAATGAACATGGCCTTTGTATCAAGGTTATTACCCAGAACTTTATACATGAACCCTGAATATTGATAAATGTCTCTATTCAATATAAAGGCCTTCAACATCAAGTGTATAGATCTCTGTGGGAGGCTATCTACAGCAGAAAAAAGCACACATTTCATTTCATGCATACACACTAATGCCCAGATTAAATAAATATAGGGCAAGGGGATTAGTACAACTCTGGCCCCCCTCTATGCTCCCAACTTCTCAAAATCCCATTTAATGGCATTTACATGAACATGTAGCAAGTTTGTGTCAAAGGCACAGTCTTCAAGGGAGGATGTAAAGAATTCATTTTCTTTTTTTCACTTTTATCTTTTTAAATTGTCTCTGCTGCAGTTGATCTGCACACTGCTGAGAAAAGCCCATGTTCTGAAAGAGGAATATCTCCCCATACGTGCTATATGTCCCCTCATGTGTGATATGAACAACCATAAAGAATCCAATTTTTGGTTCTATCCTCTGTCGAAAGAGCTTAACAGGCAACTTCAGTCAGCAGCTGATCAGATATTGTCAGTCAGAAGTGAGAAAAACATGCCCTGCCCTCCTCGATTTGAATTGGCATCACTCTCGTGAGTCACATGAAAAGAGCGGCGAAAGAGTGAGGTGCTGTGCTTTGCGTGTGCATATGTATGCATAAGGCTACACTCTGCCTAAGCCGTCCCTTTTGCCGCGTACGGGATCAGTATTCCTGACATGTGTTGCCCCTCTGCAGAATAAACAGCGATGGGGAGAAACAGCCCCTAACAGCCTCAGTACACACAGCTTCCCTCAGACACTGCATGAAAATAGATGGCTTTGACATTATCAGCAAAGCCAGCTTGTCTCACATGCCTGCAGTGGAGGGGACGGGATGAGATCAACTGGTCCCTTCCATCCTCGCCATCGTAGTGATGGAATGAGCTATTTTTCATGTATCTCTTCCTTTGTGTTGTTTTTGTACAGTTATTAATAATGACTAGAGATGTGCCCATTGGCTTTTTTTCAGTACCTGCCAATACCAAGACAAGGCTATAGCGATACCAGTGCTCTTTTTTCTTGATGTTTATTATTATTACTATTATTTCTATCATTTTTATTATTATTATCATTATCTATCAAACTACTTTGATAATCCATTATCGTTAAAGTAGTTTTTCATGCAAAATGGTGCTGTTTCCAGCCTCTCAAATATGGAGATTTCAACCTTTATGTTCCTATTAAACTAATATCTCAAGTTTTATACGGACAAAACAAGAAATTTAAAGAGTGGGATGGACATTTTTCATTATTTTCTGACATTTTCTAGAGATTGCAAATGATATTAAAAATGACAATTAAGTTTAGTTTTTGACGTTATTTGATTATCTCTAATAAATAAAACAATTTATACAGGAGCAAGTAAAAAATGGCTAGGCAGTAGATCTCCCATCCACCCAGGTAAGTGAAACGTAGTTTCTAGACTACCTGAGGCTGAAACTTAGCTCACTGGAAAGCTTGTCTAGTTTGTGCAGTGTACCTTGTGTAATGGCTTCCTTCAGCCACTGTGGGACACTGTGGGATTCTGGCTTGTGACATTCACATGTGCAGCTGATAGACTGAGAGACAGCCCTCGTTTGTATAATTATCACATAATGCATGGAAATTTTAGTTTGCTATTTTATGTTTCAAAATGCAGATGTGTTTGTTCAGAACGTTGTGGTTTATGGTAGTTTATTTTGGTAACTGTCATCTTTGCGCTGGTTTATTGTTACATCATCAAAAAGGTGGCTCGTACATTTCCTCACTACAGCTGTATTGCAGCCGAGTAGCTTGGGGTGTGTTTCATGTATGGGGAGATATTCCTCTCTCATGTATTTTATGCTAAGACTAGAAGACAGACTAGAAGGAGAAAGCACTATTTAGCTCTGAAATTCATATTGTTAATTCATATTGTTATTTGTCAAAGTCATATTGTTATCGTGTCTTCAAATAGAAAGCACATAGTAAATAATTGCTGTTGTGTAAAATCAGAGTGTGGATCTGACCTGCACGTCTGACACCCGATGATGAATATCTTACGTCATAATTGCCCCCGATGTCAATATTGGATCAGATTGATCCCACCTCTAATATTGACCATTACGGCTGCATACAAAAAAGACATTGTATAGAAGCATGGCAAACATTTCATTAACAGTTTCTGCAAGAACAGCGGTCCTTAACACTCGAGCTCTAATCAAAGTAGATAAGTACAACAAGAAGGCAATTGCACAGATATCAACCAAAGTGTGTAATACCTGAAGAATGAGAAGGGGGCTGCTGGGGATAAGTGTGAAAAAGTCCAGGAAATCAGCGGTGGTGTGGTGCATAGAAAAGTGAGAGAAATAGAATTAATTATCTCCTAACAATGGAGATGTGATGTGCCGAGCAGGAGCAGTCTCCAGAGGGTTGAGCTCGGGCAGCCGTGATAGATAAAGAATAGGCCGGAGTAATGTTGTGTTCATAGCTAATTGATTTAATGTAGAATTGAATATTCAGGCCTTCATGGCTAATGCAAACAATTGATTGATAAAAGCGCTTTCTTGGCTGTTTGCTGGACAGTCTGCGCATTGGAGCAAAGTCAGTGCCCCTCGCCTGTGTGAATCAACAAGACTGTCACGTCCGCCGGAGAAGAGTCGCTGCGTGCAGATGCAGAGATTGGACAGTGTCAAGATTTCACAGAGCACAAAACATGAATGACACTGATTGTTTCTTTCCCCGTGTTTTACCTTGATTTTCCTCACTTTTTCTGTCTTCACGGTGCTACAGGTGCCACTGCCCCCCACAGCTTGAGGGTCCAGACTGTCAGCAGACGAGACTTAGTTTCCTTGGCAACGGCTATGCCTGGTTTCCCCCCATAAGGCCATGCTTTGATAGCCATCTTTCACTGGAGTTTATGACGGGGGAAGATGACGGGCTGCTACTGTATGCTGGCCCGTTGGCCACTCTGCTGCCAGGGGATGCTGAGGACTACATGGCCATAGGTAAAGAATGAGTCTGGATAATTAGATGTGTGCCGAGGGGCCTGCCGCCCATTATTGCACTAAAACTTGGAACTTAATTTTGTGTGTTTAATTACTGGGTGGTAGCTAATCAGATATATGAGGCAAATTTTGTTCGTTAGTGTAGTGCTGAGGGATATGAGCACTCACTCTACCGAGTTATACAGTAAGTGCTTAATGCGGAGCTACACGGGCAACCCAGTTTCTCTGTTTAATGCGTGTGTAATACTTTGTCGTGTACCATGAGGAATTCTGTTTTTGTTTACCCCCCGCTCTGCCGTCAGAGCCGTGGTTCATCTTCTGAACAGACTCTGTTGCTGTTAGACAGTCAGCGTCTCCCTCAAGGACACATCAGCAGGGATTATTCTTGCCGACACAAAGGCTTGAACTTAAATTCTCCAGGTGAAGGACAGTAATAAAAATGTTATCAAACTGAAAAGGTGATTGTTCTTAGTTGCTGTTGCACAAGAGTGACATTTCTGTGCAACCCCAAGTGCCCCAAGACCAAAAGCAAACCTCATTACTAACTTTAGTCATTGTTTGTAAAATGGGAAGAGAATTCTTGTTGAATAAACATTTATTCCTTGCTTGAATTTGGACATAGAAATAGTAAAAGTTATACAGAGCAGGCCTTGAATTTCATCATTTTAGGGACAAGGCTGCTTGGCTTTTTTTTTTTTTTTTTTTACAAGTAATGTTTTGAGTTTTTGCCTTTATTGGACAGGACAGCTGAAGAGCAGAGAGGAAAGTGGGTAGAGGGAGCAGGGATAACATGCAGCAAAGGGCTGCAGGAACTGCCCCTGCAGAGGACTAACAGCCTCCATACATGGGACACTGAGCTGCCCCTGTCAGTTTTTGAGGGCACAAATTCTAAATGCTTGGTTTTGGTCTTTAAATTCATAGAAATAATGAATTTAACTTAAGGGTTAAGGATGATTTGATTTTATATACACTATTTATAGTATTTTCAGACCTTATCTCAAAATGAGATAGTATTTCAAAATAATGACTTAAAGTCTTTAAGACTTTTTTGACAAAGTCTCTAATTTTTTTTTAGAGTTAGCAATTATTTCGAGATACTTATTTAGTATTTTGAAACAAGCAACTTCAAGTTATTATCTCAAAATAAAGACTTTTAGCCACTATTTTTGAGAAAGCTACTAACTTTTTCAGATATCAGTCATTTCAGGCATTATTTTGAGAAAAGCTTATTATTAGAATGACAGTCTTCTTTTCATTCATCAATTTGGTACTAATGGGCTTAGAGACAGCGCCTGGTCAGCAGCAGAAGAGACGAGCACATATAACACGTATCTAGCTGACACCAGTCTGCAGTAAAAACCGCAGAACTGTAGAGTAGCATTAGACTTTGTGATCTAAGAAAGTATCACAATATCACATCAACACATATTCTTACACTCCTTTTCTTCTAAACATCCGCATGAGCACTTTCTATCTTGCCCACTCTTCTTCTTCTGCTGCAGCCATCATGGTTGTGAATTTCCCGCCCTGGTGCAGAGTGCTGTTAAACATTCCTTCTTACTGATGAAGTTACTGGTACAGGATAATAATGATAATGATGAATAAGAAAGATAAATGTCAAAGTGATGGATTGGAAATGTAATGTGATGAGGAGATTAAAAGAGATTATCTATAAAATATGATAGCAGCCAGTCTAAATCATGTTTTGTGATGTGCTGTAGCTATGGAGGGGTAAACACTGATGGTGTCTTGACTTGCTCTGTCTCTCTATTTGAATGGTTCATTTGCAAAAACAGATATTTCTTTTTGAATTTATTTCCCTAAATCATGTTTTTGGGGGGTGCAGTCAAATGAATATCAGTCAAACAGGTGTTAGGTTGCTTTGATAGGGTAAATCATGTTTTTCTATTGTGCACCTGGGGGGATGTCAATCAGGCTTGTGTTGATTTATTCATTTTAAAAAATGATGTTTATCTGTTTTTGCAAATGAACTCCTCACTTGTACCTGCTTGAAGCATATAGGTACAGTCTCCACTTACTCCAATTACTGTTTTATGTCTCCATAATATCTCTTTTTTCACACTGGGACTAACTGGTTTAGTTCAGCCAGATGGCACAAAAACACATTTTCTCATTTACCACTTGGTGGTATGTAGCCATGCAGATAGTTTTGTGGTTTTTGCTCAGGTTTTGACACATCTGTCTCTCAGATTTGTGCTTCCACCCCAATATAATAAAGGTGAATTCAATTTAATTTGCAGGGCTCACTTCATTTAAAAATGAGAATTGAAAATACAGTCTGCAGCAGTGTTTCATTCCAGGAACAGTGTCATCATTTTTAAATGATTCACACAGCTCAGTGTGAACTGTAATTTGGATGAACCAACCTCTTAATTTGTGTTTATTTCCTGTTTCACAACCATGTGTGATTACTTTTTGTCACATTGTTTCTGGTGTCATTCAGCTATGTTATAATGTGTTGTTAGTCTCTTTAATAGTTGATACTGTATCTTTGTTTGAGGTGAGGTGGTTTTTTTTCCTAGTGTCTGTATGAAATGGTAAATTTGCCTTGTGCTTGTTTTTTTTCTTTGTTTCCAATATACTTCATCACATTTTTCTTCTTGACCTTGGCTGTACATTTAGTCTGTGCAAGCAAGTTAAGCTTTTTTTTTCTATAAGAGTTGCCTTTTTTTGTGCTGAAAACTTTTCATTCAGTTTTAATAATGATCTTTTCTTTTCCTCAGAGCTGATCGGTGGAACACCCAGTCTGAAAATTAACCATGGCTCAGGAACCCTGGTCCTCCAGTTAACTAATAATATTGGGGTTGCGGACAGACGCTGGCATCGCCTTGACGTGAGGAGCAACAGTAAAGTAAGAGAAGTGCTTTTACATGCAGTTTCTCCTTGTGTATGAAGTAGAAATCAGAATAAAACAAATGCAGCGATTTGTAGAAAGTACCTGGCGGCAATATACTCACACATACACACATTACACAACAGCAATGACCTCTCTCCACTGTCTCCCAATTTAAAGGAAGTGCGCTTCACTCTCGATCGATGTTCCAGCGCGATTATCATGGAGACAGAAGGCGTGGACTCATGGGCAATGACAGAGGACCGCTCATCCTGTGAAATCCGAGGGGTCACACCCAACAGAGACAAGTAAGATCAATAATTAAATGAAACAAGTTGGACCAGCACTGCACAATATATAAGCCAAGTGGCTCCTCTGAATCCTGAAAGGAGAGAATAAGCACCTCAGGCCTGCAGCATTAAATCTTGAGATAAATAATAAATGGTATTTATTATATTTTATAATAAATAAATGAACATATGTAAATGTATGTAAATAAATGTGGCTGCATGTTTGCTTTGATGAATCCCTGTATTTATGTTGGAGTAGCCGACAATTAGGGTTCAGAAAATTTTCCAAAGATCCTTCTGGGGTTTTACTTTGGTTGTAAACTACTGATCAACATTTTCAGAAATAAAGGTTCCAAAAGGGTTCTTCCTGAGGGGCAGAGGTTCTACCAAGGACTATTTGCTTTTGCAGAACCCTTTTTTGAAGACAGGGTTCCTCCAGGGATCTTTGTAAGCCTAAGGGTTTCCCCTAAGTAGGTTCTAGATATCACCCTTGTAATTTAAAAGGGTCATCAGTAGAACTCAGTGAGTGGGTTCTGGATAAAACCCTTGGAATTTAGAAGAATTCTCAGTAGCACCATTAGAAGATGGAAAAGTTCTGGGAAGAACCTCTCATAGTAGGTTCTGGGTAAAAGTTTTTACAGAGGGTTTGACGTATAACCCTTTATGTTGGGTTCTAAGTAGAGCTCTCTGAAAGGGTTCCCAGTGGAACCTTTATAAAGGTTTCTACCAAGAACCCTATGGGGAACAAGGACCCTTTATGGTTTTAATTAGCACCTTCATTTCTCCGAGTGCACTCAGGTTTTGTTCTCTTCACTGTTTTCAAATCTAAAAGGATGCATGGCCCATAGGGACAGTGTCGAAGTGTCCCATGTCCCCACAGGGGTAAACAATCCTGTATAGAGTGCAGCATTAGCAGTCACAGAGGCAGCAGTCTGCAAGGTGGTAAAAGTGAAAAATGAAGACTATTTTTACATACACATGTGGTTACGAGGTACACGGGATATACTGCATAGACCCTTTTAGTGTCGACGTCATGGTTATGTCACAGAGTAGCTGGAGGCATAACAAAGGAAAAACTTGAAGCAAACACAGATCATCTAAGAGTAGTAGGCCACATAACCAAGCCAAAGTTTTATCACGTACCAGCTGCCTAAACTTGAGAAATGTGTGTGAATCGTCACAAAATGAAGTCACAAAATGCCAAGAAAAGGAAATGTTCTCACACCTATAAACAGAAAAATATAACTGAACACCCTCTGAACTCAAGATTCTCTCTTTTACCAAACTAAGATGAGCTTTAATTGCTTTGTTAACTCTGAAACATGTGTCATTTAAACTCAACAGACATAAACATAAGTAAAACTCACCAAAACCATTTTGTTCAGTCTATATCATTGACCAGGTGTGGTCAATACACTAATTAAGGTGCTGTTGCCTTTTCAATGAGCCAACATAAACAACAGCAGCAACCTGACTTGACCTGAATGGAGTAGATCTCAGTTAGTATCATTGGTGACACCTGTGTTTACACAATTTCATTTCAAACTGGCTCCTGTGAAAAAAGAACTATTGGGTTCTAAAAGATTAGATGAGGCCTTGCAGTTGAAGTGGGACTACAGAATTAACACAATAACATTTAAATCGAGTCATTTCAAACATTAGTTAGGGCAACAGCTAGTGATTATTTTTCATTATTGATTAATCTGTTGATTTCAGACAAAAAATAGTGGGCTTTCACAAGTTCCTCAAGTGTTGCTTTCAGACTACTTGCTTTGGCTGACCACAATCCAAAAGAGTAAAGTTTCAAATACAAAGAGGCGGTACCAGAGAATGTTTAGCATTTTGCTTCATAATTGACTAAAATGATTAATCAATTATCAACATTGTGGTGGATTAATTTTCTGTCGACAGACTATCCAATTACGTGATTAATTGTCTCAACTCTAAAGCTGGTCCTAACAATTTCAAAACCTAGCTGCAGTGTCCCCAGTGTCTTATGATTTCCTAAACTAATATTTGCACTCCTCCAATATAAAGAAGAATAATATGCTTGTGTCTGCTATATTACATAAAAAGGCATAGTCTTATAGTTTGTGTTCAGTAAATAGTGTCTAAAGTGGTGTTTATGTACGAGCTGCATGGAAAGATTTATTGAAATCAAATCAGATAGTGACTCAGGCTGTTTTCTCAGTGTACCAGGCTGTCCTCTCTGGAGGGAAGAAAATGTTAATGAAATCCTCAGATAATGTCCTTAAAATGCCAGCTAATCTTTCTGACTGTAGTTCTGTACAGAGCCGGTTTCTTTGCCACAGCTGAGTTTGTTTTCTCCCGTCGTGGCCTCAGCCTGCCACTGTGCTCATTGTTTTGTTGTGTAATCATGCTATCAGTTTATGAAGTTTAACAGTGTACATGAGGGCTTTACCGCTCCTATTAATTTTAATAACCCTTAAATTTTGAGAACCTTAAAGAACCATTTACTACGATCACTGTTCTTGAGTTTCAACTTATAAGGCAGTTATGTCATTAAACAGGGAATGCATTGCACTCTCAGAAATAAGGGTTCCAGAAGGATCCCTTCTGAGTGGCAAAGGTTCTATCCAGAACCATTTGCTTCTGCAGAACCCTTTTTTTGAAGAGGGTTCCTCAAGGGTTCTGTATTAGACCAAGGGTTCCATTAAGAGTCTGCTTTTATCCAAAGAACCCTTTTGGTAAGAAAGAGTTTTAAGATTGTTGAAATCCTTGAAGAGCTCTTTCGTCCAGGGCTCTTTGCGCCATAATATAAAAGGGTTCTTGGTAGAACATCCTGTGTGGGTTCTTGTTAGCAACCTCAGAAGGCCGTAACATTCTGGATAGAATTCTCAGACAGGGTTCTGGGTGGAACCATTATGCCATAGAAATAAAGGTTCCCAAGTGGAACCTTTATAAAAGGGTCTGCCAGGAATCAAACAAGGTTCTCCAACGGGGACAAGCTGAACAACTGTTTATGGTTCTAATTAGCACCTTTATTTCTGAGAGTGTTGTTAACAAACTAAAATTAGCAATGAAAAACATTGTGTGCTTCATCCTGTTTGTCTCTCCAAATTTGAAAATACAAAACACCTGTTGTCCAGAATCAGTTTGTGTTTTGATCATTTCTTGGGGAAATAATTTACCCATCATGCATTTTATTTTCACAATAAGGAGAAAATAACGAGAACAAGATGTCATATTTGTTGTCATGAAGCAGTAACAGTGAGGACAGCCTCGGCAGGAGAAGAATGTAACCATGAATTTTAACCTTGACAGATTATATGGTGTGTGTTCCTTTTCTTCTGCTTGTGTTTGGTGTTTCTTTATATTGCAAGTTGTATGTTTTAAATTGTAACCCGGACAACAAGGTGCCTGTTTACTCCTCTTCACTTTTTCTACTTTTCACATTCTTCTTCACTGTTGACTGAAAGTTGCTTTTCACTCACAGGTATCTGAATGGAAGTCATGTCATGCAGCTCGGAGGGGTCAATGAGAACATATCATATGAATACCCACAGCTGCAGCACAAGCACTACACTGGATGTATAAGGAACCTGGTTGTGGACAGCAAGGTACTGTTTGGAGCATGCAGAGTTGACTAAATACACATTGCCATGAGGTCTGTGGATGAATAGATTTTTATACTGTATCCCTTTATTCTTCACCTGTTTGGATGACAGGCCGCATATTGTTGGTGCTGGAGGACTCCACTTCAATAGGAATGTAAATTTGGCCTCAAGGCTGCACTAGAAAACCTGAGGAATGCTGATGTTGCTTGCTTTTCACTTTTTCTCCTGGTCAAATTTCCTCTCACTGTCTCTGTGTGAGTCTCTGTAGTCAACATGTAGCTACCAGGAATGTGCACACTGTAATTATTCTATTCATTCTGTTTCTGTGCCGAGCATTGCAGATGTACAGAATATGCTACAGCACAATTGGACTGTAAATGTGAAATGGACAGTGATGGAAAAAGCATTTGGATTCTTCTTGTTAACATATTTTCTGTTTACATTCAGTGTTTCTCATCAAAACGTATTGTTTGTTTTCATGAGGTCAGACACAAATACGGTGAGGGCACTTCCTTCCTCATAAAATATTTACAAAGCCAATTATTGAAATTTTTCAAACCTCCGTTGTTTTCATCCATATTTACTTGCTAGCAGTCTGCAGGAGTGTGTATCATTTGCACCTTCTCGTGCATGTGTTTCCTTGTGTGCAGAGCAGACAAACAAAGTGCAGATCCACTGCTCCATAGCGCTACTAGTGGTCAACAATCCACAGGGTGCCTTTTAGTAAAAATACAGGAGTATAAATACAGGACATCATTACTCAGTCATCATTACATCATTACATCAATGACTCATTAGGCTGCAGAATGTCATCTGTCAATATTTTATTATCATGCATCACATTATTGGATTATTATAAGTGATGTATTAAAGGGATTCAGAGTTTTTATGAGGGTTATATGAGGTAGAGATCCAGCACAAAGTTGGGTGCTGGATTTCATATTAACGGGTGTGGGCATGGGTAAAATTAAATGACTGCAGGTGGGCTGCAGATGAGAACCACAATACAACACATACAATACAATAATGTTTTTTTTCCTGGAAAAATCTAAATTGAAAATGATTGTCAGTGATGGAGGCTATCAACCAGCTAAAATTGATGACATAAATGCAAAATTAACCAGCAGAGGATACCATATTGTGGCAAATATATTGTCAAAGGCCAAGTCAGACATTTGGAAGGATTGTAGTGTGATCAGAGATTGTGAGAATAATGTTGTCAGTGGCTTTGTAACTTGTAAAAAGTATGCAGCCTTTGATAGCTGCAAGCGAGGCACGTCGTCACTATTGAAACACATCAACAGCCGTAGGGGTACTGGCAACTGGCACCAGATGAGGACATAAGTGAGTGACAAGTGGCTGTTTACCAGTGTCTAAATATGGATGCAGGTCAGGTCACGGGACTTACATTGTTATCAGTGGTAGGCCCCAGGCTCTGTCCTATGGCCTTGATGCCCTGCCCACACGGCCCCAGCTGATTCCTCGGTTTATCCCCTGCCTCCTTACTTTCAATATGGCATCTAGACACCAGTGTCTTTTGTTTGCATTCTGATTGGGCACCATCAAGTGAAATGCTGTGCACATCAGTTAGATTTCAGGCCTGATATGAATCACTGGAAAACCAACCTATTTAACTGAGATGATGCAGACAGAAAGTGCTGAGGACGAGCACGAGAGAGGGAGTGTGGGAATATGAACAGAAGTTTACTCTACAGTTCTGTGTTTACACTGCAGACTGGAGTCTTTGTTAACAGAGGAAAAACAGCTAGACCCGTGATAAATACCCTCATCTTTTCTGTGACATGTCTGTATACATGTCCATACTTTTAATGTGCTGCAGTCCAGATACTGTCTCTCTCTATCGAAGACCATTACTGTCAATGAGATGAAAAAAAGATCTTGTAAGTCATCATAATGAAAATCCTGATATGTCTCAAAATAAGGAGTTAGTATCTCAATATATAAATAATAAGAAACATATTATTATTAAATGACTTTTGCTGCCATGTAGGTAACACACTGACTATGGAAAAGTACCTCATCAAAAAATCCAAACTATCCTGGTGATGTATAAGCAGAATCTTAATATTATACTGTAGTTGGTTTAGGTGGAGTAAAATATATATGCTTTATATACTGGTGGACAGTTTAATCTATAACAATACATCCTGTTTTATAAGTTGATAATATTTTTGTCTGTCAAATCTTAGTGTGCAAACTAAGTAATAACTATACCTGGTAAAAAAAAAAAATGTAGTGGACTATATAGTATAATATTTCCCTAAAATAAAATTGGAGTTTAAATCCTTTTACAAAATGTTTTAGAAAGAAACAGAACAGCTGAAGACGTGACAGGAAATGGGGAGAGAGAGTTGGGGAATGACACGCAGCAAAGGGCCATGGGCGGGAATCAAACGCACGTCCGCAGCAGAGGACTCATAGCCTCCAAACATGGGGCGCACGCTCTACCAACTGAGCTACGCCCCAAAAAATCTCGTTTTTAAGATATTTTGAAGTTGCAGAAAGCATGATTGGACAACTGACTTGACCTGTTAGTCAAAGTTCAGTTTATTATCAAAAATAACGCGCAGATGTCTGTACTGATTATGGCTTCCGATTGATCTGAGTTTAACTAAAGAATTTTTCGAGACGTTTTTTTAACATCTGTAAGATAGTTTTGTCTTTTGACCAGTTATTTTGTCTGCTACACTGGTACTGTGACTAATCTGCAGTATTATGTTTGCACTGAAAGGCTGCTACAAGTGAAGTGACCTCATGTTCATCTTCCTCAACCTGCTGTCTGCAGACACAAGGCACTGATTTGTTACAGCTTAATTATATATGATTATTTTGTTTAAACAATACAATAATACTTTACATGTGTGGTTTATACCTCTGTTGGTTGTTGTTTTTGTTTTAATTGTACATAGTAGATGTTAATAATTTGAATAGTATTTTTCTAGTTAATAGAAGTAGTTTGTTAATACAAATAGCACTTTTCAAGAAGACAAATCAAGATGTGAGATGTCATTAAACAGTTAGCAATCAAGCTTCAAATTATAGTATCTTATATTTAATGATAAGATGGAATTTTCTTTCTCAAGCTGCAATCACATTTCCTTTCACTCGTCTGCTATTAGTGCAGGGACAGAGACATCCACCCTTTCATTTTCCTCTCCTCTCTGAGTTTTTCTCCTCTTCATATTTTTTTTTTCCTGTTCTTCTTCTTCTTCTTGCATTCAGCTGTATGACCTCGGTTCCCCAGCCGAATCCTCCAACACTGTGTCGGGCTGCTCTCTTATTGATGACCACTGCACCAACGTGGAGCAGCTTCCCTCCTGTGGAAAGCGGGGGCGCTGTCACGGCGAGTGGGGCTCCTTCAGCTGCCTGTGCGAGCCGGGCTTTACGGGGCCTCAGTGTGATCAAGGTGAGCGTTTAAAATTGCTTTTAATTGACCGCGAGGTTTTCAGGGAAAGTACAGTGAGATCTCTGAGGAGTTTTTAAGCCTCACAAAGTGTACAATCCAAATGGGACGTGTGAGAAGTTCTGCGCTCAGAAATGTTACTTTGCTGCTGCAGGAAGATAACCTCGCCTTACATAAAGTGCTTTTGCAGAACACCACGTCCTAGCTGTGATATTCTCCCGTATTTCCCTCATGACAGCTGAATTAATTGAACAAGCCTTCTGTGTTTTTGATTGACAAGCGGCTCCAGAGTTTTCCTTTGACGGCCGGAGCCACATTCAGTTCCAGCTCCTGTGGTCGCTGCCTGCGCGACAGACGAGGTTTCAAGTTGGGGTTCGGACACGTGCTGCCGGTGGTGTCATCCTCAGCCTGCTCTCCCAGGAGCAGAATGAATACCTACGCTTAGAGGTGAGTCATGGCCGGTCACTCCCCTCCACCTTGATAGCTCTGATTGTCTTGTTTGTGGGCCTGAAAGATGATGATTAGGGCCTAGACAATGATTGCTGCAAATGCTTGTCAAGCTGAGAGTGAGTAATATCAGGGTTGGAGACATATGGGTGGATACAGAGGGGGCTGGTGATTGACATATGTATGTTGCCGACAAGGTCTTTCAATAAGTCTGCAGAATGCTGCTATTGAGAGGCTGCTATTTAAAAAATTAGGCTTCTTTTACTCAAGGTTATTTCTGTCTTCTGGTTAACACAATATTCCATGAATTACTACTTAAACGTGATAAACAATGTTTTAATGTGTTTTCATTAGTTTAAATTTCTTAAATAATTGAAATATTTCAAAAGATTTAGATTTTTTTTAAGGAGGGTAGCTGGTAATTTGTCATAGGGCAAAAATGTGTACCTCCCGTCACATCCTGTTATAAAACAAGACAAACAAATCCAACTTATATTTAATAAAATGTGTAACTCAATATTTATGCAGTTAAATTAATGTAATTATTATTCCTGTCAGGGGATCGTGCGATCGTTGTCGTGTTTGAGTGAGTACATGCATGACCAATGGACCTGTGTCTTGTCTGCAGCAAATCTCACATACAACTCAACTGATCAACCTAATATTTTTGTGTACATTCATTACTGTGTACTGAAGGACCTCTGTGAGTCATAATTTCAGAAGAACCCACATTCTATCCCATTCTTGTTCACGCAAATAACGCCTTGAGGGAATTTCTTCAAACTTAGCACAGATGCATAAACAAATCCGTCAAAGGTTGAGGTCACAATGACCTCGCCAAATACATTTTTTGTCATAATTCAAAAATTCATATGCTAATTATGACAAAATTACACACAAATATCTAATAGGATAAAATGATGAGGTGATGACATTTTCTATTCAAAAGGTCAGCTTCACTGTGACATCACAATGTTCAGCTCTCTATCAGTCCTCTGTACTGGTTGGTGGAGACATAGAACTGTGAGGCAGTCATTCTGTTTTTAACTGCTCTGTTTTACACAGCCATTGCCAGCTGACTTCTCACTCTGCAAGTGATCAACAGCTGCTTCAGTTTAAAATCTTGTTTCAGCTAGGGACAACGTATGTGAAGGTCATGTTAACATTGGTGGAACTTTGCAAATCTCCCCTGGTTGCATCTGGCGGTTGTGGTGGCATTTGCAGTAGGTGCTTCACCATCTGTTGCCTGGCAGGGATCTGTACTGAGTGCACTCTTTTAGTTTCAATTGTCACTTGGAATGTATGCTATAGAGCACAAAATGCTGCCTACAATTCTGGTTATCATCCTATCTGAACTATGTATCCCCGTCTGTCAGCTGTAAAGCAGAAAAAGTAACTGTTGTTGTTAAACTGTATGGGTTTATTGACTAGAAATACACACAGAAGTTGAGCAACATACAATGTGGGCAGGACATTGCAGTTCCTTATGTTAAAAATGTGATGTCCAGTTCTGTAATTTAATAATCCAGATAATATGTCACAGTTATGTCTGAAATTAAAAAGTACAAATAAAAATAATGTTCTTTTCCTTTCTAATGTAATCAAAAGCTGTAAATGTAGAGTCACAGTAGCCTAGTGTTATATAAGTTGATTATGATTATGTGATCTTTTGTCCTTTCAACATAAAAGACTCTCTGTTTGCACCTTAATAATGAAATGTGGATTTTATGTTATAATATCTATAATATTTATATTTCAACCTTTTAGTAAAACACTCCTCAAAATAAAGGTGCTAACTAGAACCATAGAGGGTTCTTTGGCTTGTCCCCACAGGAAAACCCTTTTTGGTTCCTGGTAGACCCTTTTATAAAGGTTCCAGTTGGAGCTCTTTCAGAGAGTTCTACCTAGAACCCAACATAAAGAGTTATACTTTGAACCAACTGTGAAAGGTTTCACCCAGAACCCGCTATGAGAGGTTCTACAGAGAACCTTTCTATGGTGTAATGTTTCCACCTAGAACCCTTGCTGGAGGTTCTGTCCAGAACCATTCCACCTTCAGGAAGAACCCTTTTGGAGCACCCGATTTCTAAGAGTGTATGGGAACATGCAGCAGAGACCTAATTTTTCGGACACTGTTCATTGTGGCGAAATGCAGCCACGTGCTGTAATTCAAAATTGAGTGTTCTTAAGTGAGGGTCAGACCTCCTGCTCTGTTCTTGAGGGGTTTGCTTCAAGCGGTGAGCTCAAAGTGTCTGCATGCACACTGCTCACATCCGCACCGCTGGCACGGGTTGGTGCTCACACAGAGCGCTTCTTCAGGAGACAACTCAACTTCACTTTGCCAAACCTCCACAATAACATGCCTGACACATAGCTGAGTAGATACGAGGCCCACGTTTCTTGTCGAAGCCTTTCGTCTCATTGACTGACAGGCCGAGTGTGAACAGCACCTGGAAGTAAATGGCTCTGTTAGGACTGTCATTTTTGGTTAACTTACAGGTCAGCAGTTTGCAGTGAACCTGTCTCTGTTATGGTGTATTCTGCACCGCTGGTCCATCTGCGAAAACAGCTTGTCTTTGTTCTCGTGCTTGTTATTTGTTAGACAGTATTGTTTAAAGCATGGGCCTACTCTCTTGTTCTTCTTGGGTCTTTACACTACATGAGGAAAAACAACGTTGTCCTCTTCCCTTGTTGCAGTCCCATAGTGACAGGAAAAGGAAAAGGCTGTAGCCTTTACTGTATGCGCGCTGTGAATCCTCTCTGTGAAACCCTCTCTGGAGCTGAATTGGTGAGCTGTATAAAACATCTGATGTCTGTCTGCAGCGGCACGCTGAAGCATTTTCAGCCTGGTTGTCTCAAAGCTCTTAGAAACACTTGAGCACAAGTCTGGTGTGTTTGCCGACAACAAGCCCTAATTTAAAGGGCTGTCTCTCTCCCCTTTCTTTCTTAAGGGTAGATATGGGATAGAGTGCACACTGAATAAATAACCACACTTTCACACAAAGGTTACCAGGGGCTAGCTGGGTATAAACAGCACGCAGCTCTCAGAGGAGTTTGGTGTCTCTGTAAAGAAAACATTTATCTAATGCAGTCTGTGAAGGGGTTTTATGGAAGGGACTGGCACTGACTGCTACTTTATCAAAGACCAGTAACCCTTAAGAACAGTAAAATCACAGCTTTTGGTCTTGATGTTTTTGCATCAAATGTGATTTTAGCTCAAAAAGTTCCATAGAAATTCAGACGTTAGAAGTTCACTCGAACACTTTGTGCTTAATGGTGATTGCGTAGATCTCTGCAGGCGCTGCAGAAAGTTTCTATAATCAGATTTTTTCCTGAGTATTGATTGAGTCCTTTGTCCTTTCCTCATTTTTGTTGTGGACTTGAGGGCAGGATGAGGCAATGGGGAGAGCACAGTCAGCTTTTACTCTGTGTGTGTGTGTGTGCGTGCGTGTGTGAGTGTGTGTGTCCAGTGGGGGAGACGCATTTGAGATGCCCATGCTGAGGGAGCAATAGTTAATGCAGGCTGGGCTGAATGTGAATTATCTTGCCCCACTGTTTCCAATTAAGCTTTGGACATGTACAAGCTGCAGTTATGGGAGCCCCTCATTGGTTGAGTCCATTGTGTTCGCTCATCCTTAACTGCTGAAGATAATTGTTGTTTCTTGTATACCTTCCCTTCGGGATGACTCGGGCTGCTGCCATGCAGTGATGTGTGCGGCAGCTTTGCGAGGCATCATAGCTGCAAAATTACTAAATTAATTTTTACCACTGAAATTTTCATGCCATTTTTTTCTGGCATCTTCGCCACAGAGAGTCTTTTCTGGGTACTTAAATATCACAATTCTTGCCTGGCCCAACCTTTTGCTGCCTTTTCTTCACCACGGGAGCTGGCCTACTTCTTTTAATGTTGTTATGCTCAAGATCTGTTTTTGCCCATCAACACAGCACAATATGGCAGGAGTCCAGGTCTGTCAGTTTGGAATTTGTGTCACCCCATTTTACAGCTTTATTCACACAACCGTTCCAAGCCGTGAAGCTCAAACAGTGTTACTGCAGCTGATGACAAACCAGACGAGCTTGTTTGGATTTAGCAAACACGGTTCGTACAGGCGCTGGAAAGGTTTGAAAATAAGGCTGAAACTACCAATTATTTTCATTGTTAATTAATCTGTCAATTATTTTCTCAATTACTGGATTAGTTGTGTGGTAGAAAATGGTGAAAAATGTCAATCACTGTTTCCCAAAGCCCAAGATGACCTCCTCAAATGTCTTGTTTTGCCCACATCCCAAAGATATTCAGTTTACTGTCATAAAGGAGTAAAGACCCAGAAAATATTCACATTTAAGAAGCTGGAATCACAGGGTTTTGACTTTTTTTCTTCAAAAAACTCAAGCCGATCAATTAGTTATGAAAATAGATAAATAAATGTAATAATCAATTCTTAATTGATAAACTGTAGCAGCTCTATGTGAAAAACAAAGTGCTTGGAGCTGCTTGAAATGTAACTACATTACTTTCATAAGAAATTGCAACCTGACTGAATAGTTTGCTTTTTAATAAAGTAGAAGTAGACTTTGACTTTAGAAAAGGTGCAGGAACCCTGTACAAAAATCCTCCAAAAAGGATCCAGTAGTAGAGTTTTAACATCTCAAATCTGGAGCCCATCTTTAATATTTCTCGCTCCTTAGCTTCTCTTGTCTGTTTGGATGCCTGAATTTCAAATCTGTGACACTCTGCTGTGCATCTCAGGTTATTCAGGGTCTGCTGGCTGTTTTCTACAACCTCGGAGATGGAAACTACAACGTGACGCTGCCCCACCATCACCTCAATGATGGAGAGTGGCATGAGGTGGAGCTGGATCGGTATGGCAGAGAGTTCACACTGCGGCTGGACGGAGGCGGAGGGAGACGCGAGGTTACGGCCTCGCCGGGCCAGAGTCAGGAGCTCATTATTGACTCCTCCGTGGTGATGCTCGCAAACTCTTTTCCCTCAGGACACAACCGGAGCTTTCTCGGTAGGTGGCTGCTTATGTGTTTTGGTTGACTGTGAATGGATGAATTACAGTTTTCTTCAATGCACTGGTCAAAACTGAAGTCATTGTCAAAATTCTTCGCACAGTCAGCAAAACAGAAGTCTCTATAGAGTAAACTGTGAATAGTTTTTCATTGTTTTCACATTAAATGCATTCAGTGACTGCATTTTCCAAAACCTGTTTTCAAAACTCTTATAAACACACTCAGAACAGAATAATAGAAAATGTTGTGCATTTCTGCAGTAACTCATATTGAAAAAAAGGAGGAAAATCTTAGCAGAATGTGTATAATTAAATGAACTATGAATAATAATTATTCCAAACATAGCTAATAGCAGTTTCAGCTGAAAGCCTGTCAAGGTGTCCTGTTTTTATTCTTGGTACCTAACAGACAAAAGAGGATGGTACATAGTAGCCTAGTGTGCTGTTTTCTTTATTTTTCATGCACATTACCATCTAATTGACATTTGTATATTTATCACATGAATATGAAGTAATGGGTAACACTGTATTTGTGTGACCAAGTAATTAAACAGACAGCTTCACTTATTTTCCCTCACCAAGGGCTCGCTCGGGGGGGATTACGTGACTTTTCTGTCTCCGTCAATATCAGTATTTTTTTTATTGTTTGAGTAGAGCAGTCAAGGTAACCTGAGGAACACCGAGTTTTGCTGCAGTTTGTCAGGAGCTTTGAGGAGACTGTGTTTTTCTTGAGAGAAAATTTCCCATCATGATTTCACTGTGCACCAGCCACCAGCCTCAGGAAGCCCGTTGGAAGCAGACGGGTTACCGTGAGGGAAAGTATCATGGGAGTAAAATCTAAAAAAAAATTGAATTGCTGCAGTTATAGAATTGATTTCCATATGTTGTCATGTATGAAAAGACCCAGAAATTAACACTGTAAGCAGACTACTTGGTTACTATTGGCAAATATTTAATTGACTCTGTGTGAAGCTTTTTGATCGATATAAGTGGTCGATCAATATAATTGCGATCTCTTGTAAGAGTTTTCCACTGTAGTGTTATGACAGCCCCAGAACTTAACGATTTAGGTTTCTGTTCCAACCATAGCTTTTCACTTTTCAAGGGCATTTCTGTACTATATTCAAAGTTAGAGAAAATATAAAGAATACTGAAGCAAACTGTCACATTCCTGATTCATTCTTGATACTTATTGCACTACAGTCAATAAAGTGAAGAATCATTCAAAGTTCACAGGTGAAGTTCATCAATTATGTAATGTTCCTTGTTCAGGTCAGTGTATTGTAATGAGGTATGCTTTCTGTGGTGGAATTTCTGCCATTACTTTGGAGACATGCATGAAGTGTTTAGGTGGTTTGAGTGAATGTTGGAAGTGAAATTAACTCTCCAAGATGCATGTTGGGTTAGGGCTAATGCAGACTGCATGAATAGTTTTAGAGACGTGGCATCAGTTCTGGCTGATGCTTGTTAACAATTGATAAAAAAAATAACTGTAATTGTTCAGTGGAAGAATCAGTAGAAAAGGTGAATGAATTAATAGTTTCGTCTGTAAATAGATTAAGAGGCGAACACACACTCAAACATGCAGGCCTCACAGTTCACTCGTATAAAATTAATGGAAGTATAAATGATTCAGTGCTTATCTTCACCACTGGCTGTTGCTTCTAGACTCCACAACCTGGCCCAAAGGTGTTTTGATCCCTTAGTTTCACGCAGATGAAAGACAGTGAGTCAGTGGGACTGGTCTGTATTTAAATGATGTGTAAGACTTCATGCTACCCACAAAGTGAGCAAACTAACCAGCAGAGTAAATATCCTGCGAAAAAAGAAGCCCATGCTGACAGCTTAGCCTCAGGCTGTTTGGGTGTTTGCATGCGTGAGAGCGTGGGTGCACATCGGTCTGCAGGTGTGTCAAAGAGTCTGTTTATGTGTGGTAATGCTTGTGTGTGTTGGAGTTTACACCCCTGCCATGGTGTAAATGTGTGTCCATAAAAGATTTTGCCCGAGGACTGGTGTCTTAGTGTGTCTTTTAGCATTGTAAAGTTTTTTTTTTTTCTCTCCCCTCACCAGGCTGTTTGCGAGATGTGAGGTTTAACGGCCGCTCCATCCCTCTGGATCGGGAGCAGCCCTCAGAGGGGCTCCACGTGATCACTTCACAGGGCGTCTCTGTTGGCTGCTCTTCAGACGCCTGCAGGAAACATCAGTGCTCCCCTCCTCTGGTCTGCATGGACCTCTGGAGACACCATGAGTGCAGGTATTGTTAATATACAGAAATATAACCTGACATGTTGATGACGCCTTACAGTGCACAGGCACATCCTGTACATATTTACACACAGACAAGGACTGCATACCACAGCCTCGCTCAACTCACAAACTCAACTCAACTCACAAATTGTGTTACAAAATGATGTCAAGACCCATACGGCTGCACAGTATGGATTTCTCACTGCAGCTAGATAAATTAATATAACCTTTAGGAAAAGCACTTTAAATGTAATTTTCACTGACCACTCACACAGTGCTTCAGATGTTGTCCAGAACACCTCGTCTCAGTTGAAACTTGTTTTCAGTGCTGATTAAGACCAAGCTTGTGTTATTTTCTAGAGCCACAGAGTATCCTCTCAGTGGTCAATCTTGAGGGAAAGGTTATTGTGAAGGTTAAATCCTGTAAACACTGCGGCATCCTGATTGATGATTGACTTACTGTAAGATCCATGCACAGGTGTACACTGCCTAGTGACGCTTTAATTAAGTTTCTATTGTAAAAACAAGCTGTGTATATCTTATAAAGGGACAGTTCACCCCAAAAATCAAAAGTTCAAAATATCTATCTAGAGTGTTTGGCCATAGAGATGTCTGCCTTCTTTATGAATAAAATGGGACTTAAGAGGCACTAAAGCCACTGGGCTTGTGGTGCCCAAAAGGCCCAAAAAGTACATTTGAAAGCTCAATAGCGATGACTCATTATAATCCACAGACCTCACTGGGAGCAGTTTCATATAGGAACATAGTTCAGATAGATTCCACTCTGGAAAGAAAGCAGCTCTTAAATGAAACAGGTCACAACAAGGTCTGCGGATTATCCTGAGTAGATGGGTCATGATTTCTGGAAAGAGACATTGTTGTTGAGTTTAAGTGTAAGTGAATTTTTTGTTGCGCTTTGATCACCATAAGCCCAATGCCTTCCTGTTCCACTATATTAGCGAGAAGGCAGACATCTCCACAGCTGGTATCTCCAAAACTCACACCAAAATGATCTAGATGGATAAATATAGCACTATATGTAAGATATATGTACTTTTGCTTTGGGGGTGAACTGTCCGTTTGATGTGGAAAAGAGACTTTTTTGTTACTGCCACGTTTTTCTTGTGTTGTACTGCGGGGATCTTTACAGCTCACCGTGTTTCTCTTAGACTCATCACAAACTGGAAAGCCTTGACTCACCACTACAAGCTTTACTCCCTGGTAGGATGGTCTGCTCTGGCTATCCACCGGCAAAAACACTGGTATAACAAATATATAAGGGGACATATCACACCCAAAATTAAATATACATATTTTTCCTCTTAACTGTAGTGTTATTTGTTTATCTAGATTGTTTTGGTATGAGTTGCAGAGTTTTGGAGATATCAGCTGTGAAGCTGCCTGCCTTCTCTCGAACGTAATGGAAATAGATGACACTACCTTTGTGGTGCTCATTCCAAATATTGCGAGTTTGAAAAAATCAACACCAGTGTCTCTTTCCAGAAATCTTCACCTGGTTACTTGAGATAATCCATAGACCTTGTTGTGAGCAGTTTCATGTAGGAGCTATTTTCTTTCTATAGACCTGCACCTAACTTTATCTTTAACTGTATCTCCGCGTTCATCTACTCATTGCCAGTAGGCTCTGAATTGTTCCTTTAATATGCAAGGCAATTCATAGGCTGTCGTCCTATATATGTATTAATATTTCACAGAAGAGTGATGGACAGGAGTCTTTGCGGTCACAGGCTGTATCGAATGTTCATACGGAGAGAAAAGGGAAAAGAGCTTTTAGCTATTCCTCACCCTCAGACTGAAATATATTGCAGAATATTTTAAAACTCCGCGATTTGATTTCTCTGAATGCTTTTTAATCCATTTTGAAGGACCTGGAGGCAAAATCGTTGGGGTGCTGGTACTTAAACTGATATTTTTGAATGCACGGCTTGTACTTCACTTTGTTCTTTGGGATGTTATACATATATTGTGATATTTTCTGGGTTATGGGTCTGTTTACAATCACTTGTTTTTGTTTTGTGCTGCTACCGATCTTGGCCAGGATTTTTAGTCTCAATTGGACCAATCCCGGCGAAATGAAAACTTAAAATGACAAATAAAAAAAGACAAATTAAAAAAATCACAACACAAAAAACTGCTACAGAGATGAGACACATTAGGTTGAAAGCTATTTGTTATCATTTAATATCAATAAACAAGTTCTGGCAATCAGCATTTGTATGAATTTATATGTATATGAGTTTTCAAAGTAAGATATGGCAAAAATGTTCTAAAGAAGACAAATAACAACTACTACTACTACTACTACTACTACTAATGATAATAATAATAATAACAGGAAGAAGAAGAAGAATTAGAAGAAGAAGAAAGAGAATAGTAATAGTAATAATAATGGACTTGATTTTATAGAATATTTTACTTAAAGCCCTTAAAGAGTAATGACTTAAAACAATTCTAAAACAAAATGAAACAATAAGATAACCTTTATAAAGTATTCATAAGCTGTGACTATTAGTTTTGAAAAATCATTTTAGCTGTTACTTTCTCCTCCTTCGTCATGACCTGACATGAATTTATTGAAAACCCTGGATCTAATTCTGTATATTCAGGTTAATAACATTTAAAACTGTATACTTGATGGATTAATGTGTTATAGCTTTTATTGTCTTATTAACTTTTGTTGATGGCTTATTAAAAAATAAAAACCCATTTGTATTTATAAATGATAATTTAGCAAAATGTATATCTGGCCCTAAAGTTGTTCTCACTGATGGCTTATAAATGATCTATAAAACATACATTAGTAACAATTTATAAATCCACATGCATATACATTAAAGTAAAAAATCTAGTAATTGATATAAATGATATATTACTTGCATAGTAAATATAGTTTGTGCATTTGTGTCTAATCAGTTTCCTGCAGTGACACATTTGAAATCAAAGTGTCCACCAGATGGCAGCTAGGCTGAGTTCAGTCCCGCTGCACTGTGTGTCTAATAGTGTAAGTAACCTGAGAGAATAGTGCGAAACAGCGGGGACTGTGAGAATCTGGGCTGCCCCTTTAAACTCTGCAGGACCACTGAGTGTCCTGGCTGTGATTTCAAAACTCTGAACCAGTGTGAGCCTTTTCACTGCGGCTGCATATACATATTCTGTGATTGCAGCACAGCCTCAGGATACAAAGCACCGGGAGTCACAGGGGGCAGAGGTGAATGATATTCAGGGGATATTTTGTACAAATATACTTTGGGAGTGCGACTGCGAAGCCAATCTTAGCTTCTCGGTTTCTTTTTCTGTTTTTTTTTTTTTCTCACTTAGAGTACAGTCGACACTGTAACCTTCAAAGAGCATATCTTTGAATCTGAAATAAGAGGTGTAACTCCTGGGGGATTTATTTTTACACTGTCAGCTTAGGTTTCATAGCTCTGTAGAAGTCAGCGCTGCTTTTATCTGACAGCTTCCCAAGTGTCTCTTGTCTTTTCTTTATACCACTGTCTCCACACAGGTGCCCTCCAGGCCACATGACCAAAGAGAGCTCCTTGGGCAAAGTTTGTGTCTACACGCTATGTGCCAGCCGGCCGTGCCGCCACGGCACCTGCGTGGCTCACTCTCCGTCCCGCTACTCGTGCCGCTGCAGCGAGGGCTACCGGGGACGCCACTGCGAGGTGACACTCGCCATGTTTCACGAGGACAGCAACAGCCTCAGCCTCAGCTCCATGTTCGCCATCAGCATCTGTGTCATGGCCTTTCTAGGTAGCTATGTCGATTATGTCCTCTTCTACCTGTGGTAACCCAGCACTGTCATCATCTGTATTTTGTTAAGTATTCTGCATCTTTTTGTCTTTTGTCTTTCTTTTTCATGCTTACTCATTGATTTTCATCCTGTTTGTATATTCATTTTTGTTTGCTCTTCTTTTCATGGTGTAATTTTTGCATTATCTTTGTTTTCATCTGTAACATCCACTGTTTTATTTGTTTTCCACCCCTGATTGCTTCTGTAAAATCTACATACGCATGTCTTGTAGCCATATTGATCTCTGGAGTTGAACCTGGATGTGATTTCTCCATGGGAGGTTTGAGGCATGAAACAAATATCTTCAGTGGAAGACAAGCAGGGAGGGAAACATTGTATGTCCTAATTTGTGATTCACGGGGAAGCTATAAAAGTCCCCGGAGAATCTGAGAGTTTCTTTATGTGTTTTTCTATATTTCTCATCACTTCCGTGTCCCCTGTCTGTTCCAATGTTACGCTCTGGCTTCAGAAGTCAATTTCACTCTCAGCCTTACTTTTTATCTGTCCAACTTATTTTATATCCCACCATCCACTCACTTTACTCCCCTGATGTCTTTTTTTGCCTTTCCTTCCACATTTCCGTGTACATTTCTGTTCTCCCAAGTCACCCTAAATGTGACCATATTGTGCACTTTAGTGTTATGTGCACTCTTTGCTGCTGTAATCAGGGATCACTTGCAACAAGAAAAACCTCAGAAGTAAGGACAGTTTTTATTGTCTCTCACTTGAAGTTCATTGTAGGTTAATTCTAAGCTAAGGGTTAGATTTCTGTTAAGGTCAGTCATGAAATTTATTTAATTTGTCAGAATCACTATCAGTCTTAAAGGGATTTTAATTGAAGTGAGGTTGTACGAGGTCCTTACAAAGCTCAGCAGTGTACTGCTGCAGACAGGGTCCATAACAAAACATATTTTAGCCACTTGAAAAAGGCCCATCAAAAAAAACAAAAAAAAAAAACAATGTTAGTTTAAGTGTGTTCTATATTTAGAATAATTTCACTGCTTTGCTTTTCCATAGGATGCCTTTTTTGATGTGAAATCAATGTAATATATGCCAGATATCACTCTCTTTCTCTCTCAACCAGACTCCACCGGCGAAATCAGTAATTTTATCTTGCAGAACACAGGACTTGTTGGTCTACCACTGCCTTGATTTATTAGTTTGTTTGTGTTATTGTGTGACTTTGGTGTTTTAAAAGGTTAGTTCAGATTCACTGAAGCCACACAATAACACAAACAAACCAACCAACCAACTGAAGCAGCGGTAGGCCAGCAACTCCCATGTTCTGTGAGGTAAAATTACGAATTTCGCCAGTGGAGTGTGGTTGAGTAAGATAGGGGCAATATTTTGCTTATGCAGCTCTTAAACTAATACTGTTTTTTTTTAGGTGGGTCTTTTTTTAGTGGCTAAAATGTGTTTTGCTGCTGACCTCATCCACAGTGGTTCATTGCTTAGCTTCCGTGTTGGTGCTCCTCTCTGCTTCTCTAAACTGGGGGAGTGTCAACCAGTATCTGCTGCAGGTAATACACTGACTGTTTATGAGTGCCACATGCAATCCCACTTCCAATAATACAGACTTTCCCTTTAAGCTTATTGGGTTAAACTTAATCAAGGTTAAAGGGATAGTTTGAATTTGACACAAGTGTTGTGAGTTTCTCTCTCATCGTGATATTACATGGACATAAAAGGCGAGATGCCCGTGGCAGCGAGTGGCGTGCAAGAAAAAAGAATAGGGTAATCTACAAAAGCATTTTGTGCATATGTACTAAATGCAAAAAGAAAACATTTGAACCATTCACAACAACAAGTAGCATCTCTGTGTCGCCTCTCAAAACTGTCAATTTGAAGAAACTATTTTGTTCATTGTGTATTTTGAAGTGAATGCGCACCAGCTGGAGAATAATATATCAGCTTGCTATATGGTGAAAAATAACAATTACTGGCTGCTCACAGAGGACTGTGTCTTGAAAATGAAGGAGGAAGTTCTGTTGATGCTGAATGGTTAGATTATTCTCTAAAAAGAAAAGACATACTCACAACTTTTAAATTATGCATCTAAACTTATGGTTGAATTTTTAGCTAAATGTCTTTGTTGGCATTTTTAACATTCATCCACTTGTACTTTCAACATGTCAACTTTCAAGACTAAAAAGCCTTGTTTTAAGCTTGGTAACACTACATTTTTGAGATACTTCAGTGCCTCTTGGGAGTCTTTAATAAGCATAAGCAGTGCCCATAATTGAACAGGTAATCCTTCAGTTTATTTGAAATGTATCCAATGAGTTACTTTTACTCACATGTTTCTGTGTAACTATTTATTATTAGAGAAATTAAACATTAACTAACTTTGTTTGTATGAAAAAATAGCTCCCTCTGAACTACTACTGAAAATAAAAACAATGTTTTATCTCGTAATGCCTCTTAAATGAAGGCCATTCACATTACATCTGGGCTTTACACTTGTGTGAGACTGAGGTTTTGAGCTCTACGGAGCTTCTACGGAGCTTTAATGTTTGCTGAGGTATTTTAAGGTTAGTTTAAAATATAATAATTCATGACACATCTTGTGACTAAATGAAACAGTCTCACAGCACAGCACGGCGTGCAGTCAGCATAATACAGAGTCAAGTGCTGACTGCATGCTGTTTCCTTTTCAGGCTGTAGGTGAGTCACGCCTTTGATTGACACATTGGCAAGTGCACATTATCAATGTTAAACACTCCCATCGGTGAAAATATTAAATCATTAGAGTGGCACAGAGATGTGATGAATAACATGTATGTTTATCAAAAGAAAGCTGAGTATTTTTTCATTAATTTGTAATTTATGCACTGTTATGGACAATGGGCAATTTAATCAAATGAGCGCATGTTGAAAACAACGTTTAGTAGGGTTTTTTAAAGTAATATGTGCATCGTCTAGCCCTGCTTTGAAAAAGTCTCCCTTTGAAGACTGACTTCCTGGATGATCTAAGGCTGCATTCTGACACGTAACGGGTCATAAGTTCAGAAATGTATACTCAGCCTGACTGACCATCGACTGCTTTGTCAGTGAGGACTAGACTCTAAAATCAGTTTACGTTGAGGGTTATGTCATTTCTCTGAAGATCCTGTTGAGAGCCATGCTGCTGGATTTTGAAGTTTTGAGTTTTATGATTGAGTGCATGGTGGTTTTTTTTAGGAAGAAGGTTTCGTTACATGAATAACCTTTCCAGGTATCTAGTACTCAAAAATATTTTGGATTCAAATGTCTTAGATGGAGAAAGCATGTTTAAACTACATTAGTTTCTCTGCATTTAAAGGAGAAAACTGTAATATATTTCTGTACCAAATCATAAAATAGCTAGGATGTGTCATCAGAGATTAAGGTAACATACTGAACTGAAATTCTGGCTTCTCTCACAACAGTGCTACAACCACCAAGTTCTCCTCAGAATTTTTAATTCCGGTTTAGAAAGTCTGTTTTTGTTTGCCAGTTTCACATTTATTAAAGTTAAAATTAACAAGGAATGTTCACCAGATGACTTTGCTCAGAGAGATGACGATCTGTAAAGGTTCTCCTTGTGTGTGATGCAACCAGATTTCAAAATCGGTTAGGATTTTAAAACTCCTAAAGTGTCAGCCAAGCATAATCAATAAATCGGCTAATGTTTCAGCTCTAGTTTACTTGTGTAAACAGTCCAATAACCTTGCATGGTTGATGGTGTCATAAGCTGTGTTAAACTCTAATAGGATCAAGATCCAATATCTACCCACATCTGCTGCCAGCAGCGCTTTTTTAAATGCATATGTATTGATATCTCTACACGAGACACCATACTTGTGTCAAAAAAGATGAACTATCCCTTTAATTCATTGTTAAGGCATGGCAGGGATGGGGTGAGTTAATTGTGTTAGTGTTAGACATTGCAGCTAAGGAAATGTGATTTCTCTTGTCCTCACAGTGATAGGAGGACAAGTGTGTGTGAGTAGCTTGCATGTTGTTGCACTCAGTACCCTCTGTAGGGCCACATCGCTGTTTATGAGTCTTTCTGTCAGAGACAGGCTTATAAAACGCTTGGGCAATTCAATACACTGTCCCTGCCTCTATAACTGACTCAACATCCCCTCCAGGGCATGTGGCTGGTATTGGGACATCAGTTATTCTGACACTTGAGAGTGAAACATATAAAACGGTCTTCAATATTTGATAATGAATTCAAAGATGATAAAGTGTTGGCCTTGGCATCATTCATGAAAACTCATGTGTTGCTTGCATGCTAACCAAAAGAAGGTGCAGTCCATTTGATGCATCTTGCCCACTGTCACTGATGAGGCATTTATATTCAAGGCTCAAACTTCTCACCTCAACAAGAACCATCTGACTGTTCATCAGTGTATTTCAGACTGGAAGGAACTGTCTTTGGTGATGGTTATTCCATTTTCACACCTTGGAAAAATTGAATAAAATAAGCAAAACAATTCCTTGTCTCGGCCTGAAAGCAAAAGGAAGAAGCAGCTTCATGATCGACAGGCCTGAATGTGGAAATAAAATGAATCCAGTGGTCGGGTTTTAATGAACAGCTGGTTGTACAGTATGTAGTTGTTTAATGATGACCCTCATCAACACAGGCACCACAGTCATAAATACACACTCACACTCTCTGCACACTCGCTGCACTAAGCGAGACTGCTAGCTGGGTGCTAAATTAAAGGGGGACTCCTACTCTGCCTCAACGTGCATTAAAAGTTAAAATGATCATCCATTATTAAGTTTTACATAAGCCATCACAGACCGAGCAGAATGTGAGTTCAGCGTGTGCTATTGACAGAGCCAGATGAGCTGATGTCTGACCAAGCCTCATTAGTCCGGCATCAAATCTGACATTCAGTTTTTTGAAGAATGGAAGAAATTAGCTTCCCATATGGGCTCTGGATGCCAAGCGATCATGTAAAGTGCCTGTTCATTTTTATCCCCTGAAAGGTTTATAAATAAATGATTTTTTCAACTCTTCCCCATCGCTCACCTGTCTCATTTCCTTCTGCTCATTCGTCAGTTTTCTTTTCCTCTAACTTCCCATTGATGTTTTCATCAATCACCGGCTCATTCTTTCTCATTTTTCTCATCCTAGAGCTATTCAGCGAAAGGGTTAAGTGTTTTGATCAGGCTGTAGGTAGTTGTTTACTCACTCTCACTCATTCATAATGCACAGTCCAGTCCAGGCTAACATCATAATACCCTGGTCATAGTAACGGTTAGAGGGCAAAGAGGCAGCAGCATTATAGATTGATGAATGACTGCGATGTTTGCTCCCCATCCTGAGTGATATTGATCTCACTGGAATGTGCTGCACACACACACACACACACACACACACACACACACACACAGCTCTGGGCTGGAGTGGCTGCAGGCATAGGGGCAAGGATTTTCAACAGGCAACTAGTGTGTGTTTACCTGTGCCTAATTGTGTGTGTGTGTGTGTGTGTGTGTGTGTGTGTGTGTGTACACATCAGTCCCTTTGTGATGTGTATCGAACTCCCTTCCCTATAGAGATGTGTTGAATATGAGCTCAGGTGATGTTGAGGTGAGCGCAGGCCTGCAGGCAGCACCGCGGAGCAGGTAATTCTCGCGGTGAGAGGGAGGGCCGGTGTCTAGTCGGCGCCGGGCCTCATCGAGATTCTGGTGTTTTCTGTGAGGGCGCTCCGGCGCAGCGGTGAGGGGGCCGGGTCAGCTGATCAATACCGCACTACCTCCACCCCATACTGAGGACGGCTGGCTGAGGAGTGAGGAGGGTGGGGGCGAGCATACAATCTGTCTTTTATTATCTGATAGAAGAGCAGCATAGAAATAGAAAAATAGGCCGCACTACTCTAATTACCTTCTAAAAAAACTTTAATAATGATTTAACAGTGGGAAATAACACACTTTAGTTTACAATACAGTTTTGTTGTTATGTGTCCCTAGATACCCTCTAATGAAGTCTAATAAGGGTCTAATAGTGGGAAATAATACACATTAAGTTATAGTACAGTTGTAATGTGTCCCTAATTACCCTGTAATGAAGCCTAATGAGGCCCTAATAAATGGTCTAATATTGTCTGATACATAAAATATTATTTCTAGTTTTTATTCAATGTGATACAAAGCACAGCTTGTTACATCCTATTAGTGTTCTATAAAATAAAGTGCAGCAGCCGAGGTGTTGAAGATGTTCCAGGCACTGAATAAATAGAGATGATGATTTTTAATTGAGAAAACTTTTTTTTTAAAGGAGAGATTAGCTCTAGGGGAGTTGTTTTTCTGTCTTTGTTTATGAACACCTGCCTGTTAGTGTGACCCCAAAGAGCCGTTGGTGCATTCTTCTCTTTCGAAGCAATTACTTTAAAAATCCAGACTAATGTGATTACCTTGCATTTCTCGGGAGATTTCCAATTAAACTGATACTTAGCACGCACCATATAAACTATTCTAGTTGAAATGGATCCCATCTAGTGTGCGAGATAAAAGCCGAGGCCAGTCAGAGGCCAGAGAGGAACTGAAAAATAGCAGCAGTGAGAGACTTAATGAGAGAAAAGGAAAAGACAGAGGGAAGTTCCAATGCGGAAAGACAAAAAAAGGAATTACAGAGATAAAAAAGAAAGAGCAAAACCAGTAACAACAGATAGTGAGAAAGGGGAAGAAGAGAAAGAGGGATGGCAGATGGGAGAAAAATATTGGTTGAGATTAATGGACTTTAAAGGTCAGTCCAGCATGTTGTATAATTCAGCACACAATAGCTGTGATTGATGTGTATGCTTTAGGACCTTTCCTGCTCGGCTCCCGCAGCATTCCTTTCCAGCGTTCAGCCGAGTCACTGAGGCTTTGAGTTTGAGCTGGGAGGAGTGCAAATTCACTTAATAGGTTTCCAAGGATCTGCAGTCTTTGATAAGACAGGAAACAGAGGCAACATCAGTGGGAATAGGTGAAGCGGTGGTGCCTTTGTTTCCATGCATGTTCCATTAGTATGTCTTTACCGTCCAGTCAGGGCAACTAACAGGCCTTACATGACAAATCAATTTGATGGAAAATCCATTTACAGTTAAATATTATCTGCATTGCCTCTTTATTTAGAAGAATGTTGGGTTTTATTCTACATAAATTCACACAGTGCAGCCAGTGTTGCTTCCACTAGCATCGCCATATTTGTATATCATCACTTTCCGCTCACGTTGTCAATTTCATTTACACCCAAAGATGTGTTTTTCTGCTCAGAGTCTCATTTTAATTTGCTGAGCGTGCTCCTGCTGTGTTAACCTACTCTCTGGCACCCCTCAGTGTTGATGCTGGGCCTGTTTCTCTACTCCTGCTGGAGGAGACACAAGGGCCTGAAGGAGGGTGTGTACCATGTGTCTGCGCACCACGGAGAGTGGGAGGACATCCGGGAAAATGTGCTCAACTACGACGAGGAGGGCGGAGGGGAGCAAGACCAGGTACACATAAACACATGCTGGTATTTAGACTGGCAGGGGAAGTAAACAGAGCACTAAACAGTTATTGAAATTCATTTAAGGAGAAATATGTAATGTATTTACTGTACTAAATCATAAAATTATCATAATACGTCATCAGAAATTTAAGGAAACATGTTGAAATACTGGCTTCTCTGACAACAATGCTACAGCCAGTATGTATGTATGTACTTAAAATTAATGCTGAATATTTGCTGAACAAGTTAGAGTCTGATTATAAGTGATAATAAATCATCACTAATCTTTCAGAGGGAGTAGATGTTTGTAACGGTTAAATTGAGCAATATGTTAGTGGAGTCTGGCAGGCAGTGAGACAAACAGTGACTGAATTCCAATGCCAGAGTGTGTATTTTTGGAGCAGTGAGCTTTTGTTTTCAGGATAACAGGCTTAGCTTTACATCGACGGACAACTGGCAGTCATAAATAGCTGATCAACTTACAGTGTAGGACTAGTAGTTGCTTGTCATAGTCAAAATTTAATGTTGCGCTTGACTTTGCTCCTTTTCGGTGTCCCTGCAGCCTGCAGGCAACCTGTTTGAGCTTTGGGTCTGGGGATGACGGGGTGGCAGGAAGCAACTTGCTTCAACCACAGATTATACCATATTTTATTAAATAGGGTTTCAACCTATTTAATATACTGTCTATGGCCCCAATTCATTTTTAACAGTAAAGTCTTACATATTTCTCCTTTAAGTTCTCACTTACATTTTTTATGGATTTTAAATGTCATCACACTGTATTTCAGGAGTTTTTAAAAGGATGAAACAGTACAAATAAAAGGACTGAAGCAAAACCAGCGACACTTGAGAGAGGACAGAGTTTGTTGGTCCCTTGAAATGAAAACCAAATATCAGTCCCCTGGAGATCTTGGAATGTTAGTCAATTAGCTGAAATTAAGCCAGTAGACACCAATAGCTGTTAATGCCTGTGTTTTAATAGTGCTGGTAATAGCAGTTCTCCCTTCTCTGCAATCAGATAATTAATTACTTGGCTAATCAATGGTGGTGTTGTTGCCAACATCTTTTCCTTCATGGTGGATCTTCGTCTTAGTCTGAGGAGCAGGTTCATTTGCTAGCAGAGGCATTAGCTGAGCTGCACAGATTGGTGTCATGTGGCAATGTTGTTTTTCATTATCTCTTAAATTCCCCCAAAAAGATTACATTTTCTTCTCCTCTCCCTGCTTTCCTCTCTGTCAGAATGCCTTTAACATGGTGGAGCTGCAGCGCTCCCTCCAGCCCAGCCCGGCACAGTCTCTCCGGTACAGCTACCCACAGAGCATCATCTCCTACCCGCAGACGAAGCTTCCCCAGGACGACAACAAGAAAGGAGTGTCTAATGGGAATGGCAGCGCGGCTATTGCGCTGCGTCTGGCCATCCCCCCCTCGGAGACAGAAACCCTCCCGTCCCCTCTGACCTTCCGCCGCTCCCAGAAAACCCTTTCCTTCTCCAGCCAGGACTTGGCCCGCTACCTGTGTGAGGTCATCAGGGACATGGAGCACCCGGGGGAGCTCAGCACCATGACGACGCCGCGCCGCGCCTCCGGTAAGGAGCGCAACCTGGCGGCGGTGCGCTCCCTCAGCTCCCTCAGCGCGTCTCAGGGTTCAGAAGTCAAGCTTCAAGCGGCCCAGAGCACCCGGCTGGACAGGTTCAAAACCCTCCGTGCCGTGGTTAGCGATTTGAGAGGAGATTCCAAGACCCCAGAGGGACAGAGAGACAAACTGAAGGAGAGCAGAGGGCAGCTGAACTGCGAGAAGAGCGGGTGAAGTTGCACTCGGAGAAACAGAACTGAAGGTTGCAGAAAAGCAACACTAATCAGAAGGCGGTGGTGGAATTCCAAAGGGAGATAATTAAATGTGAAACACTCTGAGACTGGGAGGCTGCCCAGGGTCTATGTGAAGTCTGCTATAAATGTACTGTATTGATGAAACTTTGAACATTTAAGTTCTTTGATATAAAACATGTTTACCAATGAATGATCAGATGTGATGTATTGTTTACTTGGCATTGCACTGTACAGTATTTACTCCACGGAAAGCACTTTTTGGAAGCGCCCTGTGTCCAAACTATTCATGTCATAAAACTCATAAGAGTAATGTCTGCAAGTACGACGGCAAATGCGTTTCCCCGCGAGAGAACCCGGATTCTCTTTGCTGTTAATGACTCATGAAATCGTTTATGTGACAAAATAATTTTGTTTCATTTGTATTATCTATTTCCTTTTAAATAAATGATTATCTTTGATAATATTTCGCGCTTGATCTTGTTCAAACACAAGTTCACACTGCTGATCGTCAAATCTGGCGTTTTTTGAAGTTCAAGCCAACTTTTATCATCAAAAGTTGGTCTGGCTGCTTTTTCTTTAACGTCAATATGCTCAGCAGACACAAAGTAAAGTAAGATGTCTCTCTCATTACCTACCACACATGAATAATCCTTCTGTGTGCTTCCATTTCCTTCTGATTAGGACGACAACATGCATGACTAAGAAATAAACTGGAACAGATGTTCTTGTCTTACTCAACTCACTATTACCAGCAACAAGAGCCTCTGATGAGTACAGCAAAGTCAATTTTGGGATTAATCATTCATGTCCACAGCCTGAAGCCTTCTGACCTGAGCTTCTGGGAGTCTCCAGTATGAACTCAAACGCACTATGGTCCCAGCAGGTCGCCCCACACCATACTTAATTAGCCGGCATTACTGGAGTTAAACAGCTGTGACACTGGAGCGAGCCGCTGGGGAAACACACAGAGCTGCTGCATGCAGCTGATGGTCTTCATGTCTGTATCCAGTCTATCTACACACCTACATAATGCATACTGGGATGAGGATGCAAAGAGGATGTTCCAGTCCCTGTTGATTTTTAACGAGCTTCACGTGTATTCATTTTGTATTCATGAGTCTTGGTGTAGTAACGACATGAAGTGTCAGATCTCTCTGTGTGAGCTCAAGGATCATCACTGCATTCATGCTACAGTGAATCCGCTTCTCTATGTGGTTATTAATAGTGTTACTAAATGATCTGTGTTTGTTTCAGTCCTGATCTCTGAGACGTGTGACAAACATGTTGCATGAATGCACAGTGCCACCTATTGGCGAGCTGCTGGCATCACAAACAACAGCTCATTACTTCAGATTTACACTTTCTCTCTGCAATACTCACACACCATCACACAAGTGTGATTCCCCACTGTGGGATCTAAGGATCCTTGAACAAGTTCATGGTTGTTTCTGGCACCATGAATTACAATTTAGCTCTAACAATATTACATTTATTAAAAGTTCTCCAAGTGCTGTATGCATGAGAGTGAATTTAAAATGCAAATTTCACTTACTGCTGTATTTTCTACCTATTTACAGTGTAAACAGTTTTATATTAGAGTCTAAATTTGAATTAAAAACAAAAATTAAATTGTAAATGGGGCTCCGGGGCTGCATGCATATTTGTCTCCAGGTCTTCGGCTTCATAAATGTTGAGTGGCTGCAGTTTGAAATTCAAAGATTCAAGACCTGAACCCCAGCTGCTACCAACAGATCAGACAGCGGTTATACCAGGCAGCTGGCCAGGTGTTTCTGTGAGCAGGTATAAAAGAACAAAGCATTGCTCTCCGCAAAAGTACCCTAAATAAATAAAGCATGAGATGAGAAACATCCTGCCATTATTTATTTATTTAGACATATGTAATTTACCTTTCAGCCATTAGAGGACGCTGTAAGTCCACAAGCAGCAACAGTAGCGTTGTAGACAGGAGCAAACTGCTACAGCAGCTGAGGGGATGTTATAGAGGTAAAACCTGAATAAATGATTGAAGAAACTTAACTGAATGGTTTGTTGAGGACAAAACTGATTTAATCATTTGTGTCACCATAGTTTAACACCTGTGAGAGATTTTGTCTCAGCATGTTAAACAGTGCTCTCCACCACACCGTCATCAAAACACCAGAGATGGAAGAAGTGTACAGATCTTTTACTTGAAATCAAAATTACATTTATTTTATCTTACCTGTAGTTCTTTTTATCCATCTAGATTTCTTTTGGTGTGAAATGGATGGCACTTGGCTTGTTGTGCTTGAAATATAAAAAATATATTAGACCTTTTTTTTTTTTTTTTTTTTTTTTTTTAAAGTTTATTCAGGTAAATCCATTTAGAAGTTATGCACCTTTTTCTTATAGGCCACTCACACTGACACACACCCTTTCTGCCACTTTTCATGAACAGTTAATCTGCCATCCTTTAGCCCATGACCAACCTTTCCATAAAATCTTCTGTCAATCCATTTGGGGGTTATGCACCTTTTCTGCAAAAAGCCACTTTCATTGCCCAATTGGCATGAATACAAACACACATAATCACACACACACACACACACACTTGACCTCCATGCCAAATGTCAACATTCTAGTGCAAAACCTCTGGGCTGTCCAAAGAAAAATTGTCCCTGGAATTGACATCATTATAAATAACATTATCGGACTGTTAATAGTGATGCATAAGTAGCATTTTACTAGTGTAGCTTGTTAGTTTAGTTCAGTGGTTCCCAACCTAGGGCCCCCTTCAAGGGGTCACAAGTTAAATCTGAGGGGTTTTGAGATGATTAAGAGGAGAAGGAATAAACAGGACCAAAGTTATGCCACAGAAAGTTTTATTCACTTTTGGACTTCTCCTCTAATCTTTGCTTTTTTTTGTGAAATATTGGATAGTTTTACCGCTTTGGGTCAAACGGGTTAAATGAAACCATCTGAGAGGTTTAGAGGGGAAACCACTCTTGTGGAAATGTTAGAAACTCAGACTTTTGAAACATGACAGAGGCCCCAACACTTCAAAGATTTTTGCAGAGTTTTACTACATAACAATGCATTCTGCTCTATTATGTATTTTGTATGTAAAAAGTATAGTAATAGTAAAGTTCACAACAACAACTGCAGTAGCTTCCAGACAAATGTAGCTGAAAAACATGTTTGCAGTCAAAATGTAGTGGAGAAGTATAAAATATGGATATGTTATTCATTCACATAGAAAAGTTCAGAGACTGAAGCTGTTGAGAAGGCTCATTGTGACCCAACATCTTACCACCCTATGACAGCCTTGTTTTCACCGCAGGGACCAGGAACCTTTGGGGGAACTCAGTGTGTTTCCACTACAGGCACCTAGAGGTTCTGGGGACAGTCCCTGCATGAGGAATAGTGCGTTATAAAAAGACAGGAACTTTAGTGTGGGGCTGGCAGTGCTGAACATTTCTGATTGGTGAAGTGTTTGTGGTATTTTACTTCACCTTAAACCAGTTTGGTTTTTGTTCATTGTGCTTCAACACATCATGGAGTTACAGAAGAAAATCATGGGCAGATGGACCAACATTCATCAGGAATAAAAACATTATGTGAAAACAGTCATCATGTTGTTATTTGTCAGCGGACTAATTTGTCAAATCGTCACAGGTCTGTTGGACCAACATGTTACAAACAAGTTTTGTAATAAGAGTTCAAGTAAAGGTACCAATACCTCAGTGTAAAAATACAGTGTTGCGTTCAACACCAGTAGAATTGCACAAGTATTATGAGCAAAATGCTCTGAAAGAGACTGTAGGTCTTCCCTCAGACAAAGCTTGAAAAAAGTTAATTTTTTATGCAAACAGCGAGGCAGAATAACAGTGCAACATTCCCGCCTTGGACAGGTTATGTAAAAGAGACTTAGTTACTGAGACTGAAATGTTCAAGGTACTTTGAGTGGAAACATGGCTTATGCTGGTTTTTGTTACTAATGTACAGGTATTCATATAGTGTTGAATGCTGTTCGGACAAACTCGAACCCCTGAAATGAGTCTTTACAACAAGTATATGATCATTTGACCAACATTTTATTCAACACAGTGACAACAGTATGAGGCAACATTTACTCTGGGACCATGAGGATGGATGATACAATGCATCTGTGTCCTCTTGCACAACAGGATACATTTCTGATGAGATCTCCGTACAGAGGGCAGGCGTTGGGGGAAGGTGGTGGTGGTAGGGCTGAGTCTGGAGGCGGGGCAACACAGGAGCGGAGTGTTTGATGTGACAGCTGGAGATTGTAAGAATGAGGGGTGACACAGAGCTCCAGCGTCCCCAGCCCCGGACGGTCAGCCAGCCAGACTGTCAGTCAGTCATTCTGAGATTCCAGCTCTGTTTACTCTTGTGTTATTAACGTGTGTGAGTGTGTGTATCTGTGTGTGTCCATGTTTATCCTCAGGCAACGGATCTGGGAGAAGTGACAGTGTGGCGTGGCCCTCTGTCAGTCGCCCAGTAAAGTGGCATGCGTGTCAGCTCTCCTGACAGACGCTCTCATCCTGCTGGCCAACGATGGCGGCTGCAAATGTGGGACATGTCTTGTGACAGAGCGACACAGCCTACACGACAACTCGGCGTGCAGACAGGACACGAGCAGTCAAGTTTGATGTGAGGAGGTCACCGCTGAGGGCCCGGGCTCTCACAGGGTGACTGAAAGCTGTAGTGATCTCTGCACAGCTGGAGACGCAGCGACTGTGCCACACCTCACTTACAGTCTTTTGTTTGTAAATGAGTGTAAGAGAAACCTGTTTTTGTCAGAGATTGGCTGACATGGTTCTTATACGTGACACGTGTAGCATGTTGTTCCAGGACATTGTTAACAAACAAGACGATCACTGAGAAGATTGGCAGCTTGTACCTGCCTCTGTTCTGTATTTAATGTTATAATCAGTAACATTTCGGTCCTCATTGATTTGGTGACTGGTGGTGACAGCAAATGAAAATGTTTGATCTGCATTAGCAGTAACATAATACAACTCTGATAGACAGTAGACTGTGTCTTTAATTGTCATTTCAAACAACATTCCTCAGGGATGAAGGTGCTACACAGAACTACAAAAGATATGACACAGAACCAACAAGACTACATAACATACATAGATTACATGGGAGCATTTAGCGTGCAACCGTGTAAGAGCTGTGATGCAGCTGTGGGAGAGCGGACAGTATACAGCGAAACTGATACTGATGAGAGAAATTTATAATAATGCTGAAATACATGCAGCGTGTTCTTTGTAAATCTCTCCTGTCTAAGAGGACAACTTGGATATAGTGCAGGAATGGCAGACTCTGCAACTGCCAAAGAAAACTGCAATATAGAGAGGTATTTGTGTAAATCCATAATGTGTAACATTTCACTCTCAGAAACACTAGACATATGTTGTATATTTTGCTCTGTTGTGCACTTAAATTATCCAAAAAATCTCCAGCTAGCTGTTGCTAGCTAGTTGTTATAACTTCCGAAAAAAAAGGGATATGTCGGATACGTCAGAGAGTGAGGAGGTAAGACTTAAATGCCAGGTAGATTTTAATTGCCAACTGGGGTTGCTTAGCAATGAAGATAACAACTCCCATGATCCCACACTACTTCACAGCATCATCAAACTTTGTCTTTTGATATTGTTTTAATATGAGAGAGACAAGCTGACGTGACCTGTCTTGACCTGTGACAGATACATATTATCATGAGAGGTAAAAAACTAACTCAGTTACTTGAGTTAGTAACTATGATATCATTATTCTTTTAGAAACAGTGTTTCCTTACACTGCATATTACCTGGTAAAGTAATAATATCACAATAATACATTACTGAGTACTTGCATCAGCACAAGATTTTATGGTTTATTATTACACAACAGAGGAAGAGGGTCCCTGTTCTTACATGCAGCGGGAATTCAAACGCTCAGAGATTCTCACAGGGGCAGATGGCAGATGGAGGGAAAACAGCAAATAGAAAATCAATTCAAACATGTTTTTCTTCCTCAGGACATCGATTAACGACCACTAACTGGTTATAGACAGAAATTACTGATCCTCTTGAAAAACATAGCAAAACACATGATAAAAACAGAGATAACTGTTTAAAAACTGATGAGAGGTAAGAATGACCTCTGACAAAGTTGAAATCAAAAAGTTCTTAAATGAAAGTTTCCCCTTCACTCTGGATAACTCTGCAGGGTGAAGGACCTCTACTAAGAATTCGTCCACAAATTATCAGGTGGATGAGGAAGGGGGAGAGTTGTTTTTTGTTTTTATTGAGTGTAATATCCCACATTTTTATTTAAGCTTTTCCTTGCAGATTTAAGAAAAACAAGGAATCAAATCATCTCATCTGATGTATGTAATGTGCAGTGTGTCATAAAGGTGCTTCGATATGCTTCTAACTCCTGTCCTCTTTCTGTTTGAGAGTCTTTTTTTTTCCGGCATCACACTAAGAGTTTTTTCTTCATTTTCCTCCTTTATCAATCTGCATCATAAGAAAACGTTTAATGTGTACTCTATAGTTGCACTACAACATAATTAATATCCAGCCTTTGTTATATTTGCTAAAATTAACATTAGTTTCACTTCTAATTTGCACATTGGTGTCTGTTGTGAAAATAATAATTCCAGATATATATTGAGGTTTAAGTATGATGCAACCATCTTAAATTCTTTATGCTTACGTTCTTCAGTGATTATTGGTGGAATTAGTTTCACCAACCCAGTATCATATTTTGAGATATTAGAATTTCAGATTTAAGGCAACTTTGGGGAAAAAAGATCTAAAGGTGCTCCATAACATTTGAGTGTGACCATGTGATCTAAAGCTACTAAATGAACTTCTATTGTTTCCAAGGTCTGAACATTTAGGTGTAGTTTATGGATATCCAAATTAACAGGAGTCTGGTTTGCTTCATGTCATCCCTTCATGCAGTTCTTGTTCTCCGCCCACAGATGGCACCCTTTGCTACACCTGAGTTTCGACTCACACCACTGATCTGTGCTCACATCAAGATGCTCAGGTTTCTTTTCAAACTCAGACAGTTAGATACTTCATCCCCTCCCTGCCTGTGTGGTTTACTCCGCTCTGCAAGGATGCACCACAACACCTCCCAGAAACGCGCTGGCCACAGTTTATCATTGACTATATTGGGAGCATTTAATGGCACAATCGTGATGGATTCTGTGAGCACTTGATTTATTGATCGCTGTCCCCAGCTAAGCTGTGAATACTCAAATAGTTCCCAATCACTTCCAGAAATCACCTTCCCACACACCCTTTCTTTTCAAAAGTTGTAAATGGTGTTGGTTCTGTGCCACAGGTGACTTAGACAGTAATTGACTAAATATTTGTGGGGAGTAATATAACAACAGCTGAACCTGTAAGGTGTTCTTGTGTTGAATGTGGCCATTTGAGGCTGTCAAGGACTTTATGCATCCATCATTGAGGAAGAGGAGGGTTGAGAACAGCAGTGGTGGAGAGGAAGAGGGGAGAAGCAGAGGGCGTCTGACAGATGGGCTTAGTGAGTGAATCATTGACAGGGGCCTGCTAACCGATGCTGCTTCCATCAATAGCTCAAAGCCGGTGTGATGAATTACTGCAGACAAACAATGCTGAGTAAGCAAATGTGTTTTTAACAAAGCCAGGTGAAAATATTACAGCCTCTTTTCACAGCTGTAGACATCAAAACAGAGGCAGTATTCACACTCTTTTTCTGGGGCATATGAGGGCACAGAGCCAACCCACAGCAAAGCATAAAGCATATCATTCAAATACTTATACCATATATATTTCTATTGTTGTCATATCTTTATATTTCTTCTTCTAAATCTCCATTTTGCCTTTTGTAAGCCTGATTGTCATTCTTTATAAACACTGCCATTTTTAGCACAGCTTCAGAGGCATGCCACCTTGTATTAAACTGCATGTGACAAAAAATAAACTGCTGAATCTATTGATCTTTATTGATTAAAATGATCTTTGTGTACTTTGTTTTTACTCGTCCTTTTCATCTGAAAACATGATGGAAATTCTAACATACAGATTTATTATAATACTGTAAGTAGTGTCAAAGTGACACAACTTATAGAAAATTAAATTACTTCAACATTACATAACAATATTTAAGAATAATTATACAGATTTTAATTAAACTTGAACCCCATTGTTGATACTATATATGGTTTGGATTTTTCAGAAATTGTGATTTACTGTATTTACTTTCTGTAATTAAAGCTATAATATGTAACATTTACACGTAGAAATGTCTAAAAATGCAAGACATATGTTGTATTCCTGGAGCTGTGTACTTACAATATCCCAAATGTTTCCAACAATGTTCAAAACTAGAGAAACTATTAGCTGCTACAACCTCTAACTTTGTAACGTGAAAAAAAAAAAATGTTGATATCACCTCGTCCATGAACATGATTTCAGCCTGAATCAGGTCAGATAGATTTTCATCATATATGGTGGCTGTTTAAGTGAAGATAACAACGCCCACACTACTTCATGATGTCATCAAACTAGTCTTTTGTTATTGTTTTGATGTGAGAGAGACCCTTTGCAGCAGAATTTACATATTGTGTATTTATCTTTCTATATTGTATTCTTCATCATAAGCAACCACAGTCCACCATTCCTGTCTTGGTTTCAAGTTGCCTGCCTATGCATACCTACTGTGTAAGTTTGTTTGGCTGCACTGTAAACAGATTCAGTAGTTTTTCTTCTGTTGTATTTGAGAAAATATCTGTTCAGTTTGTTATTCCTGCATTAAAGTGTCTCAAAACACCACCTTCATGTTATATATTTTGTTTAGTTGTGTAACTTACATTATCCTGAGTGTTTCCAACAATGTTCAAACCCAGGGAAATCTGCAATTTAGTCAAGATAATGGTGTGTTTCCTACTAGCCATTAATTGCTATTACTTCTGGGAAAACATGGGATATGATAAAGAGTGAGAAAGGAAGTTAGAAAATGTGAAATAGATTTGCAATGGTGGTTATTTAAATGAAGACAACAGCTCCCATGATCCCACAAAACATCACAATGTCATCATATAAAGACTATATGTCTTTTGTCATTCTGTTAATGTGAGAGAGACCCCTGGCAGCTGCACCTCCGCATTGTGTATTTAAAGCACAGTTGCACCCCAGCAACCACTGGTGTTGCCAAATCTACCAGGACTGAAGTCTTACTTTAATAGAAGAAAAATCCAAGAAAACATATCTGAAATACAAAACAGGCAACTAGCATCATAATTCAAACTTCAGTTTTGTTTCAAACTTTCTGCTGCTAAAAAAGTGTAGCCAAGACAATGTTAACACCTCCCTCTCCATACTAATCCTGTCTCCTCTGTGTGTGTCTCCTCCTCCCCATTACTGCAGACAGAACTCCACCAGGTGCTGCTGGAAACAATGGCTGGCCCATACAGGGATCAATGCCAGGCCACTGATGGGCTCTCATTCCTTCACCAGCAGACGTGATAAATGACATGGCCCATATGTTTCAGCAGCCTAGACTCTAGCCGCCAGCCTCCTTTGTCTCCACATCTAAAGGGAGTTATGCTGTGAAAAATGTAATGCGTGCGCACATACACACGCAAACAAAGCACACTTAGACACACACATGCATGTTTTTGTCAAAAGCCAGGATACACTGTATTAACTGTCCTGTGTATCTATGTTTAGACAAGAACTGATGACAAAGACTCACTAATTGGAGATGAATCCCTATTGTTTATAATAATAGATTTTTAGCAAATACACTATGTGATCCTTTTAAAAATGTTTGTGTATGCTCTCTTTCCTCCTGCTCCTCCTCCTCCTCCTCCACCACCACACTTCTTTCTTCTCTCTTCCTTGGCAGCAGTAAATCCTGATGTCTATACAGGTAGCAGTGCTCTGGCCCCTGCCTGCCGAGTCCCAGGTGTCTTGTCAGCTGTCAGAGACGTCCGACAGCAGACAGGGATGGCATGACCAGCGGGCCGGGCCGTGTTGGACGGGTCAGCCGTCAGCGTTGTGGACAGACAGGCATGTGGCAGTGATCTCCCTGTGACAGGCTGTCAGAGCCACCGGAGAGCCACCAACCAGCACTCGCCCCCTGTCATCCCACCTGACTACAGACGGAGGGGAAGCTCTGAATTCTCAACTTGGCACACAGACTCCTCTGCTTCCTTCCTCCCCTGCCGCTGTACAGTACATCCATTGTGGCTTCGAAATTCACTTCTTTATCTGTGAAATGCATTGATGTGGTGGCTGGCTCTCCATTAGATATTGCATTTGAATGTTGTGAAATGGTGATTCAGTTAAAATGCTTCACCTCTTGAACATGTAAACCTGCAGGGCAGACAAAGTGAAGCAACAAGACGAGGAGATGTAAACCCGTCAAATGACATAATTGCCATTTTATAAGAGACATCTCTACAGTTTGTCATCCTTTACCCTGATGGGATTCTTTTCTTGTGTGTTTACCCCAAAATGCTCTCTGGCCCCCATCCTCTGTGTCCCCGTCTGACAGGTGACATTTGGAGTGGTTCAGGAGATGTATGTGCCATTTGTATCCATGGCAGGGTCAGAGCATGTTACATGACCTGCAGGACAGCGAGCTAGAGAAAAGATACTAATCTCGCCCGGGGATCAATACGGCACAGAGAGGCACTGATAATTGGCTGCTGTCAATCAATCAGCTCTGTGTTTGTGCAGCCATTGAACGTCTCTTTGTGGGAGGAGGAAATACTATAGGTAAAGCTTTAAAAGAAAAGCTCAAAAATAAAAGCATGGAATCTTTCTCTTACCATTTATGATGTTAAAATCTACAGTGGTAGAAGAAATACTACAAGGAGTTTTTAACTGGTTACGAAGCAGTCTCAGTTTAACACTGATGACTCTCTATGACCCACATAAGACAATGAGACCATCAGCAGGAAGACTGGCTGTTTCTGCATAGTTATTCTGAAAGCCCGCCACCAGGTCAGATTGTCCATGAAATCAGATGTAACGATTTATGACTTGCAGACTGGAAGATCCTGTGTTTACATTTTTCCAGGCAAAGTTACATTAGCCAGGTAAAAAGAAGCAATAATAATTTTTATTTTCTGATGTTATATTTTGTGATTTTAGTGGTAGAAACACCAGCAATTTAGTCCACGAGGGCCTCAAAAATGAACAAAAAATGAAAGTTCCTTGTAATAGTTTTAGTTAAAGTTCTGAGGGACTTTTCATTTTATGTTATTAATAATACTAATATTTCATTACTATTTATTATTTACTTCTACTTCACTACATTTTCTAAGCTTTTGTAACTAGATGTCATCACAACATGCCATCATATTGTTGTGTTTGTTATGTGTATTATTTGCCTATATTATAACAAATTATTATAAATTAATATAATATTTTAATTATTATTATATATTACCCAGCAGTAAATAAAGTAATTAAAATTGCTCCTACCTTTACTAGATGCGTCATGCGATGTACATGAATGCATCATTAATTGTAATCCTAAGATGATTACTGCATAATGAGTGCTTTTAGTACTTGATACTAAAATGTTTATTGAAAGAACAAGCAGCAAGCAAGCAAGAGCATTTCTTCACTGCGTCATCACTTCTTTTGTAACTACATAAGTAAAAGTACTTTTTGCACCACTGCACATAAGTAGGTCTCCTGTTTTAACAAATGCATTTGCAAAAGTAAAAGTAGTCTTAATGCAAAATGTCACACCAAACTATCATTCAGATATATTCATCCTCTATTGCATGAATTATTACTTAAAGATGATAAAGTTTGAATTTGTTCTTGTTACTTAAAACTGTTTAGTAGGGTTAGTTTTTAAAAACAGGACCATTTTAAAGTGGGGTAGTTGTTGTCACATGGCAACAATGCGCAATAATAGAAGCACTCTCTGAAAACATCCTTTTATTGAAAACAAGTCTAAACAAAACCAACACTTATATACAATAGTTATACAGTTACATTAATATAATTTTAATTGTTATTTGGTATGTATGGTAAAAAAAAAAAAATGTCATAATAAGATACATACACATATCACATACACCTATAATGAGACATAAGGGCATAATTTTCAAGATTTATGTGTAAAAAACATTTTACTATTGTAGTTGGTCAACATGGACTTATTTTTAGTAATGATAAATCATATGCTATCAGCTGATCATACGTTTTATTTATAAATCTCTTCTCGTCTGTAAAATAGGTATGTTATAGCTGTTAGAAAGGAAGTGTAGTAAAGAGTACGATATTTACCACTGAAATGGAGTAGCAAGTAACATAAAATGGAAACAATACCACAAAAACATACTTAAGTAAGGTATTATGAGTAAATATACTTAATTATTCTCCACCAATGAAAATCAAACACATCTATGCCATAAAATTGCCCGAAGCAGTTTTCCTCTTTTGTTGCTATAAAAGAAATGTCACCTCAGAGACACATGTTGTGAAATAGCTGCTCAGAAACATCATTAAATACAGTTAAAAACAACATTTTTTAACCCTTCAGATCATCTGTAACTTGGGGGGGAATTTCACAATACTGTTCCAACATGGTTTCACAATTTAATAAACACTGTTGGGTTTGGTGACATTGTTGAGGACAGAACCTCAGTCGGGGGTTTTCATCACTAATTATCTGAGGAAAGATGCTGCATATACACTCTGCAATCAGGAAGGCATTAGTTACATAAACAAGAGTATTTCCATAAACATGTCTGTGACAAGAGTGATTGAACACCGGTCTGCTCCAACTAACATGTCTGACTGTGTTAATGGGTGGTGTAGTTAGCTCTGTCTGGACTGCTGGTGGACCACAGAGGATACACACATGTAGGTCTGCTCAAACAAAAATGCACTTGGACACACACAGACACACACACACAGAGTACACCAGAGGCGTAGACTACAAATGCATGTGATGTTCAGAGAGGAGGTGACATCAGAATATGCAAAAAAGACTTTGCCGCAGGCCAGAGATTTTTAATGATGAATCCATTCATTATAGAATAAGGTCATTATGCTTTTGTTGTCATGAAATGTACACATTCATCATCAGTCCACCCAGGACCGAGTCCATTGTCCCTCTTCTCCAGACGACCTTGAATGGAAAATTTATAAAGCGCAAAAAATAACAAACACACACAAATACAAACACAGGCCGACGCGCGCAAACATGCATGCCAGCGCACGCACCAACATCCCCAAGGACAGCAAACATACACACCATGAAATATTTCGTTCATTTCATCATCCCGTTTATAAAGCAAGAGAGGAAATGCAAGAAAATGATCCTTTTTGTGTGTGTGTGTGTGTTGTTGAGCTTTTTTATATCCTTAGCAGAGACTAAACCAGATATATGAGCCTGTAATGAAACATTTTATGCTAATTGTATTTGTTTATGAGCAAATTAATGGCAGCCGTGCAAAACGGATGATGATGTGAGCACATACACAACATGATAGGATTCCTGAGGAATTCATTAGCTGTTTGCAGGTAATTAGAGGAAATAATTAAGGTGATTAGAGTGCGTCACATGCACGTACACACACACGCATTCACACACACTCAAACACTGGTACAGTATACATCAAAAGATCTCCCCTTCCCCACCGCCCTTCCTGCTTTTCTGCAACTCTTTGTGGAAAGTGCTGACAGTGCTGTCTAGAATAACCCAATCACTGAATACAGATAGATTTTGATCCCTCTTTCTCCCCTCATCTTCTCCTTCCTCATAGGTCTCCTGTTTGCAAGGTCCCCCTCCAGTCACAAATCCTTCATACCGGGCCCCGGCCACAATCTGACACATGCAGAGGTGGCATATTGGTGCACCAAAGATACAATCAAGTGGAGAAACTCTGGCTACACAATGCAGGAGTGATAAATCAACAAGCTGGAGCTCCACAATACAGACAGCACAGCATCACAGACAATAGCCTGCTGTCCATCTGAAAAGCAGGGTGGTGATATACCCACACACACATATATATACACACACACTGTATGTATATATTTAAGTGCAGCACTCAGCCATGCACGTCCTGCAAAAATCAAATGCTCATGTGTAGCAGGAGCTGTAACATGGAGGGTAAAACCCGCTGATTATCTGAGTGTAATAAGCAAGCAGCCTCTTCTCCAGTGTAATTGGTCTGCAGTGGATCTGCAGCCGAAGCTCGTTAGTGTCACAGCAGAAATAATCACGCAGTAAAAACCCCTCCTGTGACTGATCACCATATATCATACACATACACACTTACAGATGCATGAATGATTCCCTCACACACACACACACACACACACACACACACACACACACACACACACACACACACACACACACACACACACACACACACATATAAGCTCTTGATAGGTGGAGCTTTAGTGTTATAATGCAGATTTGTGCATTAATGCAGGATCTCAAGAGTGAGTGTAATAGGTTGGCATGTGAATTGGAGGCGGTTTGATTCATTTGGATAAATCTTTGTTGCTATTTTATGTTACAAAATTGTTTAAAATGTCTTCTTTGGTTGTATCGTCTCAAGCCTGCAACATAGCAGAGGTGCCTGTGCAAAATGCACCTTTTTCCAACTGAAATATGATATGAATGTACTGTATATATGATTCTCTGAAACTGACGCAGTCAAATATCTTCTGTCATTCAAATCCTTCAAGTTCAAGAATATGAGATTTTTCTTGATGTATGACTTGACATTTTCCATGAAAACAAAGATTTATTTCTCTCACTTTTCTCTCTTTCCCTGCTTGTCTTCCATATTCTTATTCGCAGTAAGAAAGAAAGCTTGGTCGCACTTTATTTTACAGTACAATAATAAGACATAGCAAGCCATACTTTGAATCAAATTAGACAAAAACTAGAAATAACCTGGAATCCATTAGACAGCATTAGACCCTTATTAGACTTTATTAATGGGTAATTAGGGGTACATTAGAACAGAACTGTACTGTAAACTTAAATGAAATCACATCTGTGCTATGTCCCTGTTTAAAAACATTTGAATCAGATCTATCAAGCAAAAGCCAATATTAAAGAGACAGAGGAGTATTTTGTGTATGGGTGACTGCACAGACTTATTTTAATGCTGTAGGCAGATAATGGAATTTAATCAAAGAAGTAGATATCTGTCTTGGCTACTCTGCCAATTGTATGGGATCAGCTGAAGAAGGTGTGTCTTAATTAGCGGATATGTGATTTCACTTGTTTGTTGTAATGCTTAAAAAGGATCTAATAAGTGGTCTAACACTGTGTAATAAAGTACTTTTTTTTGTCTAATTTGATACGAAGTACTGCTTATTATATCTTATTAGTATACTGTAAAATATAGTGTGAATCAAAGCTTTTGCAGGGGGGGCTTGCTTGTGAAAATCTTTTATTTCGGAAAGGATGAAATCTGATGTATAATCCAGTCAGTTTCAGATTGATTTTTGAGAAATACATTCCAATAAGCTAAGGTAAATTATTTATTTTCTTTCTTTTCAAATGTTTCCTCCTACATGTTAGCGAGAAGGCATGTGCTCTATCTGGTTTGACTGCTGCAGATATGCGTGCCGTATGTGTATGCTGTTCTGGATATGTGAACAATAAGGGGGAAAAAAACCTGCTCTGATTCCAGCCTCACAATTGCAGAAAATATCACTGAAGCCACTGATGTGCCTTGGAGAGAAATAGTTCCACACGAGCGCTCCTATGAGGAGAAATACTGAGTAGATGGCATTGGAGCTATTACAGTTAAAAGAGTGTAGACCCTTTCATTGTTTAAGATGAAGGTGAAAGGCAGTGTGTGTGCGTGAGTGTGTGTGGGCGGTGACTGATGATCCTGATTCAGAAAGGGGACCTACACACCGTCTGAAACAGAATCAAACTCCCCGACACCCAGGTACACACCACCTGCACCAGAAGTCATTTAAATGTCCTCCTGGGCCATCGTAGCATCAGGAAAATTCAATCACCCTGTCTGCTGTTGGAGGGGGGACAACGCTCTTTGAGATTACTTGCAAAGAAACTTAATAGCTAAGAGCATTAAATGCTGGTTGTTGCTAGCACTGCTGCCAATAGTGAATAAATGATTTTGGCAGTGTATACAGACAGGGAAATCAATACCAGAGGGTTTTCTGTGGCGTTGGGCTTCTGTATTCATGTAAACATGGGAAGTGGTTTTCTTCACACCTCAGAGCGAGATTACCTCTCACCACTGGAGGCCTGCCCGGGCTGCAGAGGAAGATGCAGCTCTCAGCTTGAGTCTGCCATCGGCAGGAAGATGATATTTGAACATCACCTATTCCAATGCGACATATGCAAATACCAGGCAATTTTTTTTCTGGTTGCCCACGCTACATGTCAATGAAAGAGGGGGAAAGAAGTCTCTGCTTTGATAAGTGAGTGTTCAAGCAGAATAACTGTTGCACATTTAGTGGCAGCTGCCTAGAAGGCTTGAAATTGTGTGATCAGCGATAAGCTCAAGCAATATTTCATGAAGTGTCTCTGTTAGTCTAAGCTGCTGGCTCTTTTGCTCTTTTTGCTGCACCGTCCCCCTGTTGTGACCCCTCTCTCCATATCTCCATCCAGACTTCAGTTAGGGGGCAAATGGAGGGACAGAGACGGGAGGCTGAGAGGAGGAGGAAGAGGAGGAGGGGGAGGAGGCAGTGGTGTGAGGGGGCCACTGCTCAGCCATAGTGACCGGGTGAAAAGGCAGTGCAGATGTAATTTGTCCTCAATGGCTGTTTGGGAAGAGTAATTGTGGTGACATTGGCGGGTCGATAGTATGGATTTTTTGTTTGGAGTGCCCTGTGTGTGTGGTGCTAAGGGGAGGCCAGGAAATATAACACTGCTGCTCAAATACAATAAAAATGGATCGAGGGTGTGGTGGTTGTTTGCAGAGCTGGTAGCCATCGTTTGGCTGTGGATGTCATACTGTAGCTGCTGTGGTTATCAAATACACCCCGCCGTTCTGCCCTATTAACACCAAATGTTCGAGGCTTCAAACAGGTCCTTCACACAGGTTTAAACGCTGGAACAAAACCATCAGTTAAGACGTGTTTTACTGGAGCAAATGTGTGGCCAAATAAACTATACAAAAGAGCGGCTGTGTGCTGAAACACATGCCGATTTGTTACCTCCCAGGAAACCATGACATATTGATAATGATACATGGCAGTCAAAAAGGTCTGTAGCTGGAGTGTCTGGACATTAAAGGGATAGTTTGGATTATTTGAAGTGGAGTTGTATTAGGTACTTATGAACAGTCACTGTATAAGCTACAGTAGATGCTGGTCAGCATGCCCACTGTTTGGAGAAGCAGAGAGGGGCACCCACTTAGAAGCTAAGCAATGAACTGCTGTGCACAGGGTCAGTAACAAAACATATTTTAGTCACCTAAAATTGTTCCACCTATAAAAATATCAATGCCAATCAAAGTGTACCGTATATTTAGAATTATTTCACCACTTCACTCCGCCATCAGACAGCCTTTTTTGATGGAAAAGTGCTGTAAAATACTCTCTCTGCTGTAAGGTGCTGTAAAATTCATTCTCTCTCTCGACCAGTCCCCACTGGAGAAATGAGTAATTTTATCTTGTAAAACACTGGAGTTGCTGGACTACCACTGCCTTGATTTGTTAGTTTGCTTGTGTTGTGACTTTGGTGGTGTAAAAAGTTAGTTCAGATTCACTGAAGTCACACAATAACACAAACAAACTAACCAAGGCACCGGTAGACCAGCAACTCCCACGTTCTGTGAGGTAAAATGACTGATCTTGCTGTGTACAGTAGTTTTAGAATATTTTCATTCCACTATATTGCTGTCAGACAACGTTTTCTGATGGGAACTGCCATTATATAAGCTCTCTCCAAACCAACCAGACTGCATAGGTGAAATCAGTAATTTTACCTTTCAGAGCACAGGAGTCGTTGGACTTCCGCTACCTTGACATGTTAGGTTGATCTGTTAGGCTGTATGACTTCAGTGTCTTAAAAGGATTCACAAATGTCACACAATGACATAAACAAAATAACAGATCAAGACAGCAGTAAACCAGCAACTCCCATGTTCTACAAGGTAAAATTGCTGATGGAGTTTGGTTGGTTTGGAGGGAGAGATATTTGGCTCATATAATTCTGGTCTCCCATCAGAAGAGGCTGTCTGTTGGCAAGGTAAAGTGGTGAAAATATTCTACAAAGGCTAAAATACCTTTTGTTGCTGACTCCGTCCACAGCAGCACGTTGCTTACCTTCTGTGCTGGTGCACCTCTCTGTTTCTTCAGACTAGGGGCATGACGGCCAGCATCTACTGCAGCTATGGATGAATACCTCATGCAACCCCACATCGAATAAGCTGAATTATCCCTTAAATGCTGCAGTGGGTTGCTCATGCAAAGAAAAATGTGAAGGTTTTGGCTGAACCAAAGGGGTTGTTTGGTTGACCCTTCCTCCAGTGATTGTACAGTAACAGTGGGGGGTGAGGAAGAAGCCATGAGCTCTGGTGTCCTAGTCAACTCTAACATGATCAGGCAATGGTGTGCGAGCACAATGTGTTATGTCCACCCTAAGAAATGTAATGAGGGAGAAGAAAAGGGGTTATGACACAGTACAGAGACACACACTGTCTGTCTGGTATTAGATCAAACCTCTTGGGGGGGTGTAAGGTCAGCATGTACACTATTGTGCCTCACATAAAGAGAAAACACTTTTTAGTTGAATGTATAGTTCAGATTATTTTATGTGGGGTTTTATGAGGTAGCCAACTTATTGATAGTCAGTGTATTAGCTTTGGTAGCTGCTAGTTGGAACGCCTCCAATTAGGAGTGACAGAGAAGAGCACCAACACAGAAGCTAAGCAATGAACTGCTGTGGACAGGGTCAGCAACAAAAGTCACTTTTAGCCACTTAAAAAAAGATCCACCTGAAAAGATCAATATCAGTTTTAAGTGTTTGCTATATTTAGAATATTTTCATTGCTTTACTTTGCTGTCAGAAAGCCTTTTCCAGCTGGAAACTGCTATTATATAGGCCAAACAGCTCTCTTTCCAAACCAACCAAACTCCATAAGCAAAATCAGCAATTATATCTTGCAGAACGTGGGAGTTGCTGGTCTACCACTGCCTCAATAAATTATCTGCATTATTTTGAGACTTTGGTGCTTTAACAGTATAGTTTACTGAAGTCACACATTAACACAAACAATGAATTGATTGAGGCAACAGTAGAGCAGCAACTTCTGTGAGGTAAAATTACTAATTTCACCTATGGAGTTTGGTTGGTTTGGAAAGAGCGATATTTGGCCTCTACAACTGATGTTAACTGTTCAAAAAGACTGCCTGGCATCTACTGTAGCTGATATGCAGGCTAACCAAAAATACCTCATAAAACTACTTTAAATAATCAAAACTTGTTTTCCAGGAGAGAGCTGGCCAAGAAATGCATATGCATGCTAACTCTCACGACAGTCTGTAACAGTGACTGTACTTCTGCAGGGTGACTATGTGCGATCTGTCTGATGTATTTATGTTAAAATAACTGTATCTCCTTGTTGCTTCCTCAGTGCCCTCCACTAGTCTCAAGGTGTCAGAAACACTTACGCACACCTACAAATACGCTATTTCTTTGGCATTCATCCTGGGAAAGGCTCTCCACCATGATGTTGATAATGAACAGTGTGTGTCCCGTCTTAATAGGATGCTTCCCACCGAGCCAGGGCCACCTCATCGAACACAGCCAGGCCAGCCCCGTCTGTGTCACCCCTGTCATCTCACATCAGATCCTGTTTCACTCCAAAGCAGTGCTCTTTGGGTAAAACCATTAACAGAGTCAACGGACACAAACAGGACCACATTTTGACACTCAGCCGCCGCCCTGACGTAACCAAGCACGACACCTGACGTGGGGAAAAGGTCACACGATTGTCAAAGAGACAGGGGTGCCTCAGATGCAGGACGCGAGGACTCAAAAATGGACGCCTCCCGACGGTGATGATGGACACATGGCTGAAGCATGGCCTTCTGGGAGCGGTGGGAGGAGTGGATGTCCTGCCGGGAACTGTCCCTTCCGGTTCCTCCGTCCCGCTGACGAGTGGTGTCCTCACTGATCTCACATGATGAAGATCACGCTAAGTAGGCAAATCAAATGTGGTTAAGTGTGAACAGTTTCACATGTAATCAGAGCGGGTGTGACTGTTGTCTGTGCTTGCAAAAGTTTAGTTCATATTCACATGCTTGCTAATCAACCAAACACCACTTAAAGAGCGTGCTTTGTTCTGTATAAATATATGTTGTGTAAATATATCTTATTCCACAGACATGCAGCACTTCAGCAACTAGGCTATTAGACATCTGTTGGATGATTTTAAAAAATGCCTGAAAAGCCTCAAAAACCTGCATATCTGTATATGCCTGTATGTAAAATGGATACTGTTTGTGCAGTTCTCTTTGTCAATAATAAATATATTTTTATTTGTCTATATGCAGCAAAATTGGTAATAAAACTGATTTTATAGCTTTAAGGTAAGTTTGACATTAGGAGAAATCCATTTTTTTTGCCAAGAAAAGACTGATTCCACTCTCATATCTATCTCCTAAATATGAAGCAACAGTCAGAAGCTGGTTAGCTAACAAAATCAAGCTCACTAATCAACACATTAAATCAATTTTGTCCTTCCAAAAACAGAAGGGTAAAAATGTCACGTTGCTGTGTTACGAGCACTTTTGTTATCGTCCAGCAGTGCCAGGTTAGCTTGCTTCCCTTCCACTTTTTGTGCTAAAGCTCTAGCTTTATATTCACCACACAGACGTGGGAGTGGTGTCAATCTACTCATCTAACTCTCAACAAAAAAGCAAATAAGGGCATACTTGCCAAACCTCCTGATTTTCCTAGGAGTCTCCTGCTTTTCAATGCCTCTCCCTGTTCCCTCTTGGGGTCACAGTTCTCCTATATTTCTCTCCATTGTTACAAATTTCTGGCCTTGTACAGCGTGTATAAGTTGACTCTAAAAGTCTACTGTTTCCACCCCAACAATACAGCTACAGCAAATGTCATTTGCCGCTGTATGGCTGTATCCAGTCTTCCTTAATACAGCCATGCTCGCGCCTTGTTTATATGTATTATTTTGTTATTTTATTTTCTGAAAGTGTTTCATTGCACAGTTGATTTATCAGATTTGTGATTTTCACATGTAAAAGTCAATGCACAAAGTGTAATTTGAGCAGAATGCCAGGGGCAGACCGACACACAGAGACTGGCTATAGAGAGGTAGGGAGGGAAAGTGGAAAAGGGTGAAAAAGAGATAGAGAGTCCCTGGGGCCCCATTAGAGGCAGTTCTGAGGGCCTGTGACATCTGACTGGATCAGTGTTCTTCAGTCAGAGGCTCTCCTCTTATCCACTCCTCTACTGGAGTCAATAAACACATCACCTACGCACAAACACATACACACAGTAACCGAGCCTCTAGGGTGAACACCAGATTAGTTCATTTAGAGGAGGTTTGATTCTTTCTCCTTGAAGGTACACAGCTTACCAGAGACCTAATGAGATTTTCAGAGCTATTGCATATATGTGCTGCACCTGGAAATGGACTTTTTAGTGGCATGACCATTGTGAAAATTGTTGTCATTTTTTGTCTGTATCTACAAACCTGTTTGTGTGCTGCATGGGACATAAATGTTTGGAGGGATTTTGAACTTTTTGGTGTGTAAAGAGGAGGCAGTTAGCAAAGATGCTTGGCTAACTTGACAGAAAAACCAACTGACGAGCCGTAAACACTTTTCTCTCCGCGCTGACAGTGTGGTGGCACCAAGCAGGGTGAAACTTTGAAAGTCAAGCGGTCCTTTATCCATCCCTGCTCTGACCTTTCTGCTAGGCTGCCCTGTATTCACTGGCTGTCAGTGTGAGTTTGTCAGGAGCCATCCGTCTCTGTCCACCTCCACCCCCCTCCCCAAATCCCTGCCGACCCATTAGCCGATAGGATCCGGGGGAGCGGCGGCATGGCCAGCCTATGGGGGCCTCTCTTCCCTCCCTCCCTCCTCCCGCTCAGCCCTGGTATCCACGTAGCACACAGCTCATCCAGGTACCCCAGAGAGGCAGAGCTAGCTGGCTATATATATATACAGTATGTAGCAAAAGCATCAACACAGCACTACTGTCTGACGTGTGGCCCATGGGAGCTGCAGAGAGGCTGATAGCTGCTGGGACAGAGGGAGAGCTGGTGGCGTCACTGCAGGGGTAATGCTGCTGCTCCACACTGATCTGTAGTGTCTCAACTCTAACAATCTGCATGTTTATGGACCAGAAGCCAGTTGTACCAGCTCTTCATAAGTTCAAGTGTTTGGTAAGAGGAGATTTAGCAGCACTAGAAACACGCTGCACCACACAATCTCGTTCTTAGATTAGTGGTTACCAAATATTTACAGCCAGAAAAAGCCATATTAACTGTTTTGTAGCTAAATGAACTAGATGACAAAGATATTGTTAGCTAATATCTGATGCATTTGGACTGAAGAGTAGGTAATATGAAATACTGTTAAATATTTGACCTGACACTTGATCAAAGGGCTGTTTAATAATGGTGTAGTGTTGAAGCGAGAAGATACATAAACTAACTCTGGGAGAAGTTAGCCTTTGGGTCTTTTTGGCAGACAGGCTGTGGGAAGTCAGGTGACGTCATATAAAGAGAGTCAAGCTTGTTGTTGGATTAATCACAAGACTTCCATCCAGAAAACTGGCGTTGTTGTCCTGCGTGAAACCTTTTAAGACTTAGTTGACTTATCGTTTTCATTCAGAAGGAATATTTTCAGTCTTCTCTTGCAGTTTGATGAGGTTTCGGCAGAAAAACTACTTGGTTGGGTTTAGGATAATATCATAGTTTGGGTTAAAAGAGACAGTTATGGTAGAACGTTTTCTGCTTTCAGAGAGGTTTTCTGACAGAAAGCCCTGAAGGCTACCATGTGCCACATTTCTCCACATATGCAAATATAAATAAAACATTTGGACACATTGGCATTAAGAAATAATTAATGGTGTTTAAAGTTTAGTTCTTCCATGCCTACTGCCTGACTGTTGACTGACCATTATTCCAGAACCCCAATAATCACAAAAATGTCCAGTTGAATGGACAGCCTATTTGTCTGACAGCCCATTAGATGCCCACAGCTCTGAAAACCTACTCCTCTGAACCTGCGTACATAATTGATGTGACTACTTGTTTTAACCCAAAGCATGATCTTGTCCTAAACCTAAGTATTTTTGGTGCCTAAACCAAACCAAATTGCTACTGTTTTGCAACATTAACTTCACCTGATATTTACACATCAAAATAACGGGCCTTATGAGCAGTGGGCTTTTGTTTCTGTTTGTTTGTTTAATATTGATTAATTCACTTGTTAGCTTGTGATGCACTGTGACTTGTTATTTGCATAGCTGTCTGCTTTTGATTGGGTGGTGCTTAAGATATTTTCACATTACTAAAGTCAAATTACTAAAGGATAGTAAGACATTTCTCAATTAATAGTGCAACTTGATTTATTAAATCGCTAGTTTGAAAGTAGCTAGATACTAAGAACAAAAATGTGGTACAATCCAGTCCAGCAGAAGATAATTCTCTTATTTATGCTCACAGATGTCATATTAAAGGTTACTTTTTCTTACCTAATGCCATGATTTGATGTTAAAGTCTGGGTTGGTCTCAAGATTAGGGAGGGAGTGTCAAACTGGAGACAGACAGGACTTAACAGGATGATAGAGAGGGTGTGTGAGGAAGAGAAAGTAAGTGAGGGTTTTGGAAAAAAGTGATGCAATTGTGAGCGATAGACGGATAGATGGATAGCTAGAGCGATGGAGGAGGAGTAGAAAGGTGGAGGGAGGAGAAATAGACAGTGAGAGAGGGAGGGAGGAGGCAGTAACATGTGATTAATGGATGGGTGGTAGTGGGGAGGTTGAGGCAGACTGGGAGAGAGCAGAGTGACAGTAATAAAGTGAACCTGCCTCCCATTCATCTCCCTCAACCCATCTCCCGTCTGACTGGTAGGGCTTTACACACTCTGACTAATGCCACGCTCCGCATGCGGGCACAGACAGGAGTGCCACACACCGCTTTTGGCTGCTATTCGCCGCCACATAAATGAAAACGCACCTTCTCATGGCCTCCCATCGTCGGCTCCGAGCCCGTCCCGAGCTCAATCATTCATCAGCGGTGATAGCTGTCTGAGAGATCAACACTACCTCATCGCTTTTTATGGCTTCTAAATCATATTGTGTATCAGACTCATCTGGCGTAAAACAATTGCTATCGTCGCTTTAACAACAGGTCAAACATGGCGGTCGTGTTCGCCGTGGGACATAGGCGCGTGACCTTTTCCGAATGGAATGTGAGCCTCTGTACTTTTTGTATCCGAGTCATACCATAACAACGTGGTGATTTGCTGGTGTTGTGGTACATTTTGCCCTGCTTTCTCAAAGGTGAGTCTGTTAAGCGGCGTGCTTAGGTAAACAGTGGTGTTTGGTGACCTTCCCTCTGGCTGCCGTAATGAGATGCATATCCCAAATGTAGCCTCATTAACCTGTCCTGAGCTGCTTCAGGTCACATGTTTTACATTGATTCGGCACCGGGGAAACGTAACCCCTCTGTAATAGGGTTATGTTAGGGTTGTTACCTCTGCTCATAACACGCTGCCTTCACTCAGACTTTCTGTAATTATAATAAATTAAACATGGCTCACAGTGGAGAAGATGAACCTAAATATTCATCCTTCTGGGATTATGCGTTGCATTTAAAGTGAACCTTCCCCGACCTTGCTAGTGAGCAGAGAGCCTCAACCCTCCTTCCTTCCCTCCCAAATGAATATATTATTAGAGCCACTCCTGCATATGTGCAGGTGAGTGTAATGTTGAAATAACTTGTAGATGAGCCATCATTCATCTTTCAGTCAACTTCCATCAGTAAATCACAATGTTTGAGACCCTGAAGCCTGCAGCGAAAATAAAATGTATGACTAAATTGGCTTAAATTACTTTGGCACTGACTTGATAAAAGACTCTCCATGTTATTTCAATCATTAGTGGTTTTAATTGCTCCAAGGTATAATGAACACATTACTAATTGATAAGGAAACCAGTAACAGTAAAAATCCCCTTCCAATGGGCCCCACCTGCATGGGGTAAATCTGTCTTCATATCAGCCACATGACTTTTGCCCGGGCAGACAATAGATTAAACAATGAATGAATGATTTATTAGCTGTCGTTGTCATGCTATTTAGATGGATGGGTGTACACGCGGCATGACCTCACTTCCTTGTTCTCTGCCTTGTATTCGAGGGTATGAAGAGACGAGGGGGGTGGACGGGGAGATGTTGGCAGGGCGGGGCGGGTCAGGCACACCACTGGCCACTGACAGGACCCAGCCACTTGATCAATGATCCCTGGATTCGATATTGTGGTGTGTGTGTGTGTGTGTGTGGGGTGCAAGGCAGCTGCGTCTGAACTTCAAATACATATTGAGGGACAAAGGTGTGTGTCTGTAAACTGTATCTGTCTTTGTGTGTGTATGTGTGTGTGGGTGTGTGTGTGTGTGTGTGTGTGTGTGTGTGTGTGTGTGCGTGTGGGGATAGAGTGCAAAGCCAGAAAAGTAACTACCTTTACTCTCTCCAACCTTACCTCCCCTCTCTTCCTCTTTCTCCCGCTCTCAAATGGGTTATTCTGGCGATGGCCCTGACAGGCCATGGTTTGGATTTTGATTTATGTTCCTGTGAAGCTCAAATCAAAGATTCCATCTACTGCTGCTTTATGGCAGCTGGGATGATGAATGGTGCAGTCTCTCGGTCAAACCAAGCCTCTGTGTCTTTGCCCCACATTTTAATTGCTAAAGTAGCCAGTCATCGCTCAGCCCTCCTACCCTCTCCTCCCTGCCTCCCAACCTCATCCTTTCTCTGCCTTTCAGCCCATTGTCTCTCATTCACGCTCAATAATGTACCTTTATCCCTTCAAAATGTCTGTACGGTGTGACTTTCCTTATAAAACTTCAAATTGGCACCCAAAGAGCAGCCATGCAAAAAAAATGATAATCACTCTGAGTTTATTCAGATATTTAAAGGAGCAATTGCACAAAAATGAGTGCTGTGGCACATTTAGCTAGTTGGAGCCATAGAGGATATATTAAATAGGTTGAATCCTTATTTAATATACAATCTGTGGTTAAAGAGAGTTGTTTATCTGCTCCTCCTATGACATGAAGCAGAAGCTCAGGCAGGCTGCAGTAACACTACAGGAGTTCAACACTGTAAACTGACAAGTCCATGACGAAATCCTGCACTTTAAGTTGATAAGTCGATTTTAACTGTCAATTGTCTGTCCATGAAAAAATGTAAGCCTGTTTTCCTGAAAAGAAAAGCCCACTGCTCTGAAAATACACACTCAGGAGTTGGAGTTCAGTGACCTCCTGCCAGACTTATTACCATAAACTGGGCAAACTACAACAATTATTGCAGCCTGGAATAGAAATTTCAGAGGACGCCACAGCTGTAGTGTTGTTAGAAAAGTGAGTATTTCATTTTAGCATGTTTGCTTAATCTTTTCTGTCATACCATGGTCATTTTATGATTTAAGTAAATATATTACAGAGTTCTCCTTTAAGCAGCAAAGTCTAACAGATCTCCCGTAATATTTAGAAACAGTGTCTGTCTTTTCATCTCGCCTACATTATTTTACACCCCCAGCGTTAGTACATGATATACAGCAAACAAGTCTGATGAGGGGGAAAATTCATTCCTGCATCAACATAAAAAGCCACTTTATTTGGAGGAAGAATGCGTAGATGTCAAGCTCTGATAGAGTTTATGTTTTCTCACTATTTTTCAAAAGTAAACACATTCTGCGGTACATGACATTACTAAGTAGGTTAAGTATAGCCCCGGGCCATCATCCATCAGTACAGAATGAAGCGAGCATATTCTGCTCGATGAGAGGTGAAAGTTTTCCACTGTGCCACGATGACATTTAATTTTTCACATCTCCTGCGTGTTCCTGGGATGAATTTTGGCAGACCTGGTGCAATTTAGCTGCTTGGCAGTTTGAAATTGGGCGATGAATCACAACGTGGATTCAATGGGAGCCAGTCAGTGTACAATATTTTCTCTGTGTCAGAATGGAAAGAGAGGGAGAGAGGGAGAGCTGCTGAGGCTTTAGATTGTGTTCTCCAATCATCTTCCACTCACACAGCCTATCATCCCTTCCTCTCTCACCCCCCCTGCCTCCCCATCAAAAAACAAAGTGCGGGGAGTCGACCATTATAAGAGGAGCCGTGTGTGGCTGCAGATGTCGAGCAATGGCGGAGGTCTTTAAGGTCTGCAGTTGGATATTTTGACAAAGAGCAGTGAAGAAAGAAATCAATAAAGTCAGGACTTTGCCAGTCACTGAGCAGAGCGGCGGAGAATGCAAAGCTCCTCTCCAACCCCTAGACAAACTCAAAATGAGCAACCAATAGACTGACACTGCCTCTGACACAAGCCATTTATTAGCCTGGCAGCAGAATATGGTGGATTGCACAGCTGATGGTCTGTATCTGGGAGGACCACACCTGAGGAGGAGAACAGCTTGTGTGGTAGCACTGGGCTGTGTGGTAACGACTTAAAGTGTGCAATCTACTGCTGTAAACACACGACTTGTGACATTTGTTTAAGTAAAATAACAATTTTACATCTACAACATAATCCATATAACCAGGCATCGCTGTGCACGGTAGTCATCGTGACATAAAGGAGTGTGTTCAAGCCCCGTGTTTGCATCATCTGCTCTGCTGAGCACTGAAAAATTATCACCTCCAGTGGTGCTATTGTGTGTGGCTCTGCCCTTTGACCTCCTGGTGGAAAGGCCAAAAAAGCAGCAGACTTATTTTCTCCAATGATCACACACATTTGAATGCTCTTTTGTCATGTGTGAAAGATGTGGAGAGAGAAATGATCACAAATAATGATAATAATAAAAGGGAAATTTGAGTCAGTAATAAAAAAACAAGTATTTGAAAAGAAAGCAAACTAATGTGAGTTATACTGAGTTACATTAGAGTGAAAATAGAACAGTGTGATGAGCATTAACCAGGTGAAAACAAATAATGTTTTAATTAGGGACACTGATTATTCTACCTAAATTTCACATATAAAGGGTAAACACGCTCAATCATACTGCATGGTAAAATATACTACCTTTAGTAATGGAAACTTAAAAAACTGCTTAAATTAAAGGCAGGTGAATTCGTCAGTGATCCTTACAACTTAACAAAGAATCAGTTGGCCATGAACACTGACATGAGGCTAGGAATCAGGTTTCCTGACATTCATATGTCCTTTATTTTGACGCAGTACACAAAGCAAAGATGGCATATAAAAGCCTGGAGGCTTGGGTGGGATTTATAGGCAAAATTAAAGTGAGAAGGATAGTCTGGTTGTACGTGCTCAGGTTTGTACAGATATTTTTTATTTTAAAACATTATTGGAGATACATGTTCACATGCAGCTCCACTGATGTTCGCTTTGCTCATTGATGTCTGAAGTGAGGATGCACAATGCAATGCACATTTGTATAACATAAGGCTCAGTTACACAGAAGATAAATCAACAATGCCATTTAAGTGATTTGTAACATTAGCCAATACAGTATAATAAGGTAATATTTTACCCCAAAAAATGTTTCTGTGAATTGTTTGTAAAAAGTTTGTTCTAATTCCTTTTTGAATTTGTTTGTACAGACAATTGCACAACAACTCTTCCCCATTTTAGGTGTGCTTTTTGTGTTTTCTTGGCATTCAAGCTGAAAGCTAACACTGCCACTCAGTAGTCTTTTTTGCAGCACAGCAGGTGAAATGACTTCTACATACTGTGATCCTGAGGCCAAATGCCTGATCATTTTTCTTTTGTCTTTGGATTAAGGTTCATTACATTCTTATAGGAAAAGAAAATATTCTGAAAAAATTAAATTATTATATTTATTTATTTTTTATTTTATTTACTTTACAATTTGTTCATCTAAACCTTTATGTTACTTTACACTTTGTCTAAACTTGTTCTAAAATTCACAAAAGAAACTACAAGACTGTTATCTCAAACTGTATTTGAAATGATTCATATATTACTTTGTGTATTATTGAGGGGTGTTTCTAGAGAGGGGTGTTGGGGGCACTGACCACACTGATTGGCCACAGCCGTTATCCTCAAGTATGATTGGTTATCAGCCCAGTATCAGATGGGACCTTAGTTTGAGCCAACTGTTTGATGAGTATTTTTAAATGTGTACTGTTGTTTGTGTGTAGCCTACTTTTAATGTTTTACAAGGTAATTTGCGTAAATAATAAATCATAAAAATAAAACTACTTTTCATGGTGGAGTGTGGAGGGTGAATTTCATAGCCTGAGGAAAGATGTACAATTAAGGTACAATTTCTTCTTGAGGTCTAAAAGAATGAAGTCTGGAAGCGTTACCTTATGTTTATATGGTGACACATTATATCATTATTGTAGGGACTATTTATCTTTTAAATGAAAATGTTAAAAACGCAAAAATATAAGAAACTCTAAGGTACTGCAATGTGAGTAATTAAAGAGAAATGAGAACTGGTACATTAATGTGTGCGTGTGTGTGTGTGTGTGTGTGTGTGTCTGCACACACTTCATGTCACTCCTGCATAAGTCAGTGCCTCACTTTGGCCACCCCAGTCAAGGAAGTCTGGACACGCCCCTGGTATTATTATAAATATCAATTATTTATTAGAAGACATTAAGAAATAGACAGGGCTTAAAGGCCCGGCACAGCTATATTCTCAATTAGCTTCTTATTATGAGTGATGGGTTCTTATATAAACACAGAAGTTCCCATTGAAGTGTACAACCATGTTGGTCACTTCATGAGTCTATTCATCTTGGCTCTTTTGACTGTTTTGAAGTGGACTAAATTTAAAGCAAAATCAATTCAAATGTTGATGTTGCTCAGATAAATAGATCAACCAAATCTAATCAAACCACACCCATACAGTAGCCATATTAATATGAAAGAGTAGTTGAAATGCAGGTGTTACTAGTGAAATGAAATAAGACCCCATTCCATTTAGTGCATAGCAGTCTTTCCAGCGAGCCAACATGCACAAAGGAAACACCCTAGCTTAACTGGTATCACTGGTATCACCTGTGTCATACTATTTTATTTCAAAGTGACAGCTGTGAAAGGGGTCTCTTAATAATACATATGAAAATTTTAATTTTAAATAAAAAAAAATATATATCAGAGTTGAAACAACGTTTTCAGGGAATTTAAGGTCCTTAATTCAAAGTTGTATCATGTCTGAGACCTTTGTAGAACTAGAAATTGTCAGTCAAATTGATTGAATGTTATTGAATCAACAAATATTGCACTGATATAGACAGCAAACAGCATTCAGATCACTGAAAATAACTTTTTGGTCTCCTCTGGTTTGGACTTTAAATTAAAACAGGTGAGTTTTGGTAAGGGTGAGAAATCTTTCAAAAAAAATTCCAGTTCATCTAAACTGTACATGGGAAAGGCTCAAAGTATTTTGTTCAAGGGGCTCAGTGAGAACAGAAGCCACTACATTGTTTTTTAATTACTTGTACATCCCCCGGGTTGCTTTCCACATCTTGGGAAGCTGGTTAGATCCCACTGTTTGAGCACGTTGGACTGTCTGCTCAGCTCACTGATCCCGCTCGCTCCTGGATGTGCGAGAGCCTCCACTTTCACTGTGTAAAATCACATTACCCTAAAGGGGAAGGCAAATGAAAGGATTGTGCTGTGGAAGGGCCATAGACCAGTGAGTTGTCAAAGCCATTTACGTTTGGGCGAGAAAGACAGAAAGGGTGATCGCAGATGGAGAGAGGAGGGAGCAGAGTTCTTTCAAACAATGTTTTTATGTATTACAGATGTGCTCATCTTTCTAATTCGCACACCTGCATTTACGTCTCTCCTTTGAGTGCTTGTATATTGATTGACAAACAAGGCATATACCCCTCTTACAAAGTGACCCTGTGTCTCCTCCCCTCCCCTTGTAATTGCATACTTTATATGACATCGGACTGGAAAATGTGAAGTGAAATCTCTTTGTGCGTGCATGTGTGTTTAGATGTGTTTGTGCGTGTCATTGTGCGTACACGTCTGGGGCGTGAGGATGATTCAAAGTGCCATTTGGTTGTGTGAGGACAGCCTTCACAAACACACTCGTCATGCAGAAGATGTTGTCATCCTCCGCCTCATTGTTTGTGTAAGTGATGTCTCCAATCACCATCAAACACGTGGAGGTTTCACCCTCCCTCTGTCACTCTCCTTCTCTGCCTTCTCCTCCGATCGTACAAATTGTCCCATCGTCCTTCTGCTCCTGCACTCTCGCATCTCCTCTATCGCTCTCCGCTCAAGAGGTTTGACTTAGAGGAACTCATAGATAACAACAGATACACAGTAACAGTGACGTACAGTGTAAGGAATGAGCTTAAAATGAGTGCAGGCCTTTTATTGACCAATGGACATCTCAGATGCCTATACTGAGAGGCCTGTGGAAGAGGGACACTTGAGCATATGGCATGAAAGGAGTATTTTGAGCCATGATGGCTGATATGAACATGAACACTATGAAAGACCCAAGTGAACAAATTTTAAACTACGACCTCACTGAGCCACTGTGTCAACATCACTGTCAGGCTGCAGAATAGCATCCTATGTATGTTCACCTCTTAAAAAACATACAATATGGTCAATAATAACTGTGTACATGTGTAATTGTGTACAGTCACCTCTCCAAACCTGCGCCTGCTAGTGTTATTTTTTCATCCATATGTTATGGTTGTAATTGGCCTACTCAGTAGTGAAAATTACAGACTTAAAATACTCAAAAAAGTATACTCTATATATGTAAATAATATAAGTAACATATTATAATGTAACTGTATAACACTGTAATGACAGTGAAATCTTCAGCTACATATACTGTGTAAAGATTTTAATACATATGTGAGCACATACTAACATATATGATCAAAAAATGATTAGAATAACAAATATGAACCAACATATATGATACTGCAAATGTGGTCATTCCTTCATTCCATGTGAAACTGGCCTTACATGGATAACTTTAAAACCTCAGTCTTGTCGCGTGGATGAGGAAGCCTGATGTTTTTCAAAAGGCTTAGGTATGCTTGTCATGTGATTTCAGACATTTGATGATCTGTTGTTGAAAATCTTGCTGACACACTCTTCCTCATGCTTGTTACACACTTTAAAAAGCAGAAAAGCTGCTTGGCAGAAATTGCCTGAAGCTTTTTTGTTCAAGCTCTGTACCCAGCAGAGGAGAATTTGCAATTTGAATTTTGCAGGTGTGCACAGAAAACTTGTGACACATAAACAGTGATTTTAAATGTATCCACATTAGCGTGGACGTGGCCTTTGACACCTTTAAATAGGATGACGCTTAATTGGCACCACAAACACATTTGCAGCAAAAAAGGAGAAACATTACAGTCGTATGCTGTTGATTTCACTGTAGCTGTTTTGTATCTCTGTATAGGTGAGTACTCCATTAACGCTGTCTCTAGCCGTTATAATGGAGCCAGTGAAGGCTTTTGGCAGGCCCATTACAGCACCAGTCTCCCCCACTCCACACCCACCCACCCAAATATCTCTTCTCATTACCTGATCGACCTGTTAGCATTCGTTACCAAAAGCTGTAGCCGCTCCCCGCAGAGTACTTCAGATAGATTTCCCATTTTAGATCAGAGCAAAGTGGAGTCAGCTTCGATTGGAGCCGACATCGGAGGAGTTCTTCAGGGCAAACCAGCTGTGACTGGGCTGATGTGTAGCTGTCACTGTGTCGTGACATGATATAATATGAAATGATATTGAACAACGCCGGTTTGGCACTAAATTGTTAGCAGGGCTTCAGGTCTGACAGCAGCCAGTTTATGGCTTTAATCCCAAGGTCCTTTAAACCTTGTTTGACATAAATTGAGTTTGGCTTCTTGACGGGGGAAAAAAGAGCAATGACAGAGAAAACACTTTCCGTTCTTCTGTCTTGTTTGGTTCAAATGGAAAGTTTTTCTCTCTGTGAAGTTTCATTTACTCCTGAGTCACAGTAAATGTAGATGTTAATGTCAAAGTAGTGCAGTGGTGTATTCACTATCATTGCTATCTGCAAAACCCAGGACATGCAATTTTGACAATTTTTACACCATATAAGTCAGCTATTCTGAACCACTGGGCTGTGGCCTACTGTCTACACCCCTTTTCCATACACATATGCTGGCTTGGCTCAACTCAGTTTGACTTGGTCCCTCAGCTGGATTTGCATCTCCATTATGACGGGGTACCCACTTGAAGGTGTGTCTTTAACTGACACCAGTTTGTCTTGAGTCAAGCAGCTGCAAAAGACCAAATAAATACTAAATTCTCCCCTGTTATTTTGTTATTAGCTTTTACCAGGAAACAGAAAAATCAGGCCATGTCAGCAATTAGTTAATACGACTCCTACACACCTGAAAGCGAACATGAAATAGTATAATAACACCGATAACTGAAGTACAAACAGTGACACAGGAGAGAAACTAAACATCAAACCACAGAGATTCAGTTAAAAGCTACAAAAGCACTGAGAGCTGAACACACAGACATGACTTTGTCTCTGCTTTCTTGCACACGTGGATTAAGTATCACAGCACTTGTTTGAAGGGGGGAAGAGAGGTTGACTGGCTGTGGTCATAATGAGACATCACAGCAACACTTGCATGTTTTGGCCCCACTCTCGAGAAGGTCCATCTCAGGCGTAACTCGGCAGAGCTGGGCACGACAAAAATGGTAATGGAAATTCAGCAATGGAAAAGCCCCAGAGGCAGTGGTCCTGCCAAATGGTTAGATTAAAATGAAAAATAAAAAATGCAATTTACAAAGCTAGTTAATAATTCACATAAATTAATGGATCTGGTTTTTTTTTTATGTTTTATGTTATGTTTTTGTTGGGAAGATGGTCCTTGGAAATGTTTTAACATTCAGAAGCAACCACAAGAAACTTTCATTTTGTTGATTTTGGCAGTGCCTGTGGACAAAAGTGATATAACCACCCCCACCTGATGTAAAGCACTTGAGTCAGCTGGCCTGTGCATTTGTTTTGGTAAGTAAATGGAAGCAGCATGCAACTTTTTTGTAATACACTTCTTTTTTCAAATACAGCTGTCTGCAGGGTGCATAGCGACAAGGTAATATATCTATTTGTGGCTTTGCATGATTAATAACTCATGTGATGATGGTAAAACACAGTAAACATACGTAAGATAAAGTTATCAACATTCCTGTTATGTCTTCATAATAACAGACCAACAGCTAGATATAGCTCAATAGCAAGGCCAACATAAAATGCTGTGTTATAAACCAGTTGCTATGCTGCTGTCTGGCAAGTGATGAAGAAATGTCCGCTGCTGTAACACCAGACTACAGGGCAGCTTCTTGCCTTAGGCTGTGAGGCTGCTCAATTCATCCTCCAACAGCACTCCAACAGTTTTGTTCTTATGACTTATCATTGCATTAGATTCAGCTAGATGTCTACACCAACAAAAATGCAATATGCAAGCAATGATACCATAGCGATTACCTATTAATGGGTAATGAAAACGTGCCAAACGTGCTACACATACTGGTAAGGTAAGGTCTGGTTCCCCACGGTGGTCAAACCTCTCAACTTTTTGCAGCACAAACTACCCTTGATTGCCTGGTGCGTATTTGTCATCATGCTCATAATCACAGAAAGCTTTGCAGTGTTTGTTCTGCCCAACAAATGCAGCTCACGTTAACTGCATTAAAGTAGTGTTATAATGTATAATGTATAGTATATACATGTATATATAATAATAATAATAATAATAATAATACTATATGTATATGTATATGAACAAAACAACAAAGCCATCACATGAATTTATAACTGATGTAAAAAAAAAAAACATACTACATATCAGGATCAGTTCTGAATTCTTTCAAATCTTGTGATTTTCTTCATCTGTTGAATGATGGACCAGGATTGACTCATGTTTTCGCTCGTGGTCTGTTGCTGTCCCATTTAGCTTGTCTGTTCTATGGTCAGTTCTGTTCTTTTTCTCTTTGCTGATCCTGTTTCAATGCCAACTATAACCTCGAAATATAATGTACCAAAAAAAAAAAAAAACTCTAAATAAAAATCTACTCCTGCTTCTTTTTAACTGGCTACGTAATTTTTTTGTCTGACTGAATGGCAGGCATCAAGCTATTTAGAAATAGACAGTCTTCCCACTTATGGTCTGATACTGCGTATGTAGGTCATTATAAGGCATCAATATAAATTCAAGGCTATTTCATAACCAGTTAGAAAGTGCATGGGATAGCTTAGTCTCAAAAGGTTGTGAACCCCTGATGAGTTACACTCAACTGACGCCGTCTCTCAGATCACATACCTACAGTATATCCACATTCTGCATCATCCAGACCTTGAATTACAATACTGAAGCTAAACAGCTTTAGACGGTCATCTCATCTCATTGTTAGGACGTTGACATCAGCTAGTGATCTGTGATAAATCTGCTATGTAAAGCTCAATGAAAACCCCGAACACAGGTCTGAGGGACCCGTTACCATGACTAATGCCCCGACTGACAGCGAAAGATAAGACTCATCCTTCACCTCAGCCAAGCCCATTTCTCAGCAATAATGTTCATAATGGAGTGCTCCGGTGTCGTTATTGTGTGAATAATTTAAATGGTGATTTAGGTTATTGGGCACTGAGGTCACAGCCACAACACCTACCTAGCTAGATCCAGATGAGATACAGCATTACTGCGTGTTGAAACAGACTTTTTTTTTTTATGCAGAAGCAAAATGGCTGGAGATGACCGAGAAGCAATGATTTGGTGTGTTGCTTAATTAGATGTTCCGGCGACATCTGTTTTTAAGGGGAAACTGCAACTCTGGCACATTAATTCACTTTGTAATGAATGACTGAATGTCAATGCAGGCCGTGAAATCACCAAGAGGGAAGTATGTGTGTCTGTGTGTGTGCATCACAGTGATGCTTTTCCATCTGTTTGGCAAAAACATTCCCCCTCTAACACTGGCACCATCGCTGCGCAGTAGCCAGAACGAGGAGGGATTCAAGATGGCCTAATGCTGATTGGAATGCCTTTTGAATGGGAAAAATGAAACAAAGATGGAGTGGACATTATGCCGCTGAATCTTAGTTAAGGACGCTTCACAAGTGTGTGACAGTGTCATTAATCTCATGAAATTACAGACAGAGAAACCAATACAACAGAATCAGAGGCTGCAAACGGAAAATGTACATAGAAAGAGATACTTTTTTCTGTACTGAAATCATCTGAAAATGTACACAAAACAAAGCTCATGCTGCCAACATATACATTATATGAATGGAAACATATTACAATAAAAAATTTGATTGCAGTTTATTTCACGGTACACAACTAAGAATATAACATGCCTGAGATAAATAATATGTTCTTTATTTGACAGCATTAGACCCTTTATTAGAGTCTTATTAGACTTTCTAAGAGAGTAATTGGGCACGGATTACAACAGAACTGTACTGTAAACTGTTTCCCACTGTCACCCATGGACAAAATATTCCTCTACCTCTATAAGTCTGTCCTTTATTTGGCAGATCTTCTTCACATTTTGTTTTTAAATCGGAAAGAAGCAGATATTTTTCACTTTAGTTTAAAGTTCAGTTCTGCCAAAATGTGTCCTTAATTACTTTCTAATGAAGTCTGATAAGGGTCTAATTAAAGGTCTAATAATGTCTAATAAAGAACATATTATTTCTATTTTTTGTCATATTAAGTATGGCTTGTTACACCTTACTACTGTGCTGTAAAATAAAGTGAGACCAAACATTTGTATTTCAAAGCAGAAAAGTTTTTTTCCTCCAATGCTAAAATCTGGTAAAACTCAACTAAATATTATTTCCTGTGCTCCAGATGGAACCAGTGGAACTAACCATGTTTTTCTCTCCAGCAGGATAAAAATGGGAGCTGCTTCCTCCCTGTGAGTGACTGACTGCAGTCCAAGGAGACCACTTGGCACCTGGAGTGACAGGCTGCCATCAGCGTGTAAAGATGCTAATATGAATTCTGATCACTCACTCATATAGGCAAGGGAATTACTGCCCATCACCAGCGTCTAGTGATTCTCCACACATGGCAAAGTCAAGGGGCACGCTGTACAAGCCAGGTAAATGGAGTTGGCACGACAGTCAAAGCCAGATTCTGCTTGACACTTCCTTCCTAAGTGATATTGCTACAAGATGTGTTCTATAATGTAATAAATTGGGAGCTCTGCCCTCAAGATTTCAGACTGATGAGAAATTCTATGACAAATCCATCGCTTAAACTATCTCTGTCCTTCAATCTTCATGCCTGCGTGAGCCCAGGGGGGGTCAAAGGCTAATTACCAAACAGGATAAGAGGCAGAAGAGGAGGAAGACAGGACATTCACATTTTTAAAAGGTGTAAATTTATGCAGATTATTTCTAAGACTAGAATGTCTTTCTGTCGTAATTGAAGAGGAAGAGGCACCTCACAAAATGCGTCCATAGACATGACATTATGAAAGTTGTAATATGTTTTGAAGCGTACCTTTGGTTTATCTCAGTTAAGGGATGAATAAATCTAAGATTCATATCCAGAGTCATACAGTATCATACCACCTCAACTGTTTTTATAATATTGGCCTACTCTTAAAGGTGCAGTAAGTCATTCTGAAGAAAGATTCATTCCCAGGTCATCAAATACAGGCCTTTTGGTAATAATCAACTTTCTTACCAACCTGTGATTGGCCAAAGTCTCCTGATAATGGGCTAGATTTTCTTTTGCCTTATGAAGCCAAAAATAAAATGTCTACCCCAGCTTTAGAGCAATAAATAAAAAGTTTGCAAAATATGCTCATTCACTCTCTTGGCAAGAGTTAGATGAGAAGATGCTATTATAATGTTCGTACAGTAAATAGGCCTATAAGGCTACAGCTTGCAGTTACCTTACTTTAGCATAAAGACTGGAATGAGTTATGTGTCGGGACTATTTCTTGGCCAGGACGTCTTGTCTATGCTGGTTGCCTTACAATCTCACAGTAATGACAAGGCTTCAGGAAGTCACTGCACCCTGCCAAGAAAAAGTCCAGCACATAACCCATAAACACAAACCATACCTTGTTGTTCTATAGTTTGTTTTTTCTATAAATTTAAACTAATGAGACATAACAAGTTCATGAGCTTTGGCGGTGCTAGTAATGTGAGGATTTTGTTACCTTTAGACAGATCCAGACTACTTCATATTTAGTGTAAAGACACAATAATGGCATCAATCCTCTCATCTAATTCTAAGAAAGCAAGGGACAGTTCACCTCTAAATCAAAAATAAATATTATGGAAATAGATGGCACTCGGTCTGTGGTGCTCAAAATGCCAAAAAAAAAGAAAAAAAGAAAAAAGAAAAGAAAAGAAAAATTGAAAAACTCAAAAGCAATCTGTCTTTCTAGAAATCATGACCCATTTACTCAAGATAATCCATAGACTTCAGGATGAGTTTTATGAGGGGCTTCTTTCCTTAGGAAGGTAAGTTCCTACATGAAACTGCTCACAACAAGATGGATTATCTTGAGTAACCGGGTCATGATTTCTGGAAGAGACACTACTGTTGAGTTTTTCAAATATGTTTTTTGGTGCTTTGTGCACCACTAGCTGAGCGCCATCAGGTTTCATTATGTTCAACAGAAGCCAGACATGTCTACAGCTACCAGATATCACCAAATCTCCACAACTCACACCAAATAATCTAGATGGATAAAAAGCACTGCAGGCCAGAGGAAAAATGTGTGTTTTTGACTTTGGGGTGAACTGCCCCCTATTATAGTACTTAATGCATATTCATCAGTGTCTATCTCTATAAAAAAGTTTGTTATTGTAGCAAACAAATGGTAAGATTACATGAGGAACTGCCCTTACATACGAATGCTAATATTTACATGCAAGCTCACATATTTCTCAACTATAAACTATAAATACATATAAGCAATAAGCAAGGTAATGAAGAATAAGTAAAAGTGCAAGATAACAAAGAAAACAGCCCAACCTGACACAAAAGTCAGGCCCACATGGCAGAGACGACGCCCGCTCTGCACCAATGTCCCTCCACTTCTCTCCTCCCCTGCGAATTCTTGCCTCACTCGGGAGAGTGATGATACTGTCTACTCTGCTAAGACTCCCTCTGCTTGACATCTCGACACGAGGAGAAGGATGTTCCTGTCTGTCTCGTCACATCACAGCCGTCCTGATTCGGATCCCTCCCATCCAACACCCTGTGATGCTTCTCTTTAAAAAGCTGCCCGTCCATCATAAACATCCTCCCTTTTATGTTCCCCGCCTGAGAAGGAAGGGGAAAGAGAGGAATCAGCCCTCTCTCAAACACAAGCTGACAGCACTAAGCAGACTGACGTGACATCAGAGGCACGATGTGCCAGACGTAGCTTTGAATTTCCATAACAAGGTAACGCCACAATTATTAGTCACTCAGTGAGACCATAGCTCCTAAAACTTATTGAAATATTTCTGCGTTTGCTCAGAATACCAGCAAAACCCTGCAAATCCATAATAGAGTTACAACCAATCCTGCGTTAAACTTTTTTCTCTGAGAAGTGTTAATCGTATAAATCATTGTTCCTTCATCAGTCTTTTTCTAAATATTCTGAGCCGTTCTGCAAGAGTCTTAAATTAAATCCCTCACCTTGACTCCATATAAATGTAATACTGTCAATAAAGGAGATATAAATAGATAGGGGTGTAACCATTCATAATCTACCTGAATATTTTAAAAGGGTCTTTTGGGCAATGAGGCAGGGAAAGAGAAGAAGAAGAGGGAGAGACTTGATCAATCGTCTGAGTTCTGCCTCTACAATCAGAAGTGTGCTAATTGAAACGGTGAGGAGTCATCTACCACCCCCCTAAAGGATGAACCATATCAAATTTTTCATAATAATTTACCGCAAAATTATAAAGTCCTCTTTTGTCTCACACACATGCCTCTCCTTCCCTCTCCTCTCCTCTGCTGTCTGGACAATGATTGAGAAAGATTTGCTTGTTGGCTGTCTGGGGAGAAGCAGTGAGAAATGTTAAGGAGACCTTTTCAATGCCTGACCCATTCAGTTTGTGAATGTTAATGTTTTTAAATGAAGACATGAACTGAAAACTGAACTATACGGCTTGATAACAGAGAGAAAACCAGAGGGGAGTGACAACATAGAAGCTGAAAAGTGATTTTGGTTGCGCTTAATTTTACAATACACTGATAAGATATAACAAGCTGTATTTGTATCAAATTTGATAAAACTGGAAATAATATGTTCTTTATAAGACAGTAGACCACTTATTAGACCCTTATTAGACTTTATTAGAGGGTAATTAGGGACACATTACAATAGAACTGTACTGTAAACTAAAGTGAAATCACATACCTCCTACATGAGACACCGTCTTTGGTTGTTTCCTGTACAACTGGCAGAGTAGAAGACTGATGCCTTCTTCTTTGATCAAATCACATCATCTGCCTACAGTATTACAATAAGTCAACAAAATATTTGTATGGGACCAGCCAAAGATGGTGATTTCACTTTAGTTTATAGTACAGTTCTGTTGTGATGTGTCCCTAATTACCCTCTAATGAAGTCTAATAAGGGTCCAATACCGTAAAACAGAGAGCAAATTATTTCTAGTTTTTGTCTAATTTGACACAAACTACAGCTTGCTCCGTCTTGTTAGTGTACTGTAAAATAAAGAGCAACCTTAATCTTTTATAGTGAGTAGTTCACGCTTAAGGGCACAAATGGCCCCCAAAGAGAGATATGTATCATGTCAAAGGCTTAAAGAAAGATCATGAGTGTTTAAGGTGGACATATTTTTAAGGTGCTTACTCTGAGCCTTCATCACATGTCCACCTTTCTCCCTGAGCTTTTCTATTTTCAGTGTGAAGCTAATGAATTGGGATCTGGAAAAGGTTTCTCTCCAGGCTTACAATGAGAAATGATAAGAGATTATTTTAGAATGAAGATCAATGACAAAGTCCAAACGGTATGAGGAGGAGCAGCAGGAGGAGGAGGAGGAGGAGGAACAGGAGAAGCATGTGCCCTAATGTAAGATGAGTGTAATGTGCAACCCAAGGCCAAAGGCAAGAGCTTCATCTCACCAATTCTCTTTACAGGAGTGGAAATTACTCGGTGCCATACATAGCTGATTTATACAAATTAATGACCTGGGTTATTAATAGGCAGAGATGCATATATTAAACACTATGAGTAAAGGTAGCTTTAATTATGCATCCTTTGTAAAACCTGTTTGACTTCAGCGCCTGGCGTGTAGGTGCATTTTCAAAATTAATCAGATTCTTGAAAAATGAGAGTTAATATAGCAATTGTGCCTCCTCCTTTTGAATCGTTGCTCCTAATATATCTATTCCATATAAGCTGTGACAATAAATTATGAAAATGTGTATTCAAACAGATAAGAGAAAAAGACTTAGACGGTTACTTATTTTTATGGGTTGATTTAGCTACATTGTCAGCCAAAGTACTTGTAATAGTCTTTTCTTCGTATTATTTATAGTGCAGATATAAATTGAGCTCTACAGCATATTTACATGAATGCTCTTCGCATTTCACCGGACACTTCGGAGCCGCTGTATGAGCGAGGGTTCCTGCCCTGCCCCTTCTGTTGTCCGAGGGGACGGTCGCACTGACAATGGTGTCACCTCTCCCCCGGGGGGGACACCTCCGAGTGATTTGTGGTCGTGGAAGACTGATGAACTGCTATTGCCACCCTGTTTCTTTGCAAGATCAATTCTACATGTAGGAGTGTGCTTTATGAATGATGGAGACCTCCTCAAGCCATCCATACAGCTGCCCAAAGACACGGCTCGGGCCCCCATAGCACCTACAAGGCAGGAATAAAGCAATCACTCTTCTCAACAGGGCTATGCATTACGCACCCACACCCACACATGAACATACCCACATGAATACACAGATAAACCAACAAAGCAGGCAAACAGACAAACACTTGTATCTGTTTGAAGGAAATGAGTGGAAACCCTATTCAGACTCATTTTGCGGCCTTTTAAAAGGACAGGTCACCCTCAATACATATTTTTTCTCTTTCCTATAGTGCTATTTATCTATCTAGACTGCTGAGAGTTGCTGAATTTTGCAGATATTGGCCATAGACATGTCTGTCTGCTCTCAAATAGCGATTAGGGACTAAATGGTGCTTAAAGCGCCAAAGAAAAAAAAAAAAAAAAACATACTCAAACAAACTCAACTGCAACGTCTCTTTCCAGAAATCATTACTCGGTTACTCAGGATAATCCACAGATCCTCCATGCTGTGAGCAGTTTCATGTTTTCTGCAGGAGAATCTATTGCAACTACTTTCTTTCTACTAGAAGGAAGTAGTTCCTACATGAACCTGCTCAAAACAATGTCTGGATCATCTTGAGTAACCAAATCATCATTGCTGAAAGGAGACTTTGCTTTTGAGTTTTTCAAATGCGCCACAATTTGAGTGCCATTTAGTCCCATTATATTCAAGAGAAGGCAGACATCTCTACTGCCCATGTCTTCAAAACTCAGCAACTCACACCAGAACTACCCACGATGATAAATTTTGCTACAAACAAGAGGGAGGAAAAGTGAAAAATGCAGCACAATGACACAGAGTTGGGTTTCCAGATAAAAGTGTTATCTGTGTGCCTGCTTTGTTGGTTTATCTTTGTATCTATGTGGGTATCTTCATATGTGGGTGTGGGTAGAAAATGTATCTTTGATTTTGGGGTGAACTGTCCCTTTAAGTTTAATTCAGAAGCATTTTCAAGAAAAGTAGCACAACTTTGCCACATTGTAGAAGATTGGTCCTTGGTGTGGACAAAGCGGCGCTGAATAGATCTCCTCCTGAGAGCAAAACTGTCAGTTTGCACTCTGACACCGCACTGCACTGCCTTTCTGGACAGGCCCATAAACTGGGTGCATGCCAGTAAGAGCGATCTAATGGTATTGAGGGATCGCTTGCAGCACACATCTGAAGGCTGAATAGCATTGTGAATAAGAGCAGCATACATAGATGTCATGAGTCCTGCCTCCTGCAGAGAGGTTGAAAGCGAAAAGTAGAGCGCAATGAATACTTGAGTGTTCTGGAGGCTATGAAATTGAAAGGCCTCTCCCTTTTTTTGCCAAAAGATTTCAATAGAAAATAGAAGCAGCTCGTGCTTTTTAATCGCAACTTTGAGATTGATTGGGCGAACTTGTGTGCAAATCAATGCAGGCTTGACAGACGTTCCTCTTTTATGATAATCCTGGTGTCAAGAGCAAGAAGAGGGGAATAATGCAGCAGGGCTACCTGACATAACAGAGAATCACACATAGTCCTGAAAAAAAAAAAAAGGAATCAGAATATTTTTAAAAAAATATGCACACTTCATGTATCAAATTGCATTTTTAAGGAAGGGATCAAGGTCATTTATGATAATTGAACAAGTTAGAATATATAAAATAATATATATATATAAGAATATGGAAAATTCTTCAATTCGGATTGGAATAGGATTAAGTAAAAAGAACAATTTATACAGTAATTTAAATATATATTTACATATGCATATGTATGCTGTGTCCAAAATCTCTTATATTTATCTTAAACTCTGCTCAGTGCATGTGATGTTATTTCCAGAAAGCCCTCTCACTGGTTGCAGATCCATAACCATGGTAACCAGTGTGAACGATGAAGTAAAAACATACTAAAAAAAACAGCCATCAGTAAATACACACACATATATATGTATATGTTACAGTTAAGCGAAACCTTATTTAAAATTGAAGTGACGCTGATGTTGTGCCAGAGCTGTCTTGACTTCCTCTCTTCCTGGGGTGGTCTGTGGTGGTGTGTCCAGCTGATGTGATTGCATTTTCCAAAGACGCAGACTGCGTTGTTGATTGTCTCAGGGTCTGCTGCTGTTTAATCTTTAAACTCCACCTTTCATTTTTCAAACCCCTCAACTATATAATGTCATAGGTGATACGTGATTTAGTAAAAAAGCTGATAATAAATAACATTTTAATAGAGAAAAGTTTGAAGGAGCTACCAGCTGCAGCATCTAAATGCTAAATGGAATAATCCACTTTGCGAAAACAGTATGCTCAACATTTTAACTTAAATTAAAATACACTTTAATTAGAAAAATAGCATTAAAACACTAAAAGCATCCAAGATACAATTTGCATTTCACTAATTATACACAGTAATTATACACAATGTCCTCTTTTTCACAATGTTCCAAACACCCAACCAGGTTGCAGTCTGTGGAGATCCGTATTTTAACGCGCCAAGCAAAGCAAGACAAATGCACAGCTGAGATAACTTCCATTTACAGTGTAAGCCTGGGAGAGCCACAGTGTAGAGGCCATATACTATTTATGGGTTAATCGATACAGTAGCTGGATGACACCATGTCCCCGCTACTTTCTGTCATGATGATGGCTCACTAATTTTGGAACGGCTGCTTTCTCCTCCTGCCTTCAGCGGCCTGCAAGACGGTTTAATTTGGCTGTAAAAACGCCAATCACTGGGTTACTTCTTGTTCCTGGGGGAGGTCATGATGGGGGCAAGTCCATAGGAGGAAATATATTCGCATAGTTCTCTTAGAGACACTGCTAACCCCTGACATCCCATTTGGGTTGTAATTTCATGTTGTTAAAGTGACAGGGACCCAGCCTCTGTGAGCCTCTTAGAGACGAGGAGGCAGGGCCGAGTGCTGATCACAGAGGCCTTTAATTCTTCTTCTCTGAGTGAGGATGCTTATGTGTGTGTGTGTGAGAGAGAGAGACAGAAAAAGAAAGACTGTGTGTGTATGGTTGCCATTTGTGTGAGCCTCAGATTTGCATCTGAGAGAATGAGCAGATCCTCGACTCTGAGCACTCTCTACTGCTTATGTGTAATATGTGTGCAGCATTGAACCCCACACGCAGCATGTTGTGCTGTTTGTCTGTGTCTTTTTGCTGGCAGGGGTCAGCACACATCACAGGCACAGAGGGGGAGACCCGGGACCATCCCACTCTGCAGAGATACTGCTGGCTCGAGAAAAAAGCCAGACAAGTGGTGAAGAAAAAAAAAAAACTCATTACCTTGGCGCTAAGACTTAACGCTCTTTCCTTGAACTGGCTTTGATCTCTACCTAATGTGGATATATGGAAGAAGTGATGCTTTTACTGTGATGAAAGCTAACATTTAACTGCTCGTGTTAAATTAGCAAGGAAGAGGCCTCAGGCATGTTTGCATTTTGGGGCAGCGGTGAGGGAGTTGCTGAACAAATTTTTTACACCCATTATAAGCTGTATACTACATTAAGAGAGCATGTTTCTTTTTCCGATAAACAAATTACAAAAATGACATAAGCAGCGTGTATATAGATCTGTCCATGAGAGCTCATTGCCTTTTGTTTTTGCTCTTCATGTCAGCTACAGTATATCTGACTGATTAGATTTAACTCTGATCATTTTCAACTGTACATTTAGTTTTTATACTTATTCATATCTTATTTATAAAGTATATAATATAACCAGACTCACTCTTCTGTATATACTCTTTATAGGTTCCTGTCTATTCAATAATACAACATTAATCACAAAGCCTGTGCGCATTTTGTATAGTTTTATTTATTTTGTATATATCAAAATACATCCCTTTCCACCTATACTATTTCTCCAGTTTATTCTTTATTCTCTACATTTGCTCAGTGATAGAAGAAATTTGCAGATCTTTTTCTTGAGTAGCAGTGCAAAAATATATATATTTTTTTCTTACTTAAGTAAAAGTACAGAAGTATTAGAAATAAAAGAAATTTAAATGAACATAAGTCAGAAGAACAGGCAGAATGGCCCATTTCAGAATCATATGTGGGTCTGTCATATAACTGGATTATAGTTAGTGATGCATTAATCTGTTAATCTTGTTCATGTTGCAGCTGGTAAAGATGGAGCTAATTTCAGCTACTTCATATATTACTCGGTAGATTAATCTATAAAAATACATCATGTTTTAACAGTTGAGATTTATTTTCTATTAATAATCCAAATTTGCAGAGTAACTAGTAACTGAATATACCAAATAAATATAGTGAAGTAAAAGGTACAATATTGGCTTCTAAAACATAGTGAATCAGAAGTAGCATAAAATGGAAAAACTCATGTAAAGTACAAGTATCTCAAAATTACAGTACAGTACTTGTGTGAATATGCCCTGTGCCTTTCCACCATCACATATGCTATTTGTAAATATATTTATTTGCACATTTAATAGTTTGCACCTGTTCTGTTTAGATGCTAAACTGCAGATACTGTGTACAATGACGATGAAGCTGTAATTTCATTTAATGAAAATGATCAAGTACTGTTGGTCATCGGAAACACTGTACTATTGTAACATCATACTATACAAATATATGTAATAAATAGTGTCCAATATTGCTAAGTCAAATCTAATTATTACCACGGACATGAACAACAGCTTTGAAAATCTGTAAAATCTTATTAGTGGCTGTTTTGCATATTAAGACAAAGCTTGTAACAAATGTGTGTTGTCACTAGAATGACAATTATAATCACTTAGAACAGCTTTAAGAGGCCAATAGAAATTAGAAATAAACGCAGCATCAATCAGTCACACAATACATACTATATTACTATGGCAGATTAAAACTAGTTCACAAAACAAGTACAATCATAAAACATACTGAAGACATGTGAACAGCAACAGCCTGATAAACCATCAGCACCTTGAAAAATAGACACTGAGCAAATAGTATTATAAATAATAATGAATATAGACATAGTAACATGTTGTCTTGATTTCTGTGTGTATCAAAATGGAACATTTACAACCTACAAATTAGGGCCAGATACCAATATAAGGAAGTAAAGAAAATCACAAATTTTTGCAGTGATAATAGAGCCCAACATATCTGGTGACATTATTAAAGTGTAATCCGGGTTGTTTGTGGGTTTTGTGGCTGGTAAAGTTATCAGATAAATGTAGTAGAGTAAAAAATTCAATATTGACTTCCAAAAAGTAGAGGAGTAGAAGTAATGTAACATACAATGGAAATACATCTCATTGGACTTAAGTACAGTACTTGAGTAAATGTAGTTCTTTTCCACCGCTTCATTTGCTGTTTTTAAATATGTATAAAATAAATGCATATTTATACTGTTTGCACACTTTGTCTGTGTAGATGTTAAACTGCGTCGCTATGTGCAATGACAATAAAGTTGTAAATGAAAATAATCAAATATTAACTGCTTTCTCTACATTTGTAATACCATACTATATAGACATCTCTAATGAAAATTGTCCTGTGTTGCTATTTTAGGTTGTTTGCTGGCACAAAATAAAGTCAAATCTAATTATCATGAACATGAAAAACAGTTTTGACAATCTGTAAGATTTAATAAAATCTCATTAGTGGCTGTTTTGAATACTAAGACAAAGCCTGTAGCAAATTTGTTTTGCCACCAGAATTACAATTATAATCACTTAAAACAGCTTTAAGAGGCCAATGATAATAATTAGAAATAAATACAGCATCAATCAGTCAGGCATATGTGTAGCAATATCACTGTGACAGACAGAGCTGGGTCAGATTACTTTGACATGTAATCAATTACAGAATACAATTTATATGACTTTTTTGTAGTTAGTAAAGTAATCCATCAAATTACAAAAAATTTAATCTAATCTGACTACTTTTAGATTACTTTTGTATTACTTCAAGCTCAAACTCTGAAAATATTTCACCTTACACTGAAAAACTTAAAGCAAACACAAAAAATCCAGATTTTTTTCTTCTTTTTTTTATATCATCTCAAAATATTTTCAGTGCAGATAAAATGTATTTTTGCACAGGGTACTTTTATGTGTGGCAATTATCTTAGAACCCCTGTATGTTATGAGTTAACAGATCATGAAAAAAGTTTCATAATTTTAAGATTTCCATATTTTAAAGACATAATCAAAAATGTAATCAAGTAATCATTGACAGTGTAGCTACATTATAATTGCATGTTTTTCAAATGTAATCTGGGATGATTATATTACATTTTTTGTAATCTGGTATGTAATCCCCAGGGTCAAGTAGTAAATGATGACATGTAATTAGGATTATGTAATCAGATTACAAAAATAAGTAACTAACTAGCCAATCTTACATGTGAAAAATGTACCATTAGATTATAGTTACACTGTCAGTGATTACTTGATTACATTTCTGACTATGTCTTTAAAATATGGCAACTTTAAAATGATGAAACTTTTTCTAATGATACGTCTAACCAATGATTAACTCATAACATGGGTTTCTTTAGATAACAGCTCTACAAAACGGAGCCTTGTGCAAAAACGCTTTCTATTTGAGTCAGAAATATTTTTAAAGGTTTTAATAGAAAAAAAGAGAATATTTGTGAGGTGGTTGTGTCCAATTTTTAGTATCCAGTGCAATATTTTCAGTGTTTGATTTTGAAGTAATCCAAAAGTATTCAGATTAAGTTACACTTTTGAAATCCAATAGATGTCAGTAATTGCAAAAAAATAAATAAATTAATTAAAAAAAACGTGTAATTTATTTTCTGTAAATGATTACGTCAAAGTAATGTGATCCAACTCTGGTAATCACAATTACATGTAATCCGTTACTACCCAACCCTAGTGACAGATAGAAGCTAAAATGTGATGAGGGTTCAGTGACGATGATATCTGGTGACATTATTGGGATCTTATTCAGCTTGTTTGTGGTTTTGTGGCTTGTAATTATTATCATCCCTCCGTGCGTGTTGTTGTGCTCAGATAATATCTCCTGAGCTGTGATTCATGAGAACAGCAGAGGTGGGAGGACACTCCTGCGTGGTGTCCGCCCCTCTCTGAGAAGTAAAGAGTTAACGGAGCGGTGGGTTTGCCCATTCTCCTGCTGTGAGTGACGCGATCATCTCTCTTATCCCTCAACTTTGCCTGTTGCCAGACTCGGCAGCCGAGGTGGACGCTGGCTATCACCGCTGACATTCTCAACGCGATCACACCACAAAACATTTCAATCCTCCTCACTCCGGCGTCATTTATTTATTCTTCCGCTGACTTTTCCCGCTGGCTGCTGTGCCGTAACGATGATTTTTAGTTTTCCTTTCCATCGGACTCCCCGATGTTGTGCAGTCTACTACACGAAGGCGTGAATCTCTTTTGAGTAGAGGTGGATCTTCCCGGATACGGCGAGGGGGTACATGAAATAAAACAAGAAGAAGAGTTTCACGGAAATCCTCGCGAATAAAAATGCCACGGAGGAAACAAGAAGCGCCCAAGCGCGCAGCAGGTACGTGTATCCAACTGTAATAATGTGCGTAAAAATGAGATAAAGCTGCGGATGTTACCTTTGTTTTGTAAAGCTCACTTTACAGTCACCGCATTTCCGTTTCCACTTTGTGTTTTTTTTTTTTTCCTCGCTTTGTCACTCTTGGCCAACCTCATAGAAACTGTAACCTTTTCAAAGCAGATGTACAGTTTGTATACAACAATCTGCGGTTTCCTCTCCACGCTGTGCAGCTACTGTAGTCCCGCTGTAAACTTTCGCTTCCTATTGTTCCCACCGTGAATCCCCGATAGTTCACCGATCAGATCAGCCACCTATATCTGATCTGTAAGAGTAAAAAAGGCTGGAAACAAGCAGTGTTTTCTTGCTGGTGAGTGCCCGAGGCGTGCCATAAGGGGGACATAAGGGCTTTGTGCGCATTTGATCCGAGCGCATAACTTCTTTGGAGGGGAAAAAGCCCTACCTCTGAGCTTTTTCTTCTTTTCTTGGGATAAGATAAACAATTTGAGGGCAGACAATGGGGTTTCGTGGGCTGGAAGGAGCCATAATCGACAGTTGCCATGTCTGATTTGACGGTTGATTGATTGGCTGTCATGCGGCTTTGATCTGATCCTTCCCGATTTGCATCAGAAAATCACTTCCCACCATGTGCTGCGGGCCCCTGACGTCACGTTTAAACCACTTTGAAAGGGCCTGTGTACTTTTTACCCTCACTCACACACACACACACACACACACACACACACACACGTACACACACTCCCACTCCCACTCAGGGGCGGATCTAGAGAAAGAAACAGGGTGGCATGAAGACTTTCAGGGGTGGCAATATATGACGATTTCAATGAGAAATCTGTAATAAATCATAAAATAATCATGATATGTCATCAGAGATGAAGAAAACACGCTAAGGTGACATACCCACTTCTGACAACAACACTACAGACAGCGTCTTCTCCATTGAAATTTCTCTTCTGGTCCGTAACTTGTGTTTTTGTTGGCCCATTTCACATTAATTCAAATTCAAATTAATGCCAAATGTTTGCAGAATGACTGAGTGTCTTTTATGAGTTGTAGGAAATCTCAATTAATCTTTTAGAAGGAGTAGATGTTTATAACTGAAATATTGAGCAATACCTTACAGGAGTTTGGCAGGCAGTCACTGAACTCAAACTCCAGTCTGTGCATTTTCAGAGCAGTGAGCTTTTGTTTTCAGGATAACAGGCTGAGCTTTACATTGACAGACAATTGACAGTTATAAATAGCTGGTCAACCTTATCGCTCATTTTTCACTTCTGCAGTGTTTCTGCAGATATTTTAACTCACAAACATTATTGTGGCACACGAGTAAAGCATTGAAATATGTCAACCTTAAGACTATTTTTTTTTCCTTTTTCATTGAACAAAAGCCCATCACTTTAACCTAAAATGTGCAGAACAGATCATTAAATTATATCTTGCTGCTCACTGCAGGGACGGTTAGCGGAGCTTGGTGAAATCAAAACCTGGGAGTAAGGAGAACATCATCTCTTGTATCATCTGCTCTTGTAAATTTCTGACCAGCCACTGCTTTTCATCGGAGCTGCAACAATTAATCAATTATGAATTGATTATTTATCTGTTTGATTTTTTAAATTGAAAATTGATTCCAACTTCTTAAATATGAATGTTTTCTGGTTTCTTTACTCATTCATCTTTGGTTTTTGAGCAAAACAAGACATTTGAAGACGTCATCTTGTGCTTTGAGCATTTTCTGACATTTTATAGACACAAAAACAATTGATCGAGAAAATAATCATAAGATTAATTGACAATGAAAAGACTTGTTCGTTGCAGCCCTGCTTTGTACATAAGTATTTTTTATTTTGATTGTCTAAAACTGAGGTGGCTGTTCCGATGGTCAGGTGTCTTTCAGGGCACCCCATGCCACCCCTCTAGATCCGCCCCTGCTCCCCGTCTCTCCTTCTGTCTCCGATGGTCAACTGACTCACGAAAAAGTGAAAGAAGGGGGGACAAAGTGGTTTCACTGTGAGACATCACACACACACTCACTTCCAGCAGAGAACATCACACTCCCATGCGCACATGCTCACTTGTTCACTTTGAACACACACACACACTCACACACAGTGGGTAGAGGAGGCGGGAGGAGTGGGTTAGAGGTTGTAAAAGGAGCCGTGTGCTATGTAATGGAGGGGAGGAATGGGTTTGCTCTGTCAGACCGGGCCGTCACAACGGCTTTGTTTCATGTTTGATTTAATTGTCTCTCCCCTGACAGGCCCATTCATCAATGGCTTTAATGGTCAATCAGAGACAGGCTGAGTGAGTGCTCCCATTCTGTTTAGCCATAAGCTGGCCTGGGCTTTTATTTCATCAAAATGCCCCAGCCTAATGTACATGCTCACTGGCTCAGAGTGGCCGCGGGGAGCACATAAAGAATGACTGAAAGCTTTCTGATTTCAGATCACTGAGAAGGATGTTTTTTTTTTTTTTCTCATCTCCTCCTCTCCTCCTCTCTGCTCTCTCCTCCCTGCTCCACTGCTGTTTCTCTGTTGACGAAAGTGGAATAAAGGCTGTAATATAGATCGTTTTGTGTTTTTAGAAAACAACTTTTTCTCCCTGAAACCACGCGTCTTTGTTCATTCATTCATCTATTCATTTCTTCATTTTTTCATGCTCCCCTTCCACCCCTGTCAGTCAGCCCGTGCAGCTGCAAGTTATAAAGTTGTCAACTGTTCAGTGGCACACAAAGGGTGATGATGAATTGATTGCAGCACAGAGCATGGTGATAGAGAGAGCAAAGAAAAGGATGACAGATGATGGGCCTTGATTAGGGACTTAGGGGGAGAGTCAGCCCACTGCAACCTTGAGACTTGCATGAAAAATCCCCCCCACCACCCCTCCCTCCCCACCTCCTGCTCCACATACACACACACTCTGACACACACACACACACACACACACACACACACACACACACACACACACACGGCGCTTTGCTCTCTCATTGTCTCTCAGCTTCTCCCTCTCCTTCTTTCCTTCCTCTGTCTGAGAGGGTTTCTCTCTCCACAGTAGAAAACTTGTTTTGCCTGCTTCATTAGCGTTGGTCCAATTAGCCGTGAGGCTGATGGAGTCCTGACAGGCCCTGTGATTGGAGATGACAAGCTCGGGGTGCCCAGCCCAATGAGGTTTGCCACCACTTTGATGTAATCAACTTGATATTACACAGAGCCGCTCGCCTTTGGTTGTGCTGTAACTCAATTTTCCGCTGCAGGTGACAAATGGGCCTGCCTACCTGGGTCAGGTCTGAGTGCTCTTAACAACCGAGGGCAGCTGGCCACGTAAACAGCCGAGCAAACATGAGAAAGAGACTCCCCCAGCTGTGCTGGAAACACAGGCCTCCTTCCTCTGTGGCTGGCCATTAGCTCTGCCGCAAGCCCGTGGCCTGAAGCTGTTGAAATGGCCTCAGAAAGTTGAAATACTCCACTGACTTAGCAGGAAGTCGACATCGGCTTTACAGCGTGTGGGCAACGGAATGGAATGTGGAACCTGTACAGTATGTCTGCAGAGTGGTGTCGGTGTGTTTACAGTATCCACAGAGTTACATGTGTCAGTGCACAGCTCGCTGTCATAACCTGTGCTCTGGTCATGTGTGTATGAGTGTGTATGCATAAGTCCAACACAGAAGGAGAGGGGTGGGTGGTGTGGTTAGTCTGATTTGGACCGGGCTCCACGGCAACAGTCTCTTCTTTCTGCAGGGTCAGGATTACAGCTGCCAGACTGGCAGCCATCACTCATGTCTGTCTGCGAGTGTGTGTGTGTGTGTGTGTGTGCACTCAAATCAGTGAGCAGGCACTTTCTGATTTGTTGGGTTTGAGTGTGTGTGTGTGTGTGTGTGTGTGTGTGTGGTTTGGCTTGAGATAGTGATGAAAGGAATTGTAACTGTAGACCACCTGCTGGGGTCCAGCCATAATTCCCTGAACTGCCTTCAACGTCGCTCAGTTCCTTCCTCTCTTCTCCTTTTCTCTCTTTGCACCAAATGATTCCTGTTTTTATGATAAACCGCTGAGAAATTGACGATGAGCAGTTTTACCATTTCAAATTGTAATCGTCATCAGAACCATGTTTGATTACTGTGGTTTGAAAAATTCACAGGAAATACTGTCCAACATCAACCAAAGTTAGCAAGAGTCTCCCACACGCAAACGCAGCAGCAATGTGGGATTGTTTTGCATCATTAAAAACACTGACATCGCAAAAGAACATGATGCCATTTAGAATCATTGAAAGGTTTTTAAAATATTTGTGTGTCTCAGTACTTTCTGGACATTTTCAGCACATTTTAAGAAAACCACGACAATACTGATAACTGTGATCATTTCAGATCATTGATCAATAATGGATTAATTAATTAATTGTTGCAGCTTTGGTGATAATGTTGGTTAATATAACTGACTTGTCTCTACTCTGCACACCTCTTCAGCATAATCCTTAGAAACACAACACATAGGAAAGAGCTTAACAAGAAGTTGGGTTGGGCTAGTAAATCTATAGTAACCAGGCAAGTGGTAAAAAAAAGAGTGAAACTATTTTGATTAACAATTTATTAATAAAGTCATTTTTCATGCAACAATGGTAGATAATGCTGTTTTAAGTCTCTCAAATATGGAGATCTCTCTGTTAACTTTCATATTAAGCTGAATATCTTGTTAATGGACTGACAAAACTAGACATTTAAAGACTGGGATTGGCATTTTTTTTTACTTTTTTCTGATATTTTATGAGACACTGAAGCCCAAGATTAAACATGACAATTAAATTTCTTCTTTGTTGTTATTTGATAGCTGCAAATAAACAAGTCAGTATGTACAGGGGCAAGTAAAAATTGACTTGAGGCAAGTAGATTTCTGACCCACTTAAAACACATTAACATTGAACCCTGTAGTACACAAACATGCCGCGCTCCTTCTTGTAAAGATATGAGCACACATTGCAGACACATGCGCACATGTTGTGTGACTGGGTTGTAAACACAGCAAGTGAAATGAAGTAAGCTGTTTTTATATCTGTCTGCCTTCCTGTTGTTTATGTGTGAAAAGCATGCCCTTACGGAAGCAGCGGGGGAGCGCGAGTCGGGACTTAATTGTTCGACCGACATACGGACTGACAGTGTTTTGCGAGCTTTAACAACAACACGCCTCCGCCGGCGTTGTTTGCAGGTGTGAGCGCGCGGCAAATGTTTTGGCCTTGCAGGGCCCGTTGCTAATGAAAGTCCTGTGGCTGGATTCCGGTGAGGGTTGAGTCACGTCTGTGATCTATGCGTCTGATAAGTGCATACCTAATGAGGCTGTGAGCACCGGTGGAAGGCTGACAGACAGAGTGTTTCCCACAGGTATTGACAGATGCCTTTTTGTTTTTGCCATAGGCCCTGACTCCATAAATCCTGCCTGTGTAATGATAACAGTGCCACCCTGCCAGCGAGTGAGTGAGAGTGTAAGAGAAGAGAGAGAAAGAGGGCAGAGGGGGAGGAAGAGGAGGAGGAGGAGGGGACGATGAGGAGAAGAAGAGTGGGGGCGGTGAAATGGGCCTTCTCTCCTTTTTAACACACACTTGGCAGATGTCAAGCCATAGGGCTGGGCTCCGGGAGAGAAAGAGGAGTGTAAGTGCTGTAGTAGTGTCACAAATAGAAAAGCGTTTCCCTTTCAGCTTTCAGTGCGCTTTCAGCCGAGGTTTTCAGCCGGGACTGCTGTCTGGGCACTGAGTCGGAGGCTTTGTAAAAATAGTCCCACCGCTGTTGTGATAGATGCAGCTGCACTGTGGCGACAATTGGGACAGGCTGGATCCCACCAACCCCACCTCCCACCCACCCACCCTCTCTCTAACTCACTGTCTCCCACCCCTCCCAGAGGTAGCGAGAGCGTCAGAGCCTGGTGGTTGGATGTGTTCTCTTTTCGGGGAAACTGAGCTGCTCCGGTCTTCAGGGGTCCTGAAACCCAATCCAGGAGGAGAATAGCCCGGCCATGCCAGAGAGCCGATTTCCTTTTCAGCAGAGTCATTTATCACTGACCCACCCTTCGCTTCTGACACGGTGACGTGTGTCATTTATCAAACAGGCTTTACCAGACACACAGAGAGGAGGGAGGTGGATAGGGGGCAGAGAGGAAGAGAAAGAGAGAGTGAAACAGGGGAAAACAAGACGGAGAGCAGGACTGAGAGAAACAAAGAGAAGGAGAGGAATGGAGAATGAGGTGCAGAGTCAGAGGAATGGAGACACCGTCGTTTGTGTGTCAGAGTTTTTCCAGGGAAGAGTGAGTTTTCCTGAAACCCTTGAGGAGAAGCATTTGGGAGGGCAGATTTTTTCGACATGACAGGGAGGATTGAGTTACACTGAGTTGTGTTTTGATGAGTGACAGTATGTTCTTCCATGACACGTCTCTAGATGTCTGAATGAAGGGGAGGAAAATATACAATGTGAGCATACAAGTCTGACAAGTACTGGTGTTATGTACTCACAATATATGTCAGGGATGTGTGCAAGTAGTCGATTAAATGTTGTAACCCCCACTAGACAGCATTAGAAAAAATATTTTATTAATGTGCAATGCCAGTTTACTTTTTCCCTCATGTTACGCAGCTACTCGCCACTAGATTGCCACCTGACAGAGCTGTATCTCAGGCTGGTATTAAACTTCAATACTTTTAGTGCACAGGTCGAGTTGCTTCAGTACTATCGAGTATCGAAAAATGCCTTGTCATTCCGTAGCAAATTTTGATACCTAAGGAGTTTTTAAAGTTTTTTTTATAGTCCAGTACTGTACAGATATTCCATCAGCGTCTTCCTTTTTAGTCCAGTTATCCAGGTTGAGTTAAGCACTCGGAGTAAAAACAGTTTCTCCAAGTGCTCACAGGCCTTTGAACAGCTTCTTGCTTTAAAGTGAGTAATTGTACCATGGTGTTTAATGTGATTTTCTTTTGTTGAAATTGATTTTAGAAAATTGGTATTAACCTGCGAGGAGAGCTGCTGCTGGCACTGCTACCATTAGCCACACTCTGTGGCAGCTAATGTTAGCTGCGGTTATACGATGTGTGCCAAGTGCCACACATTTTAACATTTATAATACAATTTGGTGATTGAAGAATGTTATTAACCTCTTCAAATGGCTCTCAATACATGCAATATAATATTTCAGACAATATTTAACATTAGCAATTCATAAATTTTGCTATATTTCTGTATTTTCTTACTTTTAGACTAGTCGACTAGTTTAAATTAAAATTTCTATTCGGTTGACAGGGAAATTAGTCACCGGGAACATCCGTAAGATATGCATGACAAACACGAGAAGGAGCACTGTAGAGGTGTGTGTGTGTGCACACGTGCGGCCATATGGCGTCAATGTTTAATGCCTTATGAGTCTGTGTGTGTGTGCTGCTCCCTGATGAGCAGGGCTGACAGGTATCACTCATGCAGCAGCCTGGCCTTTAAATGAACCCGAGTTGCTCTGCTCTCCCGTGGCCCTAACAGGCTCTCTCCAAGATGGATGCTTCTTTAAAAATCAGATTAATGATGGATACCAGGCTTATAGTGCCATTTATCATGAAGAATATTATTTAGGCCGGCCGTGTATGGCTGTAACTGGAGAGCCAGGACGAGAAGAAGCAGGGTGGAAAGCCTTAGACAGACACTCACTGTGTGATGGATGGCTGAGCGCTCTCTCTGAGTGTTACTAGACACCAGCGCCGCAGCAGTAGGCCATAATCAGATAGCCCAGGGATGTTTATCCCGCAACTACACTACCCAGATTGCCTTGCCTGGAGGGTTGCTTTATGAAAGGTATAGTCTATCATTATTATCATCTTTAAAAAGTTAGTGGAGAAGTGAAAAAACTCTAGACACTGAAGGGCACGTAGACGCCTCAATGGACTTTATTGCAATTATACATTATAAAATGATCCATTGGATCCAATCTAACTGACTGTAATGATTACCTACAAGTTTCCATTCGGCTTTGCCCAGAAGAGTCCCCAGCCCAGCATCGTTCGGTAACAATCATGAATAAAAGAGTACAGTGAGAGGTCAAGGCAAGGCCAGCTCTGCTGCGGCTGCTACAGAATAGTGAAGGAAAAAAAAAACTGTTGTTTTGTGTTTTGTCCTCTCCTTGTTCCCTCTCTCTGTCTCCTACCTCCTCCTACTCACCACTGTGATTTATGGTGGCCATCCATCTTCAGCCTGCGTCCATCACCTCCTCGTTGCTAGGCGATCATGGCAGCAGCTGTGCGTTGTGAGAGGGGTTTGGTCGTCCTACTCCCAAGCCTCGACTTTATTCCCCCTCACCCCCCCCCCCGCCACCACTACCCAGAGATTTAACTTTAAACACAGTCCCATATTTAGTCCTAGCTACAAGCCACAAACTTAATCCCAGTTTTAAACCTGAACATGTCCATTGTTCTCATCTGTAGCCCCAGTTTGAGCTCCTGATGTCGTGTCAGCACTTTACTTTAGATTCACAGTAGGCCTAAGTTTTAGAGCTGCCCGGATTTGTAGTACTGAGACAAATAACACATTTAACCCCAGCCTTAAAGCTATAATATGTAACACATCAATACTGACCTGCCTAAAACACCAGTTACATGTTATCTATTTTGTTGAGTGTTGTACTTCCATTATTGCAAATGATTCCAACTATGTAAAAAACTACAGAAATCTGTAATTTATTCAAGATATTGGTGCATTTCCTACTAGTCACAAGTTGCTATTACTTTTGAGAAACCATTGGATGTGTTGGATACATCAGAGAGTGAGGAAGGAAGTAACCAAACGCGATTGAACATATCCTTCACACACATTTTGTTTTTATGTTGAGTTCTTTGCAATGGTGATTGTTAATAAAAGAGAAAATTTGATCACAGGCTAAATGTAACGTGAATAAAATTTTACATTACATTTACATTATCTTGTCTGTGAACATGACTTATTACCAAGTCACATCAGGTAGATTATCATCAGAAATAGTAGTTGTTGTAGCTCCTACCATCATAATTTTAGCCATCATTTCTGTTTGTCATGATGACATTTTACTTCATGTGTTCTTGACTGAAACAACATCAGACAGTCAGACACCTGTGCACCCTGCCTTGCCACAGGCAGGATTTTAACAAAGACAATTTTACAAAGATGTTCATGGGACAAAGAAAACATGAACGAGTTAGACAGGTAAAAAGATTAAGTTTAATCCATTTTATGAAAACAGTCAGTTACAGATGAAAAGAAATATGTACCTTTCATTAAGTAAACTGATCATTGTGAACTTTTTTAATACAGTTTGAGCACATGCAGTTTGGCAATTCAGTTGAAGAACATTATGTCACTCTTTCAAATAGTTGAGGTTAGATTATCGGATCAAAATAAAGGGTTTGATACCGGTATAACTGTGATATTTATACAGACATAAATATCATGTTAATGATAGACATATAACAATATCATGTCCTGTACCTCTTCAGTATACTGCATGCTCTTTAATCATTTCCATTTCTTTGTCTTGCCACACACAAAATGTTTCACTGTCCATTAAGTGTAATAACACTTTTTGTACACATTAGTATAGTTACAGACTAACTCTCCACCTCCCTACACTCATATTCTGAGTGTAATTTATCTGCCAGAAAGGAGGCAAAATGCAACAAACAAAGTTAGTTATTTATTTTATTCAAATTTTCTATAGTTATTATGGCAATATTGTTATCACAATTTCTTTTGGCCATGATAATCATGTCAAGAAAATCTGATATCATGACAGCCCTAGAGTAGTGTGGTGTAAAGCAGTGTTTTGAATAATATTTGCATCATGTTGCTATGAAAAAAATCTGAAGAGTAAAATGCTATAGAGGGCAGGCATGTGGAATAAAGAGCCAAAATGTAAAAATAAATCTGACCCATAGTAAATCTAGTGTTGGACCTAGTTTTAGAGTATCCATAGTTTAGTCTCAGCTAAGGTTGTCAAAAGTATTGAAGTACTGATACTTTTCCAGTACAATGTGTTTTAAAAAAAAATACAGTACTAAAATTTAATAGATCTGAAAGTACAAAAGCTGTAAAAACAAATTGAATGAAAATGAACTGAAAGTGCTTATTCAAGACCTCAGTTTACTTCAATCTTAATTGTTGTGCCTGAAATCTGTGTTACAGTAGGTCTGCAAGATTTGTTGGCCAGGGCATCTCTGCAGCATTACAGTACTTTATTATAATGCTGTTTTGTTACATATTTTTTTGTGATCAAAAAATCACTGTTTTTGCAATTGAGATATTGTACTTGGTCATATAGTGATGTCAATAATATTTCAATAACTTGTGCAGCGCTAGCTCACAGCATATCAAAACCAGACCGTTCTTACTGACTTTTCCTGTACCAGAACTCTGCGCAGGTTGTTAATTAAAAAAAAAATAAAAATCCTGTTTTAGTGTTTTTCTTCTTGCCGTGGTATCAAAAGAGGTATTGAGTATCTTTTGTTGATACTGGTCAAAGTTTAAAATTGTATTATCATGACAACTCTGGTCTCAGCTTTATGTTCCTTACTGTCGAGCTTCAATCACACAGCCTGGTGACATTTAAACAACATTTTTACATGAGGCCTAAACAGGTGAAGGAATGGGGAAGCAAACATCATTTCTGCTTCATGTAGCTTTGTTTGAGAACTGCAGGAGTCAGGCCTAGAGAAAACGTGATGGGAAGAAGGAGGCAGAGGAAGTTTGCCTGACTACATGTCATCAGATGAAACACAGTGCGCACGTCGGACTGGAGAACCACCTTCCCACACCATCACAATCCTTATTGCTGCCCTTGCTTCTGCACCTGTGGAAGCTGTTTGTGTTGGATTTCTGTTTTGTTTCCATTTTGTTTATCTTGTATTGTGACTGCATCGGGTTTCAAGCTGGGGGCCGGTGCTACGAGTCCGTCCAGCTCTTTCTCGTCTGTGTTACAGTTAGTAACAGGAGGCCTTTATCCGTTTGTGGCTCGTCTCATGACAGATAAACGAGATGAATTTTCAGGTCTTGAAGGTCTGTATGTGCAGCTGGCAGCTTTGAGGTCCAGTCATGACACAACGGTCAGCCGAGGGTTGAATCTATTCAGTGTCTGTCTCTTTTTCTTTCGTTCTCTCCCTCTCTCCGTCCTCTTACGATGTGCATTGACAAGGTTCAGCCCTAAGCTTTGCCTGGGGCCAGAATGATCTCTCTGTTTTTCCCATCTCCCATATCACACATCCTGCACTACAATCGGCGGACACAATGTATTCACAATGCCATCAGGGGGTAGAGAACACACACAAATAAAAACTGACAAAGACATCCATGATCCCTGGTAACATGATAGCCTGTGTAAGCACAATGCAGGAGCAGGGTTATGTGTTTAAAACCTAGAAAGCACAAGATAGTCTTCTCTGGTCACATCAGGAGAATTATGTCAGGCCTGGTTAATTTTTCAAATGGCCACAGATCACCTGTTACATATTTTCTCGTGGGACTTTCGGCCAGCCTGTAAGGATCAAAGGGAAACGAGGGAGAGAACTAAGTTTGATTGAGTGTGTTACTTTGACAAATGTGTACAACAGAGAGGCATTTTAGGTATGTTACTGATCTGCTGCTATTTTGACAGAATGGGGCTGTTTTGGACTGAATTATTCTAATCTATTTAAAGAGTTTTTAGGCTGCTGGGAAACTTGAGAGAGTGAGTGGAAGTCGGCGGTTTGTGGTTGTGTGATTGAGACTGAGGTGACTTCCTGTCCCGTAGTGTTCTGGAGCTGTTTCCTGTCAGTAAGAGCCCCCCTGCTGAGGGGCCGTGTTGGTTTAAGGGCGTCAAGGTCCAGTTGAAATACTGTACACATGTCAAGAAGCACCCGTTGTGTTGTGATACAGTTTAACTCTCTCCTCACTGAGCCCAATATCCAACCGACTTCAAATATCTCAACCAACATTTGATCAAAGGTCTTGGCAGCTACATTTAACCTCCTTTCCTATGTTCTGTATCTGGAAAATTATAATTATTATTACTTGATTTATATGTTATCTTTTATACAAGAAATGCAGCTTGATTCCTATAGGACAAAATTACATGATCACAGATCATTGTAGAATTTGTTAAACCTAACAGATATGCCAGTTGTCCAATATTATTAGCTGATATTGGAGTGTTTCAGTTATATTGATCTATATTAGCATCAGCATATATGTCGTCTGATGCGCCACTGTGAACACTGTAAAAATAAACTATTTGTTTTAACTTAAAATAGTTAGTTTCCAGGCTGCCTTAAAATGTTAAGTTGACTGAATTTAAAAAGACAATTGCAGGTAATTTTGTAATGATCCAAAATAAACAAACCTTCCAGTCAAATAAACTAGATATTAATTTAGTTGTACTTGAGAAAACACATTCACTAAGCTAAAGATTAGATAACAACATGCAGCAAGTTTTCATCATAAATGTTTTCTTCAAACTATAAAGAAGAAAGGTCTCGGGAGAATTTCAACTTTCACACAATGCATGCTGGGAAGTCTGCTACAATACTGATCATGTCTCTTTAGAAACTTTATTTCATGAGTTGATTGAACTCTGTAAAGTACGTCCATACAAGTCATCATTTTGAGTTAAAAGACTCCAAGTTAGAAGAACTTGTGTTTATAAGTTCTGAAAATAAATGCTAGAAATTTGAAGTTTAATTAACTTCAAAAAATAAAACTTAATGAGTAAAAATTAGTTGATTCTAAAATCCTGAATGTTTATTTCAGTGAAAAACCTTTTTTTGACAGAACATAATGCTGTGTATTATTTTGAGATTTTTTATTTTTTTTATTTTTTTGGTAAACTGTTAAATATCCTGCCTCAATTTCCTTTGTCAATTATCATTGTCACAAGTGTTTGATAAGCAGATAAGCACATTTGAGGGACCACTGCAATAATACCACTGTATAGATTTTGGATTTTTTTTTTTCTACTCTCTAATATTATTATTGGCATTGCCCCCCAAAATCCAGAATTGGCCAGGCCCTAAACAATAGACTGCAATTTCTGTTTTCTTTGTTCCTGTTGCTTGATTGTTTTTGTTGTCTTTAAAACAATGCCATAAAAATGTTTTGTAATCTTTACAGTAAGCTATAAGGGACCACCCACATAGACAATTTCCTCTCCCCTCCCTGGATCCCAGTTGAGTCTTTGTGCACGGTACAGTTCTCCATGCATACAGTCAGTGATTAAGTTATAAATAAAGATGTAATCAAGCTGTGAAACCCATATAAACATTACAATTGAATTATATTTTTGTTTCTGTTTTGCTTTCTTAAAAAACTTTGCAGGATGTTAAATAAGCATTAACATTCCGCACTTATATCTGTGTAAAATACAAAAATGCACACATTGTATTTACATCATACATTACATTGGTTTGTGAGCTTTTTTAGAAATTATTTCACACAATAGTTGCACCATGTGGTTTTAAACCGGTCGTCTTTAATTTGACTTTATGTTCGTGCAGTAAATTCAGAAAAAGAAACAATCTACAGACATCCGCCAAGCGTTAAAAAAGCACAGATGTAATATATCACTCACCACACAAAAGACTCACCTTTTTTATATTACAACGCCTGTGGCAAGGTTGTCCCTTTTTTCAGAGACCAAGCAGTCATTTGAGTATGAGGGTCAGACACAGGTAGAGTTTTTAATGACACATCCTGTTTATCCCGCTGCTGTTGGGTGTGATCTGGCTCCCAGACTGTTTTCCCAGCTGTGGAGGCCAGAACAGCCCAGGAATATACACTTTGGTCATCAAGGGGTAGTTTTGAGAAGAGAGACAGTACTCATTTGCTAAAAGGTGTACAAATGCATTTGCTGATTCAAGCTGTGATTATCCTGCAAAGCAAGAAAGGAGTGCAAAGATTTCTACTTGAGAAGCACATGATTGATTTTTTTTTTTTTTAGGTCTTCATTTTATCACTCTTGCATACAAGGCCTATTTAAAAATGCAGCTTCAAAAACAGACAGTGCTTTCAGCAGCACTTGAGGAGAAACAACCCATGGGACAGAGGGAAGGAGACAGAGAGAAGAGGCTCTGCTTTAGAGGCAGCCACAGCACCTTCCTGCTTAATCACCCCCTGTCCCTGCCCTGTCTGTTGTTCCTGATCGTCAGAGCAGCACTGCAGTATTTCTATCAGATGATCTCTCCCTCCTCGTCTGCAGCCCTTATGTTTATGAAAATGATACTCCACAGGAATGCCTCCTGCATGCCAAGATGTCACTGTCTTTCCTCATCGCTTGCATCTACGTGCATGTGCGAGTGTGTTTGTGTGTGTGAGAATGAGAGGCGGGGGGTTGAGCTGGTGTCATAACTGACTGACTCGCTTTATTTATAATTATGTGGGGGTTGCGTATGCTAAGGTGAAATGTGCGTTTCTGCACTTACATTTTCTGCAGCTTGTGTGTTTGTGTTAACGTGTTATTGCTATTTCTGCGCGAGCCGTGACTGAGATGTTGATTGTGTGAAAGTGCACCTCCTACTGTCTCTTATCCAGCCCCCCTCCCTGAACGAAATCATTCATGGAACCTAATGATTCTTGTCTTTCCCCCACATGGCATCAGCTCACTTTATCATTACAAGAACACACACACTCCTCTCACTTATACACACACTAGGAAAACTCATACATTGGCCCTACACCATATGCTCAGATATTAGTTAAGACTGCATCCAAGAGTACTGTTGTATTCATAATAATGCTCTTCTCTTTTTTTATTCTAAGGGAGCCTCTATACTCCCATCACCTTTTATTAGCTTGATAAATCACCTCTGTTGTCAGTCAAGCCAGGGAGAATAATTGGATGTGGTTGTCGCCCTGTGTGATGGATTATCAGTCATTGGGGATTAAATTAACAGATAGTGCTCAGACATAATGGTTTTTGTTTTGCATTTTAAATTGCCTGGGAGCACGGCTAGACTCTGTAGGTTTTATAGCTGGTCCTTTTGGACTTATTTCCCCCCTCTCTGTGCAATCCAGGCGTAATGACAAATGAACAATAACCTATAGGGCTGCAGCTCTATTAGTATGAAATGTAAAACATTTACTGCCAAGTTAACGCACAGAGAGAGGCCTGGGAAGGCTTACGAAATGTGATAACATGACGTGAAATTGGATATAGCGATGGTTTGATGAAATAGCTTGACAGTTTGAAGAAATATGTGGAATATTTTCTTGATGAGGAAGAGAAAGGTGACCTGACAACTTGGTCAAGCAGCGTGCCAGGCTCGCCTGATGCAAGCTGACATCTGTGACCAGCTAGTCAGGACACAAACACATTAACCGCCTCATCCTGGCTGGATTTCCTCTTTCAAATGAGAATCTGACACGAATACCTTCCAGAGGAGAAGCGGAAGAGAAAGTAAAGCGAAAAAAGGAAAAAAAGAGGGTGTGGGTGGGCAGTGGCTCAAGCGCCGGTAGCGGTGAGATATCTCCTTTGCGTGTTTGCCCGAGCGTGAGCGATTTACCTCCTCGCCCCCTTCTCCATCCTCCCAGACCCCTCCCCTCCCTCCCCTCCACGTCCACATTATCATAATTGTGTCCAGAACATGAGGGGCTGGGGAAGTGATCATGTCATTTTATTTACACCCTGCTTGGCCCTTTTTACAAACGACATGCCACTGACTGCCAAGCGGACTGGGGCCCGACGACATCTTTTGATCAGGGCTGTCGGGGCCTATCAGCGGAGAATGGCAGGTAATGGATACCCGGTGACAAACCAAATCTCCGGGAGGACGGAGAGTGGGCCGCACCTGCCAGGTCTCCATTAGGCTGGCCTCTCAGTGGGGCTGCCTGCTGACTGTGCCCCCAGGGCCCAAATCAGACCAGCGCCAGCCGCATGGCTGCCTAGAGATTGGCTGTTAGCACTGGAAATGAGAGTTATTTCAGCTATGACATTTTTGTTTAGACTGGACGTGTGTGCGTGGGGCGGTGGGGGGAATGAAGGATTTAGTCACAGTGTGTGTTTGTGTGTGTGTGTCTATGTGTATATGTGTGTGCCTGCTTGTGTCCGCATGCAGAAGCTCGACTGTTTGTGTGTAACTATACCTATAGCTTCTCTCTGTGGCATTTGTCTGAGTTTACGATATTGTCCAAACGGCCTCAGACCTGTCCACATGCCATCCGCTATTTTCAGAGATTATTTGTTTTTCCATAAGTTGAGCGGTTTTGTGAGTGAGGTGGACAGGAAATGAGGGAGGGGGGGTAGGGTGACACTGCGGAAGAAGGGGGTGAGTGGTGGGTGAGTTGGCGTTGGGTGGGTGATTGGGTAGGCTCATCACCACATGACAGAGGAGTGTGTGTGTGTGTGTGTGTGTGTGTGTGTGTGTGTGTGTGTGTGTGTGTGTGTGTGTGTGGTGGGGGCAGTTCACAAACACACAAATGCATGTACACACACACACAGAATTATCTGTCCATGTAAGCAGTGGGTGCCAACATGCAAAGTGACAGATCGCTTATACATTGCCATCATGTTGACGCTCTTCACTCTCACCTCGTCCTCTTCATCCCTCCCCTCCTGCAGTCTCATTTTCTTCTTCTCTTTATTCTGTTCATTTTTTTCTGATGAGTAAATTGTCGTTGTATTACATTTGCATGGCATTTAACACCTGTTTAGACTGCTGAGATTTGCTTTTAAGAATGCAGCTTTAACCCAGTGTATTGACTGTCTTCTACACATTAAGAAACTAATGAACTCACTTCAGTCCAGATGACACTGTTGGATGTCTATTCAGCATGTCAAAATTTCCTTAACAAAATCCTGACATCCTTTTCTTGAAATTCTTGAAGATATGCTCTTTGTCTGTGTGCTTGTGTGTGTGTGTGTGTGTGTGTGTGTGTGTGTGTGTGTGTGTGTGTGTGTGTGTGTGTGTGTGTGTGCCTGTATGTGTGTGTAATCAGAGAAGAGGCAGATGAAGAGGCGTCAGACATATTAACTGACAGATGGAGGTTGATCCAACTCATTTATTACCCCAGAGGAGAATGCCACAGTGAGATTGGGCTTCATTAATTTCAGATTTAGTTTTCATTTCAAGCTGTTGCGCCCTGAGATAAATAAAATGGTGCATTATGTTTTTGCCAAGATATTTCTTTTTTGTTTTCCTCCAATAGAAGGAGTGAAAAGAGGGGAGGCATAAGTTCCGTGTGGCTGGGGTAGTATATAAATACAGGCTCGCCTAGAGGAAAATAACACCTCAACGGTTGATGAGGTGAAATGGGATGACTGTAATTTCTCAGCTCAGCTTTAAAGGCTCCCACACAGATGGCTCATTTATCCCTGGGAGTCCTCGGGCACACATAGCAGGGAAACTTTTTCTCCAGTTATTCTAACATAGCGTGTTCACTCCCTGCAATTTAACTCATCTCTTTCTTTCTCTCTTTGTCTCCATTCTCCTTGCAGCCTATTCTCCCGAGGAGCTGACAGAGCACACTGTGGTGGAGGATGAGGAGGCGGAAGCAGACGACCTGCCCTCAGCCCCTCAGGATGACCTTCCCATGAAAGATGAGTTTGTGGAGCAAAGTGAAGGGCCTGCCAAGGAGCAAGCATGTGACCAGGAATCAGCTGGGGCTGCAGAGCTCTCTGGACAAGAGATGGACAGTGAGTCACATGTGAGTGAGACTAGTGACCGCCTCTCCGACTTTGAGAGCCCCTCCAGAAAAGCCGAGGGCAACTTGGTCACAGCATCTCTGAATGGTGGCACTAAAACACCTCCCATAGGCATGGACACCTTAGAACAAATGAAGGCGATCTACTCCAGCTTCCTGAGCAGCCCCTTGTGGTCACCACTGAACTTTAATTCCACACCGCCACAGGCACAGTCCTCGGCTTCTACAGAGAAGCCAGCTCGCAGCAACAGCACTAGTAGCAGTAGTAGCTGCAGCAGCGGTAGCTATGACTGGCACCAGTCTGCAGTGGCAAAGACACTACAGCAGCACCCTCCCCAGAGCCGTCACCCTGCTCAGTCTGAGCCCAGCCTCTTTAGTACAGTCCAACTCCACAGGCAAAACCCAAAGCTGTTTGGGTCAATCTTCACTGGGGCCAGTAAATTCCGCTGTAAGGGCTGTAGTGCTGCTTATGACACCCTGGTGGAGCTGACCGTTCACATGAATGATACAGGCCACTACCGCGATGACAACCAAGACAGGGCGGGCAGTGGCGGAAAACGCTGGTCTAAACCACGTAAGCGGTCCCTGTTGGAGATGGAGGGGAAGGAGGATGCTCAGAAGGTTTTGAAGTGCATGTATTGTGGTCACTCCTTTGAATCCCTCCAGGACCTCAGTGTCCACATGATCAAGACCAAACACTACCAGAAAGTGCCTCTGAAGGAGCCCATGGCCCCTGTGGCAGCCAAAATCATGTCTTCTAAGAAAAGGGGACTGGTGGGGTTGGACCTCACTGCCTCACCGCGTTCTAGAGAAGGAACCCCCAAAGCTAAGCATCCACAGTCAGACCTGAGTGAACCCTCACAGAAATCTTCCTCCAGCCCCTACACTACCCCCAATAACCGCTACGGGCACCAGAACGGTGCTAGCTATGCTTGGCAGTTTGAATCCAATAAATTCCAGATCCTTAAGTGTATGGAGTGTGGTAGTTCCCATAATACACTACAAGAGCTCAGAACCCACATGATGGTGACAGGACACTTTCTGAGGGTGACCAGCTCTGTGGGAAAGAGAATCAAAACACTTCCTGAGGCCACCTCGCCCAATCCTGTGAGGGTTACCACACCTACTGAACAGAGGGTCCAGTCTGTCCCACTCGCGCCCTCCACCTTCTCTCCACCGCCTCTTCAAACTACCACGACTCCTCCCGCAACCTCCCCTCCTCTCAAAGAGATCAAAAAGGAAGAAGTTGAAGAGGAGTGCACTAAGCAAGAGGCTGCTGGAAATGAGAAGCAAGTTGCAGCTTCAGTTGGGAAGGAGGAGGATGGCGAGAAGGAGGAAAAATATGACATCTCAAAGTATAACTATCTAACCGAGGAGGACCTGAAGGAGAGCCCTAAAGGGGGGTTTGATATTCTCAAATCACTGGAAAACACTGTGACATCAGCCATCAACAAGGCGCAGAGTGGGAATCCAAGCTGGGGGGGCTACCCTAGCATCCACGCAGCCTACCAGTTCCCCAGTGCCCTCAAGCTCCAACAGGGCAGCATAGACAAGAATTCTCCAATGAAGTTCTTGTTCAACGGAGGAGATGGCACTCTGTCCTCACTCGCCAAGAACCAGCCCCTAATTTCCCCACCACTTAGTCAGTCCTCCCCCTTTCCAAGCAACAACTTCCAAGCAATGGAGGACTTAGTGAAAAAAGTGACTGAGAAAGTAGCAAAAGTAGAGCAAAGGGTGAAGCAGTTGTCTCCAAAGATGGAGAACCATCTCTCTCCCTGTAGTAGTGAGGCTGGAGAATCACATAAGGGAGAAGAGGCTGACTCACCTCGGGAATGGAGGGCAGCCACCCCAGCCAATAGCGACAGGGGAAGCCATAGCGACAGAGCATCCCCAGCAACAGAACCCAAGAGAGAGACAGCAGTCAAATCCCCACTCGCCTCGACACTGAGATGCAGTACTGCCATTATCACTGGCCATACTCCTCCAGAGCAGCCCTTTGTCAACCCTCTAAGTGCTCTTCAGTCAGTAATGAACATTCATTTGGGGAAAGCAGCCAAGCCTGCCTTGCCAAACCAAGATCCCCTGAGCCTGCTCTCCAGGCTTAGCCAGAGCATGGCAGAGAGGGCTGCTGTGGCCACCCCTCCCTCACAGACCAAAAAGCCAGAAAGTGTAGTTGATAATAGTTTTTGCCAGCCCAGTGATGACCAACCTATGGACCTCACAAAAGGGAAAAGTGATAGAGGAGGCTCTGTTGGCTCAGCCCCTCTAACCCCTTCGTCCACAGCCTCTTCCATCTCCCCTTCCACTCTTGTTACTCCTGCAAAACTAACAGTGGTCTCCCCCTACACATCCAGCAGCCCTCTCCATGAAAACGCATTGTCAGATATTTCAGACATGTTGAGGAACCTGACACAGTCCCACCATGTCCCAAAGCCTCCCTCACGGTCCCGGGTCACAGATAAAGCCGAGCTTGTGGGCTCTGCTCACGATGAAGATGACGCGTCCCTGCATGGCCACAAACGCAAAGGTCGTCACTCTAACTGGAACCCCCAGCACCTCCTCCTCCTGCAGGCCCAGTTTGCCTCGAGCCTGAGGCAGACATCGGAAGGGAAGTACATCATCAACGACCTCAGCCCGCAGGAAAGAATGCACGTGTCCCGTTTCACAGGCCTCTCCATGACCACCATCAGCCACTGGCTGGCTAATGTCAAGTACCAGCTGAGGAGAACTGGCAGAACCAAGTTCCTCAAGAACCTGGACTCCGGTCAGCCCATATTCTTTTGTAGTGATTGTGCCTCGCAGATCCGAACCCCAGCAGCGTATGTATGCCACCTGGAAGCCCACCTAGGGTTCAGAATCAGGGACCTGGCCAAGCTGTCCCCCAAACAGACTGTCAGGGACTCCCACACTCTCACTGAGAAACTAGTGCCCCTGGAGTCCTTCCTTTCTCCACAATCACAAGATGACTGCAGTAGTAATGGGGCAGTGTACCGCTGCCAGCTCTGTGTCCGTAAATTTGCCACTAAGCACGCCATCAAGCTTCACCTCAGCAAGAGCCATGGGAAGTCTCCGGAGGACCATCTGCTATATGTGTGCGAACTAGAGAAACACTAAATTGCTCTCAGCAGTAGTCATACTGGAAAACACATGTAGAATGGCTGTTAACATAAAAATAAAAACAAGAGAACATTTGAAAGTGTGGTAATGCACAAAGATGGCATGAACTACTGTTAAAAATGTCAGCACAAGGTGTTTACAATCTATTCGGCCTATAAACATTTCTGATTTCTCTGTATTTCAAAAGACATTTATTTCACATTGAACTATACTGTAGGTCAAAGATATTCAGCCCGATTTGTTGTCAGCTTTGTTGTCTCCCTCGCTCTGTGTACACCTTTGGTAATGTGAGACAACAGAGGATGGATTATTTCATGTTCATGGTGAATTTCTTGACTAGAAGGTCAGCTAATAACTTGACTTGAAAAATGTATTAACTTTATTGTATTTATTTTGTATTTTTGTGAGTTTGGTTTTTGATTTGCTGGTAGACTGCATGTTCAAAAAGTTTTACTGTTACATTTGTACAGTCCTGTCCTGTCCTGTCCAGATTTTAAAATGCCCTTTCAAACCGGTCATTTTTTTAACACCTTAAAACAGCCAAATGCCTGGGAAAGCTCCTTAAAAGAATCTGCCAAACAGCAAAAGTTCATTGCTTGTTTTTATAGTTTTCTCTGTACAGCCTATTGATTTTTCTTGCTGATTGTAAAAGCTGCCTTGTTCTTTATCATTGATTAAGGGGCACTTAAAATCCAGGTCTGTGTAAAAATGTATATATAGTGTATAAGCTTACAACTTGCTGTTTAAATTATGCATACTTGTTATATTTCCTAATTTAAGAGGACTATGACTATCCACTGGTGCAGAGCCTTTGAAGAAGATTAAAAGGACATTGTTTTGCACAATAGTTTTATAAATGTTATTTGATAAAAAAAACACCAATACAAATATGTTAATGCCTTGTGCTTCTATGATTAAATTGAATTAACTGCTGCATAAAACATTTGTTTTCTTTCATATTTCCCAATCAGAGAAATTTGTTCATCAAGGTGCATTATGAATGTCTCATTTAAAAAGCAATAATTCAGCAAGTGGTATTTCAAAACCATTTTGTAAAGGAAAAAATCTGCACTTTTCATTTAGATGTCCAATCAGTGTTGACGGCAAATGTGGTCAATTGAGGAACTAGATTCCTCAGTGCTTGCTAAAGTGACTGGGGCTGTGCATTGGCAAGAATCTGCCAGTATGATACAGGGATCACAATACAGGGATACAGTTACACTTCAGTATATCACAATATATTGCAATACTCAAAACAAAGTGATATATTGCTATTTTCTTCATCTAATTTTTGGAGCATAAAGAACATTCACCATATGCATAAAATGTCAGTTTTAAAAGTTTACTTTTTCATGCAGTCAGAACAGTGAAGACAGATAATAACACTGCTATTTGGCAGTCGGGGGCTCAAATACAACACAAATGAACCACTGCCATGAATCTTTGTATCACAATATCACAACACAGCATTTTTGAGAATTAGTACAGTATTGCAAAATATAATATTGTGATACTCAAGTGTTTTGATTTTCTTACAACCCTAATATTGGTGAAGAAATATGAGTATTCCTGCTGTCGGCAGTGTCTACATGTACCTGGATGCCTTGCGGGTGAGCTTGTGACCCCATGACTCATCTAGCATGCCCCGTGGCTTCCTGGAGGTGGAAACAAGAAATCCAAGCTGAACTAGCCTGTTGTTCTCTCCTACTTCCAGTGACATCACTGGAAGCAGGAAGAACAACTGATTTTGCAGCAGAAAAATATAGCAATGTAGTCAATGTTGTCAATATAGCATGCACTGAGGAATGTATGGGTTCAATTAACTACATTTACCATCAATACTGATTGGACATCCACATGAAAAGTGGTAAATTTTCCCTTTAATGTTGAGAGACATGTCAAAGTATTGTCCAAAATGTAATTTTCAAGCTGTTCCCTAATTTTTCACCTGGCTAACTGGAAAATCATGCATCTTAGAAAAAAAGCTCACTCCTCCCAGTTGTTGTTCCACATTGTAATGACTAAGCATTTACAAATCAGCTGACAGATTGCTCACAAAGCTACATCTGCAGAAACACCGAGCAGAACTTAAAAACCCTCAGCATTTTTATCTGCAAGTTGTCTTCACAACCACAATTTGTCTAGATATTCCTGGTGATTTCTGTGTCGGCGCCGTCATGTTGTTGTGGGGCGGGCTCGAGAGGTGCGAGCGGTGCCACTGCCTGCAAGGCGTCTGGCAGGTGGTGTGTGCTGCATGTAAACCACCAGATGTTTCTGAAACGAGCCACTGGAGGAGGAGGAGGCAGGCGGGCTGCAACAGCAGGCAGAGTGGGCTGATTACCACGGGGGCTTGGATGCCATCAGGAGCCCTGGGCACAGACAGCAGATCTGGCACACACCTGGACTCCAAGACTGTCCCTTGGAAAAAATAAAGCGGATCCTATATACGCGCACTGAGACGAGCTGACAGTGGTGCAGAATGCACAGACAGGTGCTATTCCCTCAAAGCAGGCTTTTGGATCTAACAATATTACTGGCAGGTGTTGATGCTATCAGAGTAGTCACAATTCAGGCTCGGTGCCATATAATGAGAAAGTTTTTTTTTATGTTTTTCAGTATGCATGATAAAGGCACACTCACGCACACACTCACACACATTTTCTACCATCTACCTTTGTCTTATTTGAAGATGCCCGGGGACACCATGTTCTCTCTGTTTGATGTTCCCAGGCTTTGCTTGTCATGACTGACTGACTGAGTGACTTGGGGCCGGGGAAGTTATCTGGTTACTATGGTGACGGCCATTTGCCCAGCCTCTAACCCTGCTCGCTCACTCAACAGAGGACAGCCCGAGTGCAGCACACCCATTTACTCTCTTAAATCTCATCATCTCGCTTCAGTTCCTCCCACCCGGGAACAGATTAATTAACACACACACACTGTGTCCTGACCCCGTCTTCTCACACAAACTCATTACCGCCTCAGACTTGCTCCCGGCCCTCCGACGTTTAGGATACATTGGTCTAACGTTGTGGGAGAACCCAGTGATGACTCACATCTGACAAGCAGAATAAAGCCCTTAACAAAGGATGATAATTGAAAGATGGGATTCAGACCGGTAGCCATTGATAATGCAAATGAAAAAGACTGAGCTGCCTTATTGAATATCTTGTGAGTTTCCTGAGCTTACTTACAACTCCTTGCAGATATAGAATTATCTCTCAGACGTGATCAATTTTTTTTTTCTTCAACACTGTATGTGTTGATGAATGCTTTAGGCTTAGTGATGGACTCGGGGTGAGGATGGTTGGGGGCGTTAATGAGATAGTTGACACTTTGGGGGTTAATGAGGGGCTGGAGGGAGAGGGCTAAATGATTGGACTTCTGCTTGGATGAGCATTATAGTGGCTGCTTGAAGAGAGCAATGTAGAAGCTGCGGATCTGCTGTAGCCAATTATTTAGCATGAAAGACACAAAACTCCTCTCAATTGTATTTTTCCGTGATAATAAAGAGGAGATTAGATGTGTTATCCATTGTTCTTTTGTCTTGAATATCCTTGAGGGTTGGGTAGTTATAGACGCCGATGCGCCTCAATGCTCCTAAAACAAAGTCAGCAGTGAAGGGGGAAGAAAGGAGGCGGACAGGACAGGGATAGGATAGGAGGAGAATGAGTCCCCCCACTCCTCCACTCCACGGATCTCCCATCAGCTCTTGTCATCCCTCTAATGAATATCAGTTAAATTGCTCTGTGGATCTGAGGAGTTTGGATGTCAATGTGATTTGTGTGAGTGTGGCGGATGGAGGGGCCCAGACTAATGAAAGGCGAGCCTAGCCTGACAGAGTGATGAGCATCAAGCCCATCAGACCAATCACACAAGAGTGGCTGACAGCGCCGACAGACAGACAGCTGAGGGAGGAGAGGCTATGTATTTAGGAAAACAAAATGGCTGCCAAAATAGTGGTGGATGTCTTGAGAGCACATTGATGTATATCGCTCCTGTCTCAGTGTGCTTGTGCAGTTGCGCAAACTAGGGATGGCATGATACCAGAAATTTAGTAGTTGATACCAACACCAGTGAAATTCCACATTTCTTGATACCCAATTTGCTACCACAGTAAAAGACAAAAGACAATGAAATTCAGTAATTGTTATTTTTATTCACCACCTGAAATTAAGGCTGAGCTTGTAGGACAAAAGAGATTGAAATTTACTAAGGCTGACACAAATTACTCTCAGGGGAGCACGTTACCATGTCTGGCAAAAGTAATGGAGTGTAAAAGTGATATCAGTTCTATTCAACAGGCTTTATTGGTTTGAATGTCATACAAACAATATTGCCAATCCAAGCAACAAAGTTATCAAGAATAACACAGTTAATAATAACATGAAGAAAATACAGTTCATTGATTTCTGCTATTGAACTTTGACTACAAGTTGAATTTAGAGTGCAGCCGACACTTAAATTCACTAACATGATGAAAGATAAAACACTAATGTTATATTTTGATGATAGATGACCCAGACTGAACGGTGAACAGTCAGGACGGTAACGTTAGCTTACTACTGAGTGATTGTTGCATTACATTAGCCTAAACACAGTAGCCTTGGTGTTTAGCTGTTGCAAATGTTGAGGAACACTATTGGCGTGTATTGGCGTGTATTGGCGTGTATTTCAGGATAACAAAGATACACAGTTAACGTAACATTAACATAAACTGAAACTCTGTGAGGTGCTTCGCTAAGTTTAAAGTTTTTACTTCTTTTGTCTGAGAAGTTCTAGGTTTTTTTCTTCTGTTAGTATTTAACAGCAGACAGAAATATTGTCTACAGCATTTATAGCGCTGCATCTCAGGCACCCAAGGTACTGTAGAAAAACAAGTACCAGCATGTACCCAGAATTTAGCCATCAACTCAGTACTGAAGTATCGGTTCTCTGGGCATCTCAATAATGCAAACTGATGCAGGCAGCTGTGTCACAAATGCAAATGGTCCTGTAAATACATAAATTGTGATTCCAGTAAGATTTATAGAAGCCGTCTCTCTCATGTGTTTTAATGCTTCACGTTAATCAGAGAAAGTCTTAAAAATATCAACAGGTAAAGAGGATAAAATGGGTTAACTGCTATTAAAATGGAACAACAAATCAAATCATCCTCTGAGTGTTTCTGGATGGACATCATGATTTGATTAACAACCATGTCGCTGGCTGCAAACAAGCTTCAAGCCTCCCTAAATCCTTGCGTGCCAAGATTGAAGACAGTGTAAGAAGTGTTGTCTATTCACGCAGCCTCTGTAGGAAAGGTGACATGATGTCTTCTGACAGCAGTGAAGGAGTCATGGGTAGAGCCAAGTTAGCTTCACCTTGGACCTCTGACCCCTGTTTCTAATGTATGGCAGAAGTCACATGCATCTATGACAGACAATATACTATATAGGTCACTGGCCTGTTTCCATTTGTGCTAGAAATGCCATTTTTACATTGAAAAGACATTTAATAATGACTATTGTCAGCAGTGAAAACACTTTCAGAATAGGTTCAAAAGTTTAAAAAAAACTTTTTGCACAGACTATTTGAAGACTTTAATTGAACATTCACATTTAGACCATATTTCATTTTATTTATAGGTAACATTTTTCATCCGCTACAATGTGCAAATAATTGCCTACTGTCACTTTGGACCCAAATTACATTGAAATTTCTCAGTTTAAAGGCAAAAATAATTTACCACACACAGGACTTGAACTCTGGTTGTCTGGATGAATGCCCTGTATTTATCCCACTCTCTATTAGATTATATTTACAGTTCACCCCGAAATAAAAAATACATTTACATTTTCTTTTTCTTACTTGCAGTGCTATTTATCCATCTAGACTGTTTTGGTGTTATTTGCTGATTTGACTGTTTTGGTGTGATAATCCACAGTCTTTGTGAGCAGTTTCATGTAGGAACTACTTTCTTTCTATGATAGAATCTACCAGAACTACTTTCTTTCTAGTTGTTACATAAAATGGTTCCCAGCAAGGTCTGTGCTTTATATTGAGGTACCAGGTCATAATTTCCAGAAAGAGACACAGATATTGAATTTCAAATGTATTTTTGGTGCTTCGAGCCCTAAAAGTAGAGTCTCATTTAGTCCCGTTATAATCAAGAGCCAGACATCTCTATGGCATATATCTCCCAAACTCACCAACTCACACCAAAACAATCTATATGGATAAATAGCACTACAGGCCAAAGGAAAAATATGATTTTTAGATTTTGCTTTGAACTGCCCCTTTAAAGCATCTTTTTTGCTCCCTATAATACATTAAGGTGCATATACTTTCAGAATAGTCCAAGCTGTAACCAAAATACCTAAATAATTGAAGAAATTCTCCTATCACGGTGTCTTGCAAGCTTCTTATTGGCAGCACAAAGGCAACACAGTTCATATTTATGACATTTTATATGAAACATTGAATACCGTCACACTAATCCATTTGTTTCTTCCAGCCGACAACTGAACAAATTATCGAAAACATTTTAAAAAAATTGTGTTTAATGACACGTTGGTGTTGTAACTGCATTTCAGCTGGATGAAAATAAGTTTCAGACCAAATATCAACCAGTTTTCAACAAGAAATCAATGCTGAAATCCCAGTTGGTGCTCACTGGATAATATCATTTCTTTCAGTGGCACAGAAGATTTAAGCTCACAATAAAGTGTAAAGATTTGTGAGAAAGCAAGTGGAAAAAGAGACGGAGACAGAGACACCAAGAGGAAGAGACAGAGAGGTGAGTTTTAGACTGATTTCCAAATGTGCCTTCACTAGTGGGTGCAGGTTTTCATGCTGCTGTGTTGCAGTGTGCTGCTGCTGCTGCCGCTGCCTGAGATAGCTGTCAGAGGTATTTTGGTGTGATATCTGACAGATTTGCTAAAGACACTCGTCTCAGGGCACTACTCTATATATCGTTAGTTTAATGCACAATGACATGACCAATTATAGCGAGCTACATGCTCAAATAGCATGTCAAAACCTGTGTATCAATCCATTAGATCCTGTCTCCCATCACATTAAGTGGTACCTTTAGCTATCTGTTCGGCACGTAAAAAGGAAAATGCTGACGGAATGGAAAAGCTGCCTGTGCTGTTCACAGAGCTGATGTCTTTTGGAGAAGGAGGCTGTCTCTCTTTGTCTTTCTGTCTCTCTCCTTGCTGCTCTCCGGCTCACTTGCTTATCCCAGCCACGGAGCGAAAAAATGCATAAACAATACATCTAGATAATGGCCTGCATTGTTTACTTAGCTCTGAAAATGTATTTGTGCAAAACTCTAAAATGCATTTAGGAGGAATCATTCACTCCGTGTAAAGCCTTGTTGACATTGGGGTGCTCTCAAAAGCAGGGGAAGTGTCATAACAACATCATATATCACTGTATCAATTGGAATAAGAGGATGTGATGATCCTTCGGAACAAACCAGTGGATTCGACCAGTAGCTGCTCCTGCCTCTCCCAGTATTTCTGCATCAACCTGCTTTGTCGGCCATGACAGTGGGAGGGAGGAGGTGTGTGATTTAGTGCATTTGGTCCTAACGACCTCTCTGTCCTTGTGACGAGGACACACAGCCTCAGGGCGCTGGCATGGAGGATGTGCCTTGGACCGCCTGGCACCTCGCCTGGCACCACGCGTGGCAACACGTCCACACTCTGCCGCCGTTCTGATGGATTGGCCTGTCTCTGGTGCCACCTTCATGAAATCACTTTTTGATTTGTTGTCATGTTTTTCTCCTTTTTTTCCCGCTACTTGGGTTTTTCACGGGTAAGAACACCCTCTGGTCAGGTATTACAAGAGTGATTAAATTAACCTTCAATAAATCAGCATAATAGAGCATTACCTGTGAGAGTGTGTGTGCGTGCCTGCCCGCCTGACAGTACGGAGGTGTGCGATCAGGAGGTCAGCATCAAATGTCCATCCATGACTACCGTATGAAACAGTTGCCCCGTGGCTGAAGCTGCTCTTTCCAATGTGCCATTTCACAGGAAACACATCAATAAGGCGCGATTACAAGGCTGACAAAATTAATCTCAACTGTCATTTCATAGAGCTCCGGTTTGAGAGTGCTCTGATCAAGTTACATTAGTGGGGAGCTACTGAATGATTTGGAGTGGAATCAAAATCCATTTGACTTCCCTTCTGTTTGGCAAGGGCTTATTATCATCAAGAACCATTTCTTATCAGAAACAAATGACATTTATGAGTGCATTTTAATCTGGGTTCCTGAATTTAATATAATGCTATAACTGTGGAGCTTTGTTTTATCAGCAGCTGGTGTAGGAACTGACATTTGAAGCGGAGAACCAGTAGTATGACTTTTCCAGTGTGGGTGTTCACATGCCTCTGCACAGTCCATTGTCCTTTAATGATCAGGGGAAAAAATCTTGAGATTTTAAATTTAAGTGAAAACAGCAACACTTCACTGTAAAACTAATACTATTGTGAATAAACGTCTACATTCTCTTAAAGGGACATTTCAACCCAAAATCAAAAAGAAATCCTGTAGTACTATTCCTCTGTCTAGATTCTTTTGGTACGAGTCGCTGAGTTTTGTAGATACCAGTTATAGAGATTTCTGCCTTCTCTCTAAATGGCACATGGCTTGTGGTGTTGGTGATTCATGTAACTACTTTATGGACTGTTTTAATCTTTAACAATGCAGCATATTTCATAAACTCACATGTAAAATCTCAGTCTGAAAAGTTACAGCCATAACTGCAATAAAAAATAGAATATTTACCTCTGGAGTATGAAGTGACATGAAATTGAAATATACTTAAGTAAAGTACAGGTACCTTAAAATAATCTTTAAAAATCATCTTGAGTACTGTTCTTGAAGAAATGTACACTCCACTACTGGCTTTTGATGTCATATAATAATGTCACATTATGGCAAAATTTCAGGGCTATTTTGGCAACAGATTATGTTTCAGGATTTTTCAAATCTCATTGGGTTAGAAATAATTTCATAGATTAAAATAATTACAGGGAGCTTTCACATTGATTTTGGCATCTCCTGTGGACAAAAGCAGTATGAGAACAGCCACCTTGTGTTGTAAAGATCTTGATCTGGCTAACAGGGTTTTTTGTTTGTTTGTTTGTTTGTTTTAAACACAGCTGTTTGCAAAATGCAGCAATAAGGTAATGCATCTTTGTGGCTATGTTAGAGTAGTAATTGTAATATGATGATGGTCTTCATACATCAGGTTCTGTGAAAGCCGACAAAGATTTGGTCACTTGGTAATTACATTGAGAAAACTAAAGTTAGCAGCATTCCCCATATTACATACCTGTTTAGGAGAAAGAGGGTCAATTAGTCTTTTCAAATCCCACAATTCTCTCCATCTGTTGAACGACCGACCAAGTTTTTTATCACTGTCCCATTTAGCTTCTTTGTTCATCCAACAATTCTTTTCTTTTTCTCTTTGCTCATCTTGCCCCAGTTCTTTTTTTTTGTAACTGGAAAATGCGCAACTAAAATTTTGCCTGGGAAAATGTAAACATTGGCTTCTCTGGTCTGTGAGCTGTAAATCATCTGACTTCAAACCCTGGAACATTTACAACAACTACTGTATTTAGAAATAGCCAATCTTCTCGCTAATGGTCTTGTTTGTCTGTGTTTCTCAACCATTTAAAAACTCCTTTCAGCTGGTTTTAATGCAGGTAATTTAATTTATCAAAAAAGCTGATTTGGGTTTTGTGTGACTGCTTTCACACAAAAGGAATATTCTTAAGACTGAGTACTGCGCTGTGGGATTTGTTCAGAAGAATAAATCCTGTACCAGAAAATCCAACACCATTTTCAACATAGAGCTTACTGTTTCCCATCATAAAACTCATTCCTGACAGAGAAACAAGCAAAAAGCACGGACAACTCATTCTTTCCATCTGCGCTGTCTTCAGTGTCCTTCACGAGCAAATCTTGACAGCTCTGTCCAGAGGAGGAAGGCAAACTCAGGACATCTGCTTCTCTGCTTCACGGAGACATGGCAGGGATTTTGACACAGGGTGTCAGGGTAATCTGACAAGACAAGCCTCATGTTTTATCGGAGCGTTCAAAAAATGTGCCGCCGTCGCTCTGGCTCGTGTCTTCCGTACATCATTCTGTCTTCTCCTTGACTGTTATGCATTGCGTAGGTGGCATTGAAATGGAGTGTCCTGTAAAACAGACGAAAGAGGGGAGAGAAGGAAAGAGAGGGAGCGAGAGAAAAAGAGGAGTCAGACCCGTGACCTCTTCGGCCGCGCGATGTGTCTGGAGCTGGCAGGGGACGCAATTGAGAGTGACACTCCTGGTTGGAGCTGCCAAACTGCCACTTCCTGTCCTCTTTATTCACACATAGCAGGAGTTTAAGCTGGACGTTTGAAGAGCAGTGAACAGACATGTGTCTCCTTGTACAGCCATCGCTTCTGACTGTCATTATTGTGGTTCACAACCACTCCATCAACGTCGCAGTCCGACAACCATCTGCCATGTGAGGATGGAAAAAAAATGGGGAAAAGGGAAGGAAAGCAGCATGATTTGTCAAGATTAGGGCTATCCCAACTAAGAATTTTACCAGAATTTTAGACTTGGACGTTGACGATTCTGCCCTTTTTTTTAGCTCAGTGCACTGCAAGTAATTACTCAATTCTAAAATCAGCCTTCATGAGCGTGTTTTACCAGTAAGACTTGTGCTTTAATGCCTTTCTTCAGTATCTGTGATGTGAAAACATCAGATTTTCACAAGGTCAGATAAAGTAAAAGTGTGCGTCCTCAGTTTAAGTTTTAGTTATAAAATCAGCACATCGTAGAGGTTTCCTCCCCCTTTTCGGCATTACCTGCTCTGCGCCCCTTCACACTGTGAATAATCCCACAAAGAGCAAGCACTGAGGTGACTGTAATTAGGAAAAACTTTCTTTTAACAGGCAGAAAGTTAAAGTGGATCCGTTCTCTTTACCAAGGGTCAGGGCCATCCGCTGGAACCAGAAGCAGGGAAGAGGACAGTGATGTAGTAGTGGTTTATTGTAATTATTATTGTAATAGCAATTGTATGTTGTCAGACACCTATAATGACAATCTGAGCCAGTCGATGACAAAAACAAGCTCAAACAAACAAGCAAGGGTTACCGGCCCTGCATGCTCCACCAGTGTGCTCTGGTGAAGTGGCTGACAGGACGTCACCTGCACTCCGTTTCTGTCACTCTTCTCCGCTCCTATCACAGTTAGTTTTGTTTTGTTTGTTTTTGTGGTGATGCTGAGATTTTTTTTTTTAAGTTTACAGGCTGCCATGCTGTTGCGTTGCTCTGTTTATCACAATTCTGAAAAAGCCAAAAAACAAGAGCTGAAACTTGTTCCTCAATCACACGTTCACCTTGTCTCAGAAATTAACTACCACTGCGTGTGTGCCAGCTAATATAAAACTATATTTATGATTCCTCTTATTTATGTCTTTCCTGACATGTTATCCCTGTGTATTTTGTAAGCTTCTGTCTGTTATGTTTTATCCTGTTACTGTAAAGCGCAGTGACTAACAAAGGAAACAAAAACTGACTGCTCGACTGGAAGAATCTCAGTCGACTGAAGGGTCTCTGGTTAATGATTCGAATCTTAAACTTTCAAGGGGACAGCCCTAGTCAAGATATGAGTTTTTGTGTGTTTTTTTTTTCTTGTAATTGACTGAAATATAAAACTTTCTTTGTCATCATTACTCCCTGTGTTCAACTCTTTATGCCTCCTCTGGTGTATCATTGGATTTGGGAGTCCTCAGCGGCTCAGCGCGATCAAATTGCTGTGGAATTGGAGAAATTGGACTCATAATTTTGATGTTTTGTGTTGAATCACCCTTTAACTTTGTTAGGATCAAGTTTGTCACTCTTCTTCCTCTGCCCTCTCCTTTAATGGCTTTGTTTTTCTCCTTCCCAGCATCCCTAATAATGCTTGCTTGCCAGAGATGGGTCACTTTCACCAATACAAATAAGATTCAAAGTCATGTGTCCAGCTTCAGGTTTTCATTGAATTCTGTCCCCTTAGGTCATGTTTGTTTTATTTCCCTGATATTCTTGTCTTTCCTGCCTTTGTCTTACCACTATATCCATCTCTGTTTCTGCTCTTTTTCTCTTTTTTTCTGTCTCTCTCCGCACAGACACACACACACACACGCATACACGCACACATTATCCTTGGGCTATTACCAGGATAAGTCAATTTGATCCATCCAAGGCAGTGGATGTCATTTTATTCATATATTTTCAAGCCTAGTGACTTTATTAAAGGCTACTGCTTCAATCTATCCTGAATGGATGAATGCACCCACTGATGAAACACAGGAAAAAATGAGGCCCACACAGCCTGAAATGACCACAGCCAATCAGGCTGTCATTTTCAAACATGTTCTCAAATTCTGTGTTTTATATGCAATCGAAAACAGCTTGGTGACTCTGAAGCTTTTGGCACAATGTTTTCTATTCATCTGTGAGTGAAGAGACAGAGAGCTGCCTGCCCGCCTTCCAATGACAAGAGAATGGCTGTTGAGACTTCCAGCTTGGGGGAAAAAATGAGATGTTACAGTCAGTGGAGGCACGGAGCAGAGAAAGTTGGAGACGAGACAAAAATGTGTCTATTCATGCCAACTGGTGTCCTGACCCTCCTCCAGGCTGCCATTGCCTTCTGTCAGGAGAGGGAATTAAAGGGCCATTCACCAGACATGAAGACTTCCACTTCTCTCCGACTTCCACTCCATTCCCTCTCACCCTGCTCTTTACTCCTTTTAGGTCAGCTCTGATACCTGATAGGAGCTGAAAGGGGAATCTTCCCACTGAGGTTCATTCAGGAAAAAAAAAAGCAGGTTCTGTCTCTTTAAGGTGAATATGGAGATGCCAGAGAGCACACGGCCAACTAGTCTTCCAGAGCAGAGGGGAAGGTCATTTAGAGTTCAGAGTGAGAGCGATGACTGATGGCTGTAGAGGGACTCTGGTGTCTGCTGCTGCACCTCAAAGACCAGGCCTCACTGGCTGCGAACAGGCCACGTCGAGCTGGACCAAGGACAGCCAGGCTTGAATGCAAGTCCCTGTGCGTTCAGGCTGCTGTTAACTGGATCAACAACCTGTGGAAAGCCTGTTCTGTCTCTGCTGAGACATCAACATGAAAAAGTTATAGCCGTCAACTTGGTAGTCAGCTGTAAAAAGTTGTCCAAAACTGAACTTCTGGAAGATTCTGTGTCAACAGCCAGTCAGCTTCCATGTGCTTGTATTTCCAGCTGAAGCTATTTTGTAAACTAAAGTTATGTCCACCAGTTTTACACATGAAGTTCAGTTAAATTGTCAGAGGGAATGCCATTCGACCAGTGAAAACAGTTGTATTGTGTCCTTTGTGGCTTTGGAGGGAGCTTTCCAAACTTAGAAAAATTATGATGTCATTGGTATTTTTGGACCTTGACCCGCACTAGAGGCTCAATAGCAGGATATCTCAGCCTCTGCTGCTTTGATTTTGACCGCTCTTTTTGTTCTATGTCTCTTTACAACTGTTTATTTCAATTCTTGACAAATAGTACAGTTTTGTATAATATATTCTGCAACAATAAGACAGTAAGACAGGAGAAAACAAAACTGGACACAGTGATAAATTATGAAAAATAATAACAATAATCCAAAATAAATAAATCACTTCAGAATCATCAATCATCAGATTAAAATAACTTTATCAGATATGTATTCATAAAGACAGAGAATAAAAATTTGGCAGGGTATAGAACTGTATTAAGTGAGCATGACTAATTCCGAATTTGATTTCTTATGGCACTGTGGACAACTGGATTTTCTTTTTAATATGGTTATGAAAGCAACCCCATGCTTCATTAAAAATAAAAACGTCTTTGTGGAGCCCCAAAAAAACATTTTAATTTCTCTAACTTTAGAAAGTGCAGTTAAAATAGTTGGTAAAAGTAGTGAGTACACAAGTAAATAGCAAGTAAAGACTGAGTTCCACCTTAAAAGGGGAATTTATTGTTATATATGTCCATAACGTTTTATTCACCCACTGCAGAGAGTGACAATGTGACTAACAATGACTAGAACATACAAATTTTGAGCCTCTTACAGTTGTTCAAAATGCTTCAGATATAATAGCAATCTTTGTGTCTCACTGAGAGTATACACACAAGAAAAGTCCCTTAGAAATCCCTGCACCTGTTGAAGTGGGATGCATAGCATAGAAAATCCACTTCTAAGATTTAACCATTTACAACAAATGGTTATAGGGTCACATTTTGAAAGAAGAAGCTCTGCTCTTTGATGGAGCTCTCAAAGAATTCAAGTAGCAGACTGGGTGAAGTTTTGATTTAGTACAACTAACTTGCTGAAGAGAGACTCCAGTTTTGGCTCTAGATTTTGACTCACATATGAATAAGTCTATTTTGTAGGTAGCAAACATTTTAAAAGGGTTTATAACCAACACAAATTTAGACTTAAAAACACCTTAACTTGAGATCTACAGCTGTTTTTAGAGTCAGGAAACCCAGTGTAGGAGCTATGCCAAGCAGTTTGCTACAGCCAAGGATTTCCAGGGTATTACTTTCTGTGTTTACTCTTGGGCTCAAAGACAACTGTTTGGGTTGATATCTGGAACATTTTTTCATAAAACTGTAATTGGCTTATATTCCATACTTAAAAAGTATAAAAATAGGGGAAAACTTTCCTTTAAATTAAATAGTAATTAATGCTTTAAATAATGTATAGAGATTAAAATAATTATGACACCCTTTACTATATTATTTCTAAGCTAAGATTTCAGGAAGTCAGCACAACCTACAAATATACACTTTAAGTGAACACACAGACAATAAGTGGAAGTGGAGGGACATCACGCAGATTTTGCATCCACAGGGTGACACAGATCGCATCAAGCTTTGACGACGTCCCGCAGTCCTCTCGATGCTTTCTGTTTGACTTAACCACACCATGCGATAAAACCAGAGGCTCCCACAGCTGTAGAGAAGAGAGATATGTGCGAGCGCATGTGTGTGACAGTTACAGAATCTAAATTCATCCCCTCTTGCCTCCGAAAGCCTCCCGCAGCCCCTCCACCGCCCCTTCCACCCTCCTCAACTATCAGAGCTGTATCGTTTTGCAAACCTCTGCGGTGATGTTGTCAGGCTTCTTTCTGTGAAGTGGCCCCAGCCATAAAACAACAGTGACGTGAGTGATTGATCCAGCAATGAAGATGGCAATACTCCTCTGCATCAATATGAAGGCAGCCTGCGGGACTGGAGCCCTTTCAGACAGCTCTCTGTTTCTCCTCAGAGGAAAAATCCATACACAATTGATGGCAGTTCAAAGAGAGGCTTTATTGTGGGATATCAAATAAAACATCAGAGAACACAGAGAACGGGAGAGAGAGATAGAATGAAAGAGTGCATGGGAGTGAGTGAGAGAGTACGGGTGTGAAAGAGGGGGAGACAGAAAGAGCGATCTGCATTTTGCTTTATCTCCTTTTTGCACCTGAATGGTAATGAACTGGCTTAGATGAAATGGAGAGACTTCATCGTTTCCAGCGGACTTGCAAACAGCATGTGCATGTCAACAGTATCTATGGCACAATTACACTATATGATCCAACACAGAAAAGGTATGCAGATACAGAGACCAGGTGATTGTGCGCGAATGAAGACAGCCCAGATAGGCCGGTAAAGGTGTTAAGTATTTATAGGGTTATTTCAGGGTATAACGGAGAAGTGTAAGTAAGAGGGAGAGATATCAGTCGTTTCCTGTCTGTTCTCTGCAGCCTGGCCTCCGGCAAACCCCGTTATGATTTCATCAGTGCTGCTTCTAATCCACTTACTTAATGAAATACATAATTAACACAGCTTAATTGTGGTAGGGACAGTTTTGACTGAAATCATTTCCTGTGGCCACTGTTGCAGTAATTGAATGTGTTCTTCACACCCGATCAAGACCTTTGTGTCGAGGCAGAGGTTTGTTTGTTTTCCCTTAATTTGTTTTCTTATTAGGTGACACAAGACTTGTGGTTTCATTGTTGTTGTTTATGTCAATTTTGTTATCCATTTGTTTCATGGGCCTGCAGCAAGCAGACTCCAGTGATCAGACTTAAATTGATATTTGGGTTATATGACATAAAGTTAGACTAATTAATAGGGATGTGTCAATCTGATTCTCAGTATTGGTATTGGTCCAATCTGGCCAAAATCATTGGGTCTGATACCTGGGGGGAAGGTAGAATCTACATTGTAATAGGATCCATTTCCCTAAACCAATGACATTCAACTTGCTGCCCACAGGCCAAATCTGACCCCCGACAGGGTGCCAGGTGACCATTTTCTAATTCACAATGAAAATAAATTGATTCACACTGTTTTTTCCCCAGTAAGGATGTCAGTTTGGTGATAAATGAGGCTCTTAGTAAGAGAGAGAAGGCTGATCTTTGTGTGACAGCCTTTCAGGCTATGCAAAGTGCAGCAGGATCAAACAGTGAGCTGCAGGGGAAGACAATTAAAGAAGAGCCAAAGTTACACAGAAATGAGGATAATTCTGATTTGAGCAGTTTATGTTTGCGGTGAATCATTCCAACATTAGAGTGATTGCATGATGGAAGAGGTTCCAGCTATGTTTAACGTTGTATGAACTCATTCAAATGCAGTTATTGAACGCTGTAAAACATCAGATTTTTCTGTCAAACCCTGCACCAAGTTTATTCAGTTAGTAAACCAGTTAATTTGAAAACAAAGAATTTCAAAGAAAGAAGAGTTACGGGTCTTTTGGTGTTTATTAATTGTATCTGATAATTATTATAATTACTCCCTATTTATTAACTGACCCCTGGCCTTCTGTCATTTTGCAAAAGTGGCCCCCGACAAAGCAAACGGAGTATTTCAGGTCTAAACTATGCATGTAAATGCTGAACTAAACTTTGAGTGACATGCCGTAAAGTGAGATTTGTCAAGAGTGACACAGATGAGCAGCACGTGTCACATGAACAGTACATGACTGAGATCTGTCAATATTATATCAGTCCTGTGGAGTTAATTAGCTCAAGAGGGGAATAAATCTCGAATGTTTAAATTATGCTGACCAATCAAAAGGTTCTGCATTGTTTGAAAAGGTTTAAATAAAAAGAAGCAGCGAAACTGAGTCATGCTGTGGGCAGGGCTGACACAATCAGATTTTTACTACACGATTATCATGGCCAAAAAAAAAATCATGATAACAATATTATGACAATATCTATAGAAATAAAAATAATGGTTTCAGTCAAGTAATCACTAACTTGGTTTATTGTCCATTTTATCTCTTTTTTTGGCAAATGAATTAGACTGAAAATACAAGTGTGGGGAGGGTGAGAGAGAGTCTGTAACCATAATAGTACAAAAGTGCAGAAAATGATTTTTTAAATAGCTAGTTTCAGCAAAGTGTATCCATACAAATGTATTACTAACAGCTTAGTTGTTAGTAAAAGACAGTATCTGTATCAAAAGTTTGGCAAGGTTGCATATTGGTAACAGACATGAAAAGGTGGTATCCAGACATCCCTACTAATTAATGAAGAATGGTAAACTATTTCTTCAATTTCCTATGTTTTGTTTGCATTTCAAAAACAATTGATCAAGTGTATGCTGCAGATACAGTCTGTTTCAGTATAGCAAATAGTGCAGATGAGAGGCCAAAATTACAGATCAAAACAAGGTAATATATTGAGTCATAACTGGCTGCAGGTTTCATTAACAAGACATGCAGTGTTTAATGTTGTTGTGGTTTCTTTTCATCCTGACTCTTCCTCCCTCACTCTCTCTTTTGCTCTTTGGTCGTGATTGATCGATGTGTCAGGTATGATGGGGCATCATGGCGTTAGAGCGGGTTTGCAGCTCAGTCATGTGATCGCAGCAGATGGCACAGCTGAGTATTAGAGTGGGTTCACCTGCTGTTTGCTCTCCTGCTTCCTGCTTTACTGCTATCAAATACCACCAAGGGAGCGCGAAGGAGGGAAGGAAGGAGCGAGAGAGGGAGGGAGGGTGTGAGGGAGGTGAAGAAAAAGTTGCAAGCCAAGGAGGGGGAGCAGGTTTAAGAAAGAAAAAAGAACAACAGAGGGACAAATGGCAGGAACGGATAAAGAAAAGATGAAAATGAGATGAAAAGATGGTGGTAAAAATTAATATGCTAAGTATTTTGAATTTTAGCATACTTGAGTGTATTTGCAGTCACTGTGTATTTGCATCTAATTAAAGGTATAATATGAAACATCTTCCAAATTTCAAGTTATCTAATATACGGTCCATGGCTTCAACATGCTATTTGGACTGCAGTACTCATTTTTGGACATGCAATTGTTTCATATTGCTCTTTTAAGTATTCCAGTATTAATATATTTAATTTGAGTAGTCTGAAGCTGATCTTAACATCTATTTTGAGATACACTTTTTAAAAGTACACTTTAAATATACTTCAAATTCAGAAAAACACTATAATATACATATAATAACTTTTGTATGTACTAATTATATTTCTAAAACTACAGTATACTTTTTTGTACCTGGGTAGGATGAGAGAGGTGTGTATGATTCTGCAAACGGAGAAGTGGTGCATAAGAAGGAGGTGCAGGAGGAGGACTAAAACTGAACGTGCTGCGTTCTTTGAATAATCTCTTTCTCTTAATTGCCCTCTGCATTATTCCCTCTCTCCTCCTCTCTCAGTCATAAGGCTCAGATCATAAGCTCATAATGACGGGATGTGGTCTAGGATCCATTTAACACACGTTCCAGACCAGTGGATGAGTACAGATAGAGGGGCTTAGGAGACACACAAAGTAACTATGACTGATTGCTGAGCCTGGTGACTCCGAGGGACATCCTCTTTGTAATTCTCTTAGTGTAGCATAATATCATTTATCCCACAAATAGACACATGACCCTGCAGTACCCGTGTCACTCAGAGTTCAAGACTTGGGGAGTGCACTCGAAGGACAGGGCGCACACTCATAATTACACACAATGTGGTTATAGTGCACGCATAAACATTCATTACATTTTGCACACATGCCTGTGTTCTGCGTTAATGGCGCTGCATGAGCACAATTGCACATAGACACAGATAAGAGACGTCATTCACACATATACACACATGCTCATTACATATGCATAACCAGCATACAGCGTCGAGGGCATTGCTGACTAATAGAAGCACTCCATGCGGCCTGCAAACATAAGCGTGTTATCAGTGATGAATTCCACCACACCTACCCACCTTGACAGCAGTCCAAGCGACAGCCTCCTCGGCTGCTATCTGCCCTCTACAGCCCTGCTCCTGGGCTGTTTGGGAATGAGTGGCAGGTGTGTGTAAATGCTGGTGCCGATATGTCACAGGCACCAATCTGCAGTCCCCGGGGATTCTACTGGGAGTTCAGCCTGAGTATCACACCACGGAGAAAACAATTTCTGCTGCCAATACTCCCGCGCAGATGAGAAATGTTTTAATATTTGCTGCTGCTTTATGGCCGCGGCTGTGACAGTGATGGAGAAAATGTCAGCTTTTTCCACCCTTAAATGCCACTCTTTGTCTCAGTCTGTTTCTTTTCATTGATCTCTGCCTCTGCCTCGGAATCAATAAGGTCCACCAAACAGTCGCTTGTCTGAGAATGCATTGCCGTTTCCCCCCTCTCAAACCTTTCAGCGATACAGGATTTCGCACTTTACTTTCTTTGCCTAATTAGTTATCCAATACGGGCCCGGCTTGTGGAAGGCAACATGTATACAAAGGGAGAAATAGCATTGTAATTCCACAGCTTATTTAGTTGTCAGTCAGTGGAAAAGAATGTGTGCCCCCCACCACCACCAGAGAATAGGCTAATGCACACATTGTGATTGGGGGAAATTTGTGTGCTCACTTTACTTTCTTTGGCTCTGAGTTGTCGTTTTGTGTGTTTTGTCTAACTGCAGTAACATTTAGCCCAATAATAGCAGCACAAAAAGAGACACAATACCTCCCTTCTTCCCTGCAGCTACTCCAGAGCTCAGCAGAGGCTTGTCGATAGTAACTGACCCAAACTTGCACCCTCGCGGGGTGAAGGGTAATTCAGTCAGTGTTGCCACTCAGTTGCAGTCCCTCTTCAGCTCTCCCCTCTGGTGCTGCCGCCACAAAGAGGGAGGAACAAAAGAGATAGTAACAGTTTAAAGCTCAACCAGGATGGTGGATGTTCTCCATCGACCGTGGCCCTTAGGAGAGGACTGCTTTGTCAATCTTCATTAGAAATCTGTGATGTCAATTAAAGCTACAATATGCATCATTTCTGCATTAAATGTTAGAATACTAGACATGTGTTATATGTTTTGTTTAATTGTTTACTTACATTATCTCAGATGTGTCAAAAATGTTCAGAAATCCATAATTTATTCAAGGTAATGGTGCATTTCCTCCTTGTTGCTTTAATCTCCAGGAAAACATGGGATATAACAGACACATCAGAGAGTGAGGAAGTAAGTCGGCACACTTCACTTAATATAACGTGAATAAAACTTTAAGATTACCTGAGTTATGTCAGATAGATATTCGGCAGCTACGGTGGTTGTTTAAAAGTGAAAACAACAGCCCTCATGATCCCACACTATTTCACAACATCATCAAACTTTGTCTTTCGTTACTGTATTAATGTAAGAGAGACTGCTTTGGACAGAATTTACATATTGTGTATTTGCTGCTGAACTGCTGAAAAGTGAAGCCAGTGTGTAAGTGCCATAAACTGCAGTTCCTCGAGTAGCCTCTTAAAGCTGGCGCCAAAAGCAGGTCAGTCCCCATTGACTTCCATAATAAAATGACCAACTTTACAGCAGAAATAAACATGTTTACAGCATGATATGAAAAATAGTTTTGGTCACTATAACTAACTTTTATATGACTCACCCATTTAAATTGTATTAATGTTTAAAGTTATGCATTATTAAGAGTGTGCCAGATTTGAGTGGCAGATGAGTAGCATCACAGATGGCTAGCTGCTGAGTAGCTGCTTCGTGCAGCCGCCTCAGTTCCACTCATGCTCCACCTCTTCGCGCATTTTTGGATTAGCCAAGTACTGCATTATGAAAGTAATTAGTTACTTGGGAAAGCAATTTTTACATTACTTTTAAATGTCTGCTTTAATTATCTGACAAATGCATACATAACTGTATTATTTTAGTGTGGTTATATTATTTTATTTTATCTATTATTATTTTAGTGACTACTGTCACTATCTATCAATGTGCCCATTATCACAAATAGGAGTAATTTATACTCTCTTCCTGACGTAACATTTACCTGTAAACCACACTTTTTCTGTCTGTGGTTTAGACAGTAGGATTTAGTAGAAGAGCACAACAAGCTGGATATGTTAACCAATCATTTCTACATTAATCAATAAATAATTATATAATGAACAGTTTATATTATACTATTATGAAAAGCAAGCTCACATTGCCTAAACTGTCATGCACCACTATATGGTCGGGTGACGTTAGATCATAGATCAGATGATAGGCTGCTACATCTGCAGTCCTCTGCAGTTGTCCACTTTTCAGGTAAGACAAAAATAACAAGTAACAAGCCCACCAATTGTAACTGCATTATTTATTTGAGAAAAGTAATTAGTTACATGTCTAGTTGCTGCCAAAAGTAGTGGAATTGCAGTAATGTTACTTTGTTACTTTGTAACATGACACTATGCAGGAGTAGCTGAGTGAGGAACTGCCAAGATGGTGACAGCCAGAGTGACCACACTGTGAGCTTCAACACGGCTTTTCAGAAACCTTTTGGGTGACGTCACAAATGCTCTGTCCACTAATTATATACGGTGTGTGGTTTAAATGGACACAGGAAGTGATTTAAACTGATGTTTTTCTTTAAGTCAAATACATATTTCCTCAGATGACTGAAAGGTCCAGATTAAAATGTGAACAACAATAGGCCCTTTTAGCTGAATCGTTGATTCTGGGGTCATTCAGGGGACGTCAGGGAGAGTGATGATATAATATAACGCATCACTTCCCTTACATGTCGACAGGGCAGACAATTAAAGGTTTGTTCTCACAAGAAATATCTTCCATTCCTGAGGGTTAGAGGTAGAGGAAGAGGAGGGGACGTGAAACGGATCCCTCCTGAGACTTATTGGACAATGTATTGTCTTCATAGATACGTGTCGATACATACTGTACACACAAAAACACACAGGGAATTCATAAGCTCATAAAATGTAACAATAGATATGCAGTAAATCATGTTATTCATCTTTCATGGAGAGAGGAAACAGATGTACAATACCTGGAAGCACCAAACTGTAGTCTACACACGCTGCAGGCAGTTACAGGTTAATGTTTAAAGCAAACACACCACTTAAAGGGGTTTACAGCTCACTTTAACAATTTGCATGTTTTCCCTTTGGTCGACCACAGTTCAATCAATATTTACAACATGAGCAGCTGTCTCCCAAATCCTTTTCCTGACCTTTCATGTTGTCTTGACAGTCAATGTACAAGCAAACACCTTACAACAGCGTACAATGACAAAGAGAGAGCTTTTAAACAATAAATGCCTGACTGGTTTCGGGAACCCAAAGAGTCACAGTGAGGTTTTATTCACAATGAACCATAAAGGAATCATTCCACATGTTGGGGAATACACTTATCCTCTTTCTTGGCAAGAGTTAGATAAGAAAATCGATACCACTCTTATATCTGTCTGTGAAATATAGGCTAAACTACAGCTAAAAGACACTTAGCTTAGTGCAAAGACTGGAAACAGGAGGAAACATAAAATAACCATAAAATAACTAAAATGGAATGGGGTTTTTTCCACCAATCCTGATTGTTGATTGTCTTTAAAGGTACCATAAACAAACAATAAATGTATATTCTGAGTTTGTCACACCACAGAAATGTATTATTAACCACCCAGCCAAATTTGAATGATTTAAGAAATCAGGTCTCATTAGGTCTCAAAATCATGAGGAGTTTTCTCTGAAATGCTGGTCTGTCCGCTCCGCTGTTTCAGTGTCACACACAACTATGACCTGAACGCAACCCCAAACATGGAGGCTCCGTCTAGCAGCTTCATTGGTGTTGTTCGTGTGTCAGTTTGTGGGGCTTATACAGTGTTGGGGGATCAATGGCTCCGGCATGTCACTGAGCCAAGTTTGAGGTCCACCCAAAAAATCCTAAACACAGAAACTGTGAAAAGCAGTTTACCAGTCTAATTTAACATGTTTTCAGCAACTATGTTCTCTCTGTTTTCTCTACAATATAATGGAACTAGTAACTAGTAACTAGTGTCTCTTTCCACAAATCATGTGAATCCACAGACCTTGCTGTGAGCAGTTTTATATTTTCTTTCTATTAGAAAGAAGGTAGTTCCAGTAGATTCTACTGCAGAAAGAAAGTAGGTCCCATAATAAACTGCTCACAGCAGCTGTGGATTATTTTGAGCTACTGGGACATGATTTTTGGAGAGAGACACTGGTGTTGAGTTTTTCAAATTAATATTTTGGGCACTTTGAGCACCACAGGACTAGTGTCATTATTAGTCCCATTATCTCAATGGTCGATATCTCCAAAACACTACAGCTCACACCAAAACAGTATGAAGAGACAAACAGCCCATCAGGTAAGAGGAAAAGTGTGTATTTTTGATTTTAAGATGAAATGTCTATTTAAATCCTCAACAAAACGTTCTCATATGATCAACAGATAACGATATGAGAATGTTTTCTTAATGTTCCAAATGTCTTCTTTGTAACATTGCAATGTGACAATAAAATAACCAAAATGCCATGTCCTCCCGAAGTGATATGTGAAACATCCCCATGGTTCAGAACATTCAGCACCTTTAGAGAACTAGAACACCTCCTCCTACGTGGGCAAACAGAGGTGGATAAATTACAAATTATGGACAATATGGCTCAGTCTACTACAACAACAGCTGAGGCAGAATCTCTAAACTTTTATAAGGTTAGAATTTATTTACATCACTCTATGATATTGCAAAGTGTTTCTGATTTTGTCAAACATGTAAATCTTGAGTTCAAAAACAAGACAAAATCTTGTTTTCAATGAAATATCCAATGCATGTGATCGTAATATCCTAAGATTGGATTCAGTAATTTAAAGAAAGTCTCATTTTCAAACACACACATACACACACACACACACACACACACACACACACGTGCACACACACAAAGAGACGCGCTCCACATGAGACAAGTCCTCTAGAAAACATGAGTAAGAGAAACTGATGGTGTGTGTACACGAGGTCTTCAGAACACTTCAGCTAAGGTGCAACAGCTTGTCAAAGCAGCCCAGTGTCAGGTGACAAAGCATCACGCCACCTCAGACAGAGATGGCCCAGTAATGTCTCAGCCGATGAACCACGGGCCGCAGCTTTGTCCCTCCATCACAGCTGAGTCCAAACTGCAGCCTGCTGCTGTCACTGTCTGTTAATGTGTCTCCACATAAACACCTGCCTTAACTGCATCAGTGCCTCACTTTCATGTGAGCCGTTATTGTTATCGCTTTGTTTCTGCTCGCTTTGGCCTCTCATTTTGAATGTGTGCCGGTCACCATTAATGAGACCAAGTGATGTTGTTTTGGGTTTACGTAGAAAGTACGGAAGGAGGAAGTGTAGATAAATGTGTCAATGAAAATAGCACATTTTTAAGTAAAATAATTCCAATTAAGTACAACTTGGGTTTTATGGATTTATGCCATTTGCAGGTCTTAACAATGTACTCTAGTAGAGGAATGTAACTAAGTGCATTTACTCAATAAGGTATGACTACTTGTACTTCACCTGAGTATTTCAATTTTATGCTGTTTGATACTTATAATTTACTGCATTTCAGAGGGAAATATAGTAGTGTTTATATCACTTCTTCTATCAAACAGCTTTAATTATGAGTTAGACTGAAGATTCAGGTTTTACATACAAAGCATCAGATCAGAAAATCAGAAAATGTGACGTATTGTTGTAAGGCAAGTTTGGACATTAAACTACCCAACAGTATATAACATAGAATTAGTTTCACTTCCACCAACATGATATACTGTTTAGACACTCACCAATCAGTAAATATAAAACAATATTATTTTCTATATACAGTTTGTAATGATTTATAATATTATTCTGCTTCATGAGGAGTACTTTTCCATCATTTTTACCAAACTGGTGCAAACTGCTGCCCCCAACCTAAATAAATAAATAAATGAATAAAATGCATTTAAGTGTTTGCTAAGATCCAAGTCTTCTAACATTGTCACTAACAAAACAGTCACAACAAAATATGATATGTTTTGTCAAAAATAAAGAATACTGAGTTATCAGCGAAGACATTATGATAGTGTTTAGTTCAATGTATATTCAAACTAATGAATCCTCACCTCTGAAATCAGTGTGTTCAACTTTGTATCCTTTACAATGAAAAATGAGTTTCACAAATACTATGAATCTCCTAAATTATGATCAAAATTTGTGTTAAAATCACAATTTTTATTTTATTAACCTGTGAAAATGTAATAATATAATCAATATAAGCCTTCTTAACACGTTATATATTATTGTGTTGTTGGGGGTAACACATTTTTGTTTGAGAAAAAAATCTACTAGAAATGTGTACCTATGATATTTTACAGTTTATACGCATTCAAATGCTGGAGGGAAAGACAGTTTTACTTCAGTATGTCTCCAACTCTGATTTTGAATAAATTGTGTAAAATGGCCTGTGACTACAGGACTTCTCCTACTTCTTTCACCCCTGACATACTCATCACATCAACTGATGATTAACGTGATGAGTCGCCATGTGAACATGATGTTGACATGGCGACTTCACTGCAAAGACGTCCAGCAGGGAAAGAAATGCAAGAAGTCATACAATCAGAAAGATTTATAACAAACCCGCAGAGAAAATGAAACTGAATATTAAATTACAGCTCAGATAAGTTTGCAGATTGATTCCCTGGTTCAACTTTGACCTGCTGCATTTACCATAGCTGTAAATACAAATAATTTTCCTGTGCAGTGAGGGATTTTTACTGACATTACAGGTGCCCTCACTTTCAGTTTGTCCATCTAAAAAGTGTTAGATAATCTAGCTTGTTTACATTTTGCCTGATCATCTGACTTCACTCAATGTCACCATGTCCCCATAGAAAAAACAGCCAACTATGAAAATGAGACTCAGGCTGTAAAATACCCAAATTCGGGTTATGCAAAATTTCCATGTTGTCTTTCTGTTAATTTTAAATCGGTTTTATTGTGTTTGTTTGACACACCCACAACAGCCAGTGTCAAAATATGACCAAACATGGTCCTGATCTGTGACTCGTGACAGTCTTTGTCATTCTCATTGGCGTTTTAACAACACTATTTTCCTCTGAATTTTTCAGCCTAAACAAAAGAATACAATAGCAATCTGGTTGAGTCTGATTGAGCAAACAAATCATCTTTTAGATGAACGACTTATTGAATAGCGTTTGAATGCTGGTACTGTACGACATGTTTTCCTCTGCCACACATCTTCATAGTATTCTGCCTAATCCTCTTTTCCACAGTCTCGTCTGAAAAAGGCCTTTCACTCCGTGGCCTAAGGGACATGAATAATTGTTGATACACAGGCTGTTTCATAAACTCCTCGCACTGTAATCACACTCTGACAGATGTAGGCCTACTACATATAATCACACACACACACACACACACACACACACACACAGACACACAGGAAGAGAGAAAGAGAGAGAGATTTAACCCCCTTTTTTCTTTTTCCCAGTGACTCACTGCTCATATCAGCATAATGACCGCAGACTGATCCAGCCCACGGGGGCTGAGGGTTGGAGCAACACTGGATTCTGAATAAACAATGAATGACGTGCGAGGAGGGGCTGGATGTAGTCGTAAACTAGTGTGGGTTTCACAACGAAAAAGGATACTCCACAGACGCTGACCGTACTTCAACAGGCCTGCTGATGATTACAAAAGTCATCTGACTCATTCAGTGTCAGAAGAAAAATGTTTAATTTTTCATTTCTAGACAGTGGGGTAGACCAGGGATGGTAGGTAGACTTTGTATTTGAGCAACAGTAACTCAGTCATTGTTTATCCTAAATATCCAGGATTAAAACTTTGATACACAGTACTCACATGTCTGCTATAAATAAAACTCACTTGGTCTTCTACTACACAATCACAGATTCTAATAATGTCCACAGTTCCATTTTTACAACCCACGCTTTTACTGGGGTGAGTTGTAACACTAAGATAGATGTAACATTAACATAAACATAATTTGTTGATTAAAGAATAAAGACTAAACAGTTTTGAAAAAAGTGAATCATTTCAAGTGGCAAAAAAGTCTTTATTTGTGCGTGGACTGTATTATTCCTGAATGTTGCACAGTAGGGTTCAAACTGTCACATTTGTGGCAGAGGGACACGGCTGCCTCTGGGGTGCAGGCTTTGTGGATCCAGAACTAACGATGTACACACTTGATCCACACTTCTTTTTCGCTTTGTGTTTACAAAGAGTTCAGTGTGCACATCTGAAGCAGTGATTACATAGCTAACTGTTTTAGCATGTGTGCTTGAAGGTAGCCTGAATGCAAAGTGTTAAATTAAACAAGAGAAACTAATACTTTATGTTGTGGAAGTCAGACCAGTATATCTTCAATATAATTAACACTAAAGGAACAAAATAATTGTGATTAAAATAAATGTCACTTTTTTGGGAGTGTACAAAATTGATGACATCATGCAGCATTTTTCCAATATTGTTGCAACTAACCAGATGTTCCAACACTCCCCAGTCTCCCCTATCAGTTCAATCCTTTACACTTTCTGAAACTTGCAATTTTCTGTTATTGCAGTGGATTATGAAATGACTGACATTTGACCAAATGCAGAACAATAGCTTGCAACCTAACCTTTTGCCCCCTGCTAAGTGGCAGTATCCTGGTATAGATTCTGCGACGATGAAGCATGAATAGTAATTGTTTACCTGCAGTTGGTACAATGTCAACAGACTAATCCATCACATGGACCCTGTCTACTTATTTATAGACGAGGGGAATAAATCAGGCGAGTGGATGAAAGTTGAAAAGACAAACACAAGGACACAAATAGGAGTCCCATAGATAATCCTTTAAACATTTTTAATCAAGACGTCAGCATCAGGAAAGATGAATGAAGCATCCATCTATCTGTAATTAAACCTGCGCATCATCGTAATGTAGATATAATGTGATAAACAGCCTGACGGTGATATACTGGTACTAATAGTGCAGTGAGTGATCTGAGCTTCATCATTGGTTGAAGCTTGCATTGTAGTACTGAAGGTAAATAATTCGAGCTATATTGGCATTATGGGTTTACATTGTGAGACTTGGTGCTGAACGATATAAACTACTGAGATATAATTTAGTGGATGATTTTGATTATCAACACAAAATGAACTTTCTGATGACTCTCAAGTAAATCGCTCCTATAAATATAATAAAGAGTTGTAAGATTCCTGGTCGCACTTTATTTTACAGCACACTAGTTAGGCATAATAGGCCGTAGTTTGTATTAAATTACAGAAAACTGGAAATAATATGTACATGTAATATGTATAATACTGTGTGGCAGTAATATGCGATATATTATATACATGTAATAATGTCTTTATGAGACAGTAATTATACCATTATTACATAGCATACACACAAAATACTCTTATAAGACATAACAAGTTGTACTTTGTATGAAATTGGATGAAAACTAGAAACGATATGTTCTGTTTTAGACAGTATTAGACCCTTTATTAGATCCTATTAGACTGTATTAAAGGGTACACATTACATCAGAGCTGTACTGTAAACAAAAGTGTATTATTTCCCACTCTTAGATGCTTATTAGACTTAACTAAAGGATAATTAGGGACACATTACAACTGAACTGAACTGTGAACTAAAATCACATATCTGCTACTTCCTATTTAAAAACAGTATGTGACCCCAACCTACCAAGTAAAGGGCCAAAATTATAGAGGTAGAGGAGTATTTTGTTTATGGATGACTGCAGATAATACTACTAATAATAATGTGATTTGATCAAAGAAGTCAGCATCTGGTGACCAGATTCCTTGCTGTAAATACATTCTTAAGTCTTTTTAAGAAAATCAGTGAAGTGAAGATAGAAATATATGATCCGTGTCTTTTATTTCTTTTGAAATGTAGATAATCATCTCTCTGCATCATCTGACCAGTTGAAGTAAACACTTCACTGGAAGACATAAAACCTTCCCAGGGTTCATCAGAACTGATTATGTCTTGGAAAATTTGTTTGCAATATGTTTATCTTGTGATCCCTCGGACGCCTTCAGTAGTATTGCTTTTTCTGTTCAAGACCCAGATGGCTCTCCATCATTTAGTGGGAAAATTCCCCCTCATTTGTTTATACACAAGAGATAAGGGAACACTGAGCTCTTATGAGGAAATTGAGCATGCATCAATATTTTTCACATGAGGCCCATTTTTAAATTTTTTGAGAAATGCTCTGTGTCACTCTTTTTGCATCTCTCCCACACACTTTTGGATGTGCTGTCAGGAGGTGTTCTCTCCAATGTCTTTTTCATCAAATTCGGGGAATAGGAGACAGCACAACACCTTCAGACACTCAGACGTACAGTATGACGGCTGAAGAAGGAATGCAAAGAGACAGGAAAACAAAAAAAAAGGAAAAAAAACCCACTGTTAATCTCTGCCAAGTGTGTTTCCGTCACTGCCAGATTTAAGCTGATGGGCTTGATTCTATCTGCTCCAAAAAACTCCCCGTACAATACTAACTTTCAATGTCATTGGATTTGTCTGAGTGTTAGGAGGAGGAGGGCGGGGTGTGGGTGGGGGCTGAGATTACAGTGAATGTCACCCTACCTCCTCTCTCAATCATCCACTTTCAATCCATCGCCGTCCCGGGGTTTGTGAGACAGCTTGGCGATGATGCCAGTAAAATGGGATCAATAGCATAGGGAAAAACGGACCAGACAATCTCTTACCCCCTTGAACTTCTGTACCCGTGATTGATTTGTCCCCTGCCACAGCAGAGGAGACATTAGAGACAAGAAACATGTGTGTGGCCGTACATGTGTGTATGTGTGTGTGTGTGTGTGTGTGTGTGTGTGGGCCTGTGCACCTGCGTACGTGTGTTGAAAGCATGTTTTTCTAAAAGTGTGATGTCTACGTGTGTGTGTGTGTGTGTGTGTGCGTGTGTGCTTTCAGTGATTGATGATCTGAAGTGCACACACATCATCAGCAAGGCATTTGCGAGGTGTGTGAGTCAGGAGCTGTCATCCCCCTCAGTCTCCCCAAGCAGAGGCCTCGGCTGCTGATTTATAGTAAATCATTAAAATCTGCTTATTATTGCAGCAGCTCATCACCCTCCCCCTCCCTCAGTCCCCATAAGCAGCCGCCACCCTCCCCCCAAAACTTGCCACACCACTGCAGAGGAGGCACACAGAGAGGAGATTCTCTGACCAGCCCGGCGACACTAACTTATACACACAGAGTGATGGTCAGCAGGTTCTGGCACATTAAATCCATTTCTGACGCGTGTTTGAAAATAAATACACCAGATGTCTTGTTTCATAAACACTGGCTGAAGGAGCCAATGAAAGAAGAAGAATCTGGCCACGTTCCTGTACAACAGCTGGAGCACAGTGGATGTATTTATCCCCCAAAAAATAAAATAAAAAAGAGGGGATGAAGAAACTTTCTTATGGGCACTCATGCTCACATGTGCATAAACACACAAACCCACCCACCCACACACACACACACACACACACTCACACACACACACACACACACACACACACACACACACACACACACACACACACACCTCTACTGTCTTCTGTCTATGAAACTGAAAATGTGATGTGACTTGAACAATGACAGGTGTGTTTGTCAAGGATGTGGCTGTCACTTCAAATCAATGGACGGGAGCATCTTCCCAGGGAGACTTTCCACTTCTTAGGGTTTGACTGGTTACACCGCGCTTCAGTGAAGGTTGGAGAACAGTAAGTTGTCAAAGTGGCATTCAGGGAGCCCTGCTTAGGTGTCATCAGATCAGAAAAAAAAATAAATCCAAAAGTAGCTCATTTTTACTTTCACTGTAAAAAAAAAAAAATCATACAGGAATTTAGTGGAATCAAATCATCTTTTCTCGTTATCTTAACGCAAATTAACATGTATGATGAGTTTAAACTGGAGCCTGATCGATATATTGTTCAACCAATATTATCGGCCCAATTTTGGCCTATCACAACTATATCGGTCTAAATCAGTATAAGCATATATGTTTTCTGATATGCACCTTTATGAAAATGCAGGTTGTTTTTATTTGTTTGCTTGATAGTCTGCATTTTATTTTTTTTCTTAATTATGGTTTAATATATAAATATAATTTGCTCTATTTTTTGTTTCTAATAGTTATTTATAATGATTAAAAATAAAAAACTTTACTGTTTCATTAACCTTTTGGACAGTATTCTTAAACTGTAAAATATCCTGCCTCTATTAAAGCAACATATATTTGTCACCACTTTTGAGGGATTATTGCAAAAATGTATGTTTATTTATATATTATATATTCTATACCAGACATTTTTTTACTCCATAATATTGGTAGCAGCCCCCCAAATTTTTAAAAGTCATGTTTGCTTGTTTTCACAATAATGAAAGAACTGTGTGAAATGAAGAACTGACTTTTCAAACTGAGAAAATGTAAAAGGAAATCAAATGTGTAATGTGTGTAATGTTCGTCAATGGGACTGACTCAACTTCATCTTAATATCTTAAGCCTATTAAACATGATTAGTAAGTACAACTGAATTAATATTTAGTTTATTTGACTAGCAAAAGTTGCCTTGTCAAAGACATTTTAAGATATAAGATTTTTGTTTTGAATTCTTACAAAATTACCTCAACTTGTCTTTTCCATTTCAGTCAATTTAAAATTTTAAGGCAGTGTAGACACTAACTTTTTTAAGTTACAACAAACAGTTTTTTTCTTTCAGTGTTTATTTCATCAGGAAACTGTGTATAGGTTCCTATGGCCATTATATACCGACTCGTGTGGTGAAAAAGAAAATCATTATCTTGGTGTCTATCCATCTGAAGATCGTTAGCATGAACAAATCTGAGAATCACTGTTTTAGAGACGTACTATTCAAGCAAGTTGTGTAGGGCACGGAATAAAATGATGATAATCATTTCCACTGAATAACTCAAGTGAGAATCACAGCTTGTCTATTGTCGCTTTGCAGTGCGTGGTTTGTCAAATGCTTTTCAATTACAGCCTTTAACTTGAGGCACTATCACATCCCCATGAAGTGATTTTAATGGAGTTTGGTGCAATTGTTTGTTATGCGAGACAGGTCTTTTCAGTGGAAAGCGAACAGGGAGAAACAGACAGAGAGGAGGCTTGAAACTCAAATGAACTTTGGGCGATAACACGACACGAGCGGCTGAGCAGGGGAGTAGCTGTGGGCTTAAATCTAGTCATTTCCTGTCACTGGTATTTAACTGAACATGTGTATTGTACGATACGATGGGGGGGGGGTTGGGTTACTCTCCCTACATGTACGCCTAAAACTCAAAACATGGGTGCTGGCATCTGATTTGGCAGATACAGCATTTTGGGGCCTGATTGCTGTCTCCAACACCCCCAATCAGTCTGTCCTGTCCCACTTTTCTCTCCCAGCCCTCCCTGTATTTCTCCCTCCCTGACAAATACAGTACAACAGCCTCCTCTCCGTTCTGCCTCTAAAGCTCCAGGATCCTCGGTGCACAGGTGCAGGACTGCAGGGCTACACCCCACAGGCCCTGGATGCCGAAACAGGAGAGGCGAGCCGGCACACATGCAGAATTACAACGCCTCCATTTCTCACACTGACATAATCCCCATGTTTTATTTGTCCCCTTGTAATTCTTTTTATATCTTGGGCTTATGTTCTTTGGCATTCGTTCAATCCCAGCCTCGGGACACAGGGCTCTACCAGGCCCATATGTGTGCCTTGCTCCAGTTAACGCATATTAGTTCCTTTGTAACTGTGACTAAACTGGCACGTCTCAGCTGGGAGATGTGCCGGCTTTGACTGACAGCCCATGTCTGGATCCTGTACTTTGAGTCTCACGCAGACTTGTCAAACACGGGCTCTGTCAAAGCATCCCTCACTCTGCTGTCAAGCACAGGAACCACGGAGAGCTGCAGAGAGCTCTGACCACATGTCTCTGAATTACCTTGCACTCTTTATGTGTGGAGTAGAGAATGAATATTATCTTACACTCCACTGTTTCTCAGTGTTGCTTTCACCAAAGTCTCAGATGCATGTTGCTGGCATGTTCCTTCTTTTCCTCAGTAGAGAAAATCCTAAGGGAAAAAATGTAAGTGAAACATTTTTCATGCTTGCGTTTTGGCAAGATTGCCTGTGAGAGAGAAAAAAAAGAGGGAGACTTGTATACCCTGATCAGATCAGTCACTAAAATTACATCGAGAGAGCTTTTCCAATAACAGCTTGATATTAGGACTTCAGCACAGTGTTGATGTATGTTGTCGGCAGAGAAAATCTGTTAAGTCTGTGCCATGTGATGCCAACAGTCTTAAATATTGTTTTCACAACTGTGCAAGCTAATTACCTTTAATTTTTCATCTGTGCTCCAAGGGTTGTAAGAGACTGTGATTAGTGATTCATTACTTCTCATTACCTGGCCTGTCAAACTGTTTCCTTTACTTATTCAAGCTGATTAGCTGTACATGGCCCGCCTCTCTCAATGAGGCTGAGAAAGAGACCTCAAACATGGTCTGCAGATAAGCAACTGTAAATTGCAATGATGATGAGAAGGATAATGATGAGGGGATGAACATGAAGGAAATGATAACGTGAAGATGAAGAAGATTATGGTGATAATTTTGATGGAAGATGGAACGTTGGAAGGAAAATAGATAGACTGGTTGGTTATGCTTATAGCCAAGTAGCATGTTTCAAAAGTTAAAGGTAGACTATGCAGGATTTGTCAGTTGCTGTTTGTAAACACACTGGGCCCCTCCTCCCCAGCTCATTAAACAAGAGACGGAGACTGGTTTCTGCAGGTTTGAACAAGTTATATATCAGACCTTTTAAAGACTATTTTAAAAGAAAGAAGGTTTGAGCGATGTCTGAATCAGGGAACATGGTTTGAAACAGTTCACCTGTCTTGCTTTTATATGACTGATGTTTAGCGACCATGTGTAAAGTCCACTAACTGCATGTGTGCCAATAAATTCTGAGCAGAATGCACATTTGTTGTTGTTTCATTTTGTAGTTGTGACAGTGTGATTACGGCAAATTTTTCCCTGAACAATAAAGACTGAAGAATATAACTTTACGTAAACTTCATTAATCTGATCAATTTTTAAGATGGGTTGAAATCTTATATGTAATGTGACAATTAAGGTCTAAAAATCATATTGTTATTATATATATTTCAGACTTTTTACGACAGCAGCTATGAGTGAGGTAGACTGAGAATGAAGAGAGGGAGCTGAATTAGCAAGAACAAAGCAGTGAATCAGAGACATAAAATGTTATTTTCTGATTATTTCAGAGCAGTTAATGCATGTGTATCTCAGCCCCGTCCTCGGTCAAACAGACACACATACCTGCAGCTCTTTAAACAATCATGACACAAGCAGAGAACAGACGAGAGAATGACGGATACAGCGATGCAACCTAGTCAGTGTCCCAACCTCACACCCTGCATACTGCATGGCTGGGGGTAACACACCCACTGCCAAAAGACTGACACCTAGAAACATCCTGAACACAGCAGTCAGAAAATACAGGCAGAGGACACAGTCCTGCAACAGATCGGTTACCAGCCGAGTAACCCACAAAAAAGTTATGTAATGGATAAAAAATACATTTATATAAATTCATGGGTAAAGACATAAGTAGAACTAATTGCAGGTGGGCAGTGGGTGAGAACAATAACATATACAATGTCTTCTTTCCATGAAGAATTAAAAAATGAAAATGACCATGCAATTTTTTTGACATTTAAATCTACTAATCAAGTCTAATCAGCTGCCGGGATTTTATTGTGAAAGTCTGTGACATGACCTTTGACCCCACATCCTGCCAAATAATGGGACGTCATTGTCTGATCTGCCAGCAATGTAATCTTATAGCTTATTGGTCGCAGGACCTATATTGACAGTTTTGGGAGGGTGTGGATTTGACTTAATGATTGCAGGCAACAGGTTGGGTCTGGTACTCGGCTTTCAAATTTCCCTAAAGGAACAATAAAGTATATATTTATCTGTCTATCTAGGTTTGTGGGTACAGGCAGGTTGGCAAAACTAGACCTGTGAGGGATCCTGGTCTATACATTGTTTTGGGGGGTTTTGTCCTGCACATTATACGTTTACTTTCACTTACATCAATTAAAAATGACATAAGTCTGATCTGAGGTCATTAAATAGATATACCCCACACAGACAGTCAGTGACATGGCATGTCTGCCTTTTCTCAGGAGAAGAGTTATTTATAGGTGCCAGAGAATGAGGATTGATTTACTGCAGGTAAACAGGATGTCATTCTCCACAAAAGGTCAAGGTGAGCCAAAGCTTAGGTGGATAAAATACAAGAATTTGGCACCTGCTTATTTCACTTGTCAAGCCAATCAGGCTGTGAAGGCAAGATAACATGCAAACCTTGTAGATGAAAGCAATGACACAATGAGTCCCTGAGTTCAAACATAAAACAATACTGGAAACAATGAAAAAACAGGGTTTTACATTGGAAATATGAGCAGAAAAAAGCCTGAGTATGACATTGACTATGATAGTGAGACGTTAACTAAAACATTCATCACCATTAGTAGTAATTAACAAACTTCCCCGGCATTAATTAAAGGGCCGTGCTTTAAGGGAAACTGTGCTTAATTAGGAGGTTTGACAGGATGAGGCCTTAGGGATGATCCATATCCAGAGGGTTGTTAGAGGGGTACAAGTGACAGAATTTCCACATAGCTGCGGGTTTTTGGAGCTTTTCCTCCTAACTCTGTGCCCTTGGTCAACTCTCAAGATGGTCTGGTCTGGACTGATCTGGCTTGGCATGGCTCTGAGAAACTATTGACAGGTATGACAGGCCTCCGATTAGCCAGTCAGCTGGAGGCCCAGACCTTGTCACCTGTCAGGTAGAGAGATGAAGGGTGAGTGAGCAGAGGAGGAGGAGGAAGAGCGGAGAGAGAAACTTAAGGGAAAAAGAGAGGAGAGAAAGGATTGGTGGCATTCAGTGCTGACGGGCTACACACAAATATAAGAAGCAGTGATAAAAACCACATGTATATCAGGCCCGAGTCACCTGCAGAAGTGTTTGTGAAGCACTCCATTACAAAAACCAGAGGGTCTGAGGATGACAAATGTGTACCCAAAGAATCTGTGATTGGATCGGGGATTAAGGGGCTGCCGTGTCTCTGAAGGAAAACAGGCAGGAGACGGACAGACAGAGAGTGGAAGAAAGGGAAAGAGATGGAAGGAAGGGTGGAAGGGGGACAGTAAACGAATGTCAGACTGCCCAGGCAGGGAGACAGAGTGGCAGAGTGGGTGGGCTTTGACAGACACATCTCACGCAGGCTGACAGCTCCGTCAATAGCCCCAGGATGGGCGCCCTGATTGACAGCTAGCAGGTGGCGCATGAATGGAGTTGTCAGGCCGACTGTCAGTCAAAGTCACATCGCTGTGGCTACAAGGCCCCGGCTGAACAGGCACACAGCTGCCCAAGGTGATCTCTGGGTGTACAGGCAGACTTTTGGCACAGGAGGCTGAGGCAGCTCAGATCATGCTAAAATTACCATACATGGCAGTGGCAGCATACAATAGCTGTGTTGATTGGAGCTATTTTACACTAGTGGGCAGATCTGGTATATACACACATGGGTGGTTCCACTCAATTTACAAAAAAATAGGAAAAAAAAAGGATTTGAATGTACTATCAATGAATCTCTGCAGTTTTTCCATTTCCTTGGTTCCCCTTAATTGAGCATTGTTCCAGCACGAGGGCATGAAGCATAGGAGTTAATGGGCAATAATTATATGTGAGAGAGGCTTTCTCCCTGGAGTGGAATCCAGAACAAATGGAAGCTCCGATGTGCAACATTCTACTTCATTACATCTGCCGCGATTAAAGCCTGAACATCTGGCACCATATCCTGACAGATAGACAAGACTTCTGGACTGGAAGGGAAATCGAGCGATATTTACAAAAATGTAACACAGGGTATTTACTGGATGAAAGAACAAGTGCTTTGGGCAGGCACGGTACACTCTCCCTATCAGACAAGTGTTGAACTGATAGATGCATGTAAACACAAGTAAATCGTTTGGACACTTTTGACAAAATGAACGGCACTAAATACCCTCGCTACACTTTCACATCACAATGGACTTTATTATTATAGGCAGCTTCTTTGCTACAGATAAATACGTACTGTGGCTCTTCAAGTAAACACTGGAATGTACATCAAGGTTGGTTGTTAACTTTTTTTTTTCTCAACAATCTCAATCATCCTAACCCCTTCGAGGTGAAGCTAAAACAATAATCATAACTGTCAGTGTCTGCTGTTGCCATGACAACATCAAGTCCCACAGAGTGATGTCATGCCGATCTGGTCTCTCCCTGACGCACGATTATCTCCCGCGATGCTCTGAGGCAATCTGGAGGGCCTCTGGGGCGCATGTGAGCGTCGCAGGCGGCGGTCGGGGTAGAGGCTGTTGTCAAAGGGCTTGCGGTGGACACAGAGGACGTGGGTCTTCAGGTTGCCCTTCTGGGAGGCACTGTAGGGGCAGTACCTGCACTGGAATGGCTTCCGAGCTGGAAAAGAAAAAAGAGAAAACTGATATAGCAACCTCCTCAGAGTCTGGAATGACATGGTGAATAAATGTGACAAATTATGTCCTTAAAGGTAAATCACTGATCTGAAGCACCTTCGTCTCCCTACATCAAAAACTTCTGAAAACAGAATCTGCATTGTAACGTCTGGCAAATGCACATAAATGAGATAAAAAATAATAAATAAAAATAAATAAAAAATAAACTAATTACATTTTTACATATAAACACCCCAGCTACCTGCTTAGCATTGTGCACGTGCTTACAGTGACATAGTGAGTAAAGCCTCCCCACTGATCTCTGGGTACTGCCTTACTTTGAATACCAGTGGGGATACTGCTGATACCTGCAGATCAGCCACTGAACTCAGATCATCACTACATTACACTGCTTGGGGGCACCTTGGTGGCTTCGAGGGCCCTATGCATTCACATAGCTCGCACATAACAAAAACAGTCCTGGTTCTGAGCATAGATTATATAAAACATAGTTTTTGCGACATCACCCATGGGTTGGAAGTTCACAGTGTGGCCCAAAACTGGGCAAACATGGAGTGTGGGTGCAGCTGAGGTGGGCAGATTGAAGCAGCTACCTAGCGGCTAGACAACTGTGACGACACCCACCTGTCACTCAAAGTGGCCACGCCATAATTATGCAAAACTTTAAGCCTTAATATAATTTAAATGGGTAATTCATGCCCGTACAGTTGTCATTAACAAGGGAAAGTAGCTACAGAGACCATTTTTTATACATAACTGTAAACACGCTAATTCTTGCAGTAAAATATGGCATTTTAATATGTTGGTCTATGGGGACTGCCTCACTCTTGGAGCCTGCATCAAGTGGCCTTGCGTCAAGAGGAACTGCGGTTTTTGGCACACTGACTGCTTAGCTCTGTGAAAAATGTATGTAAAATGTTTATAATTCTGGATATTAAATAGAATTTTGTCCAGTATTTTTGACCAGATGTTTGCAGGTGAAAAGTTAAATTTTGACACTGACGCACATGTTGACTTCTCACTGGGGTCAAACAAGTTTCCTGTTAGTTATGGTATGCTAAAGCCACTGCGGTTTTGTAGGAAAATGTATAAAATAAAACACCACTCTAAACTGTGACATTGATGTGGCCTCATAATAACAATTTGCACTTTCTAACACTCCAGCTTTACCAAAACACTGTGACACTTCATGGGCTGACAGCTTTTTATAACAGGCTGGCCAGTTTTAATTCATTGTAACACACTTCCTGCTCACACGCACACACACATACACACTGACAAATAAACACACACACAAGTGTTGAGTTGAGGAATGACAGACGTCTGCAGCTGGGAGGCAAGGCATGCCAAAACTTCCTGTCTGTCCCCCTCTTTAGCGGCCGCTACATAACTCCACTACAAATAATGTGAACCTCCATGACACAGCACAGAGTGTACCTTTAAGATACAAACAACAAGGCATACTGCTAATAGCTTCCAGAAGTTTATCTGACCTCAATAAAAATCAGTATGACACCAAAGCCTGAAGGTGCTGCTAAGATCAAAACAGAAACTGCGCTAGTTGACTCATTTACCTGTCTACCTCGACAGCCATGTGTCCTTGTTCGCCGCTGTGCTATTTTTGAGATGTTACCTCACATAATGACTGTCTCTTTTCCCCTCTGTCTAACACTTCAATGTGTTTTTCTGTGATTCATGGTTACAGTAAACCATTATGTGCTGATGTCATTTGACATCACTTCCCAAAAACTGAGGGCTGCCTCAGCCTTTTCACCCCGCCCTCGCCTCTTCCTCTCTATTTGCTCCTCATCAGAGCCGAGACAGCTGTAGGCAGCTGAACACTCGCTTTCGCATCTACATAAAAAAGGTGTTTTTGGGGGGAAAAGTGGGAAAACTCACAGAAGGTGTGAGCAATAAAAGGTAATGCTCCATCTGTTGGTGTATAATAACCTGATGGCCGTAAAGGACACACATCGACATTCACACACCAGTCAGAGAGAGGATAAGGCCTGACACATCTGAATATCATCAGGATGGAACAGAGGGTATTGTGTGTGTGCATGTATGAGTGTGTGTGTGTGTGTGTGTGTGTGTGTGTGTGTGTGTGTATGTGTGTGTGTGTGTATGTGTGTGTGTGTGTGTGTGTGTGTGTATGTGTGTGTGTGTGTGTGTGTGTGCGTGCGTGAGACAGAGTGTAATAGACAGAGTAGTCTTATTGAGGGAGGGAGGGGGAGCTGTCTGTGAAGAACAATAGTAAAAGAAAAGCTTTGTCAAAATCCAGGTACGGAGCAGTTTGTGGTGCATGTTAAACTCCACCTGTCTCACTTCCTCACTTCAAAACTTCCGAGCCTCAATCAGTGGAAGTGGAAGAACAGGAAACGGAAGTGGACAAGAAAAAAAATACACATCTGTGATTTTGTCCCTTAGTGAAACTTTTTAGCAACTTTCTTTAAAATTAAAACTTGGATTGCATCAACAAGGATTCATCTTTAAAGCCAACCAAACTAGGGTTGCAAAGTTTTCCTTCACCGATAGTTGAATACATTAACAATCGATTAATTGATTAATGATTAACAATAAATATCTTACAAGCACATGTTTTTTGTCTTCTTTTTATTTTTTTCTTGTTTTTTTCTATGTTATATCTCATTTTAAATTCAAGCTTAAGCTTCCTTATTCCACAAATGGCTCTGCTAGACAAAACAATGGTTTGCAATTACTACCATTTCCAGACTGTTGATCAAGTATCGATTAATACATTTTAATCAGTTAAATTTGTTAATTAATAATTAATCATTAACCTACCTAGATGAAACCAAAACCAAACTTTTAAACAGGTATAAAATGAATAAAGATTAAATCTAAACCCCTCTCTGAACAACACTATAGGTTTTAAATATATAGGTTAAACCTAGATTGAATTAAATTCTGCTGCACCAAACCTCCAGCTTAAAAACAGATCAATTATTAACATTAAACCTACACTTAAGGAGGGTTAGCTTTTTAAATGGATGCAATTTTAGAAAAATTGAGCAAAATAATCAAGTTCCTCAAATAAAGTTAAGGGACAGACTCCCAACACAATAAGGTTTTGTGATGTGTCTCTTCTTTCTTTCACTTGATCCATTAAAACAGTCTGTCTTTTCAATTATTTGTCCGTATTGCTCCCATGACTCATCCTAGGTTTTTCTCAGTGAAGGGGGAACTAGAGCTTCTTTGCCAAGCCATCACAAGTGGCTAACTAACTGTTTAGTTAACTAGCAAACAAAGTAAGATCTTATTAACTTAGCTAGCTGCAAACAATACGAAGAAGTTGATAGTTAACAGTTCCTCTCCTCTGTTATTCCCACTGTGTTTGACAGAACTTGAATTTATTTTTATTGAATTACTTCACTTTAAGTAAGCAAGCATCAGCATACTTAATTTAATTTAAATTCATTATCATGTATTGTTTACATCAATAATTTAGTTTAAACCTCGCTTTAATAAACACCCCAGTCTTAAAGTTGTAGTGTTGCATGTAGGGAACTGTAGATTGAATAGATTTCCCTCAATCTTGTTAAAATCTTGTGAATGCACTCAGACGATGTGAACAATCCTGTACCCTATTACACTTTCATAAAGTCAGTTAATAATAAGCCAAAAGGTCTTGCGTCTACATCAGTCGCGTGTTGCCCTGCTTGTCTTCCCCTCTCTGCCTCTATTGCCTTTCTTTCTCTCCATTCCCGTCTCCGCGGGTCTGCTGTTCTTTCTTCCCTCCCACCAGAGGAAAGGGGAGGTCCAAGAGAGGGCAACCTCCAAATAAGTTCCATTAATCACAAGCCAGAGTCTAATGTAACTAATATTTTACAATTAGAGGAGACAGCAGTGGGCTCCGAGCCATCCATCTCTTCACCACATGATCCTCCATTCATAGGCTGCTCAAGCCACAGCTTCAGACCAGTCACACACACTCATAAAAACACACATGCACACGCACGCACGCACACACACACACTCTCACACACATGCACTATGCATGTGCACATACACGGATGCAGAAATAGACTGGACAGGAAATGAGAGGGGTGGGATTGTGTAGTGTTGAGAGAAAGAGTGGAGACAGAAAAACAGAGTGAGTGATTACTGACTTTGACTCCGTATAATACTGACATTGAACTGTATTAAAGGACAATTCTGGTTTATTACAACTTGGCTTTTATGTAATTATGGCCATCATTTTCATCTGATAACATTGTACTCACCAAAGTGATTGCTGAGATCTGGGGAGACGGCAACATCACTACAACAAAGTCAGACAGGGCAAGAATCACGGGCAGTCAGACAATCATACAGGTTGTAAACAAGTTTAGCAACAGTTTAGCCATGTTATTCAGAGGTTAAACTGAATGTGAGCACACATAAAATCATAATAATCCCTCACTGCACAGGAAAATTGTATGTGCACACAACTATAATAAGCATGCTATGGTCAAAGATGAGCCAGGAAGTCTAATCTGTGAACTGCGACAGATGTTTACAGTGGACAGTTTGGGTAATAATCATGTCTTTCAAAAAAAAAGTTCAGCTAACCTGGGAGTTTGTTTAAAAGCTGTATGATCATATGACCACTTGTGTTTCTTGCCTATGTGACACACAAGAATGTGTGGTCACATGATGATTGATTGAATTATTAGTTATGTTAGGGACTGAATCTTAATTTGGCCGCCATGTCTCCACTTCCTCCCACTGTACAAAACTGAAGCCAACATATCCATAGATATGAGTATTGCACTGGTGACATCATTTGGAGTCAGAGTCTGCACAGTAGTGACCAGCGATGAAGCCGCACTGTCAAGTTCCTGCACGCACACAAGCAGGACTCAGCAGTCGATCATGATGTGAAACTTGCTTTCATAGCAAAAAAAATAACTAGTTAAAACCAAACTGATCAGAAAAATGAACACTTGAACATACAACAATGTGATAAGAACTGTCTAAAATGATAGAAACAATCTATTAAAATGGAGAGGGCTGGGTTTATCGCCCATAGTGCAGCCAGCCACCAGGGGGCGATCAAGACGTTTTGGCTTCAATATTGAGGAGCTCTCATGTTGTTCACTTTTATATGTCAAAGATTGAGATGGTTTGGTGACGCTGGTCTTCAGTATGACAGAAGCAAGGGAAGGCAGAACACTACCTGTCCCCTGTCTCATCATTTCCCTGTTCTTAGTAACTGTAAAAGCAAACCTATGTGTTTTTTTTTAGCAAAATCACTGCAACCACCAAGAAAGAGTCCAGTAGGCCTACATAACCATAAAACCACAATGTATCATTTTTTACTCTTAGGTTTATGTACAAATTTAACAAAAGAGATGTAATTAGTTTACCAGAGTTTTAGAGGTGCCGATGGGTACTTTCAGTTAGAGCCAGGCTAGCCATTTACAGTCTTTAAGCTAGCTAAGCTAACCTTCTTATGTATTTAGCTTCGTGACTGACCACAATATCTTATAGTCATGACCAAAATGCATCTGTACATGGAGTATTGAAAACTATTGGGTATTAAGAGTTGGCATTCCTCTGATTTCTTTTATCTGAATTCTTTGAACAGATCTTTACTGAATTAAACCCTAATTTTGCAAATTTTAGGGTTTTATTTAAGCCAAAAAAACGTACTTGTATGTGCTGTGTCTACTGTGCCCATTAACCAACATAATACTTGAAGAGGGCTGCTACATGTGGGTTGTAACCCAGCTCTATTTTAACATGTACTAAAGCCTTTTTAACTCTTTTGCCAGCCTTGGACCTTTCTTCTTTCGTTCAATTTTTGTGTCACTAAGAAAGTGCACCCTCATTACACTTGTTTAAACTTCCAAGGACTCTGGACCTTTTCTTTTTTTAATAATATTTTTTCTGTTTTGGTAGAAAATAAGTTTTGAAGGAAAACCTTTTTATAAGCTACCAAAAAAGTTAATTTTGGTATTAGTATTGAAACTTGTTTATTGTATAGGCAAAACATTTCAACCCGTGCCCTTCCCAACCAAAGTGCATATTTGGTGTTTACATATATATGCTTGCACCTGCATGCATGTTTTCCTGTGTGTGTGTGTGTGTGTGTGTGTGTGTGTGTGTGTGTGTGCCTTGAGAGTGTGTTGTGTGTCACAGGCTGAGATAATGACCATGATGACAGTGGCGGGGCCTACGGGGGCCAGAGGAGCTGAATGGTGACGGATGACACAGGGCTGAGCTCTGATGGCACACAGACAGTGAGTGATGACTGCACATCCTTCCCAGTGCTCCACCCTTCATTATCTCTATGGGGAGAAGCACGGCACAAAGGCAGGCCGCGCTGCCCTCTCGCTGCCCTCAAACGACATCTGCTCATGGAGACAGCCGCACTACCGCTCCTCTTTCACCTCGCTGTCGCTCCATCTATCTCCATCTATGGTGATCTTTCTCGCTCCTTTTCTCTCCACTCTTTCTCTCGCTCTCTGTCACCCTCTCCGCGGAGGGTACGCAGAGGTCAGACAATGAGATAATGACTCACCCCTTTCAACCTTTCAAATCAGGGCCCTTTCTTTCCCTCTGTCCTCTGCTGTTCTTTCATTCTTAATCCTTTCTTTATCGATCTTCTCATATTCACTTGTTCTCATGCGTCTGAGAGGCCTGATCTGATGTCATGGAGGAGACAGCTGGTTTAGCTGACTGGTTAACTGGTTTAAAGTTGGACAATAGTCTCAATCTCAAGGCATCCACATTACTGTGCTCTCAAAAATAGTTGCCCTAATTGTGCCTGTGAAATATGAAAGCATGCCATAAAAATACCAGGTAGAGAAATATTAAGCAGCTTTACAGCAGCTCAACTGTTAGAGTGGTGAATGTTGCCATCTAGTGGTTGAATCAGAGCAGTGCAGAGAGGAGAGTTTCTGTTTAAAACACAAGGGAGGGCTCAGTGAGACTAATGAGCATGCAGACAGGTTCAACCAGAGGTCACCATCTGGCCAATTACCACTGCTGGCACATTGGAGCCGACCTGAACTGTCATCACAAACACATCACTCCATGTCCAAACTGCCCGGCAATATGTCACCATGCCACTCGACGTGCCATACAGTATGGAGAGGATGGGGGCAACAGGAGACAGCCCCATGACAAAGCCACCTGGTCAGCACTGCAGACAGGACAGGCTGCCGGGCCACCTGCTTAGTTCAGTTTTAGAGGACACTCGATGGACTCTCAATGTCAGTTAGCCGTCTCAATGTCCATTTTGACGGACAGGTGTTTATTGTGTCTCTGACATCCATTTCCTCAGGGAGAGGGAAAAAATATGGAGGATCAATCTGCAGCTAACAAAATGCGAGGGAGGACTGAAATAACTCAGAGCAGTGAATGGCACAGTGATGAGTAACAGTCACACACTCTTCAAAACAAGGGTTCAGAAATGGTTCTACCTGATTCTTCCCGGAATCATTTATTTCTGAAGAACCCTTTCTTTGAAGAAATGATTAGTCAAGGGTTCTTTGTAAAAACTCTTCTCTTCTTCTCTCAAGAACCCTTTTTGTAAGAACAAGTTGTCCAAGGATTGTTGAAATCTTTGTAGAGCTCTTTTGTCAAATGTTCTTTGTACCAAAATATTAAAGGGTTCTCAGTAGAACCCCCTGGATGGGTTCTTAATGAAACATTTGGAGTATACAATGATTTTTGGTAGAACCTCCTGGGAAGGTGGTAGATAAAACCCTTGGAACATAAAAAGGATCTTGGTAAAGCCCCCAGGGTGGGTGCTAAATAAAATCCTCGCAATATAAAAAAGTCATTGGTAGAGCTTCCTGAGAGTATTCTAGATAAAACCCTTTGAATGTAAAAAGGTTCTCAGTAGAAGCCCCTGGGTGAGTTCTTGTTAGCACCCATAGAAGGTGGAAAGATTTTGTGTAGAACCTCCAGAGAGGGTTCTGGGTGCAACCAGAACCGGGAACTAAAAAGTGTTCTTCAATAGGGACAAGTCTGAAGAACCCTTTATGGTTCTAGTTAGCACCTTCATTTCTAAGACTCTAATATAATATGCTGTATTTGACATTAAAATGGTTTAATGATGTTAAATTGTTCTTAGATTTTTAAGGGAATTTAAAACATGACGTTTGCTCAAGGACAACTCAAAACTGCCAGCTTTTCCAAATCTCTTTCTTTTTCAAATTTGAACGACATTATACACAACAAAAGCAAGAGAGACACATGAACAGTGTGATGGCTATGACAGGAGTTGAAGTGGAGGGGTGCTTTTCGGCATATTATAATAACCATCTGTACAGTCAAATACAGAACTACATCTTGCTGTTGGAATCATAAAGAAAGGGAACAGATGTTAATCCCTAATGGAGTTGACAGGCACTTTCCTGTCTTTCACATGAACATATTGAGTTTCTGAATAAGAGGGGGATCAGAGGGAAGGTGTATCATGTTGCACTCATAATACATGCATATCAAAGACCCCAGCTGTTGGATTCCCTCTCCTGAGAGACAGCATTATTAAATCTGCACTCAGCAAGCATATCACACCAGCACAAGAGCTTAAGCCTCTCCATCAGTGGGCTCCATTGGCTCGGCCGATTTGTAACCTATCACACAAGGAGATTATATCATCTCTTAAAGTGTAGGGGTAATCAGTGCCACACACCTGTGTCTTCTTTAGCCCTTATTCGAGATCAGAGATAAGATCCAGAGAGAGAAAAAAAACCCAAAGTGTTATAAGTATAAGGGAAGTGTGTTGTTTGTAATTGGCATGATTTATTCGCACACTCACACTCACTCTTCACACTTCCGCTGTCAGGTGATGAGGGCTGAGATACTGACAAAAACTTTTTTGGGATTTCTATAGCAGCATTCTTGTGGGTGACATTGTCACGCATTGGTACAAAGCCAGTGTGCCAGTCAGCCACTTATATATAGAATTAAGTTAACCAATTGTAATACTGTTATATTGCCATCTGCAGTGGTCTATCACATTCAGTTGGGGTGGTACAAAGCATATGAAAGGAGATAACAAGATGAAAAGTAAGAAAGGCACAGTCTTTGTCCACTAGGTGGCAATAGATACTTTTGAATGTGAAGGCAGCCCTGCATACGTCTTATAGCAGTGACATAAAGCATATACTGTATGATATATAGGCTGATGCTCACCTGATGCAACATCTTTCTCCATGTCCCCCCCACCGTTCAGACTGGCTTTGTGTGCGCTGGCAGGTGTGCTGCTGCTCAGGTTCCCCTGGGACCTGAGGAAGGAAAGCAGGCCACCCTGGTGCTGGAGCTGGTCGGTCTGTCCTGGAGTCAAGTTCTCCAGAGAGGAGATGGGCGATTCAGCCACAGCTCTGCCCCAAGCTCCCGACTTGTCGTGCTTCTTCTCACCAGGACTCTGGAAATTGGCCTGTACCAGCTCCTCAGGCTTGAGGACATTATTTTTCAGCATCTTCCACTTGGCATCATTTTCATCCTCCCTCCCTCGCTCAGATTTCTCAAATTCGCCTTCACCATCGTGGCCTGTGGAGCCCGCATTCTGTGTGTTCATCTCTTCTTTTGTTCCCTGCACCAAAAGGTCACTCTGATATGCGGGTTTCACACTGAGTTCAGCTGTGGCATCAGAGTAACTTTGTAGCCGGTGGGTAATGGAGGAGGAGAGTCCATTACTAAAAACGCCAGACATCTGTACCAGTACAGCAGGAGACACGGCTGAATGAGACATGACAGACTCCGGCCTGACAGACAAATCTAAAGGCTCATACTGGGACTTCCTGGTTTGAGCAGATAAAGAGCCGTCCACACCTGCGTCTTTGTCAGTGAGGTCGGACTGCTTGTTGATGAGCAGGGCGTTTTCGCTGTGGCTCTCCAGACCGAGGTAGTGACCTGCAGCTGGGCTCCAGTCTTCCCTGGATCTGGGTCTGAGCTTGGCATTGGGGTTGGGGCTGGAGCTGCTGCTGGTGGGCTGCAGTGGAGAAGAAAGATCCCTGCTGTTTTGCCAGTGGGAGAAGTGGTAGCGATCCAGATGGAAGCCGAGGGAGGCCGTCTGAGCAGCGGTGTAGTCACTGGAGAGTGGACACCTGTAGACTTTCTCACCTAACACAGACAATAACAGCAAAAACATAACACAATCTAAATCAAATTAGGAAACTATGTGTATATGAGGCATACAGAGCATTTTTTCCTGAGAAAAGTATGTACCAACAAGCGTTGTCTAAACATGAAAAATGTTGCAATCCCACACCAGGCTGAGTTGAATGATTTAAGCGCTGCCCTGCAGTAAATCAAGCTTGTAATCAGCTTTCAGCTCCAGTGATCCATCATTTTACAGTATGGACGCCACCACCATGTGCAATAAATACACCCAAAGATGTTAACACCAAACAAGATTCTTCCAGAAATAATAAACAGTGAAATTTAAAGCAACTAGAACAAGGCAGATGTCGCAGACAAGAACCTCATTCCATCAAAACCAGTAAGTGGGTTTCCCAGTCAGAAATAACGAAGTCCAACATGCGAGCGGTTCTGATTAACCGCACAATCTACTGTAGCTGAGTTTATTTTTGCTTCATGCTTGAAAAATGGTGTGTTGGAACCATAATTCAAAAAGTACAAAGTGTATTATTGTGGAGAATGACAAAGGGTAATTTTTCTCCTTTTAGCCTGTGAAAAATATCCATCTGGAAACAAGATTTGATCCCACTCACCATAACTTTTAATTAAAGGTAATTTAAATGCCTCCTTCCCTCTGTTTACCTACAGTTTAATCCTTATAGCCATCACAGAAACTCCCTCCAGGGTTAAACACACTCCCTGTGACCATTTTGAGTTAGTGATTGTCTGAGACCTCAGCCTTGCACTGTCTTTAAACAGCCCAGCTGTTTCGCTGCCATTCCAATTACAGTAAAAGTCATCCGACGCCATTAAGCCACAAATATTGGCAGTTTATTGCCCAACACTCTCCTGGCATTTGAAGGTCAGGTCATACATTATACTGTGTCTTTTAGGGATGCGTCTGGGATAGAGAGATAAACCCACCACCATTAATTTAATTCTATGCATATTGATGCCTTATTGTTCTTCTTTAATGGACTAATATCTGAGTTACAACAGTGATTCATCCCCGCCAGAGAAATATCAATTTCATACACCTCAGGATCTGACCCTGAGGTAATTCTCTGAGGTAAATCTAAATCTAATGATCTGTAGTTGTTACTTTACTTTGTTTCCAACTTTAATAGAAAAACCTCCTTTGTGAGCTGAATGGTAGTAAAAGGACGGCTGTTTTTTACTATTTCAAATGTACAAAACCATAAAATAGCACCTGCATATTAATGAAACAGAGCTGAACCTACGGAAATTGAAAAATCACTGCTGAAATGGCAAATTTGTGCCCTTGAGGTCGCAATGTATTTAACAGAACACTAATAAGACAAGCCGTACTTTGTACAAACTAGACGAAAACTAGAAATAATATGTTCTTTATTAGACAGTATTAGGCCCTGATTAGACACCATACACCTAATGGTACAATAATAAGACATGAGAAGCTGTAAAACTAGAAATATGTTCTTTGTTAGGCCCTTGTTTGGCTTTATTATAGAGTAATGTTGGACACATTACAGCAGGACTTTACCATTAACTGAAGTGTATTATTTTCATTTTTATTTCTATATTTTGTAAACTTTAGTTACCAGTACAGTTCTGTTGTAATGTGTCCCTAATTACCCTTTCATCAAGGCAAGTACTGTCTAATAAAGAACATGTTATTTCTAGTTTTTGTCTCATTTAACACAAAGTACGGCTTGTTACGACTTATTAGTGGACTGTAAAATAAAGAGTAACCATCCTGGATCTGAAGACAGTCACCCCTGTTTGTATTGCATGTGTGTTTGTGTGTATGGGTCTACAGTGTGTACAGTATGTTTGATTTAATGTACATCAAATGTGTGTGGTGGCGTGCGTGGGCGTGCTAGAGCGGGAAAGAGACTTCAACAGTGCCACACCCTTGTCTCCAGTAACAGACAAAAAAATCCAAACAGCTTAATGGAACTCTTTCAGACACGCTATATATCTCAATTATTCTGTGGCTTAAATTACGATGACATTACCGGCCGGCTCCAAATGCACAAAACACATATATCTGACCTCATCTTTCAGCGTGGACCTTCCTAAACCCATTTGCCAGCCTACATGAGAGCGGTAAAACAACACAAAGACTGAAGACTCTGAAGCCTTTTTTTCTCCTCCTTTGGACGGGTGCCATCTTTGTGATTGCCTGGTTCATGCTAACTTAATCAGTTTAAGATTTACTTACACTGCCGAGGCTCACATTATGTGAGGGGAGTAATTTTAGAGCTTAGATTTATCAACCAAAACTCCAATTACTGCATCATTACAAACCCCAGCCTCTCTCACCTAACACAGAGCATCTAATGAAGTGATGCGTATGAGTTATCCGCCCTTACTGGATCTGCAAGGCGGAGGAAAAAGGTAAATAAATAAATAAGTGCCTCAAGTGAGCCGTGTCTACAGAAAAAGCATGCAGCTGGGCTTGGACAAGTGATTCATTTCATATGGAAATAGGCTTTAAGATTTACAACCATACATCGCCGTCAATGCAATCACAGGCTCACATACTATGCTTACATAGGCATTTGGCAGTTATATTGTAGATATCAAACTCCATATACAGTGGGCTTTGGCTCTTTCTATATATGCAATCAAGCACCTGAAATGCAAAGCAGAGATACATGGTCGCTGGTTTGGTTTAAGATGAAACAGACTGAGAGGGAAAGAGAGTCACACACAAGACTGGTGAGAAAAACAGGGGCACCAGATGTTCTTTGATGTTTATAATAGCATATATTATTAATATTAATTAGACCACATAGTCAATGACGCATTTGGGACGTTTCCAAGTCAATTAAGCCAAATGGCATTCAGGAGACGGTGGAACAATATTTCAAGGCAGGTGTTCAGAACTCCCTGGGTAAATCTTTTTATCTGCATGCTAGGAAAACAAGCATTTTGAGCTTAATTTGAGCCTCATATCTGCAATAATAATTAAAAAGAGGATTAAAAGACAGAAGTGAGAGGGAGACGGAAAAGCCAACAGGTAATCAGTGTAGACAAACCAGTCAGACGGGCTCTGATCTCTGAATAAGAGCTGAATTTGTTTAAAGCCCGACACAGGGCCGAGTTAGATAAGGACCTGTTTAGTTAAAAGATGCTTTTACTGTCAGCAATCACAGAGAATAGACTGATGTAGCCGGAACAGTCAAATGAAAAGTGATACTCCGTATTATCTGTGTTTCTGGGTAAACCTCTGCTCATGTTACCAGTATTCACAGCTTTACAGACGCTTATCATTTCAGGCTCTCTTAGCTGTTACAGTAAAATGGGTGTAAAAGCAGGGAAAAACACATGTGGGGACAACATCATTACATGGTGTCTGCTCATTGACCTTGAGGTTAAGAGTATTGAATGGGACTAATTAATAACTGTCAGAGCATTTTATGTTTGTTAGGCATGTTTTTTATTCAGAGCTGGGATCTCACTGGTCCCAATGTAGGTCAGAGGCCTGAAGCGTGCACCCTTCATTAGCTTATCATGTTTAAGAAGAGTCGTTATTCTTAATCTCAGATTAGAATTAAAGTCAAAGTGCATCTTCAAATCAGTCCTGATGAGATATTGAGAGAAGTAATTCGAAACACACGCCTCCTATTGAAATCAAAGCATGGTTTCTAATTTAAAATGGTATTTGTAGTTAAAAATCTAAATCCAGGCACTGTATCTGGATGTATCAAGCAAAGACGCCGTCTCTCACTCTGACAGCCATGACTGTACTATATTTGCTATCCATATTGAGAACATCAATAACTTCATGACCACCATAGGCTGACTATGAATAATGCAGCCAGTAATTCTGGACTAATCAATGTTCCTCAAGCTGAACATCTGGCAGTGGTAATTCTTCCTCAGCATCTCCGCTCTCCTGAATTAGAAAACACTCGCTCTCTCCCTCGCTTCTTCCTCCACGTCCAAACCATCGAGACAGACAGACTTGATCAGTTACAACCCCCCACCTCTGAAAAACTTATCCCTGTTATTAAACCCTCATCAAGTGGTGCGTGTTCTCCATATGTGTAGGATTTACCTATCTGTCCCGCAGCAGACCTGTGTGTTGAGCCAGGGCCAGCAGCGTGTGATTGTGTTAATTAATCTGTCATTGTGAGCGCAGGGAGCAGCTGCAGAGGTCTCTGGGATATATTGTCAGAGCTAAACAATGCGGTGCTAAGCCCCCAGAGTGAGTCTACCATTACACAAGACTAAGAACAGAGAGGAGAGGAGGAGAGGGGGGGGAGAGAGAGCCTGCCGGATCCATCATTGACTAAAGCAATGACGCCTGACCTTTACAATGAATTAGTTTCCATGCTTAATATTGACTGAAATTAGAGTCTGATACTGAATGTGCCATCCCAGAACTGTGCACACTCAAATCCTCAGCTAGCCAGCTATCATAAATGTTTCTGGAAGTGACACCGTATGGTCTCGGCGATAGGGGAGAAGAGGGAAAGTAAAAACAATGGAGCTTGAATATGTTTCTTAAAGAGCAACCGGAGAGGGATTTGGCCATAAACTGCCAGAATTTACATGTAAATATGCAGATACCAGTATGTGTGTACAATATGGAAACAAAACATCTAATGAGATTAGACCTGATCCATTTATCTCTGCTATACGGCCAACATTTAAGAGGATACTGGATCAAATCCCACAAGAGCGTGTTAGACTTTAGATGTACATAACAGCAGTGCTCCAACTGAGAATAACCATAAGTCATAAGCTGTGAAGGAACAGAACAAAAAGTTTGGATTTATTTCTCTGCTCTTACCAATGCTGTTATAGCAGTAATTTAGGCTCATGATAACATGTTAGCAGGATGCCATGACAAGAAAGGCATTTACCCAGAGAGCCGAATCATCCAAATCACCAGGTGGAACAGAAGACTATCAATAAAAATACCAGGTGGTAGATCAAATCATAAAAATCACTGGGTGGTATATATCAAATCATTAAAAACACCAGATGGCATGCATTAACATCTTGTGCCCCCGTAGGCAAGGGGTGGGGATGTGACGGATAAAAAATAGAGGGTACTAATTATCCCTACGATTCAACATGATGCCATTATCTTTAAAAGGAAGACAAAGTCCTCGTGCATGACAGTAATATCTGTGCTGGTGTTGCTGACCCTGAGCTTCATGTCCACCTACACCGAGCAGGAAGACAGAGGCCACAGCTGTCACATAGCTATTATAGTTTTTGAAAAAAATATATATATATAAAAGATTCTGGGATGCATACATCTGATCCTTTGTTGTGATATTCTGAGTTTTTTAGTTCACTGTATTAATGAATGGTTGTACATCTGTCATCTTAGCCTCATAAGACCTCATATCAGCTCTCTGAGTAGATACTGGAAAAAACTGACAAAATATTAAAGTGATTCAGAGTGTTTCTTCAATTATGTTGGGGGACTTGCAATAGACGGATTAAATAAAGAACAGTCAGGGTGTCACTGTGGCCTACAGGCTAAGATGTGTAAACTGATTTCTGATCCAAATCTATCCGGTGACATTTGTTGCATATCATCTCTGTCTCTCTCTCCATTTCCTCCTGTGCACTTCTCTGCTGTCAATTAAAAGACAAAACATGTTTGAAAAATGATAACTGTCAAAATTTTAGCAGAGGCCAAGACATGCTGATTTTTGTACTGAGTATAGGCCAAGCTCTTTCAGAGGCATATTGCAGCCAAGGCAGAAAAAAAAACAGATCAGTTTCATGTGATAATGTGAAAAGTTGTTATAACAATATGTTTTTCATGTTATAACAAGATATTTTCATGTTATTATAAATTAAAAACTTATCATATTATAACAAGAACTTTTCATGTTAGAACAAGATAAATAGTATATTCTTATAACAAGAAAGTGTCTTGTTATATAACATGATAAGTTTGAATGTTGTAACAAAATTAAAATATTTTGTTATAAGGAGAAAAACATTTTATTAAAACAAACTTTTAGCTTTATAACGTGATACTAATCCTTTTTTGTTTTTCTGTTGTGTCAGCAATACACTGCAATAAAGCTCCATAAACACTGTATCATACTGTTCCTATAATGCAATCGGATGTCATTCATTATTTCTTTTCAAACTTTGAATGAGTGTCTTCAGAAAAAAAAAAGATGATTCTTTGACTGAATTACCTATAGCTGGAGAAGAAGATTGGGGTCGTGGGTCGAGGGCACTACCAGAGTGTGAGTTCCCCATCTCTGTGATGATCTCCGTTGGCCCGTGATGACTCACACTGCCTGGGCTACCGGGTTGGCTGATGCTGGCTTTGGTGTCTGGGTCGCCGAGACACACATTCCCATCATCCACAGGGAGACATCTTTCGGGCAGGTATGAGGAGCACTGCTGCTGGTCTTTAGGACTGAACATTTGCTGCTCGACAGGCAGCCCTGGTGCCATGATCTGCCAGCCTGGGTAGCTGCTGCTGCTGCTGCTGCTGTTGAGCGTCTCTCTACTCGAGATGACTTTCTGCAGATATTCCATGCTAGCAGAGCTCAGTGGAGGGTGGAGATGATTTAAACCCAACAGAGAGGAGTTCTCTGCATCTGTCAGAGGACCTGGACCTGAGGAAATCATCCTCCCTAACATTTCCCTAACCTTCATGTCGACGCCTGCTGTGGCGAGTATCTGGTTATAGTCTTGACGGTCGGCTCTCTCAGCCGTGAGGAACCTGTTGTGAATGCGGGAGATGTACTGCGAGTAGAGGTTGCCCTGATGCTCTTGTGTCAGGTTACTCATGTTGACAGAGGCATCATGCTCAGCGGGGTGATTATTCTTGGCAGCCAGTTTATTGAGGTGGACCTTCATGTGGTTCTTGAGAAACCAGGGTTCTTTGAATCGCCGACCGCAGATCTGGCAGCAGTGCTCAAATGAGTCCTTGTGTTTCCTCATGTGACCCTTAAGGAACCAGGCCTGGCTGAAGGTCTGGCCGCACACTTCACAGGGGAACTCACCAATGGACTTCCTCTTGTCACCAGCACCCATTGCAGGCTTCTGCCCTGAGCCCGAGTCAGCGGTTATGTGTGTCGTCTCAACGTGGCCGATGAGCTCCTCCTCGTGTGAAGCGGCAAACTCACACAACGTGCATTTGTAAGGTTTATGTAGGATCCTGATGTGGCGCTCAAGCTCTTGCTGCTTCCTGAACTTTCCCTTACAGAACGAGCAGCGGAAGCCGGAGGGTTGGGGCTGGATGGGATCATCGGGGATGGTGGTCACCTTGGGAGATATGGATGTATGTGGCTGGCTCTCTGAAGCACCAGAGCTGGATAAGAACGGGGCTTGTGTGGGGACAGTTTGTGGGGGCTTTTGAAGTTGGTTTAAATTAGATGTTGGCTGCTGGCTAACATGACCGGCTCGTGTCTGCCTATCTCTTAGTATGGCCCGCTCCTCCAGCTCATGAAGCAACCTATTTTCCTCCCTAATTCGCCCACGGCCTTTACCCAGAATGCCTTGTTTGTGAGTGCGGAGGTGTATCTTCAGGTTGCCCTTTTGTGCAGCCCTGTGGTCACAGTATGGACACTTGAAGGGCTTCTCGCCAGTGTGTGTGCGCATGTGAAGGGAAAGGATGCTGTTGAAGCGGAAACGCTTCCCACACAGCGGACAGGGGTACTTCCTGTTCTTGCGGTTGTCATCCTGGGTGGAATTCACCTGTGAGACGATGCTTTGATTGGTGACTCTCAAGAACTGGGAAAGCTCTGCTCTCCCGTTCATACTGCTGAGAATCCTCGCATCCATTATTTGATTGGCCAGAAGCGCCATCTGGCTCCTAATTGGGTGGGTGAATGGGGTAATGAAGCTGTCCTTTCAGGGACTGGCTGATGTTACAGTTTGGTGGTCAGGGGGTGTCTATGTGGGACAGTCCAAAGGTTAGCAGTTTAACTGAGTGCTGACTGTTTGCACTTATTCAGCTGAAACAGGATGTGGATTCATGCTGCTCTGATGAAATGTCTCTTTGTTGTCACTCAGACCTAAAGAGAAAACAAAAGGAACATTAAATGCATTAAAATTCTGCTAAAACAAAATTATTCAAATACATTAATTCCAGCTCAGAAAGCACAAGAGCAGGTGAGTAAAATGTCAGTGAGGTTATGAGCTGTCAATGAAGTAAATCTGTACTTTTGCAGCTGCCGTTTAATGCCACTGATGCAAAACAATAATAGGTCAGGAAACAGAGCAAAGTAGGTTCTGACTCTCCTCATCCTGTGTTAAGTATGCCTGTGGTTTTAGATTATTGTTGGAGACTAAGAAAATGCTGATTAGGTCTAACCACAAAGGCTTCCTCAACAAATATCTCATCTTTACTAAAGGCTAAGGTGAAAATCTTTGTCTTGATCTCATTTTGTACTGACATACAATACTAAGGCAGCACAAACATCAAAGACTGTCTGCTTCTGCTTGGCCTTCCTTTGCATTTCACAAATCTTGAACTGGTTTTAAAAAAAAGATTAAAGTAAAAGAGTTAAGCTTTTTCAGCAGGTCTACTGCATATTTGAATAAAACCTTTACCAGGATAATTATGTCACAGGAGTACTAAGGAAAATAAACAACTTGATGATGCAAAAATGCAAACTATAAAGATGAAGAAAGGATATCCAAAACGAAAAGCTCAAATATGCCTCACTTCTCCCCCTGCCCAGCTTCTCCCTTTTTTTTTATTCAACTGTAGCAGCAAAACAAAGCTTCAAATTCACATCGCGCTACAATGGTAGAGGTCACATAAGCGAGCCCTGCACAGCTCTGGTGCAGCACCAAAGGGCACAGAACAAAGCCTGCACTGTCCACACTGAATTAACACAGGCTTACATCATCCTGGACTGCAACCTCAGTCAGTCATGAAAATGATGTACACAAAAACACACAGATAAAGAGCTGGCAGCAGTGGCTAGTGTGAGCCTGCTCTGAGCCATACATCACAAACCAGTGTAAGCATATGGTACTGACCTAATCATATCTGACAGGAAAAAAAGTGAGTAAATTATGTTATAACGTAGCAGATCCACTTCATATTTCTTAACCTGGTATTCCTTAGCAGTCATGCCAAAACAGACTCCCCCTCCTGTCACCCACTTTCAAGGCTTACGGTCACTTGAACTATTATTGCATTTGCCTCTATTAATGTCATCACTGCACTGTAGCCTTGGATGTGTAATATTGTACAGTGGATCCCATCTGAAGTCTGCACACAATCAATAATGATTGATCAGCCTCAACTTCAAATGGCTTTGTGACTGCAGCATTTTATGAAATATCTTTGTCCACGGAATAAGTGTGTTTGTGCATTTATTTTATTAAGCAATGCATGGGCGCTTACCTGCCTGTCACATCTAACCGGCTGAAAGCATGAGAGGGAGAGGCAATAAGTAGAATGCATCAGTCCACTTTTTTCACTTTCAATCTGATTCTGATACCTGAATTTGGATATATGCCAGTACCAATACTATACAGATACCAGGTTGGTGGACATCCAGTCAGAGTTTTCACCATCTGGAAAGCTTGTTTAGTATTACTATATTCAAAGGGGTGTGCATAAGATCATTGCAATGTCATAACCATGTCATGACACATGTAATATGCAAGAGGCTAAAACGTATTTTTAAAAAGCCTTAATCAATAACATACTGAATTGAAGAAATCATCCCTCTTGAGCTGACAATGGAAGTACCTATGGAGTAAGCATCTCACTTCCTTCTCGTCTCTCTTGAGAAATGCTGGGAAATACTCATGCGCAGTAGTGATTGGTACTTTTCCCATGCTAGCATCATTAGCATCTAGCTGAGTCTGGCTAGGCTGGACTGGATATCCTGGCCAGACAGACTGACTGTGGTGAGCTTTACAGAAAATACAGCACTGATGTGGTTTTCTTGCTGGGTTTGGCTCCTGGCACCCCAGAGCTGAGTCAGCTAGTCAGGCTGCTTACTCCACAGCAGGCTTAGCTAACTAGCTAATGCCAGCTACAGGTAACAGAAGAGAACAGTTAGCCATGGCAAAAAGTAAGCAAGCTAACAACTACCTCCCCATCAGCTAACTCTGAAAGGTAAATCACCTTGGTACTGTACTCTGTTATCAAACTGACCTCATAACAGTTAATGACATCTTTATGGCAAAACAAAATGGTACCACTTTACTTGAACACCAGGAAGTTAGTCATGACACTTTTACAAGAGCTTGACAGTGTGATAAAACTTAATGACATACAAATCCAAATAGTACCATATTTCTTGAGGTCAAGGAAAATATTCATGACACACTTAAAATGGTCTCATGACGGTTTAAAAACTAACCACATAAAGCTTGAGTTTCTTAAGTCTGATAATGTCAAGTTGTCATGACAAAGACATCTCAAACAATGTCAACTTTGCATTAAAGATTATATAATTGACCGAATGGCACTTAAGAACAACAGTTTTAAACATTCATAAAGACTCCTTAACGTTAATGACAGCTGTCATGTGACATGGTTATGGCAATGAAATGACAGTCTTATGCACACCCTGTCAAATTAAGCGGTATTGCTTGTTTAGTGATAATGTTGCTAAATTCCTGCTCCAGAGCCGTAGGCTTGTATGATGACGTCCTCAGACCATTGTGCTTTCTGATGTTCACAGGTGCTGCTGATAGTATTGAGAGGGGGGCTCATTTCTCATCATGAATTACTGAGTAGCTTATTAAATTTTCTATTTTATGTTCCATAATGCAAACAGTGCTTATTGTTAATGTTACTGTTAGTGTTAATGTGATATTTTTGTTTATGACAATTGTAATTTTTGTGCTCGTTTATAGTGGTAACCCTTAGTGAAGTGGCAAGTACGTTCACCCAGCTATATTTTGCAACTGTGTTTCAGGGTTCATGTTCCCAGTGTTGTGTGCAAAATCCCCCAGAATCCAGAGATGGTTTTGTCTGGATATCTCAAACTATGACCCATATACGACGAAATCCATGTTGCATACTCTTGATTATAAAATGTCAAATCTGGAGCATATCTTATCTCCAGATTGGGATCACTTAGACATGGTCAGAATATGGAGTGAAGTTATTTTTGCGATATGACTGATGCCATATTTTGAACGCCACACACATCCTTCAGTGACAAAGCATGATGATATGCCACAGATCTGATCATGTTCTAGACAAATACTAGTTCACACATTTCAGTATACGGCATTAGAGCATATCTGGATAGTTTTGAGAATGTGTATGCAACATTAGATGCATCTGGACACAGTATACTACATGAAGCAAATGCTGGCTTCGTATTTTAAATCTGGATCAGTATGTGGATTGGTGAGATTATTCCAATATCCAATGAGTGATCAGTATCTGCCTCCAATTCTAATATTGGATCAGAACAGTCCCAGTAAAAAGAGAGTAACCCAAACTAAACATAATCTTATTCAAAATGAAGGCACTCGATTTAATGTAACCAGAAAGGCCCTCCAAATAAAATGTCTGACAAGCAGTCTGAGCCACCTGCTGCTGCCTATAGTCCATAGCAACCTCAGTCAGACAGGAAAATGTTGTACACAAAACCACACAGATAAAGAGCTGGCGAGCCTGCAGTTACAGCTGGTGCGAGCAGTGTGCCTGCTCTGAGCTGAGATCAATGTAAGGATACGGACCTGACCTAATCATATCTGACAGGGAGAAAGTGAGCGAATGATATTAGCATACACTAGATCCACTTCATATTTGCTAAAGTGGTATTCCTCTGATTAACTAAGCATACCAAGGAGGCATAAAGCCTTCATCACTTGTGTGTGTGTGTGTGTGTGTGTGTGTGCATACTAGGTTATGTAGGAATTGGTGGAGATGAGAGCAGGATGCAGGGCCATCAGGTGTTTTTCCCTGTCAGAGTGGATTAGGCTCTTTTGGTGCAGATTGAGACAGAGCTTGATTGTTATTAAGCATCGTGTTACTGTAGCGCCTCTTAGGTGTGGCCGCACGTAGACGAACAAGGAGCAGGTGTGATTTAGCACAGACAATAAAAGAAAAAAAAAGTGACACATACACAATTAAACCAGCCACAGGACCTGCGCATTCTGGATGATTTCAGATCTGACAATATCAAACATCGTTACATTCATTTTTACTGCGGTGAGCCTAAGGATTCTGTATTTCACCATCTAATCTACAAGAGGGTGGGAGCGTAATCGCTTTAGTTTGTAGTTGCAGAATATTGTCAGCTAGGATGGATGGATAATATTGTAAATCTATAGAGAGGTGACACTGGAATGAAACACATGACTGAAATTTATAGATCAGAAGTGCATATTTCATATTTCTTTTGAACAGCAGTTAAAAAGCATTAATAATTTATGTGCATGGCTGCACTGAAAGCTACAGTGAATGCACCGCCATAAGCTTGAAACCAACAGTTACAGTAACTCTTCTAATGTCACAAAAAATAAAAAAAATATCTATAAGCAAGTAGAGGTGAAAAACTGGTAGACAGTGTGATAGAAAATACATATCTGATCATAATCATGACTGATAGCACAGCATTCAACATCTACATTTTTTCCTCTTTTGTACACATTATGATGATTTAAGACAGATGTCAAATGTACAGCCCACAGCAGTCCTTAATTCCAGACAAAATAAAGTTCTCTGACAAAACTTTGAATACATTTTTAGACATATTTAAAGATATTGGACATTGTGCAAAAATATTGTCAATCATCAGTTTCAGTCTGCATCAGATTTCTATCTCAAAACAATATTTGTGGAACCCGGTTGCTAAGGCACTGCCAAACCTTTTTATTTGTTAATGGTTTGTAAGACAGAGGATGACTTTTACTTTTAGCTTCCATGTTAGTTGGTGCTATGTGGTGTTGCCAGAATTACTCAAAGGGAGTGGAAAATTTAAAGAATTTCTAGATCCCAACAAGACGTTGAATCTTAAATAAGTAAATTACTATACTGTTGTTCAGTTCCAAAATACATAAAGAGACATTGTTTAGATTATACTTAACTTTCTTAAGAGATCTCAGGCTGCTCATCATTTATTTTATAAATGGATTGTTCATTAATTGTGAACATTTTCAAAATGTACTTGTGCTTCATTATACTAAAAAAGGGAGATAATTGGAGGTATTGTCAGTTATAGGATATTAAGCAATCATTTTACTTGAGACTGAATTGGGCTGTATGTATTCCATGAATTAAAATGACTTTAAGTGCTTTAAGAGTGTCAACTTTTCATAAAATGGTTCTACAAAAATCCTGAAAGGAAATAAATAAATATTCTGGTGTACAGGTTAGCAAAATTTAGAATGGTTGTTTGCTAATTTTGTCTCAAGAAATGGGGATGGTGATGTGATACGGTGCACAGTGAACCTGTGTATTGTGAACTGTATTTTTATTAATGTGTATGCTGTATTTTTTATGATTGTGTATGTGGAAATGATGTCCTGTCATATGCATTACATTCTCATATTCATGTCTGTAAGAAGGAAATGTGGATTAATTAAAGGAGAAATATGTAAGACCCAAAATGAGTATAACAGTCCAAATAGCAGGCTGGAGCCATAAATTGATTATTAAATAGGTTGAAGTCCCATTTAAGATACAATCTATAGTTGAAATAAGTTGTTCCCCTCTCCCTCCTCCACAGAGTCAGAGCTCAGGCAGGTTGCCTGCAGAGACATTGAACCTACCTGAGTACAAGATGAGCTCAACATCGTACTTTGACAAAGACAAGCAATAACGAGTCCTACACAGTGAGGTGATCAGCTGTTTACAGTGGTGGAAAGTAACAAAATACATTCACTTGAGTACTGTACTTAAGTACATTTTTAGAGTATCTGTACTTTGCTTGAGTATTTGTTTTTGTTTTGTTTTGTTTTTTTTGGAAACTTATGACTTTCACTAGATTTCAAAGACAAATATTTTACTTTTGACACCACTACATTTCTAGGAAGTTTGTCGTTACTCGTTACTTTTAGGCGAAGCACAGCTTTGAAGTCAGTTGTTGCTGGTTTTGTTTTTTTTCTAAAATGCAACTTGTCACACACTGTGTTCCTCACAGAAGGAAACCAATCAGAAAGACAAAATTAAATCTCTAGATGTTGTGATAATTAGAAAAAGAGAAATAATTCCAGGTTTAATGTTGGATTGTTTTCATCGGGGTGAAAAATACCCCATAATTCATGTATATACTCCCCCTGAAGCCAGAAAAAAATCTCAATTATTTAACAGACTTGGAGAACTCCTTACAGTTGGCTTCAATCTAATTTTATGTGGTGATTTTAATACAGTTATGTCTGATTGTTTTTGATTGCATTTCTATGCTTAAGTTTTTATAAATGTTTCTATAGGTTTTGTGTAGCATCGTGGTTCTACAAGCAAGTCAGTGCATCATTAGGTGGTTTCAGAGAGTTACAAGGTTCTGTAAATGCATCATGAAAACAATACAGCATGTATTAATATTAGAAAATGTACTTTGTAATTTGCAGCTTTGAATACTTAAATATCTTTAAAAACAAGTATTCTAGTACTTTAACTTGAGAAAAAAAATTGTCTGAGCAACTTTCACTTGTAGTTGAATAATATTTGACCAGGAGTATCTATACTTTTACTCAAGTACTGGGGTTAAGTACTTTGTCCACCACTGGCTGTTTATAACTATGCCAATTGTCTGGCAGTGTAATTCTGTGTAAACTATCCTGAAAACAAAAGCCTACTTCTCTCAAAATACACATTCTGGAATTTCAGTTCAGAAGTTCAGTGGCTGTCTGTCTTACTGCCTGTCAGATTCCATTAACATATTGCTCAGTTTAACCAACATAAGCATCTACTCTGAAAAAATTATCAGTTATCAATGATTTATTATGACTCATAAAGAGACAACAGACTCATTCTGGAACATTTGGTATTAATGTTAACTATTTAAAGTGAATAAACATGAAATGAGGAAACAAATCATTTTTTTAGTTATTACAGTAAATATATTACAGAGTTCCCCTTTAACTGGTATTTGTTTATTTTTATCTCTCTTCGTGCAGACTGGGTATAATTATGTGCATGACACACTAATAAAATGTCATTCATTCATACAATTACTGATGTGATACATGATAATATTCTCGCAAAACACAAATCTAATGGTATTTCTGATTTCCTGTATACTATAATGATATAGTGTGACATTATACTTATCTATTGATGTGCCAGATTCTTTGTAATGTGCTTCTGTCTTCTTCAAAATCACATAACATGACATGACTTACAAAATTCCTGGAATTCCCTGACGTCCAAGCTTGCTGATAACAACAGTTTTATTCATTATTACAGAGCAGGCTTATGTGCAGACAGTAAGAGCCCCATGCCACGTGTTATGCCCCCTGTGTCTCGCTTCACCCACGCTCCCACCCACCAAAACCAGCGAGCCAACCATCCTGTGGACTGCCCTGTCAGGGTATGAAGAGGCAGTACAAGGGAGAGGGCAGTGGTAACACAGCTGCCCACCATGACCTGTACAAAAGATAGCACCCATATACTTTCTGACAGCCAGATTAATGAAACCCTATAGGAGCTTCTCTGTAGGCCCCCCAAAAGCCTGACGGAGACAGAATAGTCTAACCAGCACCATTCATTACTGCAGGAGTACAGAGCACAGAAAGAGCACACACAGCACTGACAAACTAGCTCCTTGTGAGTAATAGCTAAAGAACTCATAAAGGAATACATACACATTTGTTGTGGATGCAGTAAATCTATGCCACTCCTTTTACAACTATCAAAAATCTGGCTCGTGCCCTGTAAAAATAAATCTGGTGTGCATGTGGCGCAGTGTGATGTGTGGAGTTATTTGGGAGTCAGCTATTCCACATGTTCAGTGAGAGGAGCCTGTCGATTCATTTTGTTTGTCTCATTCAGTATCGCAGATTAGTGGCAGTGAATGCAACAGAGGGGAAATAAGTTCCAGTGGCAGCATGCTATAGAAACTGCAAGTCACACTGTAAACAACAGGTTTGCTTTGTGGTGACCAGCTGTGTTTGTACCTGTGTGAATGGGTGGAACCTCATTTCTAATTCACTATACAAGTCTTTCATAAGACAAACACTCATGATTCACAAATCACACTAAACTCTGTCACTAAACTCCTCAGTAGAGTTTTCAGGTATTTGTGCTAGTGTTGTCAAATATAGTGATAAATATCAAAACTGAACACTTGAAGACACTTTTTTGCAACATCAGTCCTCCAGTACCAGCTGCACTGTCTCGCTGTCTCTTCTCTCTGTTGATACAAAGCACCTCAGTGCCTTCATAGTCCTGCCTCCTCTTACTTACTCACAGTGCTGTCCTCTTCTGTCATGTTATAGCCTTCTTATATTTGTCTTTTAGTAAAGATCCAAAATTTTATTTCCCCCATGTTGAGTCCCTGGTGTATCAAAAATGGTATCAAATACCAATATTTTTTTAATGGTATTTAGATTTGATTAGAAATTCCAGTATCATGACAACACTAATCTATACTTTACATGAGCATTTATTTTTCTTACAACTTTTAACTTAATCCCTACATTTTAACACAAATATCTGTACTTTCTACTTCTTACATTTTTAAATCAGGTTTATTACTTTAGTTTTAATGCATTTGAGGAGAAATTATTGATTATTTGTATTTTGCATCATTGCTTCCCCCTTTCAAACATCAAAACCAATGGCAACCTAAATCAATGGGACAATGACGCATAGACGAGATAATTTCTTGGTGTATCCATCACACAAAAACTTTTCAGAGCAGTGGGCTTTTGTTTTCAGGATAATGGGCTTAGCTTTATATCGACAAACAACTTACAGTTATAAACAGCTGATCAACTTACAGTGTAGGACTCGTTGTCGCTTGTCACTGTAAAGTATCATGTTGCACTCGTCCTGTGCTCCTGTTCAATGTCCGTGTGCCTCAAGTCTGTGGAGGAGGGGGCAGGGGGAGGCCACTCACTTCAACCATACATTGTATATTAAACAGGTATTCAACCTGTTTAATATACTGTTTATGGCTCCAATTCACTGTTTGGATTGCAGAACTTATTTCTGAGCGCATTTTTCAACAAATCTTACACATTTCTCCTTTATGTACAAATCAGAGCCAGCATTTTTTCACTTTTACTTGATTAGAGAAGTTAAGTCAGTCCTTCTCTTTTGTACTTCCACTTGACTAAAGAATGTGTGTACTTTTGCCACCTCTGGTGTGTGTGTGTTTGTGTGTCATAGATAAACTTTGCATTCATGAGCTTCCTCTGATGCTTTCAATGGTGCTCACACACAGTGAAGCGCAAGGAGATATAAACACTGTCTCCTCAACTCATGCTCATCATGCACATGAAAAGACACACTCTCCCATGCTGTCTCCATCTCACACACACACACACACACACACACACACACAGGCACGTGCATATAGAATGTATTTTAAATCACTAATGTGTAAACAGTTGCTCTTGTTTGCACAGACCACCTGTTCTTTCTGGACACAAACAAAGCTTTGGCGTACGATGGGGTGTGTTAACAGTGTGGGGTGCGTAGGGGATGCCTTGCACAAGAGAAGCCTATCCACATGGTGTAGGCTGCATCAGATGGTTGGGCCCTGCAGGACGGCAGCCAGCTCCAACAGAACTCACACAGATCTCAAAGAATGGAGCTTCTTCAGTTCGCAACATACTGACATGCTTTGCTTTCTTGAGAAGTACAACTTCCCCCCGGTGCAAGGACAGCAGGATTGCCAAGGCAAACCCTCATCACTATATCATTTAAAGAGACAGGATCGTTTTGTTTTCACATCAAATTCGTATTTTACTAGGCGTGTAAGAAAATATCGATACACTTGAGTATTGCGATATTATGTTAAGTGATACTGTATTGATTCTCAAAAACACTGAATTGTATTATATAGTGATAGAAGCAAAGATTTGTGTCAGTGGTTCGTTTTGTGTTGTGTTTAAACCCCAGACTATTAAATAGCAGTGTTGTTCTCTATCTTCACTGTTCCAGTTGCATAAAAAATTAAACTTTTTTCATCTCAAATCTTTTGCATATTGAATTGTAACCCCTCTATTGTGATACATGGTGTATTGCCAGATTCTTGCAAATACAGAGTCCTGTCTTCTGTGTGATGATACGTGCATTACGGCAATACTGTGGTCACATGATGCCTGCCAGCAGATTGAGCTCATTCATTTCCATCGTCACCACAAATTTTATTTGGAGGGGTCAATTTCCTATGCCTTTCTGATCAGTGCATCAATCTATTAATAAATATATGGACCTGTGCTGCCACACACGACAAGTCAAGAATACAGTCCCTGATTGGGTCACAAGTGAGGACCACAGCCTCTGATTGGTCGACAAATTCATGGGATTTCCAGTGGATGGCTAACAACATTGTAAGAATAGAAACAACTGTTTTAAACATGGACAAATGGATACAGAAGACATTCAGTGTTTGATTAATCATTATGGATTTATTTTACTACATTTAAGAAAAGATACTGCAGTTGATTACAAAGCTTCTGAAAGGGATACAATCACACCAGAGCTGGCATCGTCAAGGTACAATGCAACTGTTAACATTAACTTAATGTTAGCCTTTCCCACTCAGCTCAATCCCTGTCATTTTTCCAGCAAGGAAATGAGAGACAATATTTTTCTTGGTCTCAAGAAGCTGCAGTGTCTATTGACTGACATACTGTTACTGTACATTTACTGTTGGAATATGTAGCTTTTTCACTGTAGTAAGAAAAAGTCCCAACCCTCACAGCCCTGTATCTTCTACATTGCTCAATATCTACAAAACTGCAAAGAGTTGGCAAAAATGGAGCAAAAAAAAAAAAAAATACTGTCTACTTTCAGTAGCTAAAGCACTTGGAGGCACTAAAACAAAAGTCATTAAACGAGTCATCACAAAATCACAGCAGGAGTCTGGTAATGCCACTTACAGTATCTCATTAAGCTATGGCATCTACAGGAAAAAACTGACAAACAAAGAGCATAATCCAAGGCACATTAACTGGGCTGATAATTCAATGAACTCTCATTTGGCAGCCATCTTGCCCTTGTGATGGTCTTTTTTCCGCCGCAGCAGCAGAGCACAGACCCCTCGTGAAGTTCCTCTCCCTCTCTCTCACGCACACACACACACACACATGTGCACATATTCTTCCTCTCTATCTCTATCTATCCCTCTCTGTCTCTCCCTCTCTCTCCCGCGCTCTCTAAAACAACAAAACATCCACCATTAGACAACGGGGTACCAGCGTAATTAGAAAATGACTTCCTTTGCAATCCTAGCTAAGTAGTTTACACACTGTAATTACAGGGACAAAATCATCTTTTCATCATTTCACTGATTGAGCTCATCAACCCAGTGGGATCCCAGGACTGTGCTCAGGCAACATCTGGGCTAAGAGAATTAGCCCTTAGTTTAGCAGGCCTTCCACAGTGGCAAGTAATGCAGCACGCACACCGGACATGGCCGTGGCACACATTTCTAATTGAGACCGTTTTTTTCAACTGTGTATCGGATCTGGTGTTAGATCACCAACAGCCCACGGTCACCAGAGCATTCAGCGTTACAATAGGAGACGATTCAGACCTGGAGGAGTGCAAGGTCACTGCGCGGTAACTGTCTCTAGTTCCCACACCTCCAAAAAATGCCACATCAAAGTTTGCCTCCCCTTCAGAGCTGCTCCTGCACTTGTGAATCGAAGCATTGAAGATTGACCTTGGCGCACAACAACATGCCTTTTCATGGGGCTGCTCTGTTTACTCTAATTCTCTGCGTGCCCTGAGCCTTGACTCTCTAACAAACACATGTGGTCGTGGAGTTGAAGGTGAAGTGCTTTCGCTCGTCTCTGTCCTGTGGAAGGGGCTCTGACTCTGTGTGTTGGCAACAGAGGCAAGTGTTTAATGTGGCAGCTGTTAGCCTCGTGGATTTTCACTAATCACTCTCTCCTGATTACTCTGATGAGTGTATGATGCTCTTAAATAATCAACCCGCAATGAAAAAAAAAAGAAAAATAATTATCATCATCTCCCTAAGTAGTGCAGCTGCACCCGCCTGCAATAATTACAACTAGAACAGGGCGCCTTCTCTCGTCACTTACAACCACTTATTATTAGAGATAACGCTAATTGGTGCAGTGGTGGGCGACAATTCTTCATGGGGTTCATCATAAAAAGCCAAACCTTGAAAGTTATGGCACATTAGAGGTCTTAAAGCCAAGGTACGGCACTAAACATCGCATGCTGAGACGCGCCAATAATCGGAGCCAGGGGAGTAGTAGACGTCCTATCAGTAGCCCCTTGGTTGCCTCGCCGCCTTGCCCTCACTCCACCCTTCCCCCACTCCTGGTATCAGCCTGGCAGACACAATTAACATTTTCATAAAAACAATTCCCTGCCTCCAATAGTCCAATGTAATTTGTTTTCCATCTCTGTTCATTAATCATTGTTTAAATCGGTGAGCCATCCCCTCCACTCTGCCATCTGCACTCAGCTGTGTTACAGATATGACACCTTCCCCCTTAATGGGAGCTGACAGCCAAGAGAGGAGGCCTGTGGAAAATAGCTTCCTGCATGTGCACTTCCACCTCACATACTGCCAGCAGGTGAGAGAGGGGTATTTAATGGCTTCTGATTAATCTCAAAGGCAAACAACATTACACTACAATATCATGCAGCATACAACGCTACAGTATACACACATCCATGCAGCACAGGAGTACACAATGTGGCAGGAATAACTAGACCCAAACTTGTGCAGACGTGCTTTATAACAATGGCGATGCATTCCAGATTTTGTCGAAGTTGTCGACTGTTTTTTTCCTCTAGTTAAATTAGTGCAGCGTTCCTACAATATGCTATTGTTTTCCTGGAATTGGGAGCAAGGTTATTAATTATTCACTGTTGTGTTCTCATATGAGGGGGCTATGCTTTTCACTGTATTGCCTCATAGCTCAAATACTTAGGGCCATGGTACTCGGGCAAATTTCACGAGGCAACATCACAGAGATATTATTATCACAAGGCAGAGACACTTAGGAGATTAAAAGTTTCCTGAAGAGTTTGAATGATCAGAAAGGTTCTGATTCTCCTCTGATAGGATTTCAGAGTTCAAGAGAGAAATCAAATAACTTTTGGCTCATTTTTTTTCCTCCTTTCAAGTGATTTTAAGCCTAAGTCTAGGTTAGCTTAGGCATTTTTTTGGGAGGGGGAAAGAAAATCCCTCTCAATGTGGTGGGTGAGAGGGTGCCAAAAAGTTCATCTGGCCTGTTGATTTCAGCATGGATTACAGATATTCAAATCATGTGCCTGGTGTTCAAACAAGTGCCTCTATCAGGGGAGAAAGTTGCCAAGCAGAGCTTTGTCATGTAAGCTGTATGAATTTACTGCAGCATAATGAGAAAACGGCTGTGGCGCTACATTTAATACAGTTTCATCCACTCACCCTCCCTCCCTCTAATTTCCTCTCAGCTAATAATTTCCAATACCCCTCCAGTGTCCGTAAAGGGTTTAATTTTGCATTTAAAAAAAAGATGGTGTCACCTGAACATATAGAGGCCCCAGTTTTTCATCAGGAACTGTGTCACAGCGCACACATGGTCCCAAACGCCTAAGACACAAACACCCCAACTCTTTTTTGGGGGGTGCTTCTAACAAGGACAGCGGCGGCAGCAGCAGTAAATGATGTGTATATTCAAAGCTGAATATTTCATGTTGATTGATCGCACTGACTGCCACCCACCTGCTCCTCCTCCTGTCCCACCGGAGCTGGCATGAGGAGAATTCAGTAATTGAGAAGAGCAGAGCATGGTCTCTCTTTGCTCACATATGACAGATGGGGCATCATCGCTTCAAAGGAGAGCATTTGGAAACAGGAGGAAGGGGGCGGGGGGCAGAGGGGTGAGGGTGGCTTTGAAAGTAGCTGTGCCACTCTGTACAGGTGACAATAATCAGAATCAGATTTATTATAGGCCGAGCATGTGTGTATACGCACGAGGAATTTGGCTCTGGGTTTTCATTGGTCTCAATGTTCTTACACAGAAATGACATAAGAGCTAAGAAAGAGGAACAAACGAAGGTGAAGAGTAGACAGGATTGCTCTGTACACAAGTATGTGAAAAAATGTTAAAATATCTAAAGTGTCACCACTCAAACACTGTTGCTGCCATAAAAGGTGCAACTTCTAAACATATCTGTATAGAGTAACTGATTTTAGGCTTTTCAAGCAAACCCTACATTATAATTTCCAGATGCCTTGCATTATTGTTCTCAGCCACAACCACACAACTTAAATAGCCAATATTTTGTATTGGGTTTGGTGCATCTGGTACTTAAAGGTCAAACTTTAAAAATGTCTGTATAGTGTGATTGATTTCCAGCTACTCAGCCAAACTGTACACTGTAATGCACAGACACTGCATCATTATTGCCAGCCACAACTACACAACGTCAGTAGTGAATATTTTGAAATGGGTTTGGTGCATTTAGCATCTTGTATTTATCTACAGGTACACTTTAAAAGATGTCTATATAGTGTAATTGATTTCAGGCAACTCACATAGACTGTATAGTGTGAAGTATAGACACCTTGCATCATTATTCTCAGCCTTCCCAGTATATATTTATTAAACGCTGCAACTTTCAAAATCTCTTTAGGTTTTTGGAGTCAGGCAAACTGTACATTGTTACATTCAGACACCTTGCATTGTTCTCGGCCACAGCCACACATCTTAATCAGCCAATATTTTGAATGGGATCTGGTATATCTGGTGCTTCATATTCAATGGTATATACTATATTCAAGGGTAATGAGTAGACAGGACTGCTATGTACACAAGTATGTGAAAAAAGCTCAAAATATCTACAGCATGGCTACTCAATCACTGTTACAGCTGTAAATGGTGCAATTTTAAACATCTCTGTATATTGTGATTGATCTTAGGTTACTCTGAACATAGTAATTTACAGACACCTTGCATCAGTGCTCCCTGTCATAAACACAACTGAAATATCCAATATTTTGAATGGGGTTCGTTGTACCTGGTATTTTATATTTAACTTATTGAAAGGTAAACTTCTCTATATTGTGTCACTGATTTTAGGATTCAGGTAAAGTGTACATTGTAATGTAATGTAAACCTTACATCATTATTCTCAGCCACAACCACAAAACTTTAATAGCCAAAGGTTTGGTATCTGGTACTTTTTATTTAAATGTATAGAGTATATTTAAAGGCAGAGGGTATACAAGACTGCTATATGCACAAGTATTTGAAAAATGGTTACACTATCCAAAGCAAGGACACCCACAAAACTGTTGCAGCTCTAAAAGGTTTCAGGCAACTCAGCCAAACTGTACGTTATAATACACAAACACTTTGCATCATTATTCTCAGCCACAACCACACAACTTAATGAGCCAATATTTTGTATGTTGTTTGGTGTATTTGGTACTTTATATGTATTAAAAAAGGAGCAACTTTAAAAATCTCTGTATAGTGTGATTGATTTTAGGAGTCAGACAAACTGTACACTGTAATGTACAGACACCTTGCATCTTTATTCTCAGCCACAACCACACTCAAGTAACCAGTATTTTCTATCAGGTATTTTATATTTAAATTGTTCTGAGACATTCATATGAAACTACACACAAACGATTCGTATATTATCATATATTATCATCATCTAATATAATGTGATATAATGGAAAGGTCGTATGGAAAACATTACATGGAACATGCTCATGGTGCTCAACATATGTCGAAATTAACACCCAGCAAACATACACGTTTGCTGTTTTCTATATTCTTCTGTTCTTCTTATACAGTAACATAACGACTTGATTTCCTCACCTTTTAGCCCTTACTTTCTTTTTCACCAAAAAGAAAGAGCCAATAGTGGCAGCTGTGGGAAACGCACGTCTATCAGAATCGTCAGAAACTTGAACTTCTCGCAGATAAAGACTTGTGTAAATCTTTCGGTGATTTATTTCTCTTACCTGGCCGGTCAGCGGAGGCGCGGAGGAGGACGGGAGGTGACAGCTGGAGTTCAGCAGGAGACAGAGTGATGTTGAACTGGATGACTGACTGCTGACTGACGGACTGTAAGCTTCACACGCTTTATCACAGACGCCCAGGCAGCGCGCACAGTCGGACCCAGATTTCCTCTTGAACTGCCGCTTCTTCCTCTCTTAAATAAAAAACAAACCTTTTCTCGCCAGACGAAGGCAGCAGTGCGCTTTGCTCTGTAGTATTTCCAGTTGAAGAAAGAGGTAATGAAATCTTATAATAATTACTCAGGATACTTCGACATGTCCCGAAGCCGTATGTCTCCCTCATCTGGCCGCTGGTGTGTAAGTGTAACAGACTGGCACCGTGCGTAAAATGTGCACTGCCGTCTTCAGGACGCAGACCCCATCGATCCTCCTCTTCAGATGCATGCGTGTGGAAGTATTATGTGGTATTATGCATGTCATATTTGTTAAGGTGATTATCTGCAAAAGTAGTACTTTTACATTCTTTGAAAACTTCTGTGGAGGATTCGCCTGTAACGGTGTCATGATCTTTAAACATGCATTTTAAACATGTTTTACACAGCCGGATCGTGTGTACATGCATCTTGCTTTATGTACCCAAACTGTTTATTAGCATATTGCATATAAGGGAAGAAATGATGACTAAACCTCAGTGATTCAGCGTTTTAGTTGGTAAGTGGCTCTATTAAAGAAGCATAATTGGATGCTTGTAACTATCTATCACATTTTTACCTTCCTCCTGACCTTCACTGCAGATTTTTTTTCCAATAAAGTGCAGAGAGACTTTTCTTACTTCGAGTAAGTAAATACATTCCGAGCATGTTCCTGCTCTCTGAGAAAAATCTTAGACATGATCAGGAATCTAGAAATTAAGAAAAAAGGACAAAGACCATAAACACAGCAACAGGTTCTTACTGTTGTGGTGTAGGTTTTCTATAGTTTACATTTTAAACATTTGTACAAGTGCTCATTTTATGATTTATTTTATGTTTTTTGTATTGGAAGTTAGAGCACCTAGACTGTCAAAGTTTTTCAAGCAGTTCGGCTACTCTCAAATATAGTCATGTAATAATTAAAAGGTTCAGTGTAGGATTTATGTGATCTATTGGCAGAATATGGCTGATAGTCCAGGATGGACAAACCAAACACTGGCCCTGGAAAAGGCCTTTTGCCTGTTTTTTTTTCCTCTTGAAAACTTATTAGGTGAGGCCTGTGGCATTCGGTCAATTGCAATCTACAACCTCAGCACTGCTCCTAAATCCTACAGACTGATTCTTTAAGTTGCAGTAATGGCTTTTCCATGGTTTTTCTCAATTAATTGTTTTGTCAGAAAATAGCAAAAAAAAGGCCATCTCAAGTTCCTAGAAGATGGTGCCTTCAGATTGCTTGTTTTATCTGACCAAAAGTTCAAACCACAAAGAAATAGAATTTACTGTGATTTAAGACAAGTAAAGGCAGCAAATCCTCATATTTGAGAAGCCACACTGTGAACAAAACTATTTGTTTTAACTTATAAATGTTAGTGTCTGGGCTGCCTTAAAATTATTAAATTAACTGAATTTGAAAAGACAAGTTAAGGTAATTTTGTAATGATTCAAAACAAATGAAGTTTTCAAGTTGAAATTGAATTTTATATTAATTCAGTTGACTTAAGAAACATGTTCAGTAAGCTTAAGATATTAAGTTGAACCAACAATTGTTTAGTCACTCTGACGAACATTACAAATAAAATTGATTTACTTTGATATTTTCTCATTTTGAAAAGTCAGTTCTCTTTTCTTTTCCTCAAACTATAAATAAGCTCCTCTTAACTCTCTGACAATGCAAGTTGGGAAATCAGCTAATACACCAATCATGTGTTTTTAGTAACTTAAAATAATGAGTCAGTTGAACACTTAGAAGAACCTAAACAACTGTATAAGTTCTCAAGTGTTCTGAAAATACTTGAAATTTTAAGCTTAATTAACTTGAACAAATGCAACGTGTATTTACGTTAAATTAATGAGAAAAGATTAACTGATTCATATTCCTGTTGTGAGACCAGACAATGTTTTTACAATTACTCAAAACAATAAGTTAATTATTTAAAAAAAAAAAAAAAAAAAAAGGTGAGTCAATTGTCTGTCAATCAACAAATTATTTCAGTTTTAATTATGACTTATTTTAAGTGATTTTTCTATTTTCCAAAGACACGCTAAATATAAAGAAGAGCAAAAAACTCAAAGTGATATTTTAAACTACTTTTAGATGAAATCTGAGTCATTACTTTGAGGATGAAAACAGCAGTGTGATGATCAAAGTGTCATGAAGCTGCAGAGCTGTGAGAGACATCACTGTGGATCACCTGAACATTTGTTTCTCTGCTGTGATTTCCACCTGAGGTTCATTAGAGGAACGAAAAACCAGCTCTCCTTATAGGCCGTGAGTGTAAATGATGTAGGCACGAGACACTTTTCAGCTGGATCTTTAATATCTTATGTTCAAATAGCAGCGGAGCAGATATGCTCTGTGCTGTTTAATCCATTGCTCTGACATTTTGGAGCTAAGTGCAACTCTTCCTCTCCCGCTCCCAGACCCGAGCACCTGTCTGAAAAACAATACCTGCTTGAATCCTTCATCACATAACTCTTAAAATCCCTCTTAATCCCTGAAATGTAGATCTTGAGTGTGTTCCGGCCCATTACATAGTTTATATGCTAGATTTCTTTGTAATGTAGTTCTACTATGTTCCAGCATATACCTTCACACAGCTTAACCTACATAAGTCCATTGATCCGTGTCTCACCAACACAACGCTAGCATGTTAAGCATTGCCTAATCTGTCTCATGCTACCTGGATTTTCATATTGGAGGAATAATCCTGATGAAGGGGAGGGGGCGGGGGGGGCAGAGTCACCTCAGGACCTGTTTAAAAGCTTCTTATCTGAGACCTGCACTCCCACCATTTAACTAAAAGGGGAGTGATAGCCTTTCAACTCACAAGCTGCAGCTTTAATTAAAGCTGCTTGTTGGGGAGATGAAGTACAGGGTTGTGTATGAGTTGCCCCACTAAAAATCTAAAGCACATCAAACAATGCAGCTCAGTCCAGAGTGAGTGAGTGTTCACTGTTAAAGAAGAAACAAATGTCTTCCCCTGGTTCTAAACATTTTAATCTGGGCGTAAAATGATTATTGTAAGCAAATCTAAATATTCACAGACCACAAACTAAACTGTCATGGGCCAGTTAATTAAACTATATAAGTGTAAACATAAAAACTACTCAAGTCAACTGAGGGAATTTATAAAAACTTCTTCTACTTTAAGGTAGAATATGCAGGATTGGCCCCTCCTCCATGGCTCTAGGGACTGAATGGAGTGAGGGAGCACAATTTGTGAGAACAAAGCAGTAAAATAAGCGAGACAAAACGTTATTTTGTGATTGTTGATGACAGCTGTTGCATTCTGAAGCACAAATGCCCACAATGCCAGATTTTGAAGCAATCCTCAGTCTGTTCTGCCTGTGTGCATGTTTGTAAATCTCCTTCTGCAGCTCTCACAGACAGAGAGCAGAGGAAAGAGATGAAGAATGCAATGAAACCGTTAGCTGCCACATATTTTCTGACACCAAAACCTGCATGTTGGCTGGGGGCCACACACCACTGCTAAACAGGCTGAAGGCAAGAAACATCCCAAGCATGGCAAATATATAAGGACATAAGAAAATAGTAGCAGAGAACAGTGTCACAACCCAGCTGATGATTTGAAGGGACTATTTTTCTTTTAAGAATTTTAGGAAAGTGACTGAAACTTTGGGAGATTTTAAAAACATGCTTGGAAGTTTTAATGTCCTTACATGTACATGTTTTAATTTTATTATCTCTCTGTCTTTTGTGTTTTTTTTCTATTATATTTCTGCTTTGCTGCCTAATGTAATCTCGGCATCATTGAAAATGAGGGCCACCCCTTAATGTATTCCCAAGAAATAAATAAAGGTTGAATGAATACTGACCCCAAACCTCATAAATCTTAACCCTCTGTTTTTTTGTGCATAAGCACGTTTATTTCACAGGTATAGTTACTTTTCATTCATTTAATTTTGCATAGAAATAGGCTTACAAAAAAATTAAGTCAGTTATTTCCAGCCTTTTTGGCTTAAGAACCTTAATAAAGCAGTCTCTGGTTGGGAACCCTTGTCATGATTCAGATGTTAAGGAGTCATTAACATGTCCATCAAACAGACATTTCCCCTCTTTAACAAAATTTTCATATAATTTTGTTGATGTGTGTTGTGCAGAATTTAACACAGATTCACATCCAAAAATACAAATTCACATTTTTCTTTCTTTTCCCGTTAATCATCTCACAACACCTCAGATTTATCTCGTGACCATTTGGAAGGGATTCGACCCCCAGGTTGGGAACCCCTGGACTGAACTATAATTAGCTGTATTAGAATAATTAAAACTTGCTTTACTTCCACCAGATTAGAACTGTAAAATTCTGATGACACACTGATGCATGTTAACAATACACATATTTTTTGGTACTTACTTTTTGACACCATAGAGGAAGCGTAACTTGGGTGAGTGGAGAAAATGCAATGAAATGTCATGTAGGTTTCCCTACATGCAACAAAATCGGCTGGCTGCTTCATGGCTCTAAATGGTTAAATGTTCCCTTTGTGTTTTTATTACAGAGGTGTAGTAGTTGTTGTACTTTAAGTAAGATAATCTATTTCACTGTAAATGCATAATGACATTTGGCATGTTGATGCCCCACAACATACAGCTGGTGTACTTTTTACTCTTGTAAACATTTCATCACCTGATACTGTGTTATATATTAACCATAATGTTCTTTGGGTTGTTCAATTTTCTTTTTTCTTTATATGATATATTTCTATTCTTATATTATACTGTATATTTTTATACCTTGTGTTTCCTGATTAAATGGCATTCAGAGAGGAAGGAAGAGTTTCATTGTACAGGGAAAATTCTTTTGAATTGTTCATATGACAATAAACACTTTGACTTTGACTTGATATGATTGTACTTCTTCAGTGGTACAAGAAATTCAGGAGTATTTACATTGTTGTACTGGTGCTTCTACCCATGCTGAGAATCTGAACACTTTTCCTCCGGTTTTAAAAAAACATTAATTCAGAACTATGAGACTCCCATCATCTACATGTCGAATCATACAACAATGCAACCATTTTATATCTTATGCCTTTCCTCAGTTCACTGATGGCAACCATGAACTACAGTCTTAAACCTCTAAATGAGACTCTCCTCTGGTCCTCAGCAGTTAAATCTGGTTTTTGGACTCGCACTAAACTCAATTTGTCATCAGAGCGGTTGCCCTGGAAATTCCCTCTCTCTCATATTAACGCTGCAGTTTGGTTGTACTTTTACTAACAGGAAAAAGGCATTTTGTGTTCAGTTTGTTTTACAGCTTTGATGAAATGTTATTGCTTGCTTACAGAGTTTGGCTGCAATAAGCAGAAATGGTGCTTCACTTAGCTCTTCAAATTTTAATGCACAACGGGAAATTCACGAGGAGTAACAATAATTCATAAAAGACCATATTAGCTCAGCCTGTGTCTAGTAATAGCAGCTTAAAGAGCAAAACAATTCACACTAGGTATCAGGGGCAAATATGTGTTACTACTACCCATCATTACTATGCAGCGTAACAACGATTTTTGAAAATGTTTCCAAACTGTTTCTAAGACATTCAGATATAGAATAAAGGCCTGACAGCAGAACATAAAGGAGATAGGGATCAATCCAGAACAAGACAGAAGAAAAGAACAAGAAAAAACAAGACATTTAGCGAAAAGTGTTTATTTTTCTTTTAGTTTCCATCAAGATTCTTGTTTGTCTTTACATAAAGCTTGTCACAAAGGAATACATACATTCATTAGGCAGGTCAAGAGAGGGTCAAATGAGAGCTAGTGGGCACCTGATTCTGTTTAATGATCTTCATTTGTAAAAAGAAACAAAACAAGGCAACTCATCACAAGAGGCAAAGCATGGAGTCTTACCTAATCTGGCAAAAGCATGAATGAACAGAGGAGCAGAGGACAGGTAAACATGTGACAGACGGCGATCGGTTTAAACAGCCCCACAGAAAGACAGACAATAAATGCCAATTATACTGTAGGAGTAGATAAGGAAAGAGACAGCATTTATCAATGTTTGTTAAAAGCAGGATGACTTAGTAATGTTGCTACTGTGCTTTTTCTCACTGAACAGTCCTATTCAATGACAGAAACTATGCATGTATGTATCGTTAGAAGTGAGGAGGAAAAAAAAGACACGTGAAAGAAATCAGAGGAGACGATGGTCTGCGGTTTGTCCAGTTCATTGGTTGTAAAAAAGAGACAAAAGCTTTTTTTAAAAATTAAAACAAGAAGATACTGTGAAAAGTGGAGATTTGTTTGAAAACAGTCACTTCTGCTGCAACCTGGCAGCTTTAAACTTCGACACCCTTTTCGGGGGTTGCTGGGGCGGGGGGGCGTCGGGCGCCACCTCCTCCTGTTTCCTCTCTAGGATGGTGGGCAGAGCTGGTGGAGCGATGGTCAAATGAGGGACAGCTGAAGGCATTGGGTCCTTTTCTACTACTGTGCCTGAAAAAGCCTGCAGCACAGAAGAAAAAAATAACAGTAAAAAAACTGTTAAAGTAGCGATATGTAAGATCCTAGAGTTCTGCAGTCTAAACAGAGAGTTAGACAATATATTTAATAGGTTGAATTCCTATTTATTATACAATCTATGGTTGAAGTGAGTTGTTTCCCCCACCTCCTCCCCACCAGACAGATCACCTGCAGGCTGCACAGACACTGAACCCACACGAGCGCAAAATTATACTATGACAAGCATCAAAGACTCCTCCACTGTAAGTTAATCAGCAGTTTATAACTGCCAAATGTCTGTAAATGTAAAGCTAAGCCCGTTATCATGAAAACAAAAGCCCACTGTCCTGAAAACTCACACTCTGGAGTTGGAGCTCAGTGACTGCCTGCCAGACTCCATTAACAGGTTGCTCAATTTATTACTTATAAACATCGACTCCTTCTAAAACATTATTAATGATTTCTTACAACTCATAAAACAGACACTTGCTCATTCTGCAAACGTTCCACATTAATTTGAGCTCTAATAAATGTGAAACAGGTAAACAAAAACAGATGTTCCAGACCAGAATGGAAACATGCTGGCAGTAGTGTTGTTGTTGGAGAAGTCAGTGTTTCATCATGGCATGTATCCTTAATCTCTGATGACATATCGTGGTCATTTTATGATTTAGTACAGTAAATATATTAAATTTTTCTACTTTAAAGGCGTTGTGCATGAGTGACCACTCTCAACTCACAGAAACTGAACTTACATTAAAGATTTAGGCTCACAATAGAGTTTATTCTGTTTTAATGCTGGATTTTCATGCTCACATTGCCTCTTGTGACTGACATTTAATGCTTGTTGGACCGCATGCCGCTCTCATTTTAACTTAAAGAGGCTTCTGTGGGAGTTTTGTTATGTTCTCATTAAGGGATCTGAGGCTCAAAGGTGTAATTCTCATAAGCCGTTTCATAATATAGGTATATTGCAGATTCCTTCACACTGTAATTGAGATTAAAGACCATACAAAGATACCTGAATGAGATCTGTTCAGGCAAAAAAAAAGAAAGAGAAATAAAACAATAAGTAAAGGACATCCATCTGTTACCTCAAATCTGCTGGCAGGGTGTAGTGGGATCGCTGTGGGACTGTCCTCCTCCGTAATGCCGTCACTGGTGTCGCTGTGTGTCGCCTCATCGTGGCTGTAGCTGCGACCAATCATCCGCCGCTCTTCAAAGTCTGCCGCGCTGCTCTCACTTGTGTCGCTGCACACGCTGTTTTCTCGGCTACGTGATTTTAGGATGGACTTCCTGGGGATGGGTTCCCCGTTCTTCACGTCCACAAACAACCTGACAAAGGAAACACACCATTTACCTGTAACAGTGTGTCTGCATATATCAGAAAATTGAATGGAATGACTTTTTAATGTACACTTCTGAGTAAATACATATGTCAGTCAGTCAGTCTGAAATGAGGCTATAATGCTGAAAGTCATATAGACACCTGTATTATTATTAAGGTCTGTTGTCATAATGAATCTGGTTATCTTGTGTATTTTCTTGTGTATATTCTTGTGTTATTTACCGGCAATTTCCCATACATTATTTAGCCAGTATTGTTCCTTATATCTATAATATGAATGGGCAATGTGACTTGCTCTGAAATTCTGGAGATTAATGTCTGAACAGAATCAGAAAGGCTTAAAATTAGGTTAAAAGTAACCCACAGAAACTGTTTGCAGGCTAACCAACTAGCTCACATCTCCACGTCATCCAGACAGACACTAGGGTGGTCACCGGGGGACAAAGTTTGCGAACACGAATAGAAAAAAAAAAAACTAAAAGACTGTAATGGGATAACAGATGCATTCAAATAAATAATTAATAAATAAATCTTTAAGACCTCCCCACCTAGAATTTAAGACTGTTCAATACTTTTTAGGGCCTTTTATAAGGAAATGTGGATTTAAGACATTTTATTCAGTGTCTGTAATAGATAATACATCAATACATTTTTGTTTTTACCTGTAAATGTCTGCTGGTGTTGTGATTTTGTGAAGTTCGTGATGGGAGTGTCCGTTATTGTGGCCATTTTTCTTTTTCCTCTTCGAGTGTTCCTTCTGCTCTTTCCTTTCACTGAACTTCAATGTGGTGTTTTTTCCTGTGTTTATCCTCACCTGAAGCAAAAGACAGAAACGGGGTGAGGAGAAAGTTGCCAAAGCAGAAATAAACACACAGTATGAAAGTTCTGCCACTAGGGATGATAGCATGGGATGAGTTTTTTTTTTTTTTTATTGTTAAAAAAAAAAAGACATCACTGCAGAGGAAAACCTATCTGACATAACTCAGACAGAAAACATGTTGATGTAAAAGGTGAAGTAACATTTTATTAACGTTACATTTAGTAACCTGCACCTTCCTTACTCTCTGATGCACACATTTACCCAAAATTTAAAGCAAATAGCAGCTAGTGGGAAATGCACCAATACCTTGAATAAATTGAAGATTTTGGGTGTGACCACAGTTAGATGCACAATTCAACAAAATATACAACCTGGGTGTAGTGTTTCTAGACACTTTAATGCGGAAATGTTGCACACTATAGCTCGCTGCAGAAGTCAAAGGAGAAGGATTTGTCTGAGCTGTTCATAAACGCACCAGAAAGATTGCTGAAAGCTGAATACAGTGGAATACCGATGTCTTGTGTTGGTAAAGTGTGGAAAGCACAGCAATATAGTAACAGAACAAGAAAATACAGGTAGAGAGGGCAGGTCTCTGCAGATATAGACGCCATCATGCATTGCTAATGAGTGACATAATCACATAAGTAACGACTTAGAGGGATCATGTTTATTTGAGTCTATACGTTGTTGTTTTTTTAGGGAAATGTTGCATATTATGCCTTAAAAAGATAAAATATACATAACAAATCAGTTAAATGTTCAATGTTGTTCATCCTTCTGACCTTCTTGGGTTCGACTGTATGAGAGAAAAAGATGGTGGGCAAGCAGCTGCCTTCCTCTTCCTCATCATCCTCTTCCTCTTTCCTGTCTATGCTGGGTGGCACTTTGCTGTGAGGCACGGACGTCCAACCGGGCTTCAGACTCAGTCCGTTTACCGGAGGTGCTGCATCTGATTCTTTCTCCTCTTCTGATGAAAGGGATGACGTGTCCTCACCATTCATGTCTGCATTATCAGATAATCTGGAGAAAAGCATTTCCAAGAGATATTTTAAATTTTTGCCGACATCAGAAACTGTGAAATAATTAAGGCTATTAAGAAATACCTTGAGTGCATTAATCTACCTGTCCTGCTCATCTTGTAGCTCCTCCAGTTTCTCGAGCTCATCCAGTCGAGCCCAAAGCTCCTCCTCGGTCATAATGACTTTTCTACTCCCTCCATCTCTGCCCTCGCCTTCATTCTCCTCATCCTCCTCTTTTAAGTCCAACACAGCATCCAACTTGGGCTTAGAATTTGGCTTGTGAGCTATTCTTTGCTTTCCTGTTAAAGCAGAGAAGATAGTAAATAAATTTCTGAATGTTTTGAGCCTAAATGTCACTCTGAGTTTGATGTAGAATCAAATAATGCCTTAAAGGCTTTGTTTGTTTTCTCATGAGCAAATATGTACGAGTAAAATGGCAGGAGAAAAGCTGACAAAGATACCTTTGGAGACAGCAATGTCATCATTTCCGGCCTCTTCTCTAATGTCAACATAGTCCTCTTTACTCTGAAGAACAAACAAAGTCAATACATCTGTCCCCATTTATGTCTCATGCAATATCTTATCTGTGAGACGACTTGTAGTGATGCAACATACGGCTGACATAGTTTCCAAATCCTTCGCAAACCCAACTCTGGCTTCAAAGTTGTTCATAGTCGCCGACAGATCATCCATTTCACGCTTCACATCTGCAGAAAACATGAGAATTATCATTAAAATGTGCATTCAGAGAGTAGGACGCACACTGACAAAACCCAGCGTGCAAAAACAGGCAGAAGGGTTACAGAGATTTTAACAAAACGTTTAATATTACAGTGACAACCAGCTGCTGAAGAGTTAAAATCCTGAACAAGTTGGGGGGAAAAAATTGAAAAATGATGACACAAACAGTTCATAATATCTTCTGCCCTGAATACTACTCCGGATCATTAAATCTTGACAACAATTAAGCCCTTTTACTAATAGCAGCAGAGGGCCCTTGTTTCCATGGCGATTGGGAGCCCCTCCAGTCAGTGCATCAACTGGAAGTGAGGAAAGGTCAAACACAGAAGGCCTGACAACTCAGCCGCTGTCTGACACATTTCAGCTAGCTATGTTTGTATTACAGCACTTAGCTCTGTAATAGCGGGGTGGGCAGGGTCAGGAGATAGGAGGAAGGGGGGTGGAGGGGGGCGGAGGGGGGCAGACGGCTGCGGATGGGCTGTGGCAGCACATTTCTGCTTCACTAAACACTCTAATAATGTTCACATCAGAGATCGTTACTTGGGCCCATTTGACTCGATATGAGATTTTCAGACCTAGAATGAGCAGCAGGGCAAACACAGTTTGTAAGTATGGCCGCACACAACCCGTGTTAGAATAAACACATGCTCTTTTTCTTCAAAAGGCTTCTCACACTCGAGCAAACAATAATGTTGCAGTTACAGGACTAGATTTGACCACAGGAAAAGAAAAAGTATGGATTATTAGCACATTAACAAAAGAGGCAGTGACATCCAAGAATGGCAGTAACCCTTTAACCGACTGTGGAATAAATCCTGAATGTGTCAAAAATCATGCATGCAAAATCAGTGATTAGAAAGAGCTTTTCAGTTCACTAACATATCTCGAAAATACTAAATAATATAACTAAATACTACAAGCAACTCAAACATTTCCCCTAAAATCTTAAGATTAAAGAAATAATGTTTCAGCTAAGAGGAAGTTCACTGATTCCTCAGTGTTCGAACTCTCTACACTTGATGCAGCAACGCCCTCTGCTGGATGAAGAAGAGCGGTGTCCACATTAAAATGACACAAGGCCAGAAAACAGACTCACATTTCATCCTGTGGTTTACAATTTTCTGAGCCTGCTTGGCAGAGCACTTAGCAAACCAGTTGTCACCGAGCAGCGCTGTGACCTCGTTCGTGTGCACCAGCTTCCCAGGCATGAAGGCCAAAGGGCCAAACGGCACCTGTTTACAGCACAGTGAATGAGAAAAAGAGCAGAAGCAAAGGGAAACAGTCGGCATAACGCAGGTGGCAGAATGTGGACATGAAAGTGCGAGGAAAGAAGAAATAAAACTTTCACTGACAGTAAAGACTATATGTGTTTAGGGTTGGCTTCTGCAAAGCTAAGAATATCAACACAGCTCATGACACTGGTAAATGATAAACCTGGAACAGGGATTCATCTTAAAACTGCAGCACTCACCATGATGTCATAAGACAGCTGGTCTGGAAGGGTTTGAAGGCATTCATTCAGGGCTTCATAGTCACCTGACACCTTCTTCCTGCAAAAGCATGGATTTACAATATTAGGCCAACAGCTATTCAAATAAATAAATCAAAGCCCTCCTCTGAAGCAATTGTTGTCCAATTTGGTCTGTTTGGTTTATTTTTGGGATGTTAAACAGAACAATGGGAAGCAAATGACAGCTAAGGAGTAATGAGGAAGCGCCTGTTCCTGTCTCTTTCAGGGGAGAAGGGAGATCTGGTGTAATCCAAGTGGCCTCAAGATGTCGCTGTTATTCATTTGTATCTATTTACAACTGGACAGTTATTTTTAATGTTTTGAGATCGCCTGCTTTCCTCGGTTGAAGTCATAACAACAGTTTATCACACCTATAATTTTGTGAATGCAACACATCAAGGAAGTTATTGTTATGTTTCTTTTGCAACATAAAGAAAGTGTGTTGTAGCCAGATCAAAGTGTGCTTCCAAAAGTCTTTAATATTGATTTTATCTCGTAGTTTTCCTCAGCAGTTACTTTATTGTGACCTGCTGGAATAGTCTAGGGCTCCATGTTGACTCAACCTTAAACTGAGACTTGAAAACAACAATCAAATAGTTTTTATTCAGTGACTGTTATCATTATGTTACCATGTTACAGCAGTAGGAAGAAGAGAATATGCATGTAAGTTCTGACACAGCATTTTAATATGTTGACTTCAAGTTGTTCTATACATATGGAGTCATAGGGCTGCAGTATAACTAATAAATCTGCAAAAGAATAAGACAATAAATGTGGAAATGGAGAAATAAGAAAAAAATAGTAAATAAATGTGTGGAAATACAAAAAGAAAGAAATAAAAGAATAAATAAGCAAATAAAATAACATGGAAATATAAAGACAAATTAAAAAACTATAATCCTGCTTTGGCTGTGGCCAATATAGTTTGATTACTCAGGCTGGGTAGGGACGGCCGGCACAAAGCCAGCTGATTGACAGCTTGGCCCTTCAAGGAATACCAAATGCAAGAATGAATAATACATGGATACTAATACACATATATATAGTTATTTATAAGCATTTTTTTAATATAAAGAGAATATATGAGAGAAATAGAAAAAAAAAATCTTCATATTTCCACATTTATTTTTGACCGAGTATGTGTCAGAGACAGAGATGTTGAATGACTGGCCTCACAACACTCCAGTTCACAAACTGACAAGAACAATTTCACAGTGTTTAGTTGCCCTTTTTTTGAAGTCAACACTCAGTTTCCTTGCATTAAGGGACTTGCACACCCTCACAGGTGTTTTCAGTCATTCTGCCTAATTAGTCATCTGTTTAGATTAAAGGTGGGCAGAACTGCATTGGCATTATGTGCGGTCACCGGACTCAATGGAAGAATAAGAAGCATTAAAGTGTTATCTGTCCCGTACAAACAGGTCCAACAAAACCAACAGTAGAGACGGAGAGATGTCAGACAGTCTGAACACACCCACACAGTCATGAGAAGAGCTCCCATCAAATAAATGAAGGCACCTGTGTGGGTGCACAATAGTTGGGTAGAGTCTACATTTTTATTACAATGATACTTCTGACTGCTTGGCTCAACACTGAGCATTCATTTACACTTAATGTTAATTAAAAATAACTTTAATAAACTCTGTTGCTTTGCTGCTACTTCTGCTACTATTAACTAATACTGACAGTGAAATCAATTACAATGAATTTACTGTTGCACTACAATAAAGCTCCTACACAATCATGGTGCACTCTTACTGGTGTTTATTTACCTGATCAGTACTCCCGTCAGGACTGTGTGAGTCTGTGTACTCTGTGTTTGACTGACATCTCACTCACTTGTCTTGTCTCTCTGTTGCATCTGTTTGGATGGGACAGCTAACACATTTATCATTCCCTTTTTTTTATTATTATTATTAATGATGGCTGAATTCCATTGAGCTCCTTCAGTATCAGGGTCTCTCTCTGTCTCTCACTCTGCCATGACTTACTGAGACACTTGATAAGACCAGAGCCGTAGTTAATGTTGTTATTAACACCTGTGGTTTTTCTACTGTGACAAGTTAATATGTCTGCTGTGGAAAAAGGCCTGTTTGTACACCGAGTCTGATCCCACCACAACTTCAACCGGAGCGGAGGTCTGGTGGAGCAGAATACAACTTCAATACCCACAAAGGTGGGATACTGTCTGATAAACTACCGTACAGGCCAAAGACAATTAGTCAGAATAAGTGAAAACCTGTGTATATGGGCATGTGGGCCTTTGAGGTTCTGAAAATGCTCCTTCTTGTTACTGCAACTCTATTTGGAAATCAGAAATAAACAGGCTAATTATGGCACACTTGAAACAAATGCCTCTGATTGGTCAGGGAGCGTCTAATTTGTTGATTTTGACCAGAGCTGCCACTCCAAGCACGAAGCATCAATATTGCACAGAATCATGCTTGATTAATTGTGGAAGCCAAACTCATGGTGGTTATCATTATAAAACAAATAATGCAGTTCTAATATAGCCCGACTGTGGCTAAATACAAACTTCACAGAGAAATGAGAGTGGATGATGATGAATATCCATTTAATTTCATTTCCAAATTGGTTGCATTCATAGAAGTGGATCACTCAGAGACGAGCATGAGCAGCAGAGCCATAAAAATCTTGGCTGTGTCTTACAAAGACTTGTCAAGTTGAGCAGAATACGATGTGTGGAGTAAATCCCAAGAACAATACTTAGCTTTTGAAAGACGTGACATGATATCTCCAAGGAAAAAGCATCATCATATTAGATCCTGTACTAACCAGCTGTTTTTTGTGCTTCATGTGACATGAAGACTTTAAATATCAGATCCTTTTCACAGAAGCTGTTTGACATGAAATAGTAAACACAGGTGTTGCCACTATTAAGGTTCTCTTCCATTCGGGTCCAACTGCTGCTATTGTGCATTTGACTCACTGGAAAGGCTCTGCTACACTAAAACAGGACCTTAAATAGCATCACTGGTGACACCTGTATTTACCTTACTATTTTATATCAATATGGCTGCTGTAAAAAGCGTCTTTTGACTCAAACCAAGCAACAAACTAAAAACATTATCACTATTCAGCTGTTAAAATAGTGCAAGGGACTTACCAGTGCAGAATCCGACTTTCACAGTCTTTCACCACCTGTTTTTTGGACAAATTATTTCAGTATGAATCATGTTGTAAATCTATGCAACTTACACAGCTCTGCGTTGAGGATTTAACAGAGTAGTTATGTAAAAGTGGCAAATGTGATTATTGCTAGAAGCAGATTCCCAATTCAGCAGCATTTTCTGATCTACAAATACTACGATGCAAAAACAAAAATTGTTCATATTCTGTCCAAGTGAAACGATCATCACACAAAGCAAAACAGACAAAATACCCAAGGAGATCAAGGAAGCACGAGAGGAAGACAAACACAGCTGTCAAAGCGTCATCCAAGTGGTCACTCAGAACATCTGCACAAACAGCCCTTCACTGTGATTTATGGTGACAGTTTATGTAACAAAAGTTTGTTGCAATCTGCATGAACACCCCACACACAAAACCAGAAATAATATAATTTCACTATCAAATATTCTGTATGCTGCACAGTGTAAGAATATAATTGAAGAAAGCCTAGTGTCATTACAGTCTCAAACTTTCTCAGTGTAAACTTTCTGAGTCACTCCATCTAATCAGTGCCATTTGCATGTTGGAACTTTTCAAAATTAGACTTCCTTCCTTTTCTTTTTTTCCAAAACTGTATCTACAATCTCAGGCCATTTTATTTAGTCCTTACAAGGTTTCTTTATAGGGATCATACAATTTTTGTAACAGAACTTAAAGTGACAGGTCTGTTTTTTAGCATAGTAATAGGAAATGCATGTGATGTAGCCATACAGCATGAAAACTAATAGTATGAGAACACTATCTTTAAATTAAAGAATACATATAAGAAATGATTTAGGTAACAGGACTGAACGTTGAGATTGATATTCTCATTCCTGTGACCATGCTACTTCCTGTTAATCCAAATGTTTATAGAAGTGAATGTGTCAGGGTAAGAGGACTGAGTGAAAACCAGGGGTACATCTAAAATATGTATTATAACTAACATATTGTGAATGTCTGATGAGGAAATGTATGTAAATTTCTACATTGGAAATACGGTCATATAATAATTCCAAAAGTTTAATTTCATGGTGAAGTGTTAATGAGTAAGGATGGGCTAAAATCAGCTTTTTTCAGTATTCTGTAGTTTTTTATATTAAGGTTTTGCATGATGTGTCTTTAAATTGCATGTACAGGACACTTCGCTTGATTACATGGTGTTATTATACAGAGACTTTTCATGCTTTTGTATGAATGTAATGTCCTGGCGACTGAAAAGGCACAGATTCGGTGGAATGACCCTCATACAGATACAAAAATGAAACTTATCTGATCGTGTTGTTGTAAACTTGTATCATGGAACTTCCTGGTTGAATATCTACGGGGGGAGCTTTAACATGTAATGTTCAGCACACAAGCTAACTCACATACCATTAGCTAATTGGTCGACAATTCATAAAAACGTTTAGAATAAATTCAGGACAATGACGGTACAAGTAAAACTATGAGAATGAGCACAGAAGTGCAGGGAAACGAAAGCAAACACACCTCCAGTAAACATTTGCCTAACAAGAACTTGAACATGTGAGTGGCTGCAAGGAAGGAAGCTTCTGGAAAAATGGACAAGCAAAACAAACTCACAACTTACTACTTTGACATATAGGATAGTACAACTGGTGCACAAACGTGTATATTTAATGTTAAAGGGGCTTCAGTGGACACAGTCGTTGTTTAAAGAGCTTTGCTGATCCACCGCGTGGCCAGAAGCTGACTGTGGTTTGGCTAATGGTGATGAGACGTTCACTGACCAGCAAAATGTTTAAATGTGTCAACTGGTTACGTTACCTTCTGGTGCTCCTCGCGGAGCCTGACAACTCCGCCGAGATGTTCTATATTCATTCTACCTTTTTCAGCCATTGAACCCAGGTGCACAACAGGAAAATGTGGTGTTTAGTGACCCCAAACAAAGCTCAGGGGTTGTTGTGAGTCCTAAAGAAGTGTTTATGAATGCAGCAGCAGCTATTCCTCAGACCCGTTCTGCTCGTATTCATCAATGAGGCAGTGGTAGTTATCCTCACTTTCGGAAGTGATACCATCTCACACGCTCATTTCAAGATTTCTGCATCATTTCCGAAAACATCCACGGAGTTAATATTCCAAAGATTAGCAGATATTCCTGGTCAGTCGCTGCGACATGCACCTCGGAACAATGTCAAGGCACCGACAATAACATCGGAAGTACAGGTATAAACATTCAAAATAAAAGACCTCGTCCGTACGTCACTTTGTAGTAATTTAGCAACACAAACCTGTACTTCAATAGGCAAATTAACAAAAATACCGCAGTGTAGAATTACAAGTAAAACTTCTGCATACAAAATTTATTTAGCTATAATAGCTGGATTAAACTGTTTGGGGCTTTTGGGATCCCAAGGGTCCAAAGGACTTAGAGCAGGTACCATCTTTTTGCCAGCTGGGCAATATATTCATATAATATTGATATCTTGATATGAGACTTTGTATCATCTGAGATTCTAAGTATTGTATTGTTATATCATGACATGGCACAACTGTTTTCTCATTTTTAAAGTGACTACAGGGAAGATGAATATTTTGTTGATTTTTTTTAGGCCCATGTAGACAAAAGCAGTCATGTTTCCACCATAAACGTCAGAATATATTGTCAAAAATAAAATTGTCTAAATAATAATAATAATAATAATTTTACTGTCAATTTTCTATTTTCTATTCATGCTTCTTGACTTGTACTACTTGCTTTTAATTTTTGAAATATTTTTTCTGTTAGTATGAACAAAAACACAAAGGCTAATTCCTTGTATGTGTAAATTCATTTGGTAATAAATTTGATTCTGATTATTATTGTATCAGAAGTAGCACAAGATGAAAACATTCAAGACCGTTTTTATTTCTCATTGCTATCATCTTTAGTCAGTCCGATTCCGTGCTTTTATTTTGAAATCGAAACGTTCCGTGTTTCCGCCATATGAAGACAGCTTGACGCAACTATTCCTCCGTGTCTCCCGGTGTACTCTGGGTAAATGTGGACAATTGCACAAATGTAAACAATTGACACATTGTGTCAAGCTAAAACCCTGCTGTACTGTCCAGCACACAGACACACAGTAACAAACACGAACATTTTCAGAGATTTGTCTGTTGTAAAAGTAGCAGTAGGTTTCCTCCCTCATGACACTGACGATATTAGACCGAACAGCTGCACAAACGCTGTAGTTACACTGAATGTTTACACACTCATGTATCCATATAATGTCCCGCATAGATATCAGCGGACAGACATTAATTCAGACAGGTTGGTTGTAGCGAACAAGTTTGGTTTCGGAAAATTAATATAATCCATCAATGGTTCCAGCCCCCTTCTTGTTGGACGCCCATTGGCTGTTTATGTTGCTTTTAATTGCTGTCGGAAATATTGAAGTACTGTTGCAAAGGCAAATATACTGTGAAACAAGGGTCCCTTAAAACAGTGTTTCCCAACCCTGGTAGTCAGGGGACCCCTGCCCTGCTCCAACACACCTGATTCAAATGATCAGCTCGTCATCGAGCCTCTGCAGAAGCCTGAAAACAACCTGATCATTTGATTCAGGTGTGTTGGAGCAGGGAAACATCTAAAACATGCAGGGCAGGGGTCCCTGAGGACCAGGGTTGGGAAACACTGCCTTGAAATATCATACTACATATAATTAGTAGGCAGAGGTGCCTTCATTTGCACATTCATTTATAAAACGCAAAACCCACAACCATTTAAATATGTTAAGCCCCTGCTCAACAAATTAAGAAGAATGTAAGGGGTTTGTAACTTTTATCTCAAATTATACATTTGTTTGCTGGTGACCTTCATGAGGGTCCTGCTTCATTAATTCTTCATTTTTTCTTGGTAACAAATGCTTTAAGTATAATAGTCTGGTCGGTAGGTTCATCAGCAGAAACAAAATCCCCAAGAAAACACATTTGACACAAAAACATTTTTTTATTTTATTTATTTCATTCGTTGTTGCTATACTATTAATGTTATCTTTACTCTCTACTTAGTCTCAAATATGCTAAAATATCTAACCATGCCTGGGCTACAACTAATGAGTATTTTCACTCACAATTTTGAAGAGCCAAAAGTGATGTCTGCAGGTTGCCTCCTTTTTTGCAACAAACACTCCAAATCCTAAATACTCTTCATTTACCACCATAAACGACAAAGAAAAGCACTGGATCCTCACATTTAAGAAGCTGGAACAGCAAATGTTTCTTATTTTTGCTTGGGAAAAAAACAAAAAACAAAAAACGACTAATCAATTATTAAAACTGTTGGCAACTAATTTTCTTTTGATTGTCTAATCCTTAAATTTCAAATTGTGGTAGAGTACCACAATCCCCTAAAAAAAAAAAAGAAAAGAAAAAAGAAATAAATTAACAACACAAACTGCAATAAAAACTGTCTGTGGCTGATAACAATCAACAAATAATCTTATGTTTAAGACAAAATCTGCCTCCTGCAAGAACTGTCTGTAGCTGAATATGAGAGGCCTCTGCGACTCTATTTTCTCATCTATAAAGCAACTAATCGTTGCAACTCTTATCATGGGATTAGGCTTTTTTTTTTTCTTTTTTTTTTTTTGTAACTGCTTGTCTCATGATAGGAGATAACGCTAAATTCGTGGAATGTCCCTGAACGCATCATGTTTAAAATCTCCCATCAGGCATTGCGACCGCAGTCATGCAAGCTCAGAAATCAGAGACGGGAGTAACCGGCTGAAGCAGACATCACAATATCAAACTGAAATATCCCAACAGATATTTATGACGATTTCATAACACAACCAGGTAGGTTAATAACTTTTATGTGGGTTTTGCCTCATATTGACCCTGTAATATTCTACAGAGATGGGTTGTGTATATAACACTGTGATGTTAGCTTTTGTCTTATGATGCTTTCTGATGCAATCAGGTCTAGTGCACTGTTACACCTGTATTTATTAGAAAATAACTGTGTCACCATATTTAATATACAACAGGACCATATTTAGCTCTTGATCTTTTAAAATCTAGTGTGTATGTCAATGTGTGGTCATGTGATTCTATAAACTGTTGATTTATAAGTAGCTAACAACAAATACATGTATTTTAACTGACTATATTTTCTAGATTTCTTTCTCTACGGTTATTATTAGATTGTTATAGCTGCAGTTTGCATCATGTGTCCTAAACATATTGATCTGATCCACAGTATGTTTCATCGTATTGATGATGTGATGAAGCTGTGTTGTGAGTTATCTGCCAATCAGCAGATCCAGACCACAGTGAAGGGCTCAGGCAAGGGAGCAGCAGCAGCTGGGGGACTGGCATTCGCTGGAGGGCTGGTTGGGGGTCCTCTTGGTATTGCAGTCGGTAAGTTGAAAAATGCAATTATTGCTCCTTGTTTACTCAACATCACCCCATGTAGCCAGTATTTACAGAGGAAAATGAAGCAACCATATATTGGTCTGCTGGACTGATCAGTATTGTTGCTAAATTTCACAAGTTTGAAACCGTCCTCCTGCAGGCGGTGCTGTTGGAGGTCTTCTGGGCTGCTGGCTGACCAGTGGACAGTTCAAACCTCTGCCTCAGATCATAATGGAGCTCAGTCCTCAGCAGCAGCAGAAGCTGTACGATGATCTCATGGCCATCCTGGGAGACATCCAGTGGACAGATGTGGCGCAGCTCACCGCTCTCGTGATGGGCAACGCCGCCTTGAAGCAGCAGCTTACAGGCGCCCTCCTTGCGTATATCACCAAGGAGCTCCAGGCAGATGTGCACTATGTGGATTAGAGTCTGAAGAAAAAATGATGTACGATAATTCAGGGGCCCACATGCTCAGGAGGATGGAGTCTTTGAGAAGAACACAAACTGTTTTATTGAAGGTGGAGAGACTCTCCACCAAATGTGAAATCACATACTGTAAAATAGCACATACACCATCACTCCTGGTAACTGGCTACACTGGTTAATATGACATCAGTACATTACTGTGAGTTAAAACATCTGTATAAATGGATTAATTTATTACTGGAAGTGCACTTATCAGTTGCAGGAATTATTTATTCTTGAATCCTATCATGGCACTGATAATCATGTTTGACTTTAAAAGTTACTCTGAGTTAAGGCCTGAGTGAGTGGTTCAGCTAGTTTTTAGTATTTAAATACAGAGAATGTGTGCCAATTGTACAGTGTGAAATACTATGATCTGATGTAAATTTATTAAATTAAAAAGTAGGATTTTACCAGCATCTATGTGCAATATATTGTATTGGATAAATTAGTTAATTCAAACTCATTATTGCTTTAAATTATTTCATCAGTGAAGACAAAAAAGTCTGGTTCATGGAGTTTTACATAGCACACTGTTCCTCATGATTAAAAATGTGAAATACAAAACAAGTGTTTTATCTTACTTGGTGATTTTGAGACACTCCTTGCTACTGCAGCCATTTCTGATGTAAAATGATTGTTTTTTCTGACATCAACCCATTAAAAGAAAAAAAGGCTCCTTGACTTCTTGTAGTTCATGTGTATGAGCATGAAACATAAAACAGGCTCAGCCACGGAAGAAAGGGGAAAAAACACAAAGCTGCTGTTGAGTCTAGCAAGTCATTAAATGCAGTCCTTACATTTATACCGTTTGCATCTATTAAATGTAGTACTGATACATCCCCTCCCCTCCCTTAAGAACAACCTTTTTATTGAGCCATAGCACAAACCGCTGTTGTGCAATGATGTGCTTTAACTTTGTAATTCTCAAAGTTTGTAAAATCAAGTTAAAACTCAGGGTTACCTTCCAATTAACACACAGTATAAAAACTTCAGTAAGGGTTTGAGCTGTCACTTGAGAAAGCATCATGCCACAAACAAAAGAAATCAGTTTAGACTTGAGAAAAAGAATTGTTGATGCTCACAAAGCAGGAGAAGGACATACAAAGTTATCACAGCATTTCCAAGTGTCAAGAACTGGAGTGAAAAGTATCATCAAGAAATTCAAAGAGAGCCACACAGTACAGAACAAGTCTGGCAGAGGTAGGAAGAGAAAGATTTCAAAGACTCTGGAAAGAAAACTAGTGAGAGATGTGTCTAAAGACCCAGAACAACTGCCAAGACACTAGTGAATGACTTAGACAAGTCAGGATTGTAGTCTCAAAGAAGACAATCACTAGAGCCCTGCACAGGAATGGACTGTGAGGTTGTAGACCAAGAAAAACTCTGCAGAAGAGACACCTTCAAGTCAGACTGAAGTATGCTGAGGACAACCTGGAGGAAGATTATGCATACTGGAAGTGTGTCCTTTGGTCAGATGAGACGAAACTAGAGCTCTTTGGCCACTGAGACGTTGTTTATGTTTGGAAAAAGAAGGGAGAGACGTATAACCCAAAGAACACCGTCCCCACAGTGAAACTTCAGCTTCAGTGTGTCTGGAACTGGGAATCTCGTCAAGGTGGAACGAAAACAGCAAAAAGGATACACAATTGACTATTAGCATCTGGGGGGGTAATAATTTTGACCCTGGTAGTTTTCGTTTTTTGTGAAATAATTTTGTTTCTGTGTGCAAAGTAAAGTAACATAAGCAGCCAAAATAAAACTGGGATGTTTGGAAAAGCTGTGTTAAAAATTCCTTGTTCTGTTTAACAGCACTTGGAAATACTGAAGTACAAAGCGGAACAAAGGCTTGTAAAACCTTTTTCTGTAGTAAAGCCTTTATAAAAATAATTTCATTCACCTGTCGCAGTTGTGCATTCATTCTGCATTTTATGTTCTGCCTTTCGTTTAGTTTTCTCCTGTTTTCAGCATTTTCATGTGAAGCAGTCTACCTTTGAAATTTGCATTACATGTTTGCAAAAAAAAAATAAATATTAAAAACAGCAGAATGACAAATCTGTTGAGATGGATAAAGTACTTTGGAAAATAACAATTATTCAAACACATCAAGCTGAAAACTTGAAAATCTTAAAACAAATTGCACAGGGTTTGTCTTAAAAGTTTGGAAAATCCTTAGTTTTAACCATGATATATTTTCAAGTTAAGGAATACGCTTGATTTTGAATATACTTTTTGAAAAATGCTTGATTTCCAACATCATCTGGTGTTTCATCTGCACAATCACTCATGTAAATCAAAATTCTTGAATATTTGAAATTAAACAATCTGCTTATCATATTTGTCATGACAGAGAAGTCCTCTGTTGATCCCTTACTCTGGAAATTAGAAAGTTAATATGAACAATGGCTCAAAAACAGAAAGTGGCAAAATATATTTTCAATTACACTAACAATTTAATAGTGATGGAAAAAGCTTCAAGAATATGGAAATTTTGGTTTAGGTACCTGGATAGTACTTAAGGGGTGCTTGAATTTGACTCTTAAAGAGCTGTATGAACCTTTCTTTTAAGAGTTAAAAGATGCAATAACTCAATCATAAAGTTGGAAATATCTTTATTAGTAAATAAACACATTTACAATTCCTCCCAACTCCCAGACAAAGCCATCTAAAAATACATATTACAGTGAGGAGCTGAGACAGAGCTCCAGTATTTATCCCACCACGACTGTGTCGTCATCTGGGAACTCATAGAAGGGAACCTCCAGGTTCAGAGGAGCAGGACCCTTTCTTATTCTTCCTGAAGCATCATAGTGGGAGCCGTGGCAGGGACAGTAGTAGCCTCCGTAGTCTCCAGCGTTGGCGATGGGCACACAACCCAGATGGGTACACACACCAAGGACGATGACCCAGCTGGGGTTAACCACTCTATCTTTGTCATGCTGGGGGTCACGCAGCTCGCCAATATTCACAGCCTGCTCAGTGGCAATTTCCTTCTCTGTGCGGTGACGGACAAACAGGGGCTTTCCTCTCCACTTGAAGGTCATGTTTTTGCCTTCAGGGATGTCGCTCAGCTTGATCTCGATCTTAGATAAGGCCAGGACATCTGCCGATGCACTCATGGAGGAGACAAACTGGGTGACCACTGTCTTGGCTGCATAGACACCGACCACAGTGGTGGCTCCAGTGACCAGATAAGAGAAGGCCCTCCTCCCCTCACTGCTCTCCTGAGATGACTTGCTGGGGTCAAGCACCTCGGGGCGACGGTAGTCTGTGAAGTCAGGAATCTTAATATCTGTGTGTGCGAGGCGAATTCCTCCAGGAGCTGGAAATGAGACATATGATGCAGTTTTTAAAGACAAAAGCCTCACATGGGCAAATGGATTGTAAACTCAAAGTAATGCTGTTCTGTCATTGCTTAATATTAAGCATTTATAAGAACATCTTTCTTCTTAAAAATTATGGAATTAAGGTCCTTATTCAATAATAGCAGATCTCATGATGGTCAAAAATAGAGTGTTATATTTGGTGTATTCAGGTGACCTTGGAAATTAGAGACTTCACTTTTAGCAAGGTAAAGAAATTAAAGAAATTCAAATTTTGGATCAGATCCATACTGATTTATATACTGTATCTGTGAGTATTCATAATTATGGATTACTGAAAGCGGAGAAATTATTTTTAAGAAATATAGCAATCTAAAGCAGAATTTAAATGTTTTCTTCACATGCCACAAAGCACATCAGATTAAGTCTAGATCTAGAAATCATGATCGTGTCTGTAAAGCTGCTACTAACAAATATTATCATTAATGGAAAAATGATTTCCCATAGTTGGCTATTCAGATTGCCTGTTTAGTCCAACCAGCAGTCCAAAACCTGAAGTAATCCAGACTGCCATCATTATAAACAAAGAAAGGCCGCAATTGAAGAAATTTGATAAGCAGTTAACATTTTGCTTTAAAATGACCAATGGTACCACTTTGCAATAAGACTGCCCTTATGAGCGATTTATAGTTAGATTATTAATTAGGTTGTAAACACTTGGTATGTGTTAATAAGCTGTTATTACACATTAGATATAAAGGACAACAGTGACCTGTTCCTTCCCAATTTACCTGTGTTGTTAAGCAAGTTTCTAGCATTTAGATGTTGATGTTAGCATCTCTTTGAGCAGTGGTACCCAATCCTGGTCCTCAGGGACCCCTGTCCTGCATATTTTAGATGTTTCCCTGCTCCAACACACCTGATTCAAATGATCAGGCTGTTGTCAGGCTTCTGCAGAGCCTTGATGATGAACCACTGTCTTTGAGTATCTTAATACTCAAAAAAGTTTCATTTGGCATCAAATTATTCATTCATTTTTTCATTTAAAAAACAAAATACCTGATTCCTACAATAAGACTCACATGAGTGAGTCAACAGCCTCTGCATGATTTTTTTGTGATCAATTTTTTATTTTACTTTCCAATACCGTTGACCTTTCAGTACCCTACATCAGCCTTTCTCATTATTATCATTATTATCACAAGTGTTGATATGACATATGCTATCAACTTGTTATGCACAGTATAGAGTAGTATAATGTCATGCCAACACTTTACAGAAACTAAATACTCCCTTTTGCCAGTTATAAATGTTAGTAACTCATTAAAGATGAATTAGTAATAAGCAGTAACTGGATCTTGCCAAATACAAAGTTCACACCTATGTGAAAACTGTGATAAAAAGGAAAGGAAAAATTAAAATACCAAAAAGATACCTTTTGAAGTACTTGGCCAACAAAATTCAACTCCACTACAAAAACTGCTGAGCATTATTTTCTTTCAATCACCTAACTGATCAATCTATCTTTTTTAATGGAGGCAAACAAACCTGAACTGGGCAACCTGAGACCTATCTCTGAGTATTTTCTTCTGCAATGTAACTGGTTCTTTGATTTAGGTTGGCATTTGGCAAGGCATGTCAATGCAAACATGGTCATATACTGTACTTTGGTAGTTGTTTACCACAAACAAACAATCAAGGTCACACATTAAGATTGATGTCATCGATGGATAATGGTGCTACGGTCTGTTGATCTTTTTCCATCTCACAAGTCTGTTTGGCTAACCCGTTATTTTTTTTATCCATTGTTGACCCTCTATATCAAGTCAGATAACGTTACGACACCTTGGCTATTTCCTGCTAGCCGCAGCTAGTTGTTAGCCCTTGGCAAACAAGAACGGTAAAAATAAAGATACACACATTTTACGTGCTGCAAAACATGTAAATGTTAACTAATCAAGAACTTATCACAATGTTAAGTTTTGTCGCTACATCACGCAGCTCGATACCACCACCAGCTCCGGCCAACATTACTAGCCACACGTCCGTCCTCGGCCTTACCAGCAGCAGGCAGCAGCTCTTTTACCCTGGGGAACACCTCCAGGCTCTTAGCGGTGTGTCTTGTTGCCTGCAGGTACGGGGACAGAGCCCCGGCACGAGCGGCTATGGACATCATCTTTGTCCAAACTAAAAGTCCTCCACCCGCAGTTGCGGACACGACCTTGCGTATACAAATCTGCCGTGCACCTCTCTCATCTGCCTTACCAGAAACCCGCTCCGCCTTCCCAAAGTTCCGCCTGAAGTGAGATCTGACCGAAATGTCCCTTTCGTCTTTTCTAACATATCTCTTTCTTATAGAGTTTATAGTTATTAATATTAATATAAACAGCAAAATTATACTTGTTATATACAGTGTTGACACATTCAGATAGTTTGATCAGCAACGGGAATAAATTTAAAATCACGGCTAATTTGGTACAGGCATTTCACTAAGTCAGCTGTAGCGGGGGTCCTAATGATGTAAACAAGGGTCCTCTCGCTAAAGATGGAGAAGAGCTAGCTACACAATGGTAACCTGAGAAAAAAGAAAAGAAAAATGAAAATACCAAAAAGAAAACTATTCCTTCTAATTATTTTTGCGTATGTGGCATTTTCACTGTATGCTGCATACAATGTCTTCTTCAGCACCAAAGTAATCTCTCGCGTTCACAGGGTGGTGAAAAAAGAGACCGGAGCACCCTCGGGTAATACAGCTTCACGCGAACACAATCGTTATCTAGCATCTGTTTATTAATTTTCACAAATTGACCGTTAAAAGAATTGTGTCTTTTTCGTGATAGTGGATAAATGCCCACATGCTGAATGTGAACTGTGTGCTGTGTTTGCAGGTGGTGTCAGAGATGGCGGTGCTGCTCCATTTTTGGCCGAGGATTGGAATCCGTGGGAGGATGAGCAGGTGGAATACAACTCTGCTCTGAACAAAAAGAGAGAGGCCTTCAAACAGCATTTGAGTCGAATTGATAAGAACAAACCCAAAAGATACAGGGTGCAAATATGGGGAAAAGCTGCCATAGGTATGTCATGAATTACGAGATGTCGTCAATCTGAAACACACGAGAGCAGGTTTATGTTGTAATTTGGGCGTGAAATGACACTACTGTGACTTCATAGTGGCAGGCTTCATCTGCATGTGTGCACAGATGCACAGAATAAAAAAAAAAAGCCCATAAGATTTTAATATATTGAATTAGGTCCAATCAATCATTTGTGTCATCGTCTAATGGTGCTTGTATTGATTTATATATTAAGATTCACACATATTTACAAAGAATAGTCAGAAATAAAAGGTCTTAGTGATAGAAGCTGCAGAAAATAAGTAGAAATAAGCAGAAGAGAATACAGGCACTCTTAACAATACAAATATAATAAAGGAGTAGCAATTAAAATAAGCAATATGAATGTATGAAAGTAAGCAGTATAAAGTACATAAAATAATACAATAATGACTCAAATAAATGCAAGTAGTACAAAAGTCAAGAGCAAAAGCATTCAGCAGCAAACAGTAAAAATAATCATTATATTAATAGTGTAATCAGTGTTAAATTGCAAAAGTATTTTAATGTCGAGAATCGGTTTTCGTAGTCCGAAAATACATAAATATTCATAAATTAATCATATCAGTAGAGCTTACAACTAAATCACACTGTATTTCAAACATGTATCGAAGGGTTTCAAATAATCCCTCTAACTCATACTTATTTCCTAATTTGAAGCAAAATCACTAAGTATTCTCTTTCTTAAGAAGAATTATGTTTTTCTCGAGAAAATAACATAAATCTGTTTGTCATTTGAAATAATAAACAAGGCTCAAAATGTAAACATTTCTTAGTCAAAAACAATTATAAGCCTTAGCTTGAGTGTTCCCCCTCCCCTTTGCTGCTATTTAATTTTTATGTGTATCCTTATTTCCTGAATCATTAAGTTAAAGTGAGGCTCAGTTGGGCTCAGTAACTATACTGTATACACTTGATAATGCCAGAAGCGCACACGTACATAGATGTAGTTACAAACTCCATAAAACTGATTTATGCTCTGCCATGGAAGCCCAGCAATGGTACAACATAATGGCACTGCACATGTTGACGTTTTAAGTCTGGTGGCAAATTGCATTGAACCCTTCTTTTCTCCTCAGGGCTTTACCTTTGGGAACATATTTTAGAGGGACCCCTCAACCCCACTGACAAAGTAGCACAATGGAGAGAGGGAGAACTGCAGTCAGGAAAGCTTGATTTCAGGTAACAAAAACTGACAAACTCAAGCAAAAAGTCCACTTTTGGGACCCTGGGAAGTACACCATATAATAATATAATAACCATTTAATAAGACAGAACCATCATATTGACTTGTGCCCCCCTCACTTCTTGCGCCTCCATCTTTAGTTTCTACACAGGTCCTGCTGTGGTCCAGGGTCATGTCCCTCAGGATATTAACAGTCTGGTTCTGGTCCTGAATGGCCGCGAGCAGCAGAAAGTCTCTTACTCCACACGGTGGCTGGAACATGTCCAAGCTATGGTACAGTCCCACACAGTGTCACATGTGGCTGTGGTCCTGCTAGGAAATGAGCACTGCAACAACGACTGGATCGGCCCGTACTTAAAGAGAAACGGTGGCTTTGTGGAGCTGCTGTTTCTAGTGTATGACAGCCCCTGGGTCAATGACAAGGATGTCTTCCAGTGGCCTCTTGGTGTCGCCACGTATGTCATTTCTTTGTACTCCTCAGCGTGTGTGTATATCTGGCTAATATCAGTATTAAAGCTGGTTGTTTTTTTAATGAATAATACTGTCTTATTTGTTGTTCTGTTTTGCCTGTCCCTGTGCAGATATAGGCAGTTTCCTATGATTAGGCCTAATGCCCAACTGATCACCTCCAACAGACCGTACCTCTGCAACTTCCTCGGAACTGTTTACAAAAATTCCTCCCGAGAAACTCTCATGCAGGTGCTGAAACAATCTGGCCTGGATAAGGAATGCATCACCACTGCCAGGGAGAAGTAAGTCATCATTCAGAGGCTGAGTAATTGTTAAGGATGGAGTAAAGAGCAAAGCAGTCACAGTATGTATTGACTAGTTTGTTTTATAACAAAACGTGGATTGAAGAACTGATATTGAGAATGTTAATATGAGGAGCTTCTCACTGAGACCTTTCTTTTTTAACATCAACAGTTTATATGATTTGTGATTTATTTCTGTAAGTCACTGGGCTTTTCGCAAACTTTCTGAAAAATCAGATTCAAGGACTTTCAAATGATTTTCAAGGACCAGTACTTAGATCAAATTTCAGTTCAATGATTGATAATTAGACGTCAAAGAAGTTGAAGAGTTTAGCCCTTATCATGGTACATAAAGAAACTCTGATGCAATAAATAAACAGCTGTTCTGTCAACACAAACATTCGTCATTGACTTTTTATAGTTGTTATGTGTGAATTAGGTACTACATTTTAACATGGAAAAAAGTCAAGTTAAGGCCATACAATCCTTTTAAAGGCCAACTGTGCAGGATTTTTTCCCAAAAATGCCTAGACTCATAAAAATAATCCCTTTCAATTGTCACTAACAACTCAGTAGAAGTGATAGTCGTGCCTGCATCTGTGGAGACCCCATACTTCAACTGTACCTTCTTATTGTGTCATTATTTTGCTGTGCTCGGGATGTTGGAAATGTTGAACAAGTGGGAATAAGACTCAACAACCACCTATTTTTCTGATGTGGACAAATCCTACCTGTTCTGCCTTTGAGGCCATATTACATAAACTGTCAGATATGACCAAGGCCCCCCGAGAACCCGGAAAAGACTTAAATATCTGTAAAATGTTTTAAATGATAGGGAAATATTTTTTAAATCTATCCTAAAACACTACTCACATGCCCATATGTACAATGAAAGCGTTACAGATACCTGTAATCATTCCTCTTGTCCATAGTGGCTGCAAAGAAATTTCTTTCTCATGCAGTTCCAAAGTAATGGAACAAAATCCAGAGTGACATAAAGAAGACAACCATGGAAAAAAACACAAAGTCACTCTGTTTTAGTGTTTTTCCCCATGGTTGTCTCCATAACTCAATTAAGACTCCTGGATTTCACAGCAAAAAACACTTATAAGTAATCATTCATAATTATAATATGCACTCAATACTTCACTTAAATGTAAGCAGACGTTACTGACACTTAATGTAGCCCCGCTTATATCGTGATGTTTATATATTTGGCAATAGAGAATCACAGTTTTTCTTGAATAATCATGGTGTCAGGGAACCCTGGTGTTATCAGTAGCTACATTTTTCTGTTTAGTCATTTAAAATGTAGACCTTGCAGTTGTTTTTTTGACTTATTAAATTATACATGGGGATGAGGTGAGACATGAATTGTATATCTTGCATGTTTATTACAGCAGCTTTCCTCCCTCCTTGCCTCAGGTGGCTCCCTCAGGAGACAGCAGACAGTCTGAGACGCTATCAGACTGCTTTGGCCCAGAGTGAGCTCACTCTCAGCCCAGTCGGGATCAACACAGAGTGCTACCGCATCTACGAGGCCTGCTCTTATGGCTCAGTGCCCGTGGTGGAAGACGTACTGACACCTGGAACCTGTGCCGCCGGGCCCAGCTCCCCTCTACGTCTGCTCAAAGCTGCAGGAGCACCCTTCATCTTTATCAGTGACTGGAAAGAACTGCCGGCCATCTTGGAGAGGGAGAGGGGGATGAGCCAGGAGCAGAGGGTGGACAGGAGGAGGAGGCTGTTGGAGTGGTACGCCAGCTTCCGTCAGCAAATGAAGGAGAGGTTCACTGAGGTCATCGAGGAGACTTTCTTCAAAAATGGCTGACTGTGGTGCTTAATTAACAAACCCTAGATAAACAGGGGTAGACGTTCAATATTGGTTTAATTTATTTTGTGGTTTGTGCAGAAATGTGACATACTACTGGTGCCGTGAACCTGATTATGTTCAGTGTAATATTCCTGTGCAGGTAATTATAAAAGCATTTATGTATGTTGTAAAGTGTTAAAGCTGCCATCACTAGTCAGAAAAAGGCCCTATGGCTTTATTTTATATTCATGATTTAAATGTTTACAATGGTGGGATGTTGTAGAGATCATAAATGATAAACTGCCTTTTAAAGTCATCATATTATTTCAACTGTGTTTTATATCTGTTTGTATGCACTTAATATTGTATTTTTTAGGAAACACTAAACATTAGGTGTGGAATGAGACAATGTGTTTTTAGGCCTTGTTTGAAAACGGTACATAGAAATATTAAGTGTTGAGCAATTTGAAAATGGATGTTGTTTCTGTGGCATGTAGCTTTTCAGATCATATAAGATAGAAAGTATTTCTTCTTTTTCCTATTTATTTCAGTGCTGCTGTGCTGCATGTTTTTTAAGAAAGTGCAATAAAATACACTGGAGTGTTGGCCTGAAGAGAAATCAGTGGTTGTACTTGTCCTGTGCTTTTATTTGCCCTGCAGATGGCGCTGTAGACCAGGACTCAGTGATTACAATGCTATTGTCTGAAATGTGAGGAAAAATCTTTTTGAAGTTGGGGAAAAAAATGAGGGGAGAAACTTTAGACTTTACCAAGTTAACACAGATCAAGTATTGTAATGGAGCAAATCCTGGTGTTATCTGCATGATACTGGGACTTTAAATTTAGACTGAGACATTTAATATCATTTGAGAATGTCCAATTAACTTCGTAATAATAAATTATCATTTTTAATATATTACTGTTAGGGAAAGATGCCTATATTAGCCGTAGCTATATGAGTGCATGGGTGTAGCTTGGAAATATGGGACCCCGGGAAACTGGACCTTTTATGGGCCCTCTGCAGCTGTGGGCTCCCATATACCCTTTACTCCACCTCATCTAGCTGAAGATGTCTATTCATTACTGAAAGAGATATGCTAGCTATGGGATCTTACTTTTGATTAACTAAGGGCAAAAGCAATTGCAATTCCTTAATGTCTTAAAGTTATTTTAGAAATTTGAATGTTAAATTTAAGCCTGAGAATAATGAAAACACTCACATATTATGATTTAAAGGTCCGGTGTGTGAGATTAAAGGGCATATTATCAACTGAATACTGCTCATCTCACACTCCCCTTCCAAGCATGGAGGAAAAACTATGGTGGCTGCGAAATGAAAAATAACAAAGAAAAGCTAATGTTTTTTGTCCATTCTTATCCATTTGTCCATTACCGTGCAATATGGCGGCCTCCACTGAAGAGGATCTGTGCCGTCTGTAGATATAAACAGCTCACAATTCTTATTTTAAGGTGATCACACACTAATGAAAACATATATGGATATTATATACTTTTTTCTACACATTCTGCCAATACAGCCACATAAATCACACACTGGACCTTTAAGGAAAACCATCACATTTAAGCTGCAGAAGCCTTTAGACACACTGGGTGATATATTCTCTTCCAACAGCTGATTACTCTGGACAAATAAAAAAAAAACTTCAGATTTGGGAGTGTCAGTCCACTGATGACCACTAGCTGCGTGTGCAGATCCCTCCCTCTCCTTCCTCTCCTCTCCCTGCCTGGCTCCAGCTGCTGTGTGTGTGTGTGTGTGTGTGTGTGTGTGTGTGTGTGTGTGTGTGTGTGTGTGTGTGTGTGTGTGTGTGTGTGCTGCAGTCGGCCTGCCCTGTCTGCCTCTGAGCCTGCTGGGAGTTGGAGGGAGAAACCGTCGAGGGAGAGCCAGCGAGCAGGGGGAAGTGTGTGTGTGAGTGAGAGAGGGAGAGAGAGAGAGAGAGAGAGAGAGGGTGTGAGTGTGTGTGTGGGTCCCAAACTGGAAACCACTGCCGAAAAGCACACACACTCAATATTCGGGCGGACTTTAAAGCACTCCGGACGGGTTTTTGGCTCTATAGGGAGGCGTGAAAATAGAGACCCTGAAACTTGCGTGATTGTTTTTTCTTCTTCTTCTGTGGTGGCAGGCAGGCAGGCAGGCAGGCAGCAGCGCTGTTGCTCTGCTACTTGAGTGGATTCATTGGTTGGAGCAGGATTGCGCATAGAGGCTCTGCTGTATATCCACCGCTTTTTATCCAGCGGGAAGAAAGGGAACCATGAAGAACTGAGCATTTTCTTCTTCTTCTTGAGTTAAAAGTGTCATTCTGTCTTCTTCTTCTTCTCTCACGCGTTCATTCGTCTCGTCCTGTGCGGGATGCGTCGGCTGCTTTAGGATTCCCGCTTGTTGACAAACAGTTTTTACAAGTTTACAAAAAGCTTCGGACACAAGAAGACGGAAAATGTCCGCGCCGAGGTTCAAAAAGGATAAGGAAATCATCGCGGAGTACGAGAGTCAAGTCAAAGGTAAGACAGGGAATGTTTAGCTTGTTGGAGCCGCTGGAGGAATAAGTGGGACCAGGCTAATGTTAGTCTATCTAACCTGAATATCAGAGCCTGTGATGTGTTCAATTAAAACGAAAAAAGTTGGTAAAATATGACCTCCTGTTGATGTTTGCTACATGTGATCTCTACTATTAACTGAGATTTCTGTAAAATTATTCACAGACCAGGATTACAATGGAGTGAACTTAATTAGCAAAATAAAAAGATTGGTAATTGAGCTCTGGAGGAGCTTTTAGTCTTTTGTGGTGTAGTTTTGCATGTGAAACCCGATGAAAGTGCTCAGCAGACAGCGGATTCAGCACTGCCCGACACGAGAGATCACTATCTTTCATCAATCTGCTCAGATTGCATGTTCTAACAATTCTGTATTTACAGTCAATGGTTGCAGCCTTTATCTGCTGAAACACATTGTGCTATTGTTACTGCTGCTGGTGCATTTTAGTATGTTGTCATATTCAACAACCTATTACTATTAAGGCAAAGTGACTGAGCTTTTCTCACCACTCACAGTTGGTGTTGATTTTGTAGTCACTGAATTAAGGCAAACAATTTCATGATTAATTAATTGTTTTGGCAATAAAATGTTAAAAAATGGAAAAAAAAAAAAAAACTTCCCAGAGGAAAGGGCTATCTTCAACCAACAGTCCAAAACCTAAAGACTCTTCATTTCCTATCATTAATGACAAAGAAAATCAGTAAGCCGTCACTTTTAAGAAGCTTGAACAACAAATGTTTGACGTTTTTGCTTGAAAATGAATGAAATAAGTATGCAGTGATTAATATAGCTGTCAGCACCTTTTCATTCAATCAACTAATCGATTAGTCAACTAATGTTTGCAGCTCTACACATTGCTCCCATAGCTTTACAACATAATGCACCTGAAGAGAACAAGTTCAGGCAGCACGCCTGTATTATATAGTTCAATGTGTTGTTCAGGGCACTTCAGAAGAGCTGGTTACTTGCACTTGGGTTCTTTTAAAAATATTTTTTTTTTACTATTGTAGGATAAGATGACTTTTTGCCAATGTACAAGAACAATGAAATGTCATTTGGAGAAAGCCTGTAAATGACTATTTAAGAGTAAAGACCATACTAAATATTTAGACACTATACCAGGGGTTTCCAAACTTTTTCATGTCAAGGACCCCCACAATAGATGCACATTAAACCACAGACCCCCAGTTTGAGAGGATTTCATCATAAGGAAACCGCTCTGAGTATTTTTTTTCAGGATTAAAGATTATAAAGTCGTCATAATCATTCATTGATCATTGATCAAATTAGGGTCCCTATAAATTACAGTCAGTTAAAACGGGCAGCTCTGTTTCTTACCTTGTTGTTTCCATGTCCAAAAATCTAAATAAATAAATATACAAATTAAAATATTCTATTCTTCCGTTTGCTGAGGACCCCCTACAACGCTCTCAATGACCTCTGTTGGTCCTCAGACTCCAGTTTGAAAACTACTGCACTATATACTACTATACTATGTACACAGAGTAAAAAACAAATGCTGCAAGCACAGATTCTATATTCTATACTTTCTGTTTCCGTGCTTAATGTCACAAGCCCACACACTCACTCTAAAGCATAAAACTGCTATTTCCCCTGATTTAGGTGGGTGATTTAAAGGTGTGCAAGACACCGTAATGATGCCACCCTAACTTATCTTGTCCCCTCTGTCTCCTTCAAGCCCCCCCATGCATGCAGAGCAGAGGTAGTTTATTTCCAGACAGACCAGCACAGGAAAGAGGCAGTTGCTGCTCCAGGGTAACCATGGGGATTTGGCCCCCAGCCAGCCAGCTCTGTTCTTCAGCGCCTTTAGCATGCTCAAATACCACCTATTCACATCTCTGTATCCAGAGAAAAGGGGTGGGGGGAGGTTTAGAGGGGGGGGGGGGCAGAGTAGAGAAGGGACCAGTGCTGCTTGAGGAATTACAAGATTGCACGAGGTTGGGCACAAGCCCTCATTTGCAAGGAATGCTCAGCACCCTTTCTTCTCCCTGCAAGGATGACTAAGGGCTTTCAGGCTGTAACAGTGGATGATGCACGGTCATAGGGGGATGCTGAACAAGAGATGACGAAGCCTCCCATTTGTCATGCAGAACCCAGCGGGGTAATAACAACAACCTGATGCTGCTGAGAATAGCTGTTGCTGGATAGGACCACCGGAGCCTCAATAAATCGATGTTAAGGTGTATTGTTTTGTTGAAGATGCAGAATTGAATTCTGGGCTTAATGCACTGAGGTTTCTCATGCATTGTAAATATTCCTGTGAGGATATTTTTTTCCTCACAGGAACATCACAGTAGTGCCTAGCTATTTGCATAAAGTACTGTTCTCTTTGCATTGCAAAGAGCCTTTCTGGATATTCAATTTTAAAGTTTATTTCTTATCTTTCAAATGTACTTTTTGGATGCACATTGACAAAATATCACACATTTTCTGTCTTTGTACCCATTCCACTTACTGTAATTAACCATGGAGAGACTTTATTTTTTGCCAAGCAGATTCAGATATATGTAACATCTCTACAAAATGTATATGCACGTTGTCGAGCATAACAATGAGTCTTTAGTAGGTCAGATGACTCCTGCAAACGCAGCCCTCTGTTTGTTTTGGAATAATAGCTGCCAGGCTCGTTAGGATATGAGTAGTTAGTAGTGGAAGAAAATGCATTCAGTCAACATTAAGTATTCTGTCTTAGAGCAGCTCCTGATTTTTGCAGCTGTAAAGCGTTTTTATGAGTTAAGAGTTTGCAGTGATAATGAGTGGGATCACATCTGCAGTGGAGCTGTGATAGCCAGAGGCAGACTCTGGTGAACAGACATTGATTACTCAAGAAGTAGAACAACAAGCGGCTCAGAAAACAGCCGGAGCCCATGTTTGATCTTTTGGTCTGCATCCTCTCTCTGTCTCACGGTTAAAAAATAGTTTTAATTCTCACAATATTTTGACAAATGTTTGGCAGACAGTTTTGCCTCATCTTATGTAACCGCATTGATCCTGAAGCCCTCTGTCCCCATTTTGACATGTGCATGTGGTCGTCTGCTGTCATCCAGTTACCCAGCAGTTATGCAGATTTACACCAACTATTCCCTTCCCTCTGAGAATCAATTTTATATCTAGAGCTGCAACGATTAATTGATTAGTTGTCAGCTATGAAATTAAAGGCAGCTAATCAATTCATCGATTAATCGTTGCAGCTCCAGACCAAACAGATAATCTGTTGAAGGTAAAATCAGGAGGATTTGTCTGAGCTGTTTGTAAATGCACCTGGAAGATGGGTGATAGTTGAGTCTCATTCCCAGGACATCAAATACCAACATTTTGTGCTGGTAAAACAAAATAATGATAAAATAAGGAAAATAGAGGCAGAGGGTAAGGTCTCTACAGATACAGCCACCACCACTCACTGTCAGTGGGTATATAAGTCTATATGTTGTTATTTTTCTAGGAAAATGCTGCATATTATGCTTTTAGTCAAGAAAATAATCAACAGATTAATCGACCACGAACATAATTGTAGCCATAGACCTATTTACAGTGCATCCATTATTTTAGTATTTTTGACAGTGTGCTGGGTGCATTGTTATTCAAGTCAGTAGTTGTGAGGTATTTAATGTAGTTTTCTCTGGTGACTGACTGAAAGCCTCCCTGCAAAGGCTGACACTACTATTCTCAGGCTCGACTTGTCATTCAGCTGACATTCACTTCTTAAGTACCCTCCACCAGCCTTTTTTTTACCCTCCCACAGATGAAATGAAAATGGATGTCATTTTGGCAGTTCAAGGAAATTAGCCTCTTATTGAAAAATCTCTGTAGCATGGGGATTTAATTTTTGCTAATTGCTGAAATCGGCATCTGCATCAAGACTCGGCTTGTTTTGGAAAAACAAAAACATTAAGAAGATTGCGTTAAGACAGTGGAATTTGTTTGTGCGTTACAGCGCACATCAGTTGCAGTCGAATTGAAGCGGGCTGAGGAAAGGTTGTGGGTACGCTGGCATTCTCTGCGGGCCTCGGTTTCTGTGGACTTGTGGATCAGAGCATAGCGACGCTGCTCTGTTTTCTCTTGGGGCAAAGTGTTGGTTTGATGTCAGAGCGTGGCTTGCTGTTTGTGGCCTGGGGGTCATGACTCTGATGGCAGGACCCCTCGAGCCTCTGTCAGGGGTCCTCGCCCATATCATCATAAAGGCTGCCCCCTTTGACCTGCCTTCACTGCTGTTTGAAATCAGAGCCCTGCCCCTCTGCATACGCAAAGAGAGAGGTCTGCCCATGTTTGTATGCAGGGGGATTAAAAGGAGGAAACCACTCTGAGGTGGTGTGGTCTCAATTATCTTTAAAATTAATAAGATTTGTCTAGTGGTTAAACATCATTTCGTTTATTTACATTTGTAATAATGGGAGTTAAGATTGTCTAAATGAGTGTTGACCACTGCCCATTACACAAACCAGATGTGACACATATGTCACATCTGGATCATGCAAAGTCAAGACTCTAATTATTTTGCTTTAAATCAGTCTTTCATGCTGAAGTGAAGTAAAGGGTGAAGTAAATCCAGCGTGTCTCCAGACTTCAGCACGTGATGATGAGGAGAGTGTGGTGTGCCTTCTCTTCATTTAGAAAGATTCTTCAGGCTCATCTCGCTGCAGAAAAGACCTGTGCTAGATTATAAAACACTGGGAAAACACTGTGTTAGAGTACTTAAGCAAATAGTCTCTTCAGGGTAATGAATACAAACAGTGACTTGCAGAGTGCTTTCACGGAAAGTGGAACCCAAAATGTGTCCTTGATTTTTTTTTTTTTCCGCAGCAACATTACAGTCAGTATTTAACAAAATACAACATCCATTAGCCATTTAACATAATTTTTTACTAATAATATCTTGATGTTCACCACAGGTACACCTCTCTAATTTATTAATGTTTTGTTTTTAGCAATGATTATTCTGCTGATAATTAGCTAGCCCTGTGGCCACCAACTTTTATTCCCTTACTGAGAGCTTTCACCAACACAGTGTGACAGTCCTACAAATATCCTGATTCTGGACCGATATGCGGGGGCAAATGAAGTCTGGGTTTACTAGGCCTACTCAAACTGCTAACGCATTCCTTACAGAAGAACCAGAAACACAAAAGGTGAACTGAAACAACAAAACACGACAAGAATTTCAGTGTGAATGAAGGCATGTGTTAAAGTCTCTAGAATCTGATACATCTAAGTGTGCAATGTACTGTGGTGTGTGCCACCAGTTTCCTCAACTTGTTTTTGCAGAAGTTGACATTTGGGTCACCAAATTTCCAAGCAGGGTGTTTGACAGGCTGGAACCAGCTTTTTTACTTGATGAGTAACTTAAACTTATCAAGTAATTTTAACAATTGATGAATAGATTGATGAACTAATGCCTGATTTTGTAACAAATTGATACTCTTTGAGATAAGAGTAAATATGAAAATTCCAACAGCTGTCAGACTCTTGTGACCTTGTTTCACCTTTGCCCTTACTTGATTAGTAGGCTAAATATTGTCAATTGTGAGTTTGGCAGTGTGCATGGATCTGAAGCCAGCTGTCACTATAACTTGACCTCTCGTGACGGTCAAATTCTGTCCCATTTACACCATGGAGTCCAGTGAGGTAGTGCCTCTCTCTGCACGAGAAGTCACTCAGAAATCTGTTGGGGAAAATAGCATACCTGAGGTTGAGTGGCAGCTTGAGAGCCATTGCCATTATGGGCCACTGAAGTCTATTGAAATGTTTCATTTGATATTGGAGTCTACAAATACAAGAGACTCTAATTTACCTCATCTTTCCCACACTTTTCTTACTGTCTTTTCTTTCTGTCCTTTAACAATTCTTTAAGTTCTGTTGCAAGGGGTTTGTCTCATATACAATAACAAAATGAGAAATTTGTTGACGTAAAAGGCATCATGGGAGTTGTTATCGTCACTTTTAAACAACCATCAGAGCTGATGAAAATCAATCAAACATGACTCAGGCAGAAATCATGTTCATGGACAAGGTATATTACCTTGACAATAATAAGTTTAATTCAAGTTTCATTTAGTCATTTTACAGATTTCCTATTTCACTCACTGACGTATTTGAGATATTCTGTTTTCCTGGAAGTTAAAGCAACTAGCTAGCAACAGCTAGCAGTAAAGGCACTATTACCTTGATTAAAGTAGTGGATAGTTGTGAGGATAATTTAAGCACAGAGATAAACATAATAGCTATTTAACATATGTCTAGCATTGTTAGACATTTTAATGCTGACATGTCACATGTTATGGCTTTAATATGCTGCTTCGATTATGCCATTTTTGGCACTTAAAGTTTTAACTAAGACTCCACAGTGGAGTAGCAGTGGTGGATCTGTGATGTCCCGTCTTAACAGCTTCTCAGAGGTGTTGATGGAGGTTAGAGGTTGAAAGACTAACGGAATCGGCCCCTGGAGCACAACATCACACATCCAGCCACACGTACTTACCATCTGTTCCCATAGCTGTGTGTGTGGTGTGTTTCCACCCTGTGGTATGGCATTGGGTGTGGCATTGGTGTGTGTTTTGTGCATGAGCTTGCGTTTGCATGGGTGGGTGAATGGTTATTGACAGCACCATCTGTGGCCACTCACCCTTTTTGCAGTTTTAATAAACTCTGCTGAGCACAAGCAAGGCTTCACTTTCCCCGCTGTGCTTTTCATTGTAGCCATAAAGGCCCCCCTGAACCCTCACCCCCACCTACAATCCAAACCAACCCCTGCCCATGCCCCCGCGTCCCTAAACCAAACAAAAAGGTTGCAATTCAAGTGACACTGTTGCAAACAAAGGCAAAACAAGAAGCCTGATGTATTGTCTCTACTTGTAACCAACACTGGTTAATTCAGTTTCTTCCTAGAACAGATCAAGTCAAACCATGCTATGTTCTGCTGCTGGTTCCCCCCACTCTGTTGGTGGTGTTGGGGCCAGTGTGGGACTGGAGCGCGTGGTAATGAGCTGGATGAGATTCAGCGTGCCGCTTTACTGCATTAGCTAATAGGAGGTGCTAGGTGTTAATGGAATTGGACCACACTTAGAGAAAGGGAAACAGTGGAATTAAAACTGAGGGGAAACACTGAAATGAAAGGAAAAGTTGAAGGAGGATTTCAAGAGATTTTGCAACTTTCTATAAAAGTATAATTCCTTTGGACCTCTGCTGGGGCCCAGCAGATGGACAGACAGGAAGACAGACAGACACAGTTTGACCATCAGGCCATACTGCTGCTGTCTGCCACCCAGTAGGACTGGATTAAGGAAGGAGATTGGGGGATGGGAAGGGATGATACGAGGTCAGGGCAGGAATAAGTGAAGGCGTAGGTCATAAGCTCTGACTTGGTTGACTTGTTTTAATCTGCGTCTGTATGTGTCCAGCCGATTCATCTTCCGAACATAAGCCGTTTATGTGTTTAGCGGCGGCGAAAGCTTTTTAAGACGAGTGCAAACATGCTACAAGTGAGGTCTCTTGTTGGTTCTTGTTTCCTGCGTTCACTTAAACAATGTGACATCTGCCACTTCAGCTTCCTCTTTTCAGTGTCAAAGCTTTGAATGACCACGACAATCTGTTCACAAGATGGGGCTGGCTGCTTGGCTCAGGTATCCTAGTCCCATCAGCCTTATGGGAAGTGAAGCTGAGCTGTAAAGGGTCCTCGGTCCACTCTCCACAGACAAAGCCTCAGATGTTACATCGGCTCATTGCGACTGTTCTTGGTTATATTAACTGTCATGCTTTGTATAGAGCTTCATTTCTACGTGATGCAAACTAATGAGTCATGAAGTCATCAGATCAACTACTGATGTACTCAGAGAGGAGTGTCATAAGTGCACGTCATACTGTTTCAACAGCCACTTCACTAATTTGATTGTGACCTAAGTAAAGCAAGTCTGATTATTGCAACAAGCATGACAACACTTTAATCAGGTTATCCCACTCACATTAACTTTGTATTTGTAGTATACATAACTACATTAACAAGTGTCTTACTTATCACTTCTTTGAATTAAGTATGCCACTAATAATTATTTTATTGTCCGTTAATCTGTTAAGCAGTTAATTTTTTGGTCTATAAAAAGGTTGATCAGTGTTTCCCAAAGCTCAAGATGACGTCCTCAAATGTCTTGTTTTGTTCACAACCCAAAGATACTCACTTTACTGTCATAGAGGTATAAAAAGACAGCAGAAAATATTCACATTTAAGAAGCTGGGATCAGACAATTTTGTCATTTTTTTCTGAACTTAATAGTTGAAAATAGTTCATGTAATAGTTGAGAACTAATTGATTAATACTTACAGCTCTATTTAGAATTACCATCAGCGTGTGTACAGCTGATTTCTGTCTATTAGGGATGCTTCTAGGACTAATTTTCCTCTTGCTTACACAGAATTTTAATGTAGACTAGTCGACTAGAAGTAAGAAACACACATCATAATTTAGCAAAATTTACTAATTGGTGTTTAAAGCATACCCTGAAAAAATATAATATAAACCTTTTGCAAAGCTGTTTTTGCAGTATTTTTAAATGAAGCAATGTTTTCATTAGTCTTGACTAGCAAGTGGTTATCTTCCTCTTTGCCTTTGCTGCCACATTGCTGCATATCATGACTGCTACCTGTAGATCAGTGGAACAGTGTGACTGCATTGGTTCCACTCTTTTGTCTAAAACGAGGCTGGGTTCTGTGTCATATTTTGACTTCATTTGAGCAGTGAGACATAAACAATCCAAAACCCAAAGCGATAAGGATTGCCTGATTTAAAAACTAAAAGATGCATCGTCTCTAAGTAACAGCTAAGGCACCTTATCTGATCCCGGCGTTCACTTGTGCTTGTATATTGCTCTACTTCCATTCACCTTCAGCTGGCGGGCTTCCCAGCTTTCCTGAAATAATGCAATTCAAAACAATCAAATGTTGGCAGGAATGACAACCAAGAGGCTTTTATTGTGCTGACAAGCCAGGCCTCGTCTGCGTTCATCAAATAGCTGGTCGTATTTCATGCACCTGTCAAAAACAAGCCAAATTACATTAGTGGCATGCTGTCATGTGAAAAAATAATATATGTTCTTATGTCATGTGAAAAAATAATATATGTTCTTATATCATTTACATTGTGTGCTTCAGTTGGTATTTAGTCTCGGTCATTCTATCAATGTATGCAGTAGCTTTGTATAATACTTTTCAGTTTTTTCTAACTCACCAGATTTTCTGCAACAAAAGTTCACATTGGTGGAATCTTCTTAAGATTTAATTTTTCTGTCAGTGTTATTTTCGGCATAATTTATCCAACCAAAGTTATTATCTCCTGATATCATCAATCCAGCATCTTTACTCGTATGCTATGTCCTCTGGAACTTTACCTCCCCAGAAATTGTCTTTTCAGGCAGACCTTATGTCTAGGCAGTATATAACCCCCAACATCCTTCCATCCTCTTCTTCTTGCAAATTGCAACAAATTTGAAAATACCACTGTAACAATTTTACCGCAACGATCCAAAAAAAAAAAAAAAACCTTACAGACTCTTCTTGGTGTGATACATGGGAGACATAAAATGCAATTTCAATGAAGTGTAAAGTTTCCCACAATGTTTCTCTAAAACAATTCCTCCCCCCACCCTCTGTCATTCTCTGTCTTTCCCTTCTACCCTTAACACTGATGAACAGAAGTTTAATTTACTGATCATGCGACCCCTCTGAGTCTCCTCCCCCAGTTTTCCTTTCTTCTGTCTCGACCTCATGACCTGAGGGAAGCAGGCTTTGAGCGGGCTGCCCTCCTAATCAATGGCCAGAGACCACCCCTTGAGGCACGGCTGCCATGTTGCTGCTGCCCTGAGGAGAAGTTTGAGGAAGAAATAGTGTTATAAAAAGAAGCGGTCAATGAAATGTCAACTAAAGGCTTCATCCCCTTTGTGTCTGTAAGCTTGATTGATTATAGCTTAAAGCAAAGAAGCCAACCCTGTCTTTTATTTGAAAATGTAATGCAGTCCCACTGCTGCGGACACCCCAAAATGTCTGCATTGTTTTATGTGGTCACTTCTCCCTCTGTCTTTGGTTCCCTCAGTGCGTTTGTTTTTAGCAGCGCAGAGAGGAGCTGGAAAGAGTTTCCCATGGTTTCAGCTCTTAGCTTATCACCCTGACAATAAAGGCTCATTGTGGGTTGCAGCAGGAGGAGACCCGAGCCGAGTGTGCGGCCGTTGCTGGTGTCTGAGCAGCCCCAGGCAGGTCTTGTGTGCTCTGGCCTGAACTCTCCTCCACCCTCCCCTGAGATGGAAACTGGAGCCATAGCTGTGGTTCCAGCCACGGATATGTGGGGTGCTTGGAAATAAAAAAAAAAAAAAGAACCATTCGCGGATAAAGATCTGTCAGCCATGTTCCTCCACTGCTCATTGTGTCCCACTGCGAGCAGTCACTCATGGAGAAAGTCAGTGTTTTGTCCCTTCAAACTCGCTCAGTTTCTGAGCTTCAAAGAGTTTCTCCATGGCTAACAGCTAATGCTCAGTAATAAAATAAACTAAAGGTGAGTTTATGTATTTCTAGCTCTTTTATCTTGTGAAGCTTTGTGAAGCTTTTACATTCCCTGAGAACTCTCCTAGCTGCTACACAACGTTGGCCATCCGTTTCCATAAATAACACAATTATTTTATTGTCATGGGACCTCATCATGTGGTTATTATGCAATAGATGAAATAGCTTATAGTTCTTTGTATTTTCCTCTTGTTTGTGGTTTATAGTCAGATGGAAGAAAATAACAACTATCAACTATTTCTAGCACATTTACACACACAGCAGACTATTTAATGCTAAAAGTTGATAAGTGAAAGGGCTACTGACATGCAGCTTAGCTGGTGGACAGCGTCTGTCCGTCCTGCTCTTTGTCTCTGTCCTCTCACTGAACCCCTGCTGGCGGCCCTCTGTCCATAACAACTTGACCCTCTGGTCACTAAACCACTGACCTCTGCTCCTTGACCTGAATCCTTGCAACACAGCTCTGCCAACTCTGTTCAGTTAGATGGGTGGGCCTGTCGTGCTGACTGCAGGGACTATGGATGCTTGTTGGCCAGTCAAATGAATAGTTTTAAGTTTAGCAATTAATTTAACTACAATTTAATTTGTAATTGGCAAACCAGGTCCAGGAAATTATAGCTCTTTTGTGTGTTTTTTCACCAAATTCTTCCAGGAAATATGGAGCCACATGAACTAAACAAGATTGAATTCCCCTTTGCACATTCCTGTTTGTGTTTCCACCTCATCTTAAGAACCGTGAAGGTTAGACAAATTAGTCTGAAAATGCAGATGATTGTGGTGCTCTTTGTATTTACAGTGGTGCAACTCTAATGTTTGAATGAATGTAATGAATGGAAACAATCAGCAAATTAAGTTTTGTTTCTTTTGTTCGTTTGTTAGCTCTGTAAATCAGCGCTCCATCTCTGCCATTCATGCATGCTCTCATCATGTTAGCAAACACACACATCATTTTTTTTTTAAAGATCAATAATCAGTCTGTCTCCCGTCCTACGATTGATACCAGTTATACCTAAAGCCCCACTAACATCTGGCTTTTGCCTTCCATGGGAAATGGTACAATTGGCGTTCCCTCCTGGGTCAAATGTCTCTGCAGTTGTCACAGGTCTTTGCCAGCTCCAATCTGCAATGATGAAAACCTCAAACCTGGGTGGACATGCTAATGTTCACTCCTTTTCCAGCAGAAGCAATGAAGGCTTGTCACCTCCATTGATAACTCTTGCACCTTTTCCATCCACACACATTTGCTGCTTGGCTTGATTCTGATTGATCCCTCTTGAAGGTGTGTGTTAAACTGATGTGCACTCATCTTGAGTAATGCAGCTGTAAAATTGTGGCATATTTAATTTACTTTCTTTGTAATAAAAGCTTTTTTTGTCTAAAAGCTTTTATTATGAAGTGGCAAAGCAAGGAAATGTGGGGTTCTCATTGTCAGTAACTTAACAGGACTTCTATACAGCTCAAACATGAAAGTGTAAAAAAAAAGAGGTTATACATGAAAATGCAAACAGGGATACAGGCGAAAAACTAAACTTGAAAACCAGAGAGATTCAGTGATAAGCTACAAAGGTACTGAGAGCTGAACACACAGAGACTTTTAAAAATCTCTTTCTCTGCTCTCCTGCATGCACAAGCTGAGTCTGTGCTTTCACTGCGACACATCACAAAAAACAGAAAGCCAACCTGTCTACTGGCAATGGGAAAAGAGTCTAAAAAACCCAAATGCATGGACTAATTTTAGTATAAAAATGGTATATCTGTAGTCCCTGGTTCCTCGAAATTAAACTGATGTTCCAGAGTGTCTAATGTGCAGCTGGAAAAGTTCCTACTGTGGCTGTTATTGTTTTTCCAAAGTGAGAGACTGATCTTTAGCATAACAAAGTCATTTAAAGGTTCTTCTACCACATTTCCATCTACTAATTGTTTTCATGATGTCTGTCTATATGAGGAAATCCTGTGAAGGAACCAGTGTGGCAGGCCTTGGTAGCACCGCAAATAGCTGCGACTCAGTTCTTGGAAATCTTTGTCGTGTCATTTCTTTTTCTGGTGGATTTTTTTTTAGGTTAGTATGAAGTGGAGCACATTGCTCTCTGCAAGAAGTCCCTGTAGACTTCTGACAGCCCATTTTATTATAGTTTAATAGGAGTGGCATGGGCTGCAAACCAAAGTTAAGTTTTTTAGATCACACTGGCCTGGAAATAGAACAAGCGTGATACTGTCCCGGTCTGCCCCTTTTCTCATAACCCTAAGTAGAGCAAAGTCTATGTGACACAAGTGGTCATGAAGAAAATAGTATCGGAGAGGACACTTTTTATCTCTTCCTTAATTATAGATTGTGATCTGCTCTTGGAGGAGGATGATAGAAATTGCTGAAGCGCCATTATAGCAGGGTGAAGAAGATTGTTTAGAACAATTCAAAAATGTCAGCACAGTCTGTGTGTGTGTGTGTCCCCATCCTTGTGTGTGTCTGCATACACTTCCTCAGTCAGCTGCCCAGCATAGACTCAGGCACTGTGGTCTCATATATCTTACTTTTTAATCAGGCAGTGTGGAGGAAGCTACCGTCTCCCCTGGGGTCCTGTGATTTGTCCTGGTTAATGGCGTGTCACAGGGGTGTGATGCATGGCAACCTGGCTGGGTGTGTGGCACATGCATGACTGGACTGTGGTCTCTCTCTCACACACACACACACCCACACGCACAAACGAAAGGAAGGCCTCTATCTCGTGGCTCTGTGGGAGACAGAAAAGAGAAAGCTCCAGTCTTGCTCACTATAGTGCAGAGAAACAAAGAGCAGTGAAAGCTGATCTGTCTGTTCTTTTCTTTTTCCTCCCTCTTTGTCCGTTGCTCTCGCGCTCCGAGCAGCTGCCCTGAGGTCGATCACATTCTCCGGCCGCGCTCGGCTCAGATCTCGCATGGTAATGTGAAAGCATTGGGTGGATCGACGTGGCGTTCCCCCCCGCAGGCAAAACTGGCATCCGATATCACCTGTCCAGTCTTGTCAAGTTTGCATTCACGCTAGGAAGATGACAAAGGCTTTTCAAGAGATACTCTGCCGCACATTTTTTTCAGCGGAAGACATGCCATCTCAGTGCCTGAGAGCCAGACTGAGAGCCTGCTCTCAGACTCGGCCACTGGTGCTTAGAAAAGTGGGAGAGGATTGGCAGTTAAAGCCTCCCTGAGGGTAGGTCGGAGGAGATAACAGCACGTAACTCTCTGTCACTTCCTCCATATTGGCTTCCACTATAATTATCTGGAAATGAGGTCCTTGTGAAGCCTGCTCATTCTCTTGTCTTCTGTGTGTGTGTGTGTGTGTGTGTGTGTGTGTGTGTGTGTGTGTGTGTGTGTGTGTGTGTGTGTGTGTGTGTTTGAGCTGATCATGTTAGCCTGACTTGGCCTCTGGTGCCCTGTGAGGAAGGGGGCTTTGGAGTCGGGTGTCCTTGTAGACTTCCTCATTCTCCATGGCTTGGCTTTCACTGCAGATGCTTTGTGAGAAATCAATCCCTGCTGGCTGTGACCAGGGCTGTGACAAGGGGACTGATTGGGGCCTCAGGCGGCAGTGCAGGGCACGATGAGGGTGCTCAATAGGAAACCTGAGTGAAGGGAAAGATTAGAATGTGATTTGAACTACAGCTCCATCTTTTTCAGCAATGCTGGGCACAGAGAGAGGACCTAAAAGTGATCGGACTACACATATTTTGCTTATAATGGTAAGAAAATAACTAAAATAAAACAACAAAGAGCAAATTAGAAGATGTGTGATCTTGTATGCGCATGCACAAACCCCCTGTTACATTAGAACAAACTTTTACTTAGTCAGACTTTTTGTCATTTACTCAAGCCTGGAAAATTACAAAGCAGTTTCAGAAACGTTGACAATGGGTTAACATTGAAAAAAGGAAAAGCAAAGCTCAATGTATAGCAGACAAAAACATGGGTGAATATCAGCGTCATTCATTCATTCATTCATTCAGTTTTTGCCACCTTTTTCTTTGTCCAAGAAAAAAGTTACATAGCTACAAGTTAGATAAGCCTTTACAGCCATGCTAGCGCCGCTGTTGGGCAGTCGTGCTTTACAAAGCAACATGCTGGTATTTAGCATGTATAATGTTCACCATCCTAGTATAGCATGATAGCATGCTAACACTTGCTAATTAGCACTAAACACTAAGTACAACTAAGGCTGATGGGAATTTAATTGTTTTTGCAGGTAGGTATATTTGGTTATGAACGGTCCAGTGTGTAAGATTTAAAGGCTATTCATTGGCAGATGGAGGCAAAAATAGAATATAATATTCATTAGCATATTTTCATTAGTATATAATTATAATTCACTGTGGTTTTTGTTACCTTGTGTTCATGGATTAAAAAAAATGCAACCCCTCTTCTTAAGTGTCTTTTGTCAGGTGAGGATCTTAAAGGTTAATCCTAATTTTTGCGAGGAGGAATGTGGAGCAAATATTTATCCGTGCCTCAGTTCAAACCACCAAACTCAACTGCACTGCAGTGAGCCATCTCAATCACAGCAGCCTCATTATTATGCCCTCGCAGTGCGGCTTTGGCCTTACAGATGTTGTTGCATCAGACTGTGAGCAAAAAAATTCAAATCCTCTAGCATTAAATTCCCTCTTTCCTTTAAAGTTTGCTTTGAGCTGTCAGTTTGGTTTGGTGCAGCTCAAGAAACACAGGGTTCTGCTTAATATTTTTGTTCCATTCTTAGAATGTTTGAGACTTGCATGATAATGATTGTAGGCTTAAGATGGTCCCCCTTTCTTGGGCTCTGATGATTCATTCACAGCCCTTAAATAGCCATTAAAAATGCATGTGTGCATATTTGGTTGAAGCTCTGAAGTGTATCATATCAGCATAATTATATCTCTTTGATTTTAGATTATGCTTTTGCTTTGAAGTCTGGCTCTTGGCAAAATTTCTGTGGTGTTTTCCTATGGCTGTAGGAAAAGACCCTCCACAAATGTCTGTGGTGGTGCAAATCAGCTTAAATATACATTTTTATTAGTTTCCTCGGTTTTCACTTAATGTCAACAATGACTCAGCTAATTATAGTGTAATTATAGCCTTTAAAATAAACAAAAATCTGTGTTCATTTCCTTGTCATGTATTCATTTGTCCATAATATCATTATTCATATCGGTTAATCAGATTTGGCTTTGTGCCCAAGTGGATTCACTGCCAGGGGAGCCCCTTCCTCTTGCATATGTGAAATGATTCTTCTTCCAGCCTAAACCCTCAGCTCTTAGGCAAAGTCCCCCCACCACTGTCCTCCACCTGCCCTTAATTCTCTACCCTCAATCCTCAATCCCAGCTTTAGCTCACCCATCCATGCACCTCATTACTCTAACCCCCAACCTTCCCCTCTTATAGCCTCAACCCCTGTGCCCTCAATCCCCAGCCTGTGACCAGCCAGACTGAAGGCCAAAGTCATATTGATGCTCCGCTTCTGACATTCAGACTAAGTTGAGGTGTCAACAAATCAAGTCATTGTGCATTGTGCATAAGTTTTTGATCAGGCCTGTTTTGGTTTGAATGGAGCAACTAGCCAGGTCTTGACACTTGTGGAGGTTGTTCTGAAAGCAAAACATTATCTGTGCGGATGTTTTTGGTGGTTTTTCTGCCTAAAACACAGCTAATGTGTGGCTGCGGTGGTAAACAAGACTCGGCTCAACAGATTGTGCTCCTCATCAATACTACTCTAACTCAGAGGTTGCCTCATTCAGACAGAATCAGGCATTGCGATGATAAGCCACAGGGTTGTGCGGCGGTGTGGGGATTGCACAGGGCTGTTTATTTGTGCTTAGAACACTGTGAAACAATCAGGAAATAATTTATTTCTCAGATTCCCCAGCTTTCTCACTACCAGCGCCCTCTCCTCATTCAATGTTAACCTTGCCCAACTATAGCTGCGTGCTCTTTCGCTCTCACAAACAAATAGACCAGACCCCGACATCAAAGAAACGAAATAAACAATGCTTGGACATAACTGGGAGATCATCATTTGGTCCATAAACTACGAGTACAAGTTGACTTTTCTGCTACATGCATTTTTTTTTTTTGGGTGGGGGCATCCTCTACACCCCCAACCACCACAGCCCAAATGCACTACACCCATTCAAAGTTATGTTTTTGTTGCAAGTGTGATTCTGTCTTAATGTGGCCTTAGTCGGCTGGTGCCGACTACTCATTTCGTCCCTGGCAATTATAATAATGCAACCATGCATACCCACAAGTGAGGCTGAAAGCTTAACATAGAATGTAGGAAGCAGACTTAATCTGACTCAGTTGGCTTCAGGGAATTCGGCTCCAGCTCTCCCATTCACCTCATGGGACAGCAGCTGTCCAGATACGTCAGGTGTGTGATCTGCATTTACTCTGATCCCCATGTCCCACGGAGGTGAAGTCATCCCCTGTCCACAGAGATGTCCACGTAACTGGAGACTTGAGTAACCTCACTGGGAACTGGCGCAGAAATAGTTTTTAATTGTAGTACTTCAGTTAGTGGAGTTTGCATCTTATGGCCAGCATTCTTTGTTATGTTCAGCAGGTGTTGTTAACCGTAGCATTTAACAGCATCTAGTAAACAGAGGGTTGAATGCTCTGAAGCTGCCTCAATTAGGTGTTTTATTCAGCACTGTGGATATTAGCAGGCAGACAGACTCTAACCTTGAGACACTGTTGAGATTTAATTAAGTTCATTTTGACACCTAATGTTCTCAGTATACTAATGCTGATCTATGACAGTTTGCTTTATGATAATCACAGTAAAAATATTTATTTTCACTCAGGTGTCTCTAAACACTGTAAGGAGTTTAATGAATACTGTATATTTTAGTATAGTTGAAAGACAGCTCTTATATCACTCTACCCTTCCTGCCAGAGATCAGACTCCACATTCCCCAAAGTGAATATGTTTACATGAGGCTGAAGCCGTCTCCACGAGTGGATTATTTCAGCTGTCACAACTCTGAGCACCAGGTGGGAAAAGATGAACTATTTTTCCTCAGAGGAGTTTGGGGGAAGTTTCTGCTTCGTGTACAATGTTTTCAGCCCATCCACACTACAGAACAGTTTAAAATAGGAGGATAAATTGCCCCTTGGTTGTTAATGCTGGAGTGCTTTTTTTTCCCTCCTTGTCACTGTTTAGAGCAGAGCTGGCGACTGGCGACAGTTTTATGATTACTGTTCTATGCTATCTCTTTCTCATGTCCTTTATGGTCAGCTACCCATAAAGTACAATTCCACGACCAACGGTTTACTTGATTTTGGCTGCTGGCCAGGTCATCATTTCATGAACTGTAGTTTTCTGCAGTATTTCTGCTCCTTTATGCGTTATGCATTTAATTGTATGGAGTATCTGTATGTACCTGGGTACAGCGGCAATTTGGTATTCAGACCCAACCCCCTTATTTTAACGCTAAAGATCTAAATGAAGACCTGCAGAGTCCTACCCTGGACAATCAGTATTTGACATTAGTGTGAAATTACATGTCAGTGGTACCTGTTAGCTACAGATTTTTATTATTATTTTCAGTTTTTAGTCACCGTTTGGCTAGGTTTGATAGTATTTGATAAGGTGTAGGCAACAAAACTGCTTGATTAGATTTAGGGAAAGTAGGGTTTTCATGTCTTGGGTGCAAATTGGGTTGTTGGTTATGGACACCTGGGTGCTTGTCTCTGCTATGTCTGCTATGTACACCAGTGTGTAAATAACCACACTGGCTATTTCACCACAGGTGCAAATATGCACATTGGCTGTTCCAACCTGGGTGCAAACAGCATCTGCCTTAATTTTATAGCAAGGAAATTGATGGAATAAACATCAATATGTGGTCACTTCATGTAACTGTTTTATTGTTGCACTTCTTTCATGACATGCAAATCTTTTTGGTCAAATGTTGCATAATTTATTCTCATGAGAAGATGACAAATTTCAGTATATGGACAGAGAAGTCTTAAAAATGGTGCAGAGAGCTCATCACTAAACAAACATTAATGCATCCTACTAACACTCACACAAGGACACTGTGTGTGCTGCTTAGAGTTTAATTTAAAGGCATTACCCCAGTAATCAATACTGCCTGTGTGTAGACACAGTGGTGTTTGTAAAAGTATTTTTAGAGAAGGTTGAATGGGCATGTGTATCTGTGCGTGGTGGTGTGTGCACAGTGTGCGTGACAGCACAAACTTATAGCTGTGCTTTGTCTCAGCCAGCTGCTTCTTTGCAGATAAGACATTTTATCCATCTTTTCTAACCTTGAAAGTAGCCTTGTCTCTTTAAACTTGTCCCAGGATGATCTTAATAGGAAACTGAAGCTGATTAGGCTACAAGTTTGGAAAGTCTTATTTACGGGGTATTGTATTTTACTCCAAAAATGTAGCCTATAGCTAAAATTGAATTTGGGGACATTTATTCAAAAAAAACTTTTGTTTTTAAATGGGAGATAAGCAAGATGAGGAAAAGAGGGACTAGAAAATTGACTAAAGCAATCCTCAGATTTAAAGATTAACTAAAAGAGAGAACAGATGGAAGTGTTTGTGTTTCCTACTTTGTACTTTCTATTGAACCCTTTTACACTGATGCAACTTTTTGTCCATTTAACACTGCATGATTTTTTTAGTCTGTATGCATGGTGTTGTTGTTCAATTTGAATGTGTCATCATATTTCTCTTTCCTGGTCCGACTATAGTTTGTTTTAGTCCATTTATTTGAAATAAATATGGAAGAAGTCACCTTAGAGTTAGGATTTCTTTAACTAGGGTTTGATATCATTTGCATTTTCCCACAGTGATGCCAGAACAATAGTTTTAAAATAGTACGTGCCATACCATAAAATGGTGGTCAATGACATTAAAGATTGGCTTTTTTCATTGTATTGGCACAGGGTTTTGGTACTCAGCCCTATCTATAACGCTTTTCTCGTCAGAAAAACAGTCTGTAGCCTCCAAAAAAATATGCAGCTCAGTTCCTGTCTAAGAATTTACTAGAGCCCTCTGTCCTCAGCCCTGTATTCCAGCCCTTTTTCAACTAATAACCAGCCTGGTACCTTCTCTGGCTCCTTCCTTCTCTGCAACAGGCCTGCAGCAAATATCTTTGCCTCTGGAATTACAGGACTGGTCTTGAATAGTAGAGTTGTTCCTCCTTGGCCCCTCCAGGAGCTCTGCTGGCTTAACCTTATCAAAGGCCTAGAAACCACACATTCTGCAAGGTGCTGTTTTTTGTGGCTGGGCGAGGGGAGGGACGCAGCGAGAGGTGGTCAGTAACGAGAAGGAAAACACATGAGCGGAGGATGATGTTTTTCTTTGCTGTTTAGTGGATACAGTACAAATCGTGAAGGAATGGCTGATGTTTCCCATGTGGGTTTTTGCTCTGAAATCAGGGTGTTTGTGCACACCTCTGATGTTGGCCCTAATGTACTCTGCTGTGAAAGTCTGAGGTTGGCTGTCACTCCTTCCTTCTCTGGGACACACATGATGGCTGGCTGTTTGCTCTCCTGAAGGTGTCATCAATCACTGACCCAACCACAGAAAGAAATGAGGAAGAATCAAACAACATATCAGAGGAGATAAATCGTTTCCCTCACGACTGTAGGAAAATAACCACATACACTTTATCTGACAGTGATTTACTTTTCATTCACTGTAGGCCTACATTTACTGTTGTGGACCTTCTGGAAGAAATATACTACATATGTTAACATTTTGTAGTCAGGATCTCTCCTGCATGTAACATTTAAAGCAGTAGATGTAATGTTGCAGTGTGGACTTACTCAGAGGTATCCTTTTTTATTAGTCACATTAGCCACATGGCTCTAAGAGTGGCAGTTAAAGGCTGGTCTCTCGGCTTGTTTATCCAGCGCTTCAGTCCAGATATAATGTATATAGGATGGATTTCCATGACATTTGGCACATATATCCACAGTGCCCAGTGGGTGAATCCTAATGGCCTTGGTGATCCCCAGACATTTAATCTGGTGCCACCAGCAGATCAGATGTTTCACTTGCACAATGAAATATCTCAACCACAACCACAATCTGTAGGTTGGATTAACACAGCATTTGGCACCGACATTTGTGGTTCCAGCGTATCCTCATGACAATGGTTACGAACATGACGTTGACATTTGACAGTTTTGAAATGTCTCAAACTATTGAATGGATTCCTGTGAAGTTTAATGCAGAGACTTGCATTACCTTTAAGATGAATTGTAGTTACTTTTTAAAAGTGACTTGAACAGTTAATCAACTACTAAAATAGTTAGCACATAAATTTCCAGTAAATGGACTAATTGTTTGAGTTTACAATATTATACCTGCTAAAATTTAGAATGCTTTTGTCTTTTTGAGCAGCTTAGCCTAAGGACATTAGCATTTAGCTTAACACACTGCTGTGCCTGTAGACTTTTAGTCTTGTCAGATTTTTGACTTTAAGCACTGCCCTCGAACCATTTGGAAATACTGTTTTCATACAGATGAACCCAGCCTTACACAGAAATAATTCAGGCTGTGACTGCGGGACAAACTGATTAAAGCTCAGTCCAGTCAGAGCTTCATTCATTACTTTATTGCTGTCTTGTGTTGTTTGTGTATTTGTTTATGTTCCTAAAGCCCAGGTTTGAACTTACTCCTGCATTAACATATTTTTGAAGTTCACAGCCTCCCTTCATCTACTGATCTTTTCTTGGAGTCATTAAAAGATGGATTAATCTAATCACTGGCCAGTCTTTTTTTTGTGCTGGTGTTTGTTTTCATTAAGTCAAAAGATGAAACATTTGAGCATGAGAAGGAGAACAAAAAATAGCCCCAAGGTGTGTTTCCCCTTCCTCTGCTGCAGTTATATGTAGAATTCATTTAAGAGAGCCATCCACTAAGATTGCATTAAGGGCTTCAACGTTTCTGAAGAGTCTGAAGGGATACATAGAGTTTGGTGTTTATGGAGATGGAGTGTGTAATAAGGGGGACTGGGAGGCTTTGACGAAGATCTCCATGAGACTGGGACTAGCTTCTCTAAGCTCCTGAGCCAGTGGGCTGTTCTAACCTGGATGTTTGCGAGCACTCAGCAGTACTATTAAAGCTCATTTGTATCTTGTATGGCATGTTTCATCATTTACTGTATTTTGTGCTTTGCTTTCAGCAATATTAGATGGATCAGCTGTGTGAGGCTCAGACAAAAGATTGAGCTTATACCTGAAGAGAACTTTGAATGATGGGATGAGATTTCACCAGGTCAAAGAAGTTCATTAAAAGTGGGAAGCTTTCTATTTTGGCAACAAAATAGAAAGCTTGCACATCAACTTAAGTAAGAAGTTACTCATGATCTGTCTCCTTGATCGAGTTATCAAGTTCATTTGTCCTTTTTTTTTGGTTGTATGTTGGCTCAGTGGTCCAGCTTTGTCAGTGACACCTCAGCTGTAGCCGTGTACAGTCATCTCTTCTCCCCCACCATACTTTCCTCTGGCTCAACGGTGCCACAGTGTCCCGACTGTGGGAACACGTTGTCAGCTCAGGCTGGCAGCGGCTCCAGCTGGCTCCGGGCCATGTATCCTGGTGTCCCTGCCCAACTCTGGTGTCTCCACGCCACTGTGTGGGAAGACAGACAAAAGAACAGGCCTTTAAAATAGAGGTGTATGCATACCATGAAGGAAGGCAGATGTACAAACACCTCGGTGAATAGACAGAGAGACAGACAGACAGCTGGCATAGGAAGGCAACTATGTAGATCGTCTAGATAGGGACAAACAGATGGATGGACAACAGAGGCGGGTAGACAAACAGTCTGACAGCATGAAGACAAACATTCAGACAATCAGGGATGTATCAGATCATCAGCCTATCCAGATTTGTTTTATTTGTGTTCTTCTATCTAAGGTCTACATTAATGTGCAAAAATGTGAATGTTAATGGGAAACTTTTGCCTCTTTCATGTGGATGTCCAGTCAGTGTAAATGTACTTAATTGAAGCAATAAATTCCTCAAATGTGGGGATATGCTGCTTTTTATTTTTTATACCACTGCCAACTGAATATCTTTTGGACTACTGGGTGGTTTTAAAGGGCATTTTCCTATATTTTCTAATATTTTATAGATTTATGGCTTGATCGCTAAATGCACTGTAATAGAGATACCAACAAACAGACTAACTGACTTACAGACAGAAATAAGCAGCAGAATTGGAGGGCAGACCTTGGTAGCTCTGACTGCCATCAGAGGCCACTGACAAACCAGGCCTGAGAGCAAACTGTCTAGTGTGCAGTGGAGGGAGACGGGTGGAGAGCAGAGGTCAGGAGATACACATGAGAGTGTGGAACTGAGGGCAGGGAGCTGGCTGGTGACAGAGCTGTCAAATTGATTCACCTTCCCTGCTGGAAATGCCTCAGCCGCCTGGTCTGCAGTGAGTGCATACCTGCAGTGTAATGTGCTCAGTCCTCACACAGGTGCACACACTCCCCCGCTACCTGTTGTGTGTGTTGAGTGTATGCAGGTGTGTGGGTGAGGAGCCACATTGTGTGACTATACTTTTATGTGCTCGCTCTCCTTCCCGCCTCCTTGGGGCCCATGAGGAGGGAATATATCTCCACCGTCTCTTAGAAACAACCCCTTCAAATGCTTATCACCGCAGGCCACATAACCGCTCTGCCATTCTTTAGGTTCATCTTTCAGAGTTTGTATTATTCAAGTCTCTGCCAGCATGCTTCATTTTCCATTTGTTTACCACGAGAGGAAGTAAATATTCCTATAGATGAAAGCTTATGTGCCTCCATTCCAGATGTTTCTCACCCCCCTCCAGAGGCATTTATCTCTTCAGCTGTCTGACCACAGGATTTTCATAGTATTGTTACCCCAAACAAACATCCCAACTGTAAGAGCTGTAGGCCTGCCCAGCCAAGTCTTTTGCCTGAGGTTAGCTTTGTTGAGAAGGAGAGGCTGACTGGCTGCCTTGACATATGAGCTTTAGCTCCTTTATCTCTCCCATCTCTAATATCCCCAAACAAAAGGACAAAGGGAGGCTAGATACAAGGCGAGGTGTCATTTTTCATTAGGAAAATAGAAAAAGTCAGTAAATGTGAGGTATAGACACTGTAGGTGCAGTGTCTCAACCAGTGTATGGACTGGCATTTAAATTAAAACAAGCTGGGGGCCTTTGCCTGGACTGGTTTTCAGTATACAGATTATCTACGTCTCTTTTTCTGTCTTTCACTCACACTGGTCCCTCTAGGGCAGAGCAGCTGGGTACGGTCTGGAGATGAATGAGGAAAGTGGGTGAGGTCTGGCCAGGAGACTGAAAGAGATCAATGTATTTCTCTCGGTTTCTCTTTGCTCTGATGTTGAGCCACACAGATGTAAACACTTCCCGTCCTTAGCGTTACTCGTCCACATTCTTATCGTCCTCAGCATGAAGTGCTAAAGTGAAGCACTGCCAATCGCTACGTCCCTTGTTCTGCTTGGGATACTCTCACGAAAATTTTTCAGTATCAAATTGTCACTCTGCAGGCTTCAAAGGTGTCCCTGCAAAGTTTGCAGCTTGCTTCTTTGCAAAGGCCTGCAGCTGTGGTCTGCTTTGATTCTCAGCACTTACAAAAGGATTCCACTGGTGACCCAGAGCTACAGCGAGAAAAAGAACAAGAAGCAAATTGTCCATAGAAACTCTTCAAACAGCTGCTGATATATAAAGGCCTTACCAACCATTTGTTTGTGTAGGCACGTTATTCATGTTAAATTCAACTTTGGAGACTTTGATTAGAAATGTTTTGCCACCAAAAGCAAACCATCTTGACAGTGCTTACCTCTGAGGAAAGAGACAGCTGGAAAGTCTAAAATGGCGGAACCTCTTGTAGCAAATCATGTGTTGCACCATTAATTTTTATTTAGCCTCCTTGTTTGAGTATAAACTGTTCAACAAAAGAGGTTTGCTGACAGTTGACCGCAGTCAACGGTATAAATGTATTTTTTGAATAAACTGTGAACATATCATGTTGTTAACTTGCTAACTGCAAGCCTGTTAGCTCAGAGAACTCTTGTCCCCCTTCAGTATATCTTGATTGAATGAAATGTTGTAAAGTTCAGAAAACAAACTGCTGGACATGAGTTAGCCCATTTTATACAGGTTAGCCATTAGCTTGCTAGCTACAGTTGTTTAGCAACTTGCCCTGATAGTAGTCCCAATGTCACAAAGCCCCTACAGCCACATACTTTCAAAGGACATGAGTGAATTTTGCTGTGAACAGTCTTTGATCCAGAGGCGCAGTATGTTTCCAAACATCTTCACATGGCAAATACATCACAAAATACAATACTGTACTTTTGACTGAGTTTTAGAACCAGTAGGATTCTCCAACATGGCAATTAAGTATTTTGCTATATTGTGGTAAAACTGAGTGTTGAGAGCATACTCACATGGATCAAAAACCAAAACGTAGGTTATATTTCAAGAGTGATGAGAGAAGTCTCTGTGGATGTTTTCAGATGCTTTGACCTCTCTCTTTTGGCATGACTCCCAGTCACCATTGCAATCAGTTGTTACTCCTGTAAATCCAAACCAACTGCCATTTATCTACTTTAAAGCCAGGTATATACTGTGTGATTTTGGGCTCGGATGAAAGATGACAAATGTGAACAAAACATGGCAATATCTTTGGTCATGCCACCGAAACTGTGGTCCTTGCATGCTGAGAGAGCTCCAAAGACAGCCCTTCTCATGGTCTTGCGACCAAGGATAACTGAGGACAAAATTTAAGATACACATCTCACCATGTGACTGCTGCTGCAACTTATGTCTACCAACCATGATTCTTGCTTAGCTTCATTGTTTACCATTATAGCAACACAGATGGATGAAGTGTATTGTACGATTCAGAAGGTGTCATCATATAGTCCTCATAGCATACATAAAACTTGATGTTGTACCCAAGATTGCTAGATCTGTGTTGCACAGTGTGCCTTGCAGTAAACTTATAAGATTGCTGAAATCTCACACTGTCATTAGGGAGGGAGCAGGTCACAAACTTTTTTGTTCCTTGTAGTGTAACAAACATGCATGCACATATCAGAATACCAACACACAGAGGCAAATGTACACATATTCAAATAGATACACAGAAGCATTCATCCAGCCAAACAAATCTCTGTCCATCTAACGGAGCAAACAGACATCAGACTGGTGTCCAGATCAAACAGAATCTCTAGATGTTAACCAGCAGCTGAACAAACAGCTCTGCCTCTAAAGTGTGCTTACTTCTCCCAGCATTCAGCTCCTCACCCTCTTATTTTGTTTGGATCAAAACGATGGTCCTCACAGGCCACCGTAATGTCAGCGGTGATTGATCTCCCTCCTGCTCGCTGCAGGCCTCTCGTGTGTGGGGGCGTTGCCTTAGCAACTGTGGCTTTTTGGCTCATATGCCATTTGGCAGAGCTGAATCTAATTGGCAGAGATTATTACATTTCATTTATTGAAATTACTCATTTAAATATCACCTCGTTGAATGGAACTGACATAGATTTAAGTGTTTATTTAGCTTAGTTAGAGTCGTCTAGTCTAACATCTGTTTTTTGACTGCTGGGGTGTATTGTGTTTGAACAGTAAGCGCAGTTAGCTGCCATGGCTGAGCTGTTTCTGAATCACACTATAAAAACCAGAACGCAGGAAGGAACCTGAGCTCTTTGGGTCTGCCGCCCACAATGCTCCGGGGCCCAAGAGAAAACACATGAACTCAAATCACAGCCACTACTGCATTTCCTGTGTGTGTGTCGGAATTGTTGGGAGATGTAGTGCTTACGTGTGTGTGTCCATGTCAGAGGAAATCATAATTTACGAGAGCTCATAGCAGCTTATAGTCTTCTTCTCCTCAGCAGTGTGGATGTGGCAGCAGTGACCAACAAACAAAGCTGCCAGCGCAGATGAGCTGCTGCAAGGCGTACCTCTTGTAAGTCACTTCACATGAGTAGCACCATACTATTGGATCAGAAAATATCCCAAAGGACGTTGGTTCAGCTCACAGTGTTTGAAAGAAGTAGAGGATTATGGGCCAGGCTCTTTTCCACTGATTTAACAGTCATTCTCTGGATCACAGTAGCCTACAGTACTTTCATTGGAGCGCTCTTTGTGGTTTTGGAAGCTGCTAACATGTCAGTCAGATGTTGTAATGGCATTGCTCGTTCTGTATTATTTTGAGATAAAATGCTTTAGTAAAGCTGGCAGTATGCTGTGTGTAGTTTGGCTGCATTATATATGATTGGAGAGAATCCTTGTTCAGCCTTGTTGGCAAGTCTGTATTAGTTCAGACATATCTGACTATACATCAAGTTAAAACTGTGATCATTTATTTCAATTAAAAACTGGGATTTGATCAATGTATGACAAATGTTGGTAAATAAAAGGAGACTTTGATATCAGTACTACAATCTCAACAGTGACGTAATCTCAGATAAAAACCCACAAAGGAATTAGTGACACATTCCCACAGTCATGCCCAGATTTAAGACAGAGGGGATGGTTGGGTCCAACAATGTCTGACATACCAAACACATGATGAATTTATTACTGGTCACACCAGTATAATGAAGTCATTATATAAGTCCTTCTTGACAAAGACATTCTGTGATCTCTATAGCCTAGCTTTAGTCACTCCACAGTGCTTTTTTCCAAGTGTTTTGTTTGTGTGACTCTCTGGGTCATGACTTATTTGCCCGAATGAGTCAGGACGTCAAATGTAGAAACTTCTCCCTTCTGGGAGACTCTTGAGGATACTGCAGTAAACATGATACTGATCATGTGACCAGTGGTGTAGCTGAGCCAACACTAATGCTGTTGAGCTGCTTTTACACTGTTTATTACTCAGCTTATGGGCCACCATGGCTGAGGGTTTGATTTGGTGCTGTTTTTGAGTTTCCATAAAAAGTGATTAAACGTTCTTGCTTATGTTTAAAATATTTATCAAAAAAATTAAGTTTGTTCCTTTTACTGCAGTACTATTGTGCTTTTCCTACACTAGGGTTGGCCAATAACGTTAAAAATTTCCAACCAGCTATCGAAGTTTGGTAGATGTCTTCCAAATTTACATTTGATGATGTCCAGAGTGAAACATCACATGACCGTAACTTATTTAGAACATAATAAAGATGGCATGGAATGTAGTGCAATGAATATCAGCAAAAGCTTCTTTATATTTTCTCTCCCACATGTCAAAAACAGAACATAGGCAAAAATTCTGCGGCAGCTCTGAGGGGACACAGTACCTCAGGTGTGTGTGCCCCTGAAAAGATTGCCCCAAAACACCAACTGGCTAATTGACAGTAGCCAATGTATTCATTTGATTGCCAAACCCTCATTTAGACCTCCATCATTGTTGTCACTGATCAACAAAAATGTACTAATAGGTGACAAAACAAAGGATAGAATATTAAACTGATAAAAGGACCTCTAATGAATTTCCTTATAAGTATTGTTCTTGAATGTATTGGTACAATGGAAGAAAGGCTTAGTGCCAAAATATGGTAATGACATATAACACACAACTTGTGGGTATAGAATATGACCACTTGTTGAGAAGGTGTGCCTCCAGTAAATTCCTGCTTTGTTACATTTGTATTACTCACTTTCAACTTTGAAGAGCAGTTGTTTTATCTACTCCTCCAATGGTTAGTAAATATGTTACTTTTTTACAGCTTCTGTGGCACAAAGAGCTTAGCTAAAAGTCATCATCTACATCTTATTGGTCACAAGACACTTGTCATTGCTAGTCGAAGAAGTCCCTCAAGTGTCTCCCCATCTGCTCCAGGGCCTGGCATGCCATGTGTTGGTGATAAAACACTCCATGGCAGCCTAGTGGAACAGTGCTGGTAAAGACTCAGTCACCCTGCAGGCCTTGAGCTCACATCCATCTGCCTCTCATTAATGGTGTGGAGAGAGAAGGCAGGGAGCTTCAGGTGGAGAGAAAAAGATGGGAGGGGGAAGGCCAAGAAGTTCAGAGTGCTTTCAGAAGTGTATTTTACATCTGGGTATAAACATCCACCCAAAAGAAAATGAGCCTCATCAGTTTTCATCAGTGGGAATATCTTGAACTCTGTGACTGCATGGATTGTGCTGGTAGCTTCATTGGCACAGATGTGTGCCACGTGTCCAACTTCATATCTCCCACATTCCTATGTACGATCCTTTCTGCATGATTCTTCATATCTAGTCTAAATGTGGCCATGTCAAATGGTTTGCATTTATTTTTCCAAGGCCAGGTCTTCTGTTGTACTGTCACATCAATGTATTAACAAGAGGGCCTTCTTCACAGACAGGAATGCACATGAGTGTTTAGTCTACTGTTTAAAAAAGTACAAAATGCGTACAGACATTAGAAGGTAAACCAGATCAAACAACAGATCGCTGCACCACAAGACTCAACATAAAAGCCAACACACTGCGTAGTGAGTCATGCTCATTGGAAATGAACAACATGGTAGGCACATCTCTTACCAGTCCAATTTCTTGGATGAAACTCTTTTTTGGCTAATTTTTGCCACATGGTATCAAAAAGCTAGAACATGAATGATGTCCCAGCTGTAATCAAGTATGGCAGAGCAGCCTTGTTGGAGCATCAGAATACTCAAAGACTGTCAGAAGAAGATGCACTTTAGATACTCGGCTTGTGGCATGTGATCCCACTCCAGCTGTAATTGAAAGCTTGTGCTCCGTTAAAAACTGATCGACCATTTCATAATTACCTTTGATGGTATTTATCCCATCTTGTATTCAGCCTCCAGAAGAGGCGTGGATGACTTCCCCAGTCCTAAACCCTAGATCTGAAGCAGATGGTGGGGCTGGGCACCCTCCTCTACCGTCCCTCCCCAGGCCTCAGCTGCTATTTCAGGTGCTGCTGATGAGGCACTCTGCATGTGGAAATGCAGCCCTGGGACTGATGTGGTTCGGCATGTCCCAGATAGCCGGTGGTGGAGACTGTAATCAAGAAACTGAAGAAACTCTCTGAGTTTGTAGTCTTTTATAGTACCGATGGAGGAATGTGCTGTCGCTTTCAGCAAAAGTAACAGATGCTTTTAAGACAGAAGTATTAATAGCAAGGAGCATCAATGGGGAGCATGGCATATTTTATATTCTAGGGCTGTGATGATAATCGCATGCATTTGATTCCTACTTTTTAAAGGGGCAATCTCACATTATTTTATTGTGCAATGCATTTGAGATCAGTACATGATAAGTCAGGAAAACAGCTGTTGATTGGTTGACAAGACAGTAACAAAGCCTTTGATTGGTCAACATTCAACCCAAGGCATCATGGGATTGCCAGTAGATGGCTAACAACAAAAAAATGTTTTCAAAACATGAAAAATGGACAAATGATCATAGAAGACATCACATCTCCAAAATGACACAGCGGTTAAAGGTTTGAATACAAAGCTTCTGAAAGGAATACAACTGAACCGAAGCTGATTTTCTAATGGTACAACACCAATGGCAGCATTAGCTTAATGGTAGCCTTTCCTCCTTAGCTTTCCTCAGGGCAGTGTTTATTGACTTGCAGTGTATCAGCTGACACACTGTAACCCGTACTGTACATTTACTGCCAGATTGATAACTTATTGCTAAGTTTAAGTTTCTGCTCCAATAGCAGCACCATTACTCAGGCTGCTGCTCGCTCTACCTCACTTGCACTATTGCACTATTCCTATTCCTTAAGGGAGCTATGACACACTTATTGAAGTATCCTTCAATAAAGTCCAATAAAATTAAATTTCTTCAGCTGGCATGAGAAACCGCCATCCTACTGGAATATGTTGCTTTTTGCCCATGGACAGAAAAAAATCCATACTGTCACAGCCCTCATTTGCGTTCAAGAGACAAAGAAAAAAACTTCTCTCTGTCCCTCTGACAGAGGGTGAGTTGTTTTTACTGAAGCCCAGTTTCTCTCTCTGGAGGTCAACAGTGTGGGTCAGTACCCATCCTGCTTACAAGGCACTTTCTTTCACAATAGAACAGGCCTATCTGGCAAATCAGAAGCCATTCTGAACTGCAACTTTGGACATATTTGTTGCCATGAATGGGGTTATGGGAAGTATGTGATGTGGCCTCCAAAGGAGCACTTGGATAACATCCAGTTCAGAAACAAAGGGGCTTTGGTCCAAACTGATCGCCACAAAGACCAAACAGCGCTCCCTCATTGTCCATATCAACATCATGTGCATTCTGGGCCACATTGACTGGATGTCCATCAGTCAGCTAGAATTGTTGCTGACAACTTTATAGGCCCTGCTTTAATTCTGCAAGCCACTATTCACTCATGTCAACATGTACCTGAATATGGTTATAAAAGCCTGTGGAGCTTCGGCACATTGTTTGCTTGCTTGATAGATTTGGAGGGAGAAACGGACTGACAGTCAGTTATCTTTCTGCAACATTACGCTGTTGTTTCTTTCTGTAGCCTGTAGTGTAATTTCTCCACACAGTGCACAGGTGCTCTCATCTCCCCTCAGCTCCCTACTTTGAAAGGGATCACAGAGGGCTTTGATGCCCCCCCGCCACACTCTACCCACACCCAAATCCCTCGGCACAGAGGCCTCCACACGTGTTTACCATACAGATGACCTCAGAACGACAGGAATGCACCATATAATAGCAGAGCAACACTCACCATGACAGTAAGATGGATCTAACTTGAGAAAAACTTTGGATTGCAGCGGTTAGATCTTTAAAAAGAGGTACAAGGTCCCATGTGGCAGTCTGCTGTTCGTGTTAGTTTTGTAAGAAACCAGTCAGACAGCTGATGTTGCCTGCAGCAGGGGATTAATTTGAAGCATCAGTATGATCAAAGGGAGCTGTCCTCAAACACTAAAGTGACTTAGTTATTCTTTACAAATATTTGCCTATGGGATTAGATGCTTTTTCTTACATAATTGTCAGACCATAATCTAAGGTCATTTCCACATGAAAGCAGACAGACCTGACAACCTGAAAATCTATGAAAATTACTTTGTCCACACTATTTTGTGCTGTTTTCACGGCTTTGGGGTTTTTTTTATTTGTTTTTGGCTGGAAAAGAATAATTTTATGTATAACAGTCATCTCCATGTAAGAGGTGAGACTGATTCTCCTGGGTACACCTAGATAGAAGTGCCCAAGGGTTGTCGGGAAATGTTTTTGCATGGCTCTTTCTTTTTATTTTACTTTGTACAATTTTGTAACATTTGCATTTATTTTCTTCTGTTTCTAACCTGCCTCCATCAAGAAGTGGGGTCAACCAAATCAGCTTGATTGATGCACTCGATCTACACGATGCATCGCTGAAATTTAGTCTGCAGGTTAAACATCCGCTGATGAGCAGCGACACAATTACTATGACAGTGTATTCACTGAATTTAGCTGTCCCCATTGCCACACTGCATTTTTCAGTACGGAACAAGTCCACGTTGTGTTTTAATCATGGCTCATAAATGCTACCTGTTAACCAAGATGATTAAGTACGATCAATAAATTCTGATTTAATCCCAGATTTATCTGCCAGCAGTAGCAGAAACAGATGATTAACAACAGCTGTGTTGTTTGCTAAACTGAAATTCAGAATCAGAATTGTAGGCAACAGATTGTTGCCTTCTTAACTTGTGGTTTCAGGCATATGGAAAGCAGCTATAAAAAGCATTGGTTTGGGGTTGAAAAACACCAGCTTAGTGTGAATTGTTGATCAAAATAGAGAGAACAAGATGTATTTTAAAATATGTCTGCCTCCCTGTGGTCATGCACCAAGATTGATTCCATTGTCACAGCTGAATTTTTTAAACTAAAAAGTGAGTTTTTATCGCATGTGCTAGTTGTGGGAAGCGCCAAACCTGCAATTTCCTTTGACAGGTGGTTGCTTTTTAACATTAATTCTTCTATACTTCAACTTGGTACTACAGCTTCAATGGCCAATGTTTGACTCAGAAAATGAATGATTTAATGAGTTTCCGTGTGCAGTCATGAATGTAATTGTGTTAAATGATCCAGTACAGTCCTTTGTGTCAGTGCCATGGTAGCTTTGTTTTAATCCCCACATCCTCTGGAGATGGAAGCAATTGCAAGGTTTTCCCATTCATCAAAAATGCCTGGTGGACTTGCACTTGCACTAACATTCAAAATCAACCTCCTCTTTAGTGCTCATCGGTGGTCTCCCTGTTTTGTCAATGGCTTGATGATCTTGATGTTGAAGTTTTGACTTCTTGATTGCAGTCAAGCCTCTACTTTGCTGTTGAAATCCTGGAAACGCAAAACATAATCAACAGTTTGTAATAGACCTGATGTATTGGTTGATTGGTCATTAAATAGCTTGACGTACTGAACTATTGATGGTGATGATGTCTCGTCAAATACTTATCTTTGTTTCAGTCCATTTTATTTCCATATTAGCAACATTATTCATTAAGCCACAGGTTGGCAAGATTCTTGGCCAAGCACGTTTTTTCATTATTGCGGTTCCTCTCGCTCTGGTTTAGTTTAGTCTCCTGTTCAAATGATGTCGACCGTGACAACTCATGGAAATCTGAGACATTTAAGGACGTTACCTTTGGTTTCAGGAAACACTGATAAATTTTTCTTACCATTTTCTGACATTTTATTGGCAAACAACTATTAATTGAGAAAATAATCAACAGATTAATTAACTAAGAAAATAATTGTTAGTAGCAGCCATATAATTTGAACCACACACAATAATCTTATTGTTTTATTGTAAAAATAATTTTGGAGGCTAAAGAAGATAGGGTTATACCCCTACTGGATACAGTAAATACAATGGCGTCCTATTTATTTTGTTAAATAAATAGTTAAATTATAAAGCCCACCTCCTTCACCACACTTGAAATTAGAAATGTCTAAGAAAGGAGCACAAGTATTCATCTGTTCCAAAATATGTATTTTATGCAGCAACAAGATATGTAGTTCTCTCATAACCATTTATATTCTTGCATTTTTAAAGAAAACAACAAAACGAATTGAAAATTGCTGACATTAACTTTGAGGGAGAGATGTATATTTATTAGTGGAGAGATCATGGTAGCTGATCAACTCCAGACAACTGGGATCAGACTGACACAGATTTATAATTCATTAGTTCTGCAGTACACAGTATCTCTGTGTCCAAAAGTGCAAAGTCTACTTTTTCTCTTCTTAAGTCAGAATAATAGAAAACTATTGAACAAAAAGTAGTTTTTGTTATTTGTGTAGTATCTCTCATCTTGACCCTTTACATTTTACATTAAAGCACTTTCATGGCAGCTCCCCCTCTCCCTCAATTTTTCATATGACAGGAAGGTAATGTTATTAATTTAAAGAACATAGGTATATATTATGGTGCAGACACTGTTCTGTCACTTCTTGATTCCACTCGGCATGTTACGGTTGTGCCATGGTTTCCTCCACACAGCTTCATATCCCACCCAGCAGCGTTTCAGAAGCGGCTGATTAAGTTAACTTTCTCAGAATTTGTTGATTTGGCCGTTTTTTTGTGCTTCCACCATAGGTAAGAAGAATATGTAGTTGAATTGTTTCTAGTTTATCTGTTTTTATGTTTGCAAGTCTCTTCTTTCCTTCTGTACATCGAACAGATTCTCTATTTTGTTTCTGTGTGTGACTTCCTGCTCGCTCGATCTGTATCCCTGGCATTCTTTGCACAGCGGAGAGCCGGTCTGGGACGCACTGCAGCGCGTCAGGTGGAATCACAAGCACTGTGTAAAAATGGCTATGATCAGCTCTGTGGTGCAGCCCTAACACGACACAGCTGTGCCCGGTGGAATCAAACCGGCACAGTGTTCCTATATTCCACAATGACAGTGCTGCACAGCGAAACAGAACCAATAGTGGATCCATAAGCAGTGAATCAAACACCTTTTATGATCTCATAACCAAATATCAAACTCAACCAGATCATAATCAGTGGTTTTGCTGCTTGAATGATGCTCTGTTGTCCCTATACACATATTTCACAACATTTCTTTGAGGTTTAACAATTTCCTTTAGGGCTGGTAATACCTTCTAATCTTTATATCACTGTTTGCATTATCATTACTTTATCTACTCTAAGTGGGAACAATATGATGTACATTAATCTGGGCCCTGAAACAGTTATTTTAGTCCTGTTCAGTTGATCTTGTTACTGTTATTTTCCATGTTCTGCCATTGTTCCAATAAACGGCCACTAAGACCCTGCATGCTGTTACCTTTATAATGACGCCCAGTCCAGTGAGTTGTCCTCATAATTTGTGAAGGCATGTTGCAGTCTTAGTGTTTTTGTCTTTTATTATGAGGGATCACTCTGTGCCCGTCTCTGTTGGTGTCCACGCGGCTCTAAATCACCTCATTAATCTGTTTCCTCTGCTGAAGACGTTTGGCCCAGGCTACCTTCCATTAGGAGAAATCCATTATACATGGCCCTGGCCAGAGAGGACACACAGAGGAAACAATTTGTGTGTGTGTGGCTGAGAGTGTGTGCATTTCTGTGTGTGTGTTACGTCCCAGTTGTCCTGTTGAGCATGTAAAATTTAAATGAGCAGCACTCTGACAGGCATGAATTCTCAAAAAGGACCTCAGAGGGTAATTTACCTGCACATACAACTTGTTTAAAGGAGGCCTGCTGTCGCCCCTCTGCTTTCTTAAGTGGCTGGGGTTTTCAGTCACACAGCCACTGATGAGGGTGGGTGTGTGTGTGTGTGTGTGAGTGTAGGCTGCTCTCTGCTGTAACTCTGGGTGTGATGGGAATCAGGTTTCATTCATCCTGGAGTTATTTTCAGCCTTAATGAAACACCTGAGACCGGTTTTGCCAACCTCACATCTCTGTAAGCATTCAGAAGACCCATAACTAAAGATAATAAGCTGCACTGGGCCGTTCTGTAGTACTGATGTGTACACGTGCTCTACTGGTCCATCGGTCAATAGATTTTACACCTATAATGTTTGCGTTCTGAGTTGTGAACCTTAATGGTTGATGGTTTTAAAAGATTTTGAGATTTCAAATTGTAATTTTGCTAACTGCAACGCTATAAAAAATGGAGGGAATTCAATTTTAAAGCAACTGCTTTCCCTAGATTTTTGAGTTTTGAATCAAAAACAAAAAAAAGCAAAAACCTTTTCACAGTTAGCTGTGAACATGATTAGCCATTATTTGTTTCTTGTTTTATTCTTACTTCAGTGAGTTTACTTGGCATTTTTTTTTAATACAAAACGGGTTTCTAAAATTCAAAGATTCAAGTTTATCTAAAAAAGAACAGTAAATTATCTCAACAAATATAATTCATTAGTAAACCTTTTTCAAAACATGAGTTTGGGTTGGGCTCAAAAGTCAAAAATCTATTGAAGTAAGTTGCCTTGGAATTTTGACTTTTCTCAGCTTTTTCATTTTTACAGTGAAGAGCTGTGGTCATGTAGTATAATTTTTTAAGAGGTAAACATCTGTGACTGTTGCAGTTCTAACTGTTGATAAGAGTTAAATGTAAACATCAGTAGCAGGGACGTTAATGATTAATTGCAGTTAAGAATTTAACTGATTAAAAATGTATTAATCCATTAACTAATAGTCTAGAAATGGCAGTAATGTGTGCTTCATCTGATATTACTTTGTCTGTCAGAGCCATTTGTTGAATAAGTTAACGATAAATCAATTGTTAGTGTTTTCAACTATCCGTTAAGGAAATGGACAAGATTTGCAACCATAATCTGAAGCTAGTTGTTATAAGTAAAACATCAGATTTTGACTTTTGTCTGGTTGTCTGGCTTTGTGTGCTCCTGTCTTTACTACAGTATCTATGCTCGGTCAAAGATGGTGTCCTTGTGAAAAAAAAAGCCATCGTAAAGATGACATAGCACATTATGTCTCTACTATGGAAACTTAAAGTTTGCGTAGCTCTGATATTCTACATTTCTAGAATATATAAACCTCTGTCTTCAGGTTCTTGCTCCATGCTAATCTGTTTGTTCTCTTCCTGCAACTCCTCAGAGATTCGAGCCCAGCTGGTGGAGCAGCAGAAATGTCTGGACCAGCAGACAGAAATGAGGGTCCAGCTGCTGCAGGACCTCCAGGATTTCTTCAGGAAGAAGGCGGAGATTGAGATGGAATACTCTAGAAACCTGGAGAAACTGGCCGAGCGCTTCATGGCAAAGACTCGCAGCACCAAGGACCACCAGCAGTACAAGTGAGGATATGCTGTCTTCATGTTTGTCTGTGCTCAGTTTATTCATGAGGTCACCTGGGTTCATGTATAGGCCTGAGAGCACTCTTTGAGAGTCAGGATGAGGAATGTCATTCATACTTAGCTCAGATCTAATTTATTTGTAAAAAAGAAAATAGATGTTTTATTGTGGTGACCAGATGGAAATGATACTGGATTTCAGTGTAATGTTGAAAGGATCTCAATGCTCTAATGGGATTATTGTGCTAATGAGCTCCATCAATCTTCATTTGATATTCAAAGAAAACAGAAAAGCATCACAGTGGCAACATTTTATTTTCATTTCTGTCATTTATCTTTCAATCATTCTCAGATTTCTTTCCTGTAAATATTATGTCCTTTCTAGCATGGGAAAGCTATTGCTTGCTATTCTAAAAATTCAGAAATGAAGTTTTCCCCATTGACCTCAAATTAAGGTTGATTTACCTATCAGCTCTGCATAATGTGTCTGTTTCACATTCATGCTTGTATGTTTATATTAATGCCCTTGTTTTAGCACATCACACTAACATTGCTGGGGAGCTCTATGAGTAATACATCTTGATTTTTTTGTTTTATATAATGTGTTTGTGTATTGTACAGTGCTGTGCAGTGCAGAAGAGTTTTTTTTTTTTATGAAGGATTTAGGCTTTCTCTGACTTACTGACATACACAAACTGGTGTGCAATCCACTGAACTTACTTAGACATGACTGTTATATGTGAACTTAAAAAAAATGAGGATTCTATATTGAAAGTCACAGTTTCAATACCAAAACAATACGTGTCAACATCTTTTTTTCCCCACGAAAATTAATACTGCCTAGGTCTATAAAACCCCCTTTTATTTAAAGGCAAACTATGAAGGATTTTTCCAAAAAGCAATGCATTGAGTCGTACAAAAATAACCCCTGTCAATCATAACCCACCCAGTAGAGGTGCCCTCTGCTCGCACCCTCTTATTTCCTTATCATTTTGATGTCCTGGAGACTCAACAATCAACTGTTTCTGGTGCATTTACAAACAACAACTGACAAATCCTTTCTACCTTTAACAGAACACCCCAATTTCTCAAGACATTATTGTGTAATACAGATAGCTATGTAACTTAGCCATAATAAAATACAGTCTAAAATCAAAAAAGTCAGGAAATATATGATGAGGTTCAATTCTTTATACTACACATATATTTCAGGTTGATACTGAAAGAGTAGGCTGTGGCTCTTTTGAAAAAGTAGAAGAAACTAAACCGTGAATTTTATTCAGTCTTTGTCTGATAGAGAGTTAACCTGGCTGTATATGTACTGTATATGTAAAAAAAAAAGGCCTAGGCTAATGAAACGAGATTTTCTGTCAATCTGTTTGTGAAGACATTCATGTCTGTCACCTTTCATCTCTTTGCCTGTCTCATATTTCTCCCTCTGTCTGTCTCCCTCCCTCACTTCAGTCTTGACACAGTTAAGCTGTAGTTTTTGGCCTTATTACACTGTAGGAGTCTGCTCATGGAAAAAGCAGACATTAGCATATTGTTTGAACTTGTGGTGGGAACAAAAATAAAATGTATGTTTGTCCTCGCCGTCCGCAAATAGCCCCTGCTCTCTGTCTGGAGCTCCAATGGCTCTAGCAGCTGTGTGTGCCCATGTGTGTAGCTGCCTGCTGAAGGGGCTCTGGTATGGCACTCTGTGGTTTTCATCGCGTGATGTACAGTCTGGTCACTTCATTCACAGGTTAAACATTTGGCAAGTGCCTAGGAGCATATTCCTTAAGTAAACACAAGACGTCTGAATAACATTAAAAACCTTCCTGTGGGTTTTTAATCATGCAGCCTATATTTTTTGTACTCACATAAACAACACACGTACTGTAAGACCTCTGTGTTCTCCGTATTCTCTAGGTTGTTTTCATTGGACAGGCTTGTCTGTGGTGTGAAAATGTGCGTTTTTATTCAGTCTGTAGCCTTAAGCCACCATTCATGTGACAAGTCAGCTTGGCACAGCCGTAAAACGCTAAAGTTGCATTAAAATGAGCAGCCGAATCTGTGGGTAATTAGTCTAGACAAGCTGCATTCAAAAGGGGGCCACTGCTGTGGCTGTCAGTGGAGCTGCAGTTTTGAACCTGGTTTACATAACTGATGTTGAGACAAGTTGACAAGATGTCATTCAGTCAGTCAAGACTGTATTAATGTACACTGTGTGACGTGTTTAGTTTGTTTGGAACACAGTTCCCCCCTTCTTCCTAATTTGAGTCACCCAGCACCCCTGCAGGCCCTCGCACGCCTCCTCTTGATATCCACTGAGGCTGGATTCAGACCAACCTTGTTTAAACTGGTTGAACAGACCCTGGAGCATTTACCACCTTGGTGCAATTTGTTTGGGTTGGTGTAAACACTGCACTTAAACTCTGGTGCGGACTCAACGGTTGTTGTCTGGTCCACCTTGAAGGGGTCGTCTCAGAGTGCTATCAAGTGACCTCTGGAGCCAATCATTACTATAGTGAACACCATTCGAGCCAATCACAGGAAGCATACGATTGCATGTGTCATTTCATTGGTTAAAAATCGTTTTCTCCTCTGTTTTGGGGACTGGTGAACTAGTAGTGTGTTTGCTACCAAAATGGCATAGGATAAACCATTGCATTTTGCTCCTGCTAATGAAAACCCAACATTTCCTGATTTTGCCCTTTTATAATAAAAGCTTTTAAATAACAAAAACATTATCATTTATGCTGTATAGGTAGGTTTACAGTTTCTAGACCATTTGAGTTTTGCCTTTGTGAATGCAAACTGGACCAGCTAGAAAACTGTGGAACCAGATCTTTTTGTCTGGACCTGCCGTAAGGATTTGTACCAACAGGGCAAAAGCAAGCTGCAGACTGTCCTATTTGTGTTTGTTAGTATTCATGACCAAGCTGCTGCTGGAGGTTGTACCTAGGTCTCTGCCTTGCAGCATCAATGCGTTCTATCTTCTACAGGTATGAATCTGTCTCTCTGATGTTCCTCAGAGTGAGGAAAAAGTTTTGGCACAGTTGGAGTTCAGTCCAAAATCCGCTACCGGAGTGAAATAAAGTTGGTGTTTGTCAGAAAGCACAGACTTTGTTCCACCTGTGGGAGTTTTTCACCAGCTCACTGCTGGAGAGGAATCCATCTTGCTTCAGGGGAAGTGCCCTGTGTCGAGCTGAATTTCTGTGTCTCAGTTTGACAAAACTTGTGGCAAGACAGCAGCGGAAGAGGGATGGTGCCAATGCTAAAGTAAAGATGGATGTTTTTAAGGACTTATAGACAATGTCTCGGACTTAAATTGTTGGGGGATTGGAACTAAAAACGTTAAATAGTGGAAATAGTCTACACCTATTTTCCTTATTAAACAAAAATACGGTAAACCTTCTGAATTCCAGTATTTTCTCATTTTCACAGAACTAAGACAAGCTTAATTGCCTTGTTAGCTCATTGTAAAACACACTTCATTCAAACTTGACAGAAACAAAATAAAACTCAAAACTGTCTCAGTTTTCCACTGTTCCAGTAATCATCAAGTCTGGTTTGGTTAAAATAAACCCTTAATTCACTGAATAGTCTGGCTCTACACACTTTTGTTCCCCGCTGTCTCAGAGCCTCTCTCTGCTGTTGCTGGTCTCTTTGTGCTACAGAGTTAGCTCAGTGAATGAGAGTCTGTTATTGACTTGTTCCTTGGAGGCAAACCATTAAATTAGCAAAATAAAACTGCAGAAATTACCCAAAAAATTGCTAAGAAAACTGGCAGTGGAGTCAGTGATTCACAGATACAATCATCCAATCACACAACTCTACTATATGTCTACATTCATATTCTTATATATACATGTATATCTCTAAGGGCAATTTATTATCATTACACAGCGGATCAGTGTTGTAAAACGGAATAAGAGTTGTAGTTCCTTCATGCTACACATAAAATACAATATATGTATAGGTAAATGGTTAAATTCAGAATGGAATAAAGCACAATATTTCATTATGACCTAACCACATCAAGGTAACAATGCAGAGAGTTTATTTCTTTTCTTATCAACATTATTGCCTGTGATTATTTGCCTATTCTGAACGCACAGTCTTTGCCACATTTAGAAGCCACTGCTGTTTGTTTCAGCGTGTTTGCAAAAAGTTAACTATTTAGACAGCTGCAAAGAAAGTCTGTTTCCTTCACAGATGCACTCCTTCCTTTGTATATAAGATGCTAACCTACATTTTTTTACTGGCATGACTGCATAGCACTGCATTGGTTGCAATTTTACTTTCATCAAACATTGTTCTTTTGCACTAGAGTTACATTTGAAGAGATTTTTGTGTGCTTCCTCTTTAAGTTGTTTTTCCACTGCATTACCACCACAAGTAAATGCAGTGCACAGTAATGGAAAAAACTGCAAAGAATCCCAGTTTAACTTGATAATTAGGTGTCATATAATCAGTTAGGAAACTGTTCAGAGAACTTGCTGTGAGACATGATGTATTATTCGTCTCTGTTAGCTGATGATAATGGCTTCTTGAAAACATTTGGAGCTGATAGTTTCCAGGATGTCAGGCAGAAAAGACAGTGACCGCAAGTGATTGTTTCAGATGCATGTTTAGACATTAAATGACCATTAATGACCAAAAGGAAAAAGTTCAGTTCCACCGCTAGTGTTTTCTCTTTTCCTTCCTGTGAGAAAACAAAACAACAGACCCACATCCCGGTGTCCAGCCTACAGCAACAGTCTGCTGGAGAGCCATTCAGTCCTTTCTGCACAGTCCATTTGTGTCCCAGTGGCTGTTTGCAGAACACACACACACACACACACACACACAAATGAACAAATATGGGCAAACATTCTCCTGTGTCTCTCCTGCTCTTTCTTAAACACACACACATGCACAAACCAGATACTGTATTATGCAAGGTTTGTTCAGGGAGGGACATGGAGATTGTGAGCAGAGGAATCAATGAATTATTTATAATGCCAAAGCCACAGCTGGGATCATCTTAAATAGGCTGCATTTATCCAGAATTAAGTTTCTGGTTAAGGGACTTCCTCTCTTTGTCTGTGAGGATAAAAAGAAGGTGTAGAACATGTTGCGGCTGCATGCTGGAGAAGTATTTACAGGACATCCAGCTTGAGAGAAAGAAAAAGAGCAGATTGGAAATAACCTGCTATTCAACCAGTTTTTCATGTCTGTAACATATTCTATAGGTGAAGGCACTGATGTTGATATACTATCAACAGATCATTGTCAGTGTGCATTTTTACAGAAAACTGCTCTTGTCACATGGAAAAAATGTGCAAGGACCTGAATCCCTTTCATAGCTGTAGCCATGCTGATCACTTCAACTGTGTTGCTGCACTAACCTGTTAATATGGGCACCAAAATAAAAAAAAAACAACAAGTTCCTTGATGCCCAGGTGCTGCTCATGCAGTGTTGCCCAACCATTCTCTTCATTAAGCTTTTGCAAACAGTTGCATTCTTTTAAATTTTAATATTTAACCCTTAGCTCAGTCTGAATTGGACTTCCAGTGGTCACTTTTCTTTGGTGGTTGTTGTACATCTACACGTGAATGGCAGTCCTGTGTGTGCTGCAGCTATGAAGGCTTCAGTTCATTAATGAAAGATGTTATCAGTACAGTACCAGAGGACTCTTCCATTTTGCCTGTGATGTTGATAAGGGCTCCTGTTTCAATGCCCTGCATACTGAAGTGGTTATTATCCTTCATTGTCAGCATCCTGTTACTATACAAGCGTGCAAGCATGTTGACTCAGTGACTAGTGGATTTGCATTGCATGAATGGACAGAACACCCCTATACTCACAGCTATAGGAGGCTGTAAGTTGCTAATGAGTTCTTCCTTCACCTATCTCCCTCCCTGCCACTCCAGGACATTAGTTTCCCCTTTCATACCTGTGTTTTAGCCCCTTGGGGGCCTGTCTATTGGTCTGTGAGTCTGTCTGACCCAGTTCCTGCCTCAGCTGAGGGGGAAATGATGACATTGAGAGATTTTCCTGCCATTATGTGGGGTAAGCAACTCCCAGAGGTTATTTTGTCATCACGGCCTGTGTCAGTAGCCCCCTTGTTTTCTTGCCTTTTCAGTGCAGACCTCCAGTTTGATTTAGTGGGTCAGTCCATTAACAAACATATTACTTTAAGAACTGTTGATGTTTTCGTAGAACGCTTGGGTACCTTAATGACTTGTGTTCTGTAGTTTTCATACTCCACTATGTGACAGTGCTTCTTTATTTTAATCTCTGACTTATTTGTAATCAATTCTTAGTAGGGGAGAGAATCTCTTGGCACCACACGATTCAATTCTGATTAAGATGGCTATGATCAGATTGTATCCATTTGCACTTGCAGTCCTCATCAAATCTCATGAGGTAGCTTAGTTTAGAGTGTAAACATGATGCGCATGTTTATGACCGTTTCACCATCGCATTGGTTCTGCTGTAAGGAACATACAGCAATTACAAAACTATTACAGGTGATCATAATGTTGAGAATGGGGTTTTCTGCACGATTCATTATCTTTCAGGAGAAAATCACGTTGCATCGAGTGCCGGGTATACACTGAGTGATTTTTGGTATGCCCCAAATAAAAGATGACCAACGTAAAAAAAAATGGTAATATCTTTGATTGTGGCTCTAAAATGTTGGTCCTGTGTTGCACTGTGAGAGAGGTTTGAAGAAGGGCAGTCTTGAGATGTCTGTGAGATGGTTATCCTAAATTTCTTGACACTATTAATGTGACTGCTGCTTGGACCAACTTCTACTAATCAACCATTAGGAATGCACGGACCTACGTTTGCTATTTTCTATGTATGGAGCATAGTACAGATATTTAACTTTACCTCAATCTCTCTTTGCAAAATTGGCATCCTAGGTTGGCATCTTTTCTGTCACCAATATCAGGTTCACACTCTCCTCCTTCTCCTCTCATTTGGATTTTTTCCCATACACATAAATACCACTATTGCAAGGGCTTGATTCTCACTTAGATTCATTTTTTTGCTGCTATAGCGGTGCAGGTGGATGACGCACACTGATGATGCTTTCAACTTGCCTACAATTCAGCTGTGTGATCATTGTACAGTCTATACATCAAACTTAATGTCTTACCCACGTTTATTAGATCCATGTCTCACAGTTTGGGGTGCATTAAACTTATAGAAGCAATAAACTTGGGATTGCTGAAATCTCTCGTTTGTAGGAAGCTTCAGAATTGATTATTTCCCCCAACTCTAATTTTTGGTCATTCCTGTGCTTTGATGTAGCATCAATTATTAAAAGTAGACTTGATGTGAGAGAATCGTGCTGCTTTTGTTGACTGTTTATTGTGCGACCTGTGCAGGTACTGATGCTGAAGTAGGTCAGATTTTTCACTGTGAAGAGTCCTGGGATGAAGCAAAGAGCAGAGCAGCTCAGGCAATTCAGGCCAGGACTGAAAATTCTCTGCCTAATCCCAACAGACTGCTGTCACTTAAGAAGTTTTACATCTTCAATCAAATTAGCTTCTTTTGTTAACACCTGGGACAGAATGGTCACAGAAGCAACATTTTTGAAATGCAGGAGGTTATTTTCTACATGTCTGCAAAGCTCATGATGCATCATGTCCAGCTTCATGTCAGTGACCACCTGGACATTATGTATCTGCACATGCAAAAGTCAGCATGAATTAATAAACACATACATATGCACACCCACGTGTCATCTTCACATATCTAGATTTAAGGCCATAGAATGGACATATTGCACTCTGCTGATGCATAATGCAGAAAGGATTCATGGTAACTATTCTTTGACGGTGTCTGTGTGTGATGCCGTCCAGCAGTCCTGCAGCTGTAGCTCTAGGACTACTTCACTTATCTTCCAGCTTTCTCTTCCTTTGCACGTGTCCTCCAGTTTGGGAATGTGGCACCAACACATCACTCAACTTTTAGCTGAAATCAGTTTTTTCATTCTCAGTTTTCTCTGTGTCTTTGAAAAACAACTGTGCTCCCGGATGTTTTTCATGTCGGTGTGTTTGGCTCTGCCTTTATCAAATGTAGTTTGCTTCCTGTTTTTGTAGAGTCTCAGGGACTATTTCAGCTGGCTGGAATGTTTGTATCAGTCATTCATTTGGAGAAATACTTCATTTTTGCTCTTGCAGCAGATGTTGTGCCGAGCTCAAGGCTAGTTCAGGGCTGGGTCGCTTGCTGGGTGCAAAGTTTCACCTGTTGTGTTGACAAGTGCTGACTGTCTATGCAAACTAGCTGTGTGAGGGGAGAGCAGAGGCGAATCTCCATATGGTTCCTGCAAGACTTGACCCCAGACCTAACCATAGAACCTCTCCCAAACACACACACATGTATTCTGTGCTGCAGGAGGAATGTTACAGATTAACCCAGAGGAAGTCAGCCTGCAGGCCAGTGCTTACGCAGGGCCTCAGCTTGCTCTGGCCTGGACAATGTCCTACAGTTAGCTTGGAAGCAGTACAGGAAACAGCTCTCAGGCTCCACTACTTTACTCTCTAGCTTTTTTTTGCGCTCAGATCTCTATCTTCCCTTTTTTGCTGTGATCTCTCTTTGCTTGTCTGTCTTCTGCTGTCACAATTCATATGTAATTCTACTTTTCAATTTATCTTAAAATACATCCATGGCTTCTCCAACTTCATCCCACTAAGTGTATTTAAAGCCTGTGGCACGCTCTCCTCTGGTTGTAGGAAGTCAGCTTGGCTCAGAGCATTGAAAGAGCGCTGCCCCAGAAATGTCACTGATACAAAGTATTTCCAACCTAACTGCAGAGTCCATGTAATATATGAGAGCTTTTTAGGTCCAGAGCCAGCAGTATATGGGACATTTAACACCAAGGGAGGCCTCTGACGCATCTCTCTTCTGCTTCTATAACGGGCCCTGGTGCACTTGAGGTGTTTGTAGACATCCTGCTAAGCTGAGGAACTGCCACAATCTCTTTGTGAAAATGAGAAATACTGCCTAGAGAAATTAGGGCTGAGACAGTGACATGGATACAGACACATAGGAAACTGTTGGAAGGCTCTGACGCAAACCATAAACACATTCAGGTAATATTGCTAATATTGCTTGTTTATTAATGTGTTATACGTGAGACTTAACAGTTATATTATGTATTAAGTCCCTTTTACACTGGATAAAAAGAACTCCCCACTAAAACACCCACTAACATCTGTCTTTTTTCTTCAATGGGAAAAGGAACAATGGGCTTTCAGTCCCAGGTCAAATGACACTGGAGTACTCACAGGTATTTAAGAGCTCCAGTTTGGATCTGCAGTGATGGGTCCTTGACACTTGAGTAGATGTGATCATTTAGGCCACTTTTAGGTTAAGGCAACTTCTGCAACTCTTTTGACTAACTTTGACTTGGTGTGTCAGCCCAGCACAGAGTCTCCACCTGCTTGAAGGTGTGGATAAACATTTTATTTCATATAAATTCTTTACAATAAAATCCCTGGTTATTTTATTATCTAAAAGCTTTTATTATGAAACAGAAAAATCAGGAAATGTAGGGTTCTCATCAGCAGTAACTGAAAATATAGATAATACAGAAAAATAAGGCAGATACCTGAATGTACAAACAGCAACACAGGAGAGAAACTGAACTTCAAACCACTGAGATTCAGTTAGAAGCTACAAAAGTGCTGAGAGCTGAACACACAGATACGTCTTTCTCTCTGCTCTCTCTCCCAGACATGGGTTGAGTCTTGGCTCTCCAGTGTACATCAGTAAAAAAAAAATAGAATGGCAAACTCGCCTAACAAAATCGCCTATTTTAGTGGGTTTAGCCGTGTTCAAAACACCCCCATAAACACCACCACATTGTGGTGTAAAAGCAGTATAAGAAAATGCCACCAGGATGTAAATTTTCCACATGAATCTTTGACAACTGATCTGACTCCTGCCTGTTTCCCTGGTTTCATTCAGGAAAGACCAGAACCTGCTGTCGCCAGTCAACTGTTGGTACCTGCTGCTGAACCAGGTGAGGAGGGAGAGTAAGGACCACGCCACACTGAGCGACATCTACCTCAACAACGTCATTATGAGGTTCATGCAGATCAGTGAGGACTCCACGCGGCTACTCAAGAAGGTGAGGGTGGAAAATACACAGAGGCTATGATTACACTAAAGCTAAATATGACTGTCAGGGTGCCTCAAATAGAGAGCGCTTACACACAGTTTACCCACATTTTGGTCATAAAAAAGATTCACAGCTGTATTCTACAATTGAAGCGATTGCCTTGTTTTAATGGTGATTCTTCCTTACGGCCACCAGAACCACAGTGGGCTTTGTGAAATGTCACAGTAGGTATGATGTAATGTTTGAGGTCTTTAAGTCATTTCCCAATATGGTTGAAAATAGAGGTCATTTGTGGTTGGAGAGTCAAAAAACATGCCTTTAAGGTTTGGAGGCAAAGAGGGAACCCAAAAGAAATGAACACACTTCTATCAAATGATAATTTAAAGAAAGTAAATGTGTCTTTGGTTTAAATTAAACATGACTATGTTAACAGGCCATATTCAGACTGTTTACCTATTGAAACACTGCTCTATTGAGCACCTATTTAACAATATATACCCACTGAAAATACAAAATCCACATATCTTTGTATTCTTATATCAACATCCAGTGAGGTTTTCTTCATGTAAGACAAAATATGAAATGTTCTTACATTGGCTTGAACCATCCTATCTCATTCAATAATATTGTGACATCCATCCAATCAGTCTTCAGCTTTAAGTAGCAAAGAGCTACGATTCATTAGTTAGCTAGCTAACCAACTGCATGGTACGCTGAGTTACGACACATACTTTTCAATGTGCCTATTTTTTTTCACAAATTTGTCGCATGTGGGAAGCCAGAAATGTAGTTTAGCAAAATGCTGTTTCATCTGGACTTGAAGGTGTATGTTCAACATAAATTCACTTTAATTAGTGACTACAGTTTCATACACAGATGTATGAATGTAGCCTGCTGTCGTTAAATCTTTTTCTGATTTTCTACTGTTCTGATGTGTGACCTCTACTAGAAGAGGTCAGATGTGTCTTTTTCTTTGATCAACCAAAACAGAAGTTTGAACTCACCACTAACTCGGTCCAGATTTTTCATGGCGGTCGGATCGGGCAGCGGTGCCTCCAGTCACTCATGTTACACAAACAGTCATTCATTTTCAATTAACCCGTTCATTTGACAGGGAAGTATATTTAGTTGCCTGATATATGCCGGATATGTATAGTGTATATTCATCTTTGCGTTTGATGGGATGAAACTCTGTTGGGCTCCTGTGGTTTAGTTTTGTGAATTAGAGCAGAGGAACCTTCTTGGTCACCACAGTTTCAGATCAGTATGCCTTCCTTCTCCCGTCTGAAGACTGTGGCTTCATGGCTGAAACTGGGCCTCTGCTGCCTTTTCCACCACAAAGACGACAACTCCCTAAAAGATTATGAGCTCCTATGCTGCAGGAGACACATGAACTCACCACAGGCCTAAATTACAAAGTTGCTTTTCTTCAGAGGAGCGCCTTTGTGTCAGTTTAGCTTGTACGACTCTTGCTATCTCTGATTCTCCGTCTCTTTCTCTCCATTTTGCTCCGAACCTGACCGTCTAACTCGATTTGAAAAGTAAAAGCGGGGCTCTTTTATTCGTTTTCAAAGTAATTAACATCTCTTGATGGTTGTGGTTTCATCTGATCGTATGGGGGCGTGGTCTTTAAATACTCACGAGCCCCCAAAACACAAACAGGAAGCTGTAGCAGTCATTTCCTTTTGATAGAGTTTAAAGGCTTATGGTTCTACTAATGAAGCCAGATGTGAAACAGACAGTCATTTTTCAGATGTTACTCTCGTTGCCTCCGCTGACTCGACACACTTTGATGATCATAATGATAGACTACCTTCAGTGGTGATTTACATTTTTTAAACTCTGATGACACTTTGCCAAATCCTCACAATCTGCAGGGTCGTCCCTTTTAAAGTTTCCAGTGCAGTTTTTCATTGGATTCATTGGCTCAGGTGACACTCTGCAGACAAACGGCAGACTGGTGGGAGGTCCGGGTTCATAGGAGACCTGAGACACTGCTCGCCCTCTAATTAAAGCCTCCCCAAGCCTTTGATCTCGGCAGAGCTTCAGTAACGAGCCACAAACAACAGAGAAGTCCCCCATGTTACATGGGCTCCCTCACAGCTCCGAGGAGACAGCTGTACTGTTGTCATCCTTCCAGCACATCAAAGACCTGTGTTTTTATTTCCTTGTATGTTCAGGTCTCACGCTGTGAGGTGGAACAGCCGAGGAGGACCTGAGAGTAGCCCTGTTGTCTTCGTCAACATCCTCCGGTTGACCTGTTTGCCATTTTGGCATGTGCATTTACTTCTTCAGTGCTTCGTTGTCGTCATTTTTATCAGGCAACTACCACAACTTCTTTTAGAAAACATCCCATTTGGCTTTTTTGTTTGTATACAAGAGTCAAACAGCAGACCACTCTTTCTTTCTTTCTTTCTTTCTTTATGCTTGGACAGATCTTATCACATGTATTGAGTTTTCATTATTCATACAACCGGCTCTTTGTTTTACTCTGCTCTGTTTTATTTATGGAAGTCACGTTCTGTGGCTGCAGCTACGAGGTGAATGTCCCAGAGCTTGAGGCCGATTTGAACTCTGCTGGATGTGCTGTTTATTTTACAAGCATTTTTACAGAAAACATGTTGACATTTCACAGGAGGAAAAGCACAGGTGTGTATAGTAAAATCAATGATGGCTGCATTCCACTTAGCTGCTTTAGTTTCAGGATCCTGGTATTGTTCATGCTGTCGTACTGTTGTGACTTACTGGGGCATTTGAATAGAACAAAGCAATCGTTAATGTTTTTAGTAACATATGTCTTTTTACTACTATTACAAGTCAAAATTTCTGCTTTAAAAATGGCTGGTGAGCATTTATAGCTTGCATAGTTTCATGTCATCTGCGGAGCTTAAGTCAGGATGTGTTCAGCCTAGCTTAGCATAAACACTGAGAGTGGGAGAAACAGATAGCCTAGCCTATTATAAGTGAAAAATATGCATACCAACACCTCTCACTCAAATTAACCAACAGGAATGTGATGTATTTGTGGTGGAATTATTTTTTTTGCAATCAACAGCTGGGTGCACTGACTGCATAGCCTCCTAAAGTCTGTCACAGTAAGGTTGCCAGGTTTTGTACCATGGTGCCTTTTTGTTGAAACCAAATTGTGTGCTTGATGACATTTCACTATTAGAAAATAATGTTAATTCTTAAAATGTTAAACTATTCTTTTGGTATTTAAATAAAATGATGATGCATGTATGTCAAAGCTTGTTTTCTGAAAAACATCAGCTAAGGCGTTGTCAGACTTTTGACTGCGTACCTTAAATGTGTGTCTGTGCGGATAAGGCACTCAGATCTTTGCTGAGCGCCACACACACGGAGGCCCCCACAGGGTATACAACTGCCATCGCTATACCATGATTAATGTCAGTGGCAATATGAAACCCACCACTCCCCAAAGGCTGACTTGGTTTCTCCTCTCTGGGTTTGTTTCATCTTTCTAATGTGGTTGGAATACAGATGGTATGAGCTTTAAAGAGGAAAACCATTTGTAGGATCTTTTTAATGAATTTGGACCGAATTGGAAACCCCCCCCAGCTGAGATTCCTTTAAAATGAAAGGGGGTAAGTTGCGCAAATGAAATCAGCGACATCAGTTACACAACAGAGCATTTAGTAAACAGCCCTCATTGCTTGTAATTTGAGGTGTACAGTTTCTGTGCTCCATTAAGTGGCACTTTGAAAGGCGAGATAATTTCACAGGGTTCTTTAAAGCATTATGTTAGGTGTAGCTTTTCTAGTGAAAGTACTCCAATCACGTCTTGAATACAGTGCCCATTTACTTTCATCTCTGTCTTTACTCCTCTCACACACACTCTGTCTTAGCTCATGTGATCCCTGAGAAGGCTTTTCATTGAGCTCTGGATCACTTCCCAGCCTTCTCAATGGAGAAGAGCTGACGGGCGTTGGATCTGACAGATAGTCAAAGGTTCTGTCCTCTGAACTGACAGTTGCTAATGGATTTTCCCACAGGAGACCTGTGTCTTTACGATCTTTGTAATTTGTAAGAATCCACAATTGATAGGCCATTTAGTGAAAGTATGGTACCGTCATCTTATGCAAGATACAATTACAGATTTAGTATAAACTCAAGGACCAGATCATCCTATAATTTACCTTCGTTATAAATATAGTGTAGCTCAAGACCTTTCTGTTGCTCCCCTATCTACACTTCACTCTCAAACATGCCTGAGTTCGACTCTTGCCAGGTTTGGTGGTTTCCTAAAGCTCTGGTTATCCAGGCTTACAAGCTGTTTGCCCTCTGATTTGGTAAGAGCTTACAAATTTGGCAACTGCCAGACAAGGTGATGGTTGAGAATACATTGCCAACCGGCCAGGTCACCCAGTACGACACTCTTATTTCACTGACCTGGCAGCCGGTAACTGAGAACGTAATCCTCTTTGCTGTCTATTCACATCCTTGGACATCGTGCAGCTTTACCTGTGAGAAATGTATGAAGAACAAGAGTGAGAGTTTGTGCGCAGAAGTTTTCACAATATTGCTTCTGTCTTGGCCTGTTGTGTGTTGACAGGTCATCAGAGGTCTTTTTTTAGAGTTGAAAATGTGTGTAGTTGTGTGTCAGGAGGAACCTGTGTGTAAACTCACCTGGATCAATGAGGTGGGTGACCTCAGTAGAGCCTCTTATCTGTTGCCAACACCCACAATAGACTGCATGTGTGCAAGACAGTATATGTGACTCAACTAATCTCAAGTCAGGGTATCCCATACATTGTTCATTGCTTTAGAATTTGAATTTCAGGGATAGATGCTGATATTTTTAAGCATTGCCTCTATAGGCCACAAAGCTCCTAAATTTGGTGGCCAAAGTACATTTTTTGTCATCTAAATTTAAAAGAAAAGGAAAGTTAAGGCAACATGGACATCTTTAACTGTGACACTTGTGTTGTCCACTTTTCCAATGAATTCTGATGTGATGTTTCTTGGAGGCGTTATTTCTGATGAAAATTGAGCTTGACTTGGCTACTTGGCTAGTAGAGGAAGCTAGTGACACACACCACAGTACATTACATCCTTAGATGTGACATATTCTAGCCACTTAAACCCCTGCTCTATTCACACCTAAATTTTCATTACCAGTTCATTTTTTAGTTGTCCACCCTGTGTTTCTGGTTCTTCTGTAAGGATTATGTTCGCACTTAAAGTAGGCTTTGAAAAGTCATACTTCAGTAGCCCCAACTTATCAGTAGCTAGCCAACAACTAAAACCTGGAAGGAATCAGGGTATTTGTGGAACAATAATGTTGTGTCAGCAAAGGCTCACGGTATAGGAATAAAACTTGGGGTGGCCACAGGGCTGCCTACATGGAATATTTGGTGACCACAGATTAACTTTTTGTGGCCTTCGGGACATGGCTAATTTCAAACCCTGTAATAGTTGTCATAGTTTCTTGAAAACAGCTCAGATACACCCAAATGCATGCAGTGCAACAAAGAAATGCATTGAGTTTGTGATGATTTAACCTGTTGTTAGTTGGTTTGCTTCAGCTCACCTCAGTGTATGCTCTGGACCCTGAAGCAGATGGACAGCTAGCACATTCTGGTTGCATGAATTGCAGCAAGCATAAAAACATGTCTCAAAAAAATCTCATGAGTCCTGTCTAATGCATATTTTACAGTCTAATTCAAATATTCTTCCAGACAATCTGCATTTTTGCACTTGTGTCAATCCGCGTCTCTTAAAGGCGACCTGTGGACTTCTCTTGTAGACAAACAAACGTTATGTTTACTTTCAGTACATCTCACTAGAAATGCATTTTGTGTAACTCTGAGGTCAAACAAGTACCCTGAATGAATTTTCAAAAGCCAACTTTTTCATATTTTAAATCCTGCAATGTTTGCATCCATGTTTGTAGCTTGCCTTCTTCTTCTTTCTTGCCTATGTTGGCACTTTGCTATGTTTCTTGGCTAGGGTTGCATGATGAAGTCCAAAATAATAATGTTGATTATTTTTTTTTATCATTATTGTGATCACTATTATTTATCACATTTTTAGCGCATCTCCACATTTAAATAAATAGAGCACTGCATTCACTTTTATGTTGTGCTACATAGCTGCAAATGTACTAATCTGTGCGTCAAAATAACACTTATTCACAGTGAATCATCTAAAAGCTTAATATCATTTGCACCAAATCCGAAACACTTCCAAAGAGGGGATGATGATCCAATTCGAGGGATGAGCTCTTTGCCTCCTGCTCCAGACATTAGATCTTCATTTCACCCATCTGCTTTCTGTTGTATATTTCTCTTCTACTCTGTGCTACAGCAGCAACATCCAGGAAATTTTTGCTGTTAGTTTAGGAAGTGTTTAATAAATTTATGATTGGTGAATGTGAGTAATATTTGATCAGTTGTGCAGCTCTATAACCAACTGTCAGAGTAATATCTTGAAACAAGCAGCAGGAATGTGTATTGCAGACACACCTTTTTGTGCTTGTGCATAATAAAAAGAAAATGGGGACCCACTCACGAAACCTTCACTTGATTTCAGTTGTAGATGTATGTAGTTTATTTGTGACTATCACTGTTCTTTAAAAAAAATCTGCAATGCACTGTCTTCTTCCACAGACTCGATCAGAAGTAAATCACTGCTGTAGCCCACTGCACTAGGTGGTTCAATACCCTCTCACAACCTCTTACAGCCTTTTGCTGGGAGCGGCTCCCAGAATGAGATTTGTCTGAGGATAATTGGGTTAAAGAAAGACCCGAAGTGCAGGTCAAGGCTGTAACATCATCCAGGTAGCAGCGCACGGTATCAATTCTAGTAGTGAGATCAAAAATTCACTGTCATGACTCATAATCTCATAAACATATGATACAGTATATGAGTCAGTGTGAAGGAAATATGGGAGCTCCATAGTCAAATTAATAGTGAAAGCTCCTCTAAATCCATCATGGCATCACTGTTAAACTGTATCCCACAACCGTGAGATGCATTAAAGTGTGTGTGTACGATAGTATTACTGAGTCAGCCTTGTGGCATGGCTGATTGAGTTAACATATTTGGGAAAAATCTTTCACGTTGAGGCGTGGAACCCAGATAATGTGTTGAGCATGTGGATGGTGAAACTCAAGCTGTGTTCGACGATTTGAGTGGAAAAGCTGCTCTGACACTGACACCACTTTCACGCAGAAACCGTGTTTTTGACACAGGGTCATAAATCCTTTTTTTCTGTTTTGTGTTTGTACCATGCAAACCACGGGTCAATGTCTGGTCATTGTCCCCCCATCCATATAAAATCTAATATATAATAAATAGCGCATTTGCTAAACAGACTTGTCAAGTTTGAGTTCAATAAAAGTAGTAGCTGCAGTGTTTACAATGGAAATTCGACTTGGCAAACAGGACTAACAAATTGTTTCCACTGTGTTGGTTTGTATTAGCTATAATTTTTGTTTGGGAAAAGTCATTTTGTGTATTTCATTGTGTCAGATTTGTTGTAATGATCTCATTGCAATTTTTCTCCTGTGTTTCTTTTTCAGAGCAAGGAAATAGCCTTTCAGCTCCAGGAAGACTTAATGAAGGTCCTAAATGAGCTATACACAGTAAGTAGTAATGGCTGCTCTTTTTTTTTAACTAATGCACTTAAGTACATTGGTTTCTGCTGTGGTTGAGACTGGTTTATAGCACTGAGCTATGTTGTAGCTTCTAACTGCTTGTAACAGTCTTTAACCCTGTAGCTTAAAGATGTCTCAGGGATCAAATATTGAACATTCAAGCAAATAGACTACTACCAAAGATTGCTAAAGTTGTTGTTAGAGTGTCTAATTTCTTTTACAGCACAAAAGTTTGAAACACAATCTCTTTTACCCTCATGATCTGGCTATTCCAACTGTGAAGTATTAACTTGATATATGCTTGACTCATTAGAGTTCATGTTCTGTTTTTAATTGCTCTTATCAGCTGTATTTTCTTGCTCTTTAAAGTAAATTCATTCAACACCAGGAGGTTGAAGCCAAATAACTTGACATATGCATTTTCTTTCTGTTTTTTTTTCTTTTTCTTTTTTCTTTTTTCTTTGTTCCCTTTTGTTGAAAGATTATTTATTTTGGGATTTGTTGACTTTATTCTTGAGATGACAGCAGAGATAGATGGGAAAACAAGGTATGCGCCTTGGACCACTAATAAAAAGGGACACACGCTAGCTATACCTTTGAACCGAGAGGTTAAATTTTCTCTGGGCCTTCGTAACATTTCACCAGACCATCAAACTTCTACATCAAACAAGCTGCAAATATGCAGTCTGGTTTCTATAAAAGCCATTTCACCTCTTCTGTTCGGTGACTTTCCTGTAAGTAGTTTGTCTGCGTGTAGCTCTAACCTCGGTGGAGAAGGGTAGGTCATGAATCAATAACTAATTGCCTGGTCAGCCCTGCTAGCCTACTAGCTTAGCCTTTAATTCCACATGTTGTCGGACAATTAAATGCTGGTGTATTCTTTTAGACAGGGAGACTGGATGGAATTGCTCGGCTTGATTTTTATTGCATATTGTGTAACTCATAATTCATGTTGTTTATATGTAATTGCCATGGGTTTATGGCGTCATACAAACACCAATTCCACAAAAGTTGTGACGCTGTGTATAATGTTAATAAAACGCAACAATCCGCAAATTCTTTTTTACTTGTACTTAATTGAATACAGCACAAAGACAAGATATTTACCTTTCATACTGATAAACTCATTCTAAATTTGATGCCAACCAAATACAGAAACACAGCTGGCTTCAAGCTCATCTTAAATGGACTGATACAGAGTGGAAGTGTGCAGTGGACTGATCATCAGGATTGTTACCAGCACTAACTTCAAAAGTCAGCATCTGTGATGTATGAGGTCAGACAGTATGATGTCAGGATAAGATGTCAGTAAGGTAAAATGTAAAGTCAAATTCAGCCATACTATTAATCTTGCTTTTGTGTCATTAGCCAGCTACTAACAATCATTTTTTTAGCCTCCTCATTGATCGTCATGGTAACCTGGGATGTACACAGACGGAGATGCAAGTCGAAGCAGTTGTTGCAGTGGCCTCCTAAGAGATTGAGTGAAAAGAAGTTCTCTTTGCTTGTAAAGTCTCATGTTACTCAGTACAGAGGATTACGGTGGTTACACTTCCAGTCGATGGCAGAGCAGCTCCAAACACAACAAAGTGTTACTCCAAACTCAATGTGTGTCACTCTCATCACAGTCCACACTCCAGATTTGACCTGGTTTAGCCCCTTTGGGAGGACACACACATATTCACACATACACACTGGGTAGCTATTGCATCAGACAGCCACAGTCCCCATGTCGGCCTGCGCCAGTGAAATAACAGGTCTGCTCTGTATCTAAATATGTCCCTCTAAAAGAAACACCAAAGTAAACACAGCAGCGGCATATTCCAGACCAGTAAGTGAGGAGTACAGGGCCCAAGGTCAGTCACCCATCTCTAAACTGGTTCCAGTTAGGCCAAACCCCGGCATAGGCAGAGGGCTCCAGACAAATCAGGCTTTGCTCCGTTGTTCCACTCATACAGAAATAACTCAGTTTGGGGGAAAGATGTTTAGATTTTGAGTTGGGTGAGTCTCTGTGTGTACTGAAGTTGAGGTTTTGTGCAGACAAGTGTACTGCATACACAGGTTGTGGAGCTGTAATTTGCAGGAGTTGGTTCATTCCAGGTTAAACCACTGGTGCTCTATATTGCTGCCTTCTCCTGGGAGTTTGAATGTATTTTCTGCCTTTGTTCTCAGTTCAGTATATTTGGCCAGCTGCCATGAGACCAGGCTCATATAGCTTCACAGCAGACAGATTTAATGTCAAGAAAAGTCTGACTAAATGTAACACCGGATGAGTGATGCATACAGAATAATTTATGTGCTTTGTTTTGTAATGTTTGCAATCTGCCTTTTTTCTTATGATGGGTTGACGGTTTGGAAAGATTTGGAAAGATGGTTCTGTAGAATAGAGTGCTTTTTCTTTTTTGTGTCCTTTCCTCTCCCCTTGTCTGCTTTCCTTTCCTTTTTTCTCCACTTTTCCCCTCTCTTCCCTTCTTCTCTCCTTTGCTGTCCTCCTCTCTGTAATAGCTCGAATTTTGCATTTGACCCCATGAAAGTCGCCGATGAGATGTGAGAGGACAAATTTCACTTAGCATTTGGTGAATGCAGTTTTGTGTGGATTGTGCACTTGCTTTTGTTTGGGGGAAAAAGTGTATCAGTGGTGGCAGGTGGTGGCCCTTTGTGGTCTGTATGTTTATTTTATATGAGCTAATTGTTAATTTTAATGTATCTGTGACGGTCAGTGAGTTCTCTGGCTGATGACTCCATGCTGGCGTCATGGACTTCGGCCTTGACGTTTCTCCCACAGCTGGTGATTCATGTGCACTGTCCCCAGAGGAGATGTGTGTTTGTTCTCTTTGAGCCACTGTTAATAAGACTTTTATCATCTCGGCCCTCTTGAAGAACTCATTGTTTGTGTTTCGTGGGTTACCTGCTACTTAATGACTGAGTCACTCCTAAATCGAGCCATAGAGTAAGTATGAGTAACGCTCACACTCCAACCTCTTCTCATGATGATGACTCAGAGTTCAGGAAGTAGTGTTAATCAGCTATACAGCATTAAAGGAATGCATTTCCCTTGAACTGAATAGCTGCTGACTAATAGTCAACAGTGTAATGACACAACTGGCAGAAGGGTTCAATTTTTTTTGCCATTATATCCTTCACAAAAATAAATATTTCTATGTAAACATATTTAAAGGAGAAATATGTAAGATCCTATCATTCAAACATGAGTTCTGTAGGCCAAGTAGCAAAATCGAGCCATAGAAATAAATAGAATGAATCCCTATTTAATATAAGATCTGTGGTTGAAGCAAGTTGTTTACCGCCATTCATTCCTCTCCAGTCTCGAAGCTCATCTTGCCCGTTGTAAGCCCATTATCCTGAAAACTTAAAAAAGAATTTTACCGTCACAAACATTTATTAATCCTGTTAATTTTAACTCTAATAAATGTGAAAAGGGTAAACAAAAACAGGTATTCCTGTCCAGATTGGGAATTTCAGAGAACAATATGCGGGCTGTAGCCTTGATGTAAAATCTGCTATTTCAACTTAGCACCTTTCTTCAGTCTCAATATATGGTGGAAGTTTTCTGATTTCATACAAGAAATATATTACATAGTCCTCCTTTAAGAATCGTGTGCTACATGTTGGCCAAACAAAAAAAGATATATATTAGCCCTCAATTCCCAGAACTCCTTCTTGTGGCACTGACCTGTTATGGCTATATTTGCTCTCCAAAAAAGAAGCTGAATTTGAAAATACCATCTGACTAAAACCTTACGAAGCCAGAAAACCAGCCTCCCTCTTAATAACCTCATGTCAGAATCAGAAGGCAAACCCAGAACTTCCCTTGCCGGAATTTTTTTTTTCCAACGCAGAGCAATGAAGGCAGCATGTTAGATTTAGCTGCAGTGATTTGTGGTTGTTGTGGTCGTATGAGAGCCTCGTATAAAAAGGCTGGAGAGAATCTGTCTTTGGTTTGTGGTTGAGGGAGAGAGGAACCGCCTGCTGTGAGATGAGTTGAATCGATTTGTAATGAATGAGCGGGTCAAGAGATGGGAGCCTTAGTTGTGGGTTATAAAAGGTCAGCCCTGACTATGAAGATGGATTATTCTGACCTTTGACCTCACAGAAATGGACCTGAAACTCAACTTTTTTTTTTAAACTAACATGGCATGGTTTCAGGATGTTGCCATTCCACCAATCTAGAAAAAGTAATAATGATAAAATAGGCCTTAAAGATTTGTTTCTTTTCCGTTTATTCATGCTTTTGTTTGTGTCCAGGTGATGAAGACCTACCACATGTACCACTCAGAGAGCATCAGCGCCGAGAGCAAACTGAAGGAGGCTGAGAAGCAGGAGGAGAAGCAGATTGGCAGGGGAGATCCAGTCTTTAGTATCCGAATGGAGGACAAATACCAGAGGCGCAGCTCTGTGAAGAAGATCGAGAAGATGAAAGAGAAGGTAACATGTCGGGGGTTCACAATCCTTAACCATTTTTATCCAAATTGTGACAATAGCATACAAAAAAGTCACAAGTGGATGGAGATTCTGGGTCTCAAAAGTTAAGCCAATGCAAGGATGCCTTAAACCTGCAGTGGGGGGCAATTACGTTGGGTGCAAAAAGAGGTCAGATTGTATGGAGTCTTATGAGAAAATGAGCCTACTTCTCACTTGATTTTTTCTATACAGCATGATGTTCTTTTATAAATTATAGCCCCATTTACAGTAAAATGGGCAATGAAGCAGGGTATACTTCAGCACAGACCTACCATGTGACTGACAGGACATCCTCAGTCTGTCCAGTGCAACATACAAGATTCATGAAACACAGATCAAACTGTCAAACTAGACAATGCTGAACAAATATGTATTGTGTATTGTTTAGATGTAATGGGAAGATTGTGACCATGAACCCACCAGCTCCATGCTCTTGTCTATACTGCGCATGCTCGGGTTTCAAAAGACCCAAGATGGCATCCCCCATTATACCAAACTCAAGGCTTCAAAACAGTAGTCCACAAACTATCGGGCGACATCCCAACAGCTCCATCCACTAATTCTACTGTCAGTGGTTTTCTTTTAGTAGTTTGAACACAACAAACTGATCTGATCAGGATTTTGAACAAAAGAAAACGTGCTTGATTTAGGCCACAGTGTGGCTTTTTGTCTGAGGTCCCTCTGACCAGAGTAGGGAAAACACAGTGTAAGCGCTGTCAAACGAGCAGCCTTTGTATTCTCAGAACAGGCCTGTTTTCTGTTACATCTCTGTGACAAATGATTAAATGCCCTCTTTAACATGTTTCTTCCAGGAATACATTTGGGAAGTGTTAAAATATGGGTGATTTGTGAGCGTGTGAGTCAGAGCCCATTGGTCAGTGGACGGTGACTAATCAGCCGCCTTGTATTTGTCTGGTAGAGAGGAAGTTTAGGACAAAGACACATGGCTCAGACTGAGGTACCCCAGAAGTGACGGACGCAGGCTGTTTTTAGTTTAGGGTTTTCTTCTTTCCTTCTTGTTCCTTTTTTGCTATTTTTAACAGAATTTAGTTTATTTCCCTTCTAATGTTTATTGAAGCTGTTGTTTTGCCAGTAATTCAGTCTCGGCTCCAAGACGCACCATGCGTGCAGAGACATAAAAGCACAATCACTTGTCAAAAAGGCAATTCTCGACTCATTAAATTCATCCTCCCTTGTTCGCTCTGTTGTTGTCTGTTTCTCATTCTCGCCTCTAATTCTCTCATCAGCGTCAAGCCAAGTACTCCGAGAACAAGCTGAAGTCGATCAAAGCGCGGAATGAGTACCTACTGACACTGGAAGCGTCAAACTCCTCCGTGTTCAAATACTACATCCACGACTTGTCAGACCTAATTGATGTAAGTATATAAAATTACATGCTTTTGTCAGCACCGGTCTGAGATTACTTTATTTGCAGCACAGCCTTGTTTGTGTCCAATAAGAATGGGCTAAGTTTGTGCTGAGGAGACTCTTACATAAACACAACACACACTTTACCCTCATCTTTCTCTTTCGATTGTTACCTTTCCTTTAGCTTGATTTTCTTAATTGTCTTTGTAGTCCTCATGCAGAAGACCCATTGCTGTTCAGGGGTGTTTTCATGGACCTTTAGAAGCAATTTAAAAGCATGATCAGAGGAGAGACTGATGGCTTTAGCAGCCGTGCCTGATATAAAAGAGATGTTAAGGCACCAGACTGTGGGATGGAAATTACAGTGCAGGACAGAATTAAAGCAGCTTATTAACTTTTGAGATGAAAACTATTCTTTCCTCGTTTCCTTCTCTTCATGTTAATATTGAAAGCCCACATATTATACACTCTTAGAAATAGGGATTCCAAAAGGGTTCTACCTGAAGGGCTGATGTTCTACGCAGATCCACTTGCTTCTGAAGAACCTTTCTTTGAAGGAAGGGTTTTTGGTTTTTGGTTCTTGGTAAGACAAAGGGTTCCATTAAAAACATCCAAAGAACTGTTTTGGATTTTAGTTTTTCAAGGCTTGTAGGGTTCTAGATGTAACCCTTGGAAAATAAAATAGCACTCTATAGAACCCCCTGATTAGGTTCTAGATATAACATTTGGAGTATAAAAGGGGTGGTTTCTTGTCAGCAACCTTAAAAACCCCCAAACCCCCCAGAGAGGTTATAGCTGGGACCATAGGAAGGTTCTTTCTGTAGAACCTCTCATAGGGGGTTCTGAGTGAAACCGTTCACAAATAGCCCTCGGTGTAACCCTTGATGTTGGGTTCTAGGTAGAGTTCTCTGAAGGGTTTTCAAGTAGAACCTTTATAAAAGGTTCTTCCAGGAGCCAAAAAGGGTTCTCCTATGGGGACAAGCAGAAACACCCTTTGGGGTTCTAGGTAGCACCTTTATTTCTAAGAGTGTATTCAGTTTTACTGTATTCTCTGACATTTTTTTTTTAAACACTTTATTTCTAAGGATTTTCCATTTAACATGTTACATTTAAAGCATTAACATATATTGTTATCTCACGTTGCAATTATGTGCAAAAAAATAAAAAAATAAAGGATACTGGAAATTGCCAGCAACCAAGACAAGAAATTCACATTAGAGAAAAAAGAAAACAAACAAACAAACAAAAACAAATGACAACAAGCAACAAGAAGATAGACAGCAAATAAACCAACAAAAACAAAAACAAAACTAGTGCATCATAGTACATTTAAGCCTAGATTGGGCAGTCCAGAGTTCATTGTTCCAAGCCATGTAAGCTATTCACATAGTCTAATAATGGGTCCCAGGTTTTATAGAATCTTTTGGTCGAGCCGTTCAGGGTGCATCTCATTTTCTCCAACTTGATATACTGCATCACGTCTTTGATCCACTGATGGTGTGATGGTGGCGCAACATCCTTCCATTTAAACAAGATTAAACGTCTAGCCAATAGAGAAGTAAAAGCAATAACCTTCTGCAGGTACACAGAGAAACTGAAATCATTTGGAGCTACAAGTACACCAAAAATACCAATAATAGGAGAGGGCATAATATTACAGCTGTATGCTTTTGAAATAGTATCAAAAAAGGATGACCAGAAAGGGGCAAGTTTTGGGCAAGACCAAAGCATGTGACAAACAGTTGCCGGGGTCTGTTTGCACCTGTCACACATATCGCTTATATTCGAAAATATTTTAGCAAGTTTAGCTTTTGAAAAGTGTAACCGGTGTAGAACTTTAAACTGTATTAAGGCATGTCTTGAACATAAAGAGGAGGAATGAACTTTAGAAAGTGCCATGTCCCATTCCTTGTCTGACAGTGGGATCCCTAAATCATTTTCCCATTGTTCACGAATATAGGATATAGAAGGATTATATCTGTCCATAATCTGAGCATATATAAATGAAACCCTGCCTTTGTTTGTCACATTGACCCCTAACAAAGAATCCAAGCAGGATTGTGGAGGGATATTCGGGAAGTTAGCAAATTTTTTGCGCACAAAGTCCCTGATTTGTAAATACCGAAAAAAGTGAACACCAGTCAGCCCAAATTTCCTGGTTAGTTGTTCAAAGCTAGCAAAAGTTTTATCAATATACATGTCCCCAATACTATGTATACCCTTATCATACCAGGTTTGAAATCCTTTGTCCAATAAAGATGGATGAAAAAGGTGGTTGTTTACTAAAGGTGAGTAAATGGAGATATTCTGGATACCAAAACATTTTTTAAATTGCTTAACAATACGCAATGATTGGGTTACAATTATGTTTCCGTGGATATTATTGACTAGCGATGGTAAAGACGCGCAGAGCAAAGCAGGAAGTGAGTTTGGACTAGACGTAAACATTTCAATCTGCAACCAGGCGGGGGCTGTACCATTCCAATCCTTTAGCCACAAGGAGATAGCATTAAAATTTGCAGCCCAGTAATATGAGCGCAGGTTTGGAAGAGAGAGCCCACCCAGGTCTTTTGGTCTTTCCATAAATTCTTTCCTTATACGAGCTGGCTTATTATTCCAGATAAAGGAAGAAATCATCTGGTTGAATGTCTTGAAAAATGACTGTGGTATAAAGATAGGTATTGCTTGGAACAGGTATAAAAATTTGGGCACAATATTCATCTTTACGGAGTTTGTTCTCCCAATAAGAGATATTGGTAGAATAGACCATCGTTTAATATCCTTTTTACATTGTTCTAGAAGAGGGGTGAAATTGCCCTTAAATAAACTGTAGTAGTTTTTGGTTACTTTTACCCCTAAATATGTAAAGGAGTCAGTTGACAGTTTAAATGGCAGATTGGGGTAATTTTCAGCATTCTTATTAATGGGAAAGTATTCACTTTTGTCAAGATTGAGTTTATAGCCTGATATTTGTCCAAATTGTTCCATAACTGTAAGAACTTCGGGTATGGTTATAATGGGATTTGTGACATATAATAATAAATCATCAGCATAAAGTGAGACAGTGTGAGTAAGGCCACCTCTTGCAATACCTTGTATATTTTTGTTACATCTAAGAGCTATGGAAAGAGGCTCTATAGCGAGGACAAAAAGTAATGGGCTTAATGGATCTCCCTGTTTAGTTCCTCTGTGTAGGGGGAAATAATCAGAGGAAATACAATTGGTATAAACTGAGGCAGACGGATCAGTATAAATGAGCCTAATTAATTTAATAAAGTTGGGGCCAAAACCAAACCTATTGAGCATAAAAAAAAGATAACCCCACTCAATCCTGTCAAATGCCTTTTCAGCATCGAGTGCAACAACTGCTTCTGACAGTAGGGTATCAGATTTAGTGTAAATAATGTTAAACAGCCTTCTCAAGTTAAAATAGGACTGTCTGCCCTGAACAAAACCGGTCTGGTCCTCTGAAATAATATGTGGAAGAACCACATCAAGGCGGAGTGCAATAGCTTTTGACAACACTTTACCATCACAATTTATCAAACTGATTGGTCTGTAGGATGAGCAATCCAAAGGGTCCTTGTTCTTTTTTAATAACAATATGACAGATGCCTGGCGGAGTGTGGGTGGGAGAATGTTATTTTCTAGCCCTTCCGTATAAACTGAAAGGAGCAGAGGAGCTAGTTTATCTCTAAATTTTTTATAAAACTCAATAGGAAACCCATCAGGGCCCGGGGCTTTTCCACTTTGAAGGGACATTATTGCAGTGACAATTTCATCCAAAGTAAGATTTTGCTCCAGTTTTGTCTTAAAATCGGAGTTAATTATAGGAATATTTAATTTAGAGAAAAAGTTGTCAAATTGGTTGTGGTCGGATGTTGAATCTGAGGAATACAGTCTACAATAGAATTCTTTAAATTGGTTATTAATAGCTTGATGATCTTCTGTTGAAGAGCCATCAGCTAATCTTATTTGTGAGATAACATTAGATGCTGCTTTTTGACGGAGTTGGTTAGCTAACAATTTGGAAGGTTTATCTCCCTCTTCATAAAATCTGCTACGGGACTTAAAGATTAGTCTTTCTGCATGGGCGGTGGTTAAGAGATTGACTTCGGTTTGTAAGCTTACTCTCTCCTTGATCAAATCAGGAGTCGGGGAGGCAGATATGAGTCTATCCAGTGCCTTGATTTTTGAGGACAGATCATCAACATTTCTTGAATTCATTTTCCTAGTATATGCATTGCGAGCTATAATCTGTCCTCTAAGAAATGCTTTGAGTGTTTCCCAAAGAGTTGAGGCTGATATCCCAACAGTTGCATTTGTATCTAGAAAGAAATCTATCTGTTCTGAAACAAACTGCACGAAATCAGAGTCGGCAAGCAGAAGTGGATCAAGCCGCCATGTGCGTTTTGTCCGCTGAATCGAGATTTTTATATTTATACCTACTGGGGCATGGTCAGAGATCATAATTGAATTGTATTTACACTCTGTGATTGCACTCAGTAAACAGGGGTCAACCAAAAAAAAATCTATCCTAGAAAATGATTTATGCACATTCGAAAAAAAAGAATATTCCTTTTTAGTGGGATTCTTAAACCTCCATGGGTCTACAAGTCTGTGCGCATCCACAAATGCCTGAATAATTTGTACTGATTTAGATGGCTTTGATATAGAATGAGAGGAGCGGTCCATAACGGGGTCCAGCACTAGGTTAAAATCCCCAGATAAAATCAGATGATGAGAATCCAGATTAGGGATAGAACTTAACATATTTTTAAAAAACAGTTCGTCATCAAAATTAGGTGCATAAATATTGACTAATACCACATGGAGTTGATAAAGTTTACCCACAACCATTACATATCTGCCATTTGGATCTGAACTAATACTTGATACAGTAAAAGGGACATTTTTATGAATAAGTATAGCTGTTCCTCTGCTTTTAGAGTTAAATTTTGAGTGGAATACCTGCCCTACCCAATCTGTTTTAACCCTACAATGGTCATTATTTCGAAGATGAGTTTCCTGTAAAAATGCAATGCCAACCCCAAGGTGGTGTAAGTGGCAGAGAATCCTCTTTCTTTTTACAGCATAATTGAGACCTTTCACATTCCAACTTATTATGTTCACATCAAAATTACCTGGGACTGAAGCTGGGGTACTATGTGTCATTGGAATAACTCAGTACAGATGTGTAAGTGACTATCCAATCTAAATAACACCGCATACACATGAATGCACAATACATATAAAAGAAACAAAACAAAACACAAACACTGTAAACACAACTACATTTAACATGTAATAAACAAAAACCCAATGCCTTACAGAGGCAACCCCCCCTTAAACACTTATAACGTTCGCAAACTCTCATTTGCGACCTTCCTGCTGTAACTAGTACTTTCCAAACAATAACAATAATAACGAACCTCAATCACCATATAGCGTCTGAACTGCGCTCTTATTAACTCTGCTAAAACTAAATTATATTGAAGCAGAAACCAATACTACTATTATAAACAGTGCCACATAAAATACTGAACAAATACTGAACAGTTGGCATAACAACCATGTCCATGGTAAGGCTATCGTCTCATAGAGGCAATTAGGTCATTCAAGTATTTAATGTCTCATTGAGCTAGGACCATTACCTCACATGTCTTCTTCTATGGTGGGATGTGGAGATGAAGGTTGGTCATCGGCGATTTTGTTGTTGATATACGCGAGCGCCTCTCCCGGATCTGTAAACTTAATGCGCTTCTTGTTGTGGATGAACTGCAGTGTGGCTGGGTAGTACAGACCAAACTTGATCTTCGCGGCGTGAAGCTTCTGTTTGACTTCAGAGAAGGCGGCGCGTCGTTTGCTGATATCCGGGCTGAAGTCAGGAAAGATGTGTATCCTCGATCCATCGTAGGTAAGAGGGCCCCTCTCTCTCGCAAGGCGTAGGATCAACTCTTTGTTTTGATAGTGGTGTAGCTTTGCTATGAATGGCCGTGACCTGTTGTCGCCCTCACCTGGCTTTGGCGCTGAACTCCTGTGGGCTCTGTCCACAGAGAGCGGTGTCTCAAAACTTTCCTCCCCAAATATGTTGAGAAGTAGACTGGTGATAAACACCGTGGGCCGGGATCCCTCTGTGTCCTCTTTAATCCCCACAATGCGAATATTTTGCCTTCTGGTGTAGTTCTCCAAATATATCACCTTCTCTCTCAGCAGCTTGTTTTCTTTGGCCAGTGAAGCCTGTGATAACTCCACGTTTCCCAATCTTTTATCAAACTCGTTCAGTCCATCCTCCACGTCTGTAATTCTTTGGCCATACGTGCTCAGTGTCGAGTGTAGAGAGGCAATGGAGACCCGATTTTCCTCACGGAACGAGTCAATTGACGTTTGAATGGCACCAATTGCCTTTGCTAGCGCTTCCAGATTTTTAGCGTTAGCATCTGCTTCCAAATTAGCCGTGGAGTTCGAGGTGGTGTTTCTCGACGACCTGCTCTCTCTCTGTTCTTTAGGAGGCTTCTGCGACATTGTAGAGGCAGTCACAGATCACTTAATATACTTTTTAACCAAAGTTCGGGTGATTTCGAGGTTCAAAATATACTAATTTATTGAAAATCAGCAGGAGCTTTCGTAGATGCGTCTACTCCATAGGCCTGCTCAACAGCGCCCCCATTCTCTGACATTTTGTCACTGTTTTGAAATGTTTCCACATCTCTCAGGCTGTCTGAACAGAGAGTGGGAGTCTGAACCTGAAACCTGTGTTTTATTTTTTGGTCATATGCAGCTGTGGGTCATCACTTTATTCACTACAGCACTCTACTCGTCTCTCTACTCTACCTCGCAAGCAGATTGTTTGACCTTTTTTGCTACCACACCGATAAACATGACTTATTTATGATATGACTCACCTGGGTTATTATTATTTTGTTAGAGAAATAAACTCGCTGCGCCATTTTCTGTGGTATTTCTGAGAAAAGGGGAGAAGACGAGGCCAGGTTCTTAGCGAGCGTTTTGGGGGTTTTATATTCCAGGCAGGACTGAAAGAGAAGAGAAATGCAACCTCTATTCAGTGGCATGCTGTGCGCTGAAATTACCCCTCTCCCCGCTTTGCTCACAAGCCTTCGCATCTCACCAGGGTGTGTGTGTGATTGTGTGTGAGAATGTGTGTTGGATGCGCTCTGCGTGAGTTATATGTGCAGGCTGACACACATTTGTTTATTGATGAAGGACACTTTTTATAGTGGAAAACAAACTGTACAAGCTGGCTGGTAGAGGTGTTGTGTTTGCCTATCACTCAGGTCATGTCGCGTGTTTGTGTGTGTGTGTGTTTGTGGGTGCCAGGGGTGTGTGTTTCTTGCCAGGACAGACCTTGGCCGAGGTTCTAGTTATTAAAAATCAGCATTAGATCTTGGTGGTAACATTATGTAACTCAAAGCCAACACTGCTGGCTCAGAAAGCGCTGGACTGTTTACTAGTGAGATTTGTCTTATTTAAAGGTCAGTCTGCATTTTTTTGACCACATACCAGTCAATCACAAGCATATTTGCGTATAGAATTTAAGACTTTGACTTAATTCCATCAGAAACATGAAATGATTGGCTTGTTTTTCTGCTGTTTACAAACGTAACTACCATAAACAATCCTTAAACAGCATTAGAAAACATTAGTAACTTTGATTCAGCTGTTGTCTACTGTAGAGAGACAATTAGTTGATCGGCAGAGAATGAATTGACTATTTTGCTGTTTTGATCATCTCAAGCAGTTTTCAAATAAAATGCGTCCTCTCATTCCAGTTCTGGTTCTCTCATGTAAGGTTTTGATATTTTTATTTGTCTTACGTGACAGTCTTTCAGTCATTTTTGTGTTTTGGACAATCAATCAGTCAAAACAAGGAATTTGAAGGCATCAATTTTGGCTTGAGGAAATTTCTAACAGACGTATCATCTGAAAAAGTCATCAAGAAAATGATCAGCATGTTGTTCACGCACATATGGAAAATAATCTTTAGTTGCAGCCCTAGTCTTGTGTCAGGTTGTAATGAGCTATGCAGGATCATTTGTGTTCCTGTCCAGTATTTGAATTTTGTGGTGGGATGACCCTTTTCTGTTCATGTAGATTATGGAGTCTACTTTTAAGCTTTTAAATTTCAAGCTTTTATTATTACTTTTTTTATTTTAAGTACAGCTACTGATCTTCCTGATTTTCTATCTGACCTCTTTGTACCTCTCTCACAGTGCTGTGATTTGGGGTACCACGCCAGTCTGAACCGGGCCCTACGCACCTACCTGTCAGCAGAATACAACCTCGAGACGTCACGCCACGAGGGTCTTGACATCATAGAGAATGCCGTTGACAGCTTGGACCCACGGAGTGACCGACAGAGGTTCATGGAGATGTACCCTACGGCCTTCTGCCCACCGGCAAAATTTGAGTTCCAGCCTCATATGGGAGACGAGGTACATAGTTCAAATTAAAGATAGTGGCTGACATGACATCAAAATCTGATAGTTTGCATTTCTAGCCTGGTTTATAATTGCAAAAATAGACCATATTTCTATCATGGGTTTTATGATGTTTTCTTTCCAAGGCACTGAATGATGTAGAAGTGAATTTGGAGTTGATTAAAAAAGTGGCTTAAATGCAGCGTTTTACTGCGTCTGGGCTACAGGATCAGGGTTTATGGGGCACTGAATTTGACAAATCATGTGTTAATTCTCCCCCTGCAGTCATGTAGCTCAACATGTGTTATGAGTTTTACTGTTTGGCTGGCACTGCCAGCACTGATATCATGTCTGTTTACTAGCTGTTGTTGCGTGGCTGTCTGCATTCAGCTGGCAGAAGTCACTGTGGTTTGCTTTGCAATTGAAGAAGAATTTGAATGCCTGTATCCTGTTTAAACCAGAGGTTACATGGCCTCCTTGTTCCTTTGGTAAGTTGTGATTTCAGCTTCCTGATCACTGACAGTGTATTTCCTCTTTCTTATCTCAGGTGTGTCAGATCTCAGTGCAGCCACCAGTGAATGGAGAGCTCATCCTGAGGTTCCAGCAGCTTCAGTCTCGCCTGGCTACTCTAAAAATCGAGAACGAAGAGGTAAAACGGTGCAAATAAATTCACCTCATTATACGGGTATTTGTGGCTTGTGGTGGTTTTGATGTGTCAAACATGTCAAAACTGCTGCTCTTGTTTTGTCATCTCACAGAGATTCAGGAGTTGAGTTTTGCAGCTATTTGTTGATTGCAAGGTGCTGACAGTTGCAGAACATTACAGCTACTAAAGAAAGTTAACTTTAGCCAAAAGTCATCCAAGGTGGGGCACAGAATAGTTGCTGATGATCTCTGAAGAATCAACATTTTTGTTGCATATACTCTCTCATGCCCCGCAGGTAGCCATCAAACCCTCTCTGTGAAGCCTCCATTTCTGCTCCCATCGGTAGAATTCACTGTCTCGCTCTTATTTGCACAAACCTGTCCTGCGCTGCTCTGTTTTTCACATTGGAGGTGCATCACTGCTTCTCGGGCTTTTTTGTTTTAATGTGTCTGTAGCATGCTCAAGTAACTTGACATTTTCTGTAAAACAAAAGCCAACGGGGGAGAAATACCATGACTGACTGCAATCACGTCCAACAGTCTGCCTCTGTATCATGTCTGACCTGCTTCCTCTCTATGAGCTTCTGTCCTCATCCTCTCTGTTTCTCTCCCTCCCTTCACACCGGTGCACTTTCTTTCTTTTATCTCACTACAAAGACCAACAGAAATGCAAGAGCATGTCACTCAACTTACTCTGCATCCACTGTGACTTTCCTTTTCATCATACTTTTGATGCTTTAGTGAAACTGACTGAAAATACATGTACTGGAATGAACAATGATAGACAGGATAGCTGTATCCTGGGTCATAATAGAAGGGCTTGTGGCACTTAATCTTTGAATTTAACCATCAATGTAGTAATTTAATTGAGTAAAAGGTCCAAATATTAGCTTTTTTTGGTATTTTAAAGGCTTAATAATTAATTGGTTAATAGAAAAAGTAATCTGATTACTTAATAATAAAAATAATCCCTAGTTTCAGCCCCACTAAGTATCATTCAGACCCAGTTTATTGTTTAGATGTATCAGGGCTGTCAGTGTCCTGCTGGTGTCATCACAGTTCACACTGCCTGCAGTATTTCTGCAACAGGGCACATATACATGCACCCCTGTGTGTGTGTTTATATGTGTGTGTGTGAGGGTATGATGACAAGCCCTGGTTGCTCCATGTCCTTTTCCGCCTGCCTCGCTGAAGCGGATGTCCCGGTGGGTCAGAATTGGAGGGCGCTGCTGCCTTGTGTTAGGATCACCAGATGGCCTCTCTTCCCGGGCTCAGCGTGCCAGATACATCCTTGAAAAATGAACTTTCAAAGCGCAGTGAGCGACCTACAAGCATGACTGTCAAATGTACAAGAGAGAAGAGAGAGTCTGTCTTTGTCCGGCCAGGAAGGGCTGCAGGGCAGTGTTTAATAGAAGCACAGCTGTTTCCTCAAACCTCTTTGACTCCCGTGAAAACAGTGAAAGAAAACATTGCTGAATAATTTACTTTGCATTAGTAGTGGGTGGGTGCGACGAGGGGAGAAGACTCTGTCTTTAAGGGGTTGGGGTTAACATAGCCCTGCTGGGCGCATCACTGCAGAAATTACAATTGAATTTTTTTAATTTAAAAAGTCTGCTCTCCAAGGACATCGTTCATTTCGGCTCCTCAGTCACTCAGCGTGGTTCATCTCTTTTTCAGATGTAATAATCTGGCCATTTAGATCTCGTTTGTCTCTGTATGAAGCGGAGCTCACACAGGCTGATTTTCCTCCTCTGCTCTCGTTCGTATTCTCAAGACGTTTCACGCTAAACTCTGGCAATCTAATACCATCTCCTTTTGCAGGGTGTGTTTGTTTTTCCTCAGATAAATCTCAGGGAGGCACATCAAAGCCTGTGTGGGTATGTGTGTGTGTGTGTGTGTGTGTGTGTGTGTGTGTGTGTGTGTGTGTGTGTGTGTGTGTGTGTGTGTGTGTGTGTGTGTGTGTGCACTCATTGCGGGATAATCAGCAGATTTACACACTTTACTACATGGTCTGTTGAAAGCCATGGACAACAGTCGGCTTTTTGTGATGCGATTGCTGAAATAACGGTTAGTGATACTGTGCTGCTGCCCTGCAGAATAACATTGGTTCTAGAGTGCGACAAGCTGAATTTTTTGGGATTTTAACGCTACAGAAGTTATTTTGAGTCCAGTGAATGGTGAGTGTTAGTAAGCCAGATAGTATTTTAGCTCCACTTATTGGTGGACTGTCTGCATAGCACCGTAGGAAATACCCGAGTCATGGTTCTTTATTAAAAATAAACAGACTTAATTCAATCCCAGGGACTTCTCCGCAGCTCTGTTGTGTAGCTACAGGGACTAATGGGCATATCCAGCAAGTCTCACTAAGAGCTACGTTGTAATTGAGCCCAGCAGTGAACACTGGTAACTATTCGTCTGCTGAATAATGGATAAACTCAACAGCTTTTTTTCACTGGGAGCAATTCTCTCGCATGCATGGGTCCTGTCTTCATGATGACAGCTGGGCCTCTCGCCTCCATGGGGGCCACCATGGATGAGGCTGCCGGGCACACGGGGAAAGAGAGAGAGACCAAACGTACTCAGAACGTGTAACTAACGTGTCACAGCAAGTTACCTATTTTAGGGACCTGTTATAGCTAAAACTACAGTGCATGCATGTAAAGTGAGTGTAGATTTCTTTTTTTTTTCAGGGCAGGGGCTCCATTATAGAAACTTTCTAAGTCTTAAATCCTATCTTATCTGTACGATGACATCTAGGATTTTTGGCTTTACGGAAACATGTTTTCTGACTGCATTTAGGGGGGAAAAGAATCAACCAAAATATTATGATTGAAAGACGACTGGAACTGTATGACAACGCTTTAAATTTCCTAGGTCATGTATTAAGGGAAAATTTTGCACTTTTCACGTGCACTTTGGATGTTCAATCAGTGTTTTGTAAATGTAGCCTGCTGTATCGACTGGAAAACAGAGTTCATGTGCTGCAAAGTCTGTTTTTCTTCCTGCATCCAGTAATGTCACTGGATGTATGGAAGACCTACAGACTCTCTCAGCTTGGATTTCTAGTCTCCTCCTCTGGGTCGCCGGAGGTGTGCTAGGAGAAGCAGGATTTTTATTTTTGATGTTATATTTTGTGGTGGAAACACTACTGCTTGGGCCTTCAAAATCAGCAAAATATGAAAGTTCCTCGTAGTAGCTTCAAGATAGTATATGACGTCTGAGAAAGGATAGGACACAGCCGTGAGTTTAGAAATTGCTTCTGTAATAGTGAGATCGGATTTTTCCTGTTTTTGAAACTCAACTTAAGGCAAGACCACCAGTAAGGAATTCTGTAATGAGGCGCCAGTTTTTTTTTCTCACACAGAAAATAACTCCTTTGATCACCAAATGACATTCCCTGACTGTTGTCACCAGACAGGGTGATGTTTTTTTGCAAACTTTTATGTTCACAGAATCCCCCATTTCCTTTTCCATGCTGTCATTAGCCATGTTCAAACACCCTGTATGTTTTTGCTTCATGATGAGATGGATGACACTGTAACTACATCCACATTGCATGCCCCAAGCATGTGTGTCAGCACTGTAATCCATCAGTGTAGCACACGAAAGAGTTGAAGTCCACCCTGCTTTTCAGGTGGGTTTTTTTTTGTTTTTGAAGCCCAAATGAGTCACAGGTCAAGCTGTTTAAAAAAAAACAAGCTATAAACCACTGTTGTCTGTGTGTTACACAAGAAACCCACCTTGTTCTTTCATTAGCACTGAGGTCAGACTTACTTAATAATGAAGAAATGGGGTCGCAGCCTTTGAGTGGGGGTCCAGACCATTAAGAATAATTAGGAGGACTTCCAGCTGCGTCTCACTCAGGGCCCTGTTGACCTGTGATGCCCCCACCTTTTCAAAGCACACACAGTCGAGCTGCGATGGTTGCAGCACTTCACTCCCCTCCAGAGTGCATCTGTTGAATGAAGCTGAATTTTTCTTGAGATGTGGTGGTTGTTGATGTTTTCTGCATCAGCATGGCCTCTTTCCCTCTGCAGCTTTTCCACATCAGTGAGTCACACTCACACTTGACAGCCTTCAGACTCTTCCTCCTTCTCTGTTTGTCTCCTTTATCTTTTTCTCTATCTCTTCCTATTCCTATTCTGCAAATGTCCTCAGCCTGCAGGGTGCTATATTGATATTATTTTAGTAAACTGGTCAGGTAGTCAATTAATTTGAAGGATTAAACATCAGGCAAAATGATTACTGTATTGACCCTTGACTGAACCATGGTTTTAATACATTTTAACTTCATAAATCATATGTGCAATTACAATAAATGAAAGAAATGTTTAACCCTTACAACTGGGCCATTTAAAGTTTTTAATTGGGCCTTTTCATGTAGATAATCACATCATGGGGCCAGTCTTAGGACAGAACGACGAGAATGTAGTTTCACATTCTGACTTTTTAGCCACGCTACCTCTGGGCTCTGGGGATGAAGTGTCGGTTGATCAGTTCACCACTTTGATCTGGCCAGAAATATCTCAGCAACTATTGGATGGATTTCCAGCAAATCTGGGATGTTATCCCCTCAGGATTAATTGTAATAACTTTGGTGATCCTCTGACTCTCCGTCTAAGGCCATTATCTGGTCGTAAGTTTGATTTGGTCAAGATTTTTCCTGTATTTAGTCAAATACCAAAGGCTCTCATCAGCCTCAATGTAGTTTGTTTTTAGTTCCAACTAGCAAATGTTAGGATACTAATACACTACTCTGTGATGGAGAACATGGTCAACATCATACCTGGTGAGCATCAGCATGTTAGCATTTTCATTATCGCTGTGAGCTTGTTAGCATGCTGGTGTTTAGTTTTTAGTTCAAAGCCTTTCTGTGCTCAAGTTGCTCAAATAACTATTTTTCTGTAAAAAGTCAGGCTGTATTTTTGAAGTTGTGAGGGACCATGGCACATCCATGGCACTATCATCACATCTGTGTACATCAGACAGTAGGTACATCATCTCTAGCCCAAGTCACCAAGGTTGGCTTCAGGAGCTCTATAACTAAATCTCAGCCTAGCTTAGGTCAAACACTTGTCTTTAACAAGATGTGTTATTTACAGACACTTGGCCTAACAATAACTGCTGATTCAATATTAGCAGTGTCGTTCATCCACACTCAGGTTCAGGCAAGGTCACAAATTAATTATTAGACTTGTCTATGAAACAGTTTCTTTAAGTCGACATGGATGCAGACAAACCTGTCAAATTTAATATTAGCATTAAAATCTATGGGATTTTCTGTTTTCTGTCCCCTAATTGCCCCTAAGGGGGCACAGCCATGACTTTCTGGCACAGTCAGTTTTACTGCAAGTTATTTATTTATTGCCAGCACAATCAGTATCTGCTTTGGTCTCTTAAATTTTAATGGCGCTGTTACAAACTCATTTGCCCCCCAATTTGTTTGTCACGTTCTCCGTCATCATATACTGGACACAGTCTTGTCCTGCAGCACTTGCACTGGCTGAACATCTTTCACAGTAAGTGGGGCACGCTCTGCAAACTCCTGACGTTTATAAGCTCCGGCAGAAGCACTCCTGTTGACAGGGAACAGACGGTTATGGAAATGAATCTTAAAAAGCCTGCGACTGAATGTACCATCTCCAGCAGACACTGCTCACCTCTGGCCCCTCTGAGTGCATGCAAATTGATTGCTTTGGTCTGGATCCATGTTCAAGGGCTGGAGGATTTTTAGGAACATGCATCTTGTCAGAAAACACCTTAGTTTCAGTGTCATGTGATGGCGAGAGAGGTTTTTAGGGAGTGTGGTGATACGAGCCGCTGATTATGCTCTGATGGTAACATTGTGATAGTGAAGAGATGACATCTAGTTTTTAGTTTTTGCTTTATCCAATTCCTCAACTCTTTCCTCTCACACCTTGTGTCTCCAGATCAAAAAGACATCAGAGGCGACCCTGACCACCATCCAGGACATGGTGACCATTGAAGACTACGATGTGTCAGAGTGCTTCCACCATAGCCGATCCACTGAGTCCGTCAAGTCCACTGTGTCTGAGACATACCTCAGCAAACCCAGCATTGCCAAGAGGAGGGCCAACCAGCAGGAGACGGAGCAGTTCTACTTCATGGTGAGTGAAGATATGTGTTTTAAAGGTATAATTCAGATTATTTGAAGTGGGATTGAATAAGGTACCTCTTACAACCCCACTTCAAATAATCCAAGCTGTCCCTTTAAGAAAATAGGAGGCTGGTGGATATGTTTGAGCAAATACAAATGGATTCATAGTTGTCTTCTATTTCTGTATGAAACCCTTGGTTAGCTTTCTAAACTTAGAAGTTTAAAAATAAGTGACTGATATTGATTATATACTCTGTTTAATAGCTGCTACAAAAATCTCTAAAATGTATTGGAGAATATGAACTCTAAGCTTTCATGTGGACTTTTAAATGCTTCATCTGAGCATGCAAATTTTAAAACTCTCACGCACCAAGCCCCTTTGAAGTCTTTGATCAGCTGGCAGAGGGGCAGCTCTCCCAAAATATAAGGCTAACTGCTATCCTGTTCCAGTCTGAAGATGGACATGCTCTGATAACAGCTTTAAAAAGACTCAGCATGTCCTTTGCCCTTGGCTTTTTTATCGTAGATTGCTGTCTTAAGAGCGGGGGCTCTGGCTGGCACTCAGGGCCAGGGTGTAATTACTCTCAATTCTCCACAGAAATTCCGGGAGTTTCTGGAGGGCAGTAATCTCATCTCCAAACTGCAGGCCAAACATGACTTGCTGAAGAGGACACTTGGTGAAGGTATAGTCAGGATCCCTTTATGTTTACACTCTTCTCTCATAGCTCCCACTGTTCCTGTTACACTGTGACGAAGACTTGAGTCTTACCTCCCAACGTTAAAGCCACTTTGACCAGTTTGTGTGTGCGTCACCTTCCTCAAGCCAAAGTGGAGATATATTAGCGCTAATTAATGTTCAAACATCCAACACAACTCATAATTGGTTGGTAAATATTGTCTTTTTATTTCCTGCAGTCCTACCAGTCTTTTCTGTGGCAAACTTCCCATTGTTTGTTCTGCTTTTTCCACTAGTCAAAGCTCCTAGATGGTAATCTGGGTTTTAGCCAGGCAAGCTAGAGCTGAGGGGGGATTGTGAATTTGTATTATCCGTCTTAGTGATTGATTTGCTCCCAAGTTAATGGACTGCTGTGTATTAGTAGGGTGACGGTCATTACCAACGCTCTCTCCTTGTTCTACATTGGTGGGATCTCCTTGAGGCCTCAAGCTAATCTGCCGTCAACCCAGAGAGAGTCTGTCAGTCATTGTTCAAACCAGCAGTCTTGGTAGTCTCACTCAAACTGTCCACTTAATGAGCAACGGAGCTGTGTGGTAATGAGGAAGTGGAACGCCTCCAGCTTCTCTCACGCTCTCCGTAATCTTATTTTTTGTCAATGAGTACAGTATGAGTCACAGAGACACACAGACAGGTCAGGTCCTGTTCATGAGAACAGATGGCCACACGTTCGAAACGACTACTGTTCTTTAAAACCATTTGGAAGCTATTTTGTACTTAATCTTACTTCGCCTGTCCAAACTTGTAGCTCTGTGTATTACTACAAATATTAGTGTGTGTGTGTGCCTACGTCAGTTGTAAACCTACAACTGTGTGCCTGGTGCCTGTTTGTTTGTGCTGTAATTCTAATGTAGCGCGAGTGTTGCCTGCACTCTTAGAAATAAGGGTTCCTCCTGAAGGGCTGAGGTTCTACACAGAACCATTTGCTTCTGAACAAACCTTTTTGGAAGAAAGAGTTTTTCAAGAGTTGTAGGAATCCTTGAATGGCTCTCTCTTCAAAGGTTCTTCAAGGGTTCTTTGTACCATAATATAAAAGGATTCTCAAAGAACACCCTGGGTGTATCCTAATATAACCTTTGGAGTATAAAGGATTTTCTGTAGAACCCCATGGGTGTGGTCTGGATATATATCCCTAGAAGTATAAAAAGGTTCCAGGCGGCTTCTAGTTAAAACTATTGAAATATAAAAAGGTTTGTGGTAGAATCCCCTCTGTGAGTTCTTGTTAGCCCCCAGAGAGGGTTTTAGGTGGAACACCTAAAACTTACTTAGAAAAATTCTCTGGGTGGAACCTCCCACAGATGGGTCTAGGTATAACCCTTTATGTTGGGTTCTAGATAGAATTCTCTGATATGGTTTCCTAAGGGAACCTTTATAAAAGGTTTTACCAGTAACCAAAAAGGGTTCTCCGCAAGTACAAGCCAAAGAATGCTTTATGTTTCTAGCTAGCACCTTTATTTCTGAGAGTGTGTAGGAGTCTCTGTGTAAGCTGTGTGTGAGTGTGTGTTTATGTGTGTAGGTGTGCGTATGGGTTTGTTTGTGCTGCTCAAGAGGACAGCGGTTGCGGACAGATGGCAGGCTTCAAATGCTTCACTTGGCGTATGTAAAATGCACCACAGGGACCTCAGAGACAGGTCCTGGCATGTCCACACATCTGACTTCTCTTCTTTTTTTCTCTCTTCTCCCACAGGCCACAGAGCTGACTACATGACCACAAGGTAAAGTGCACGCTCACACTTCAGGACCTGTGCGTATTCAAGATGCACATCCAGTCCACTCTCCTTTCAGCAGCGACAGAAACATTTATGACGTGCTGCCGCTCATCAAGGCGAGGATAGTGCGCCTAAGGAAATTCTTATCTGAAGTGAAGTCCTCTGTGGGCCGTAGTTAGACGTGAGTTAGAAAAAAAAAGCCCCTGGAGAGCACTGAGCAGATGTGCTGGCCTCCATGCTTTTTAAGATCAACCTTGTGTTGTATCTACGGCTTACTGTACTTCCCATTCCCAAAAGTACCACATGTCAGGCCATTATAGAGAGTGTGAGGTGGTAGAGTGTTCACAGTCAGAAATGAGAGGAGAAAGAATTTACATGACATTTAAATGTTTTAGCATCAGTTGTAAACAGATAGAAACATGTGGGTTAGTGTTTAACTTTTTATTGTTTTTGTTTAAGTATGGAAATAACGTCTGAAATAGAAGCCAAGAAGCCAAACTGCATTAAGTCACACACACACATCCACACAAACTCAGAGAGGCAAATCCCCCGCAGGGCCTGTCATGAAGGGGATGCTGACACATACGATGCTCCCAGCGGGTCTGATATTTCACTGGCCTGTGATATCTTGTGGAGAAGGAAAAAAGGGGATTATAAAGAAGAAGTTCATTCATGGGTTTCAGCAGCATCTGAAAATACCCTCATTCACCTGTCTATCATCTGGACTCGAAGGGTTTTTAAAGATTAGTCAGCCGCAAGTTCAGTTTTGAAGTTTTTTGAGGGACGTGAAGGTTACTGGAGAGCAGATAAACCACCCTGAAAGGAAGACTGCATTGTTTACTCATCCTGATGCATTCTCTGTATTCTAGACATCCCAACGGGCCGTTCAAAACCCACACTGGCACCCGGCGGGCTAGACCCCGCTCTGTTTTTAATGTTAGGTTATTTAATGGCAATTTGGAGTCATTTATCAAGGTACTGATTACCAGTCTGCCTGCTTGACATCGCTCCTCCTCCTATCTATTTTCTGTCTTGCTCTGGCTTTCTGGCCATTTTGGTGGGTTCCCCCAAAGCATCTTAGCTGTGATTTATCTTTTACCAACAAGAATGAGAAAAAAACAACAACAACATATTTGTGCTAAGATGGATTCTGGAAACCCTCCTCCTGAGTCAGTGAGCTCTGGCAGTCTGAGATGTAAAGGATGGCACTGATAGATCCGGAGGGCTGCGGGAGGAGCGGAGCGGCAGTCGGAGGGATAAATGTTTGTCTCAGTCAGCTCCCCTGACTCACTGCTGACCTGGCATCACTGAGCCGCTCTTTCAGAGTTGCTCTCTCCTCCTCCTTCAGAGCAAGAGCAGAGGCCAGTGAAAAACAGCAGTATAAATGGCAGTCGGGGAGCGGATGCCAGGCTGATAAGGTGCTGCTGTCTCCCTCCTCCGGGCCTCTTCACTGCCTCTCACTGGTGGCCACGTCCACTCCAATCCTGCCTGACCCTGTCCAGTTCTGTTCTGTTGTTTACTTTCGGGATTGATGCCAGCAGAGTGGAATGTGGGTGCGCTCTTGGTGGGCAGCTGCTGTGGTCCTAATCTGGGTCTTGCCTTTTCTCTCTCTTTCTGTCTCTTGCGACACTTCTCTGTAGCCGTGGACGACGGAACTCACACGCTCGACATCAGGTAGACACCTTGAAGCATCTTGGGGGGGCCCATGCCGCTTGCCTGCGCTCATTTCCTTTACCTGTCCTGCCTTTACATATTTTTCACACCATGTTTGTCTGTCTTGTATTCGTAACCTGACTTCTGTGAGTCGACTGAGACAGATTGAATTGAAGTTTTTCTCCCTAAACAGATTTTACAGGAAATTGTGCATTTAGTTTCAAATGTGAGCTAGCATGATCCTCACACTCCTATACTACGATGTGATGTTTATCTACAGATCTACCAACAATTACCACTTCAATGAGGAACATCTCTATTTGTTTAAAATTTGAGGAAAATCTGTGGAAATATCACAGTTCTATGGCACAGACTTCATGTGGCCTGGACTCGAGACAAATTCAGAGACACACCTTGAAAACATCCATTCAAGAGGTCATCTGACAGGTTATGTGAATACAAAATGTTAAATCAAAAGGAAAATAAAAAAAAAAACATGAAACACTGGACAAAGTAAATAGTACGATATGGATGCGTAAATATTGATCCCCTAAGTATAAGTCATATGTGCAATAAATATTGAAGTACCTAAACCTAAATCCCATAAAAAAATCATGCTAGTGTAGAATATTGATGAGGAAATAGAGCATTAGTAACAGTGGAGACAAATATAACCCATAGTGAAAATATACTTTATGTGGCCAAAAACTGTAAATGGCATCATAGTATAATAAAAAAAAAACGTATCTGTCAGGTCAGTAACCTTGTACAGTACCAAAAGGTCAAAACAACTTGAATATCACATGACTAGAGCATCAGGTTTACACCATCATAATGTAATGCAATAATCAGGAAGCAAAAGGAAAATGCAACCTGACCTATTTAAGAGGTGCCTCTGCTCATCTAAAATGTGGTAATATTGAATGTCAGTAAAACCAATACCACAGCAGTCAGTACATAAAGCATGAGTTCAGGATATTTTATCCACATGAACATGCAAATAATAACAAATAACACTTTGCTTATCACAAATCAAACACACAAGCAGAGTGGACTGACCACAGAGAGCCTGTTTAAGAAAGTCATTGCAAAAATGGCTGCAGATCCTCATTTCAGTCCCCATTTAGAACTTATGGAGCCAGTGTCCAAAGTGTAAATTCAAATTTTGTATCTTTTGCGCCACAGTGGCACTTATGCCCAAAACATCACATGGTGATATGGGAATAAAGGTTCATGGGAGTCTAGTGTGCAGCCTGTTTTGTTTTTGTTTTTTTTCATTTTGACATGTACTTCTGTCCAGCACTTAGTATTTATCATGTTTGGATGTACGTGCTTTTCTAAACTTGTTGCAAATTCCCAGCATGAACCATTTGCAGCGTCAAAATTGGTATTGAATTTGTGTGATACAAAGCAGTCGTCCCCAGTCTCACATATCCAACAGGATAGTATTACATAATCCTGCCGCACCAGACCTGTGCCTCAACCCTCACGGCTCCACTCCAACGATAGATAGTCGATTTTGGCATGGTCGCTGTGTTTGGGCCGTGTGTATACCCCCGAGGGCTGTAAACAGATCCACTGTATTATTAAGAGCATGTACTGAGTCCCTGAGTCCAGCACCGAGCTGCAGGAGCAGCTGGCACCAAGGCAGAACAACAGTGCAGTCCACATCTAAGTGCATGAGAGGAATGTGTTTTCTGTGAAGGAGACTGTGCTGCTCCTCTCATCTCACCACTTCTGTCCTGAGCTCCACGTGGAGTGTGTGGCTCTTTAGATAAGTTCTCCTTCATTCAAACACAGAGTGCACTTGATTGCCAGCATAACAAGACATAAAGTATATTTAGCAACGCTGGAGGACAATTGAAAAGTGTTTGACAACAGGTTTGTCCATGCAGTCAGTGATATTTGTGGTATTTCATAATCAATGAGTAATTACGGGAGACTGGACATGTACAATCAAACAGCTGCTAAAGTCAACTCAGTCTGTCTCAGTAAGATCTCAAGAAAGGTAACTCTCACTTTGTATCTAAAAGGGAAAATTCAGCAAAATTCACTTTTGCCTCTTTGAAATGAATTGGCTGGTACTTCTGATGATTTGTTAGAAAAAAAAAGTGTAACACTAAGCTACAACTGTGTCCTTGGTCAGTATCGCACTGACTGATTTACCATTTACACTGATTGGACATCTACATGAAAAGTGCTGCATTTTCCCTTCAACCTCCAGACTTTACTTACACTGGGTGTGCATGTTTACTTTTAACTTCGTGTTAAACCATTTCTGTCAGAGCCCGACTGATACACCAGCAGGCTGATAATCATCGGTCTATTTTGGGACATCACAGATATATTTGCAGAGAAGTAAACTGCCATAATATAATGTATCATGTACACTGGCTACACTTTATAACAGTAGCCATCATTAATAATTGATAAATTAATAGTTAATTAAAGTTAGTTAAAAGTTATTTTACTGTTAACAATGAAAGCAAAACACAAGTTAGGTAGTTTACGTCAGTAGTTAACTAGCTAGTTATCTAACATCTTGCTAACATTAGTTTGCTTACAATGTGACAACATGTATGTCACTTCAGCTGGTCCCCCAACAACATCTCTCAACCATCTTCAAAATTTGGTTTTCTTTTCAACATAGATTAGTTGAATTTATATCATATCTAAGTACAGAAAACAGGAAAGGAGAAAGTTAACTGAGGTGTCAAGCTCACTCAGTTGTTATTAGACCAAAAAGCAAAAAGGGACAGGACTTCAGAAGGATCAGTTGTAGCATAGTAAACATTTTAATTATAATTTCATTGTTAGTTAACATTGAAATAACTGAAAGATTAATTAACTATCAATTCACCATTTATTAATTAATTTCTTACCTGTTTACTTGATACTGAACATTTTAACAAAGTATATTTTTTATAGTTATTCTAATTAATTAAAATTAAATTGAACAAAATTTACTGTTACTATTATATATACTCTGATATACAGTATCATTATCTCAGAATGCATTTTATGTGTGTGATAATGTCCTCAAAATTCTAGTATCTGTCGGGCTTCAGCTCTTGTTCTTGTGATAAAAACAGTAAATCATACTTGATCTGACATTTGTTGTTTTTGTTTACTTTGCCTTCGAAGGACTCTGGACAAGCTATCCCCCGTGTGGTTGAAAGCTGCATTCGCTACATCAATTTATACGGTGAGTTGGTTGTTGTTGTTGTTGTTGTTGTACTGCGTGTAGACTTTTTGTCACTTCTCTCAAGCAATCATAAATTGATGACTGTATTTATATTTTCTTTGATGAATTCTTCTCATGAACCGACTGCAACCTGCTTCATTTCCAAGTCTGTCTGCCGTTGGTGAAAAGTGACACTTCAATGATTTCCAGGCGCTAATTGTATGGGCGTGTATCGTGTCGGGGTTTCAGCGTGTTCCACTTCAGCTGCAGTCATGGGAAAATGCAGATTCCATCCTGTTTACAGCGGCAGAGCTTTTTCCACCCAGTGTCTCAAACAGACACACAGCTGAGCCTGGCACAAGTGATGAGTTACAAAGTTGGTTTTGAACCAGAGAAAGACACTGAAAGAAAGTCAACTCTGAAGCATTTCAGATTTTACAGGCAGCAGTGAGATCTCACAGTTTGCAGGCCCGTCCGCTGCGTCTCTTATGACGTACAAAAATAAATCTAAAAGAGACAAACAGCAGACTAATCACGCTTCTTCCTGACACTTGACCTCTCCCCTTATTAAGTCCTAATCCCAGCTGGAAGACACTTTAGTAAAGCTTGATTGCAGCCACCCTGACTCATTAATTACCCTTAATTAGAAAAGTGAAGGGGCTTAACGAACAGGATGCGTATCTTAGGAGCAGCTAAAATAGGCTTTATTTGCTGAGTGACTGAGTTTCTTTTTGTGACTGTCAGAGTGGACTCTTTTACCTTCTGTTTCTGCTTCTTCTTTACCCCCTTTCTTTGTGTTTCTCTGTGCAGGCCTCCAACATCAAGGAATATTTCGTGTATCTGGATCCCAGCTGGAAGTCAATGACATCAAGAACTCATTTGAAAGAGGTACATGATGTCTCTTAAACTAAATCAACTACATATTATCACCTAAATCTATAAATGATCTTTGTTTTTGCCTCATTGTCAGATCAAAATGTTTGGTATAATTAAGATCTAATCTTTACACATTATATTGACCATATTTAACTAGTGGGCATCTGAGTTTTTAGTAGATATATTTCACATAAATTTGTGTGCATTTTTAATACTTAAGGACGTCCAACTGACCTGCTCGCTTGTCCTTGTCTTAGGAAACGACCCTCTGACGGATGATGAGAGTAATCATGACATCAACTCGGTGGCTGGCGTTCTCAAACTTTACTTCCGTGGTCTGGAGAACCCTCTTTTCCCCAAAGAGAGGTTCAATGATCTGCTGGCCTGCATCAGTAAGAACACACACATTTTACCCTCAGTGAGGCAGTTTTATTCAAAATGCATCTTTGTTTTTCATTGTGGCATAACAGCACAGTGTGTCAAGTCCACAGTTGTAACTATCATACTTTATATTAACATACTTGGCATTATTCCTCTCTCTTATACCATGTTTATACCCCAGATTATCCCCACAATAGACCAATGTGTTGTGTGGGCATTCTCAAAGTTAGAAACATGTATAAAACGTCTGCAATACATTTGTAAAGTTATAACAACCTTAGTTTATTAGTTTAGTTTGCTTTGTTCAATTCCTGGAAGTCTATGGGATCATCACAATAATAATCAAGTTTGGTCAGTGGACAAAAAAGTTAATTTTGCACCCTGTCTGCTTCTTTACTTTGAATATGTCTGATAGTTGTGTAGGTCAATGCTTGCTTATGCTTTTTCTGAATATGTTTTATTATGTGGCTGACTGTAATATCTACAGTAGTCTTACATTGTTTGTATTCCACATCAGATATAGTCCTCAGTACTGTATAATTAATGGTGTGTAGTCTTTCATCAGCAGAATGCCTCTGACTTCTCCTTCTCTGTGACACTTGTGTTGATACTCCTCTGTGGTATTTGGCTGAGTACTGAGAAGGATTGTTATCTGTCGAAAGTGACACAAAGCTGGCCGTGCTAACAGAACTGTGGTGGAATGTTAAATGTCCGCAGCAATGAATCTACGCTGAGGTCCTCATAAGAATAGTCACATTGTCATTTTGCTGCAACTCAGTTCACAGATCAGTCAGCTCTTTGTGTGGTTTGTTCTGATCTTTTAAGACATGACATGGGGACTTTGAGGCTCTGTTAAAGAACACATGGACGCAACGTGTGTTATAATGCCCTGTGCAGCTTTGTGTGTGTTGGTGTGTACTAGTGTGTTTTTGTGTACTTGCGAGTGAGCGAAGTGTGTGTCTGTGTGTTTCCTGGGTGTACTTTTACACATTTGTGCAGGATGAGTGATGGGGATTCCCTGTTTACATTCCCCAGCTCAACATGCCAGTGATTGCAGAGTGGGCTGAACGCCCAGCAGGTTCCATATTAAACACCCTCTGCTAATTCCATATGGAGCAGCTCAGACCAGCTACAAGATCACTTTTCCCTTTAACTGCTCTCAGTCAACGGTGTTTTTTTCCCCAACGCAGCAGCGTACTGCAGCTACAGATATCTTTCATTTTAACAGCAGGGATGTTTTGCGTGGGTGTGCTCACACATGTGGTGTTTGTAGGTGATGTATAAGCGTACATTGGAGTATAGCTTTCAATAGTAGCCTCTGAAGTGCTCAGGAGCCTTGCAGAATCCTAGTTAGGTATTCATGAAAAATGAAATACATCACAAGGATCCCAGAAGCCCAAATCCCAGATGGCCCAAAGTGGCTGGAGGGTGACAAGGCTATTTTTAGCAGCCAGCAGAGCCCCTGCTCAGCCAAATAAAATAGGCTGCTCCAAGTGCCACAGCAGAACAAATGAGATAGTAATAAAAGACAAACGGCTTGGTGTTCTCTAGCATGTTGACAAAACACAATATGAGGTAGAGTAGAGTTTGATACTGTGCAATAAATATGTGTATTTAGGAAAAGTTACTAATTTGTTGTTATTGTAATTTCTGATAGAAAAAAGACCACTCGTGTGTGTTTTGGAAATCATCCAGTCAAGTGAGTCAGAAAAATTACTTGCCCAAAGTACATTTTTACTTGCTACTGTAAAACCGTTGCCCCTGTTAAGTGTCCCATTTAATCTAGGTTTGCAACGTCTATAAGATGTCAGAAAATGGTAAAAACTGTCCATCCCAAGTTTTCAAAGCCCAAACTGATGCCATTAGATGTCTCATTTTGTCAGTCAAAAACCCCACAATATGCACCCCTACAGCTCAGTTGGTAGTACCATGTATTGAGGCTGTCAGTCCTCTGCAGCAGCTGCTGGTTCGATTCCCGCATGCAGCCCATTTGCTGCATGGCATCCCCTCTCTCTCTCTCTGCCCCCCTTCCTGTTGCATCTCCAGCTGTCCTATCATAATAAAGGCAAAAAGCCCAAAAAATAATCTTTAAAAAAAAGAAACAAAAACCCAAAATATATATAAACAAAGAAAGGCAGGAATTCTACATATTTGAGAGACCAAAAACTGAAAATTTACTTTAACGAGTAATCATGTAGCAAAATAGTTTAACAATAAATTTTTGTACCACTTGCCCAGTTGGGCAAGTGAGTTTCTAGATTTACTAGCCTGACATGGAATTAGGGTATGATATCCCTATGAGCTACATAGCACTTAAACTATGTAATTTTAATTCTACCAAAAAGAATGTACAAATAAGATGGTATTTGGTTAGCTTGTAAAATACCATCACAAGGAAACTGGTTAAAGAGGGCCCTCCTAGTGAGCAAACATGGTTAGAGGTAGAAGAGGAAATCTACATTATGGGGAAAACTGACACATAGTCTGAGAATGCAGGAAACACAGCTGGAGGAGAAGTGGAAGAAATTGACATTATTCAGAACCACAAACAGCGACGAAGACTACGGACAGGACCAGCTGATTTAGTAGATGAAACTGAGAGCGGATGTGCTACTAAACAGATATTTGTCTTTTTTGTGTTATTTTGTTTTGAGGGTTTATTTGTTCATCTGCTGGATTTTCTATGTTTGTAATCAACAATAAACACTGTGAAAAACCATAGAAAAAGAATGAAAGAACTTGACAAAGTGGTTTAAGAGAGGTGTTGTTTTTCATTTAGAGCAGGAAAACCTACTTGGCGTCTTTTTTATCAGCTGATATCTAAGAGTGCTGACTTCCTCCTCCTCTTCCTCTGTGGTATCAGCACAGGAACACACAGGAACACAGGCTGAGGTGAAGGTCATGGCCACAGTTAATACATGTCCCGTAGCATCTGCACACACACACACACACACACACACACACACACACACACACACACATTTTACATATCACTGCATTAGTAAATCTTTGCTGGCCCTCCAGAGACTTACAGTAATTCTGGTAAGTAATTGGCTCAGCTTCAATATGCTCTTGTATTGGTAGGCTGGGACCTGGTGTGGTATTAATCAATATGTGGATATTATCAGATAGATGAAAGTCTTTTCATTTAACAATGTTTTTTTTCCTTGTATTAAAGCATTTTATGGCATTAACACCAAACCTTCTCTTCCTTTTTTGCTGCTCTAGGAATAGAGAACCTGTATGAGAGAGCACTGTACATCCGTAAGATCCTCCTGACCATTCCCAGATCTGTCCTCATCGTCATGCGCTACCTCTTCGCCTTCCTCAACCAGTACGTGCATGACACAAACCAATAAATACATCATGTATTTCACTTCAGAAGGATTGTCCCCGCTTCATGAAATGCTATTCTACGTCTGAAGAGTCTGAAATACTGTCTCCAGTGCTGTGTCCTCTTCTTATTCAGCCTTTTCTTTCTTTCCTTCTCCACTTTCCCTCCTCCCTCCAGTCTGTCTCAGTACAGCGACGAGAACATGATGGACCCGTACAACCTGGCCATATGCTTCGGCCCCACACTCATGCCCACACCAGACAGTCAGGACCAGGTCTCCTGCCAGGCCCATGTCAACGAGATCATCAAAACCATCATCATCCACCACGAGACCATCTTCCCTGATGCCAAAGAACTGGACGGGCCCATCTATGAGAAGTGTATGGCTGGAGGAGACTACTGGTGAGGAATTCTGCTTTGAGTAATTATCCAGACATGAAAGGGATAGTTCAGATTTTTGATGTGGGGTTATATGCAGTACTTATCTATAGTCAGTGTATTAGTTACAGTAGATGCACCAGGAAGCTAAGCAATGAACTTCTGTGGACAGGTTCAGCAGCAAAACGCTGTATTTAGAATATTTTTCACCACTTTATCTTGCTGCCAGACAGCCATTTTCTGATTGGAAAAGACTGTTATATAAGCCAAATATCACTCTCTCTCGTTCAACCAGACTACACTGGCAAAATCAGTAATCAGAGGTAAAATTACTGATTTCACCATTGGAGTCTGGTTGAGTGGTATTGGCTTATTTGACGGCCAAGCAACAGTTTGCCCACTGGAAAAGGCTGTGTGACAGCAAAGCAAAATGTTGAAAATATTCTAAATAAAGCGAAAACTTAAATTGACATTTATTTTTTTAGATAGGCTTTTTTTGTGTGTGGCTAAAATATGTTTTGCTGCTGACCATGATCACAACAACACATTTCTTAGCTTCCATGCTAGTATTCCTCTCTGTTTCTACAAACTGAAGCGTGTCGACCACCATCTTCTGTAGGTGATGAACTGACTACGCAGGAGTACCTCATACAAGTCCACTTAAAATAATCTGAACTATCCCTTTCGTTTACTGTTGTACTGTGTTAATTCCCTGTCACTCGTGCCTGGGGGTGAAGTTGTGCGTTATCCAGGATTAAACATGAAGATGGAAAGGATTCTGATGAGGTCACCGCACGCAGCTGCACAGATTTACACAGCAAGATGTAGTTTTGAGAGTCAGACAGATGCTGGTGGTTTTGTGTCCATTTAGTTTCCCATGAAAGGAACAAAGGCATGCAGCCAAACCTTCTTCCTCAGGGACTCACTCAACATGCAGGTATGCGAGTGCGCTCAACGCTGCAGCTGTGTCAGTGGAGTTGATATGAGTAATTACACACACCAATTAGGCGTTTGTGGTAAAAGGAACATGACAAGGTAGACACATGTTTCAGCGCTGACTTTACATGGTGGACTCTTTTCTAGGTGAGACAGGCTGAAACAATCATGTTAATTATCGTGATCACAGCAGGAGGAAACTGAAAGGTCGCCTGACAGAGAAAGTATGATTAGATGAATCGCAGCACATCATCAAACAGATCAAACCTGAGGCCCTTTGCCAGCCCCACATCTGTAGGGGCGAATCACTTGTTTCTTCCTCTTGTTATCTGTCTCTATTTCTCCCTGTCCGTGCCACCACATCACCACAGGCTGACAGGGATTTATCCCTGGCTAGAGCTAATCAGCCGTCTCAGCACGACCGTGGCCCCCCCGGCAAGGCGCATGAAGCCCCAGGGAGATTTGTTGTCTTGGCTGCCTCCCTTTCTCGCAGAAGAGGAGGCGGCTGGTGACATGTTAGCATGGGAGGAGACAGTTCGGTTCCTGGCAGGGGTAATCTGTGGAGATCGGTGTGTCCGTGTGTGTATGTGTGGCATTACTGCCAGCTCTTTCAGCACGATGCCAGAAGAAGACCATTTAGAGAAAGAGGCCCAACCACAGATAGAGTATCTAAGCCTCTCATTGAATGACCGCTATTTGAACTTCCTCTAGGTCCCATTCATTGTAAAAAGAAAAAAAACAACCTTCCCTCATGTCATCTTCACTGAAATGGAATGTAATACTTTATTTTTTTTACTTCATTTGAAGGGTGTTCATAGAGAGTGTCGTGACACTCTCTATGTATCATTTATTATTATTCGGTCAGTGGTGGCATTTTTAATGCAAAGTTGACATAGTGTGAGATGTCGACTTGACATTAACTATGACAGCATAACCTGTCATACACATGCCATAGCAGGCCTAATTATCAAACTTAAATAAACTAGGTTAGTTGTTAGTTGTTACTGTGGCAATAAGTAAAGCTATTTTTCCATTAGAAAGCTCTGTTAATTACCTTGGTGCTGTATTCACTGTCATCAAACAGGCCTTATAACATTTAATGACATCTTGATGAAAAATCCAAATGGTGGTCCTGTGTTTGAGGTCAAGGGAAGTGTTCATGACACAATTATAATGGTCTCATGACAGCCAATCTCAAAACCAACCACATATATAATGTTAACACATAAAGCTAAATAGTTTTTTTGTCTGTTTAATTTGGTATGTTTATAAAGATTATACATATGGTTATGTTGTTGTGGTTAATGTCAATTTGCCATAACAAGATTCTCAGACATTGTCAACTTTGCATTAAAAATGACATAACCTACCGAATGATACTTAAATGGCAACAATCATAAACATTCATTAAGACTCCCTTATGTTCATGACAGGTGTCATGTTATAATTATGACAGTGTCATGTCACTCTTATGAACACCCCTCCAAATAATGTTATCAAATAACATTTGACTGTTGAGATTTGAGCAAAGGTCTGAAACTGAAAACTGAATTAGGCAGAAAAGGTGTCTTCAAACTACTTTTACTTCCTGAAAGAAAAAATATAGAAAAGCTACACAAGAGGGAAAAAAAAACTTTTTTTTTTTTTTTTTTTTTGGTCTGTTTTGAAACGGTGTCATGACCCTGGACCCTTGACCCTTGACCCTGTCTTGGCTGTGACCCTGACGGTTTGCATGTTGTCCCCCACAGTGAGAGCCCCTACAGTGAGCATGGAGCCCTGGAGGAGGTAGACAATGAGGGAGGGACAGAGACACACACCAGCGAGGACGGTGAGTGACAATCAAAATACATGCATGTATGTAGTACATGATCACATGAAACTTTTAAACTAGCTTAAATATAAGAAAGATTAAATTTAAACCTCTCTTTTTCTCTAAACCTAGATTAAATTTAATTCTGTTTCAGCAAAACTTTAAACTCAAACTTAAAATATGATCCAGTATTAAACTTTGAACTTTATCTTGAGGAGGTTTAACTTTGAAAATTGGTGCCTTCTTGAGATGGATTAAGCAAAATAATCAAGTTCCTTAAAAAGTTAAGGGACAGACTCAACCTAATTGAGTTTTAGCGCATGAACAGAACTTTTAGTGTTTTTTGTTTTTTACTTTTTAGCCAGCTAACAATGCAGTATTTTGTTAAAGAATATAGAGCAACCAAAAATATGTGGTTTTCTCAACTCTTTTATACTTACTAGGTCTGGATAAAAGCTCAAATATATTTTCTATTTATTTATTTTGTTTTTGGTCATCTCTAACAACTCCATGTTGATTTATCTACCAACTAAGATAGTGATTGTACAAAAGAGCTCTACATAATTTCAAATCTGGATTTACTCATTTTAAACTAAGTTTTGCTAAACTCTCATTAGAACTAATCTCAGATTTAATGAATCTTTATTCGTGCAACCCAGTGTATGTGTGTGATTTGCCCTTTTTTAACCATGTTTCCTTATATTGTTCTACCAAATTGCTTTTTTACATTAACATTCACTGAACATCACATTAATTAAGCTGTCATAGAACATACACTCACCCATAAAGTAAAATACTGTACTGTCCCATCCATATGCTGTGTACAAATGTAAGCTTTCCCGCATGTCTGTGGTGCTGCAAGGGTTAAACCCAGCTCTCTGCAGCTAATCCTGCCTTTCAGCCTGTTAAATGCAGTAACCTTGAAGAGCTAGGGAACCGGGCTCACAGTGATGGACAGCCATTCATATTCTAATGCTTCTGCTTCTCCCTTGGGGCCTCGGGACACTACTACATCCCTCCTTTTACAAATTCCACGGTGGTCTGCACCCCCTGGATCCCCTGGGAGATTGGTCTTTTTTCCCATGGGTCATAGCCATATGTTAAAATTTTCAGGTCCCTTGATTTTTTTTATTTCCTTGTGAAAATAGTGATTTGTAAAATAATAGCAAATGTATGAGTGTATGTATCAACAGTGTCAGGTTTTAATAGCTGTTCGAAAATTACACAGTCTGTGTTTTCTCTGCATTTAACTACTTTTCCATGTGTCCAAGAGAAATGGGAATAAATTACAAAAGAACACCAGGCTCATATAGACACTGGAGGATACAATAGACTTCACACAGGCATGGTGGGATACAGTAAATTTTGTGTGATCATACATGTGGTCCTTTATTTGAGTGAAATGGATACCAGTTGGTCTGGTCCAAATCAAACAGCGAGTGACTTGAGTTCGAGCTAAAATATCAGCCGGGGTCAGACGTTGCTGTCAACTTCAAGCAAAAAGCAGAAAAAGACAATAAAACTCATTAGTCATAGCTCATTAGCTCATTAAAAAGTGCTAAATATCTGTGACAGAGAGCTGACCAGATGCAGACAATATAGCAAAAAAGAAGAGTCCACCTGTAGTCAAGAAGTCTTCATATCTTACCTTAGTAACAGACTTCCCCAAACCTGTTTCCATGGTGATGACAACGGCCCCAATCCTGTCTGCTTTTCACACCCAGAGATGATTTTTAGGGGCTCCCTGTCTCCATTCGTCATCAGTCTCCATAGACAGAGTTTGGAAATATGGTTTATTTCCTCTTCTTACATCAGCTGTAAATCACAGCCCCCAAATTAAAATCATCATCTGGACGTCCTCTGCAACTAAAAAGGACATATCATCAAACAGGGAAACGTCTGTCTGTGAGGATTCCCACTGTTATACACAGATGGCAGTTATCAACTCTTTGAGTAATTAATGGAAGATTATGTTTTCCAGAAATCCCTTACTACCACGGTTTTGTTCCAAAGGCTTCTCCGTGCAGACTGGGAGGATGTCCTCACTGACCTGAGTCCCTCCCTGTGCAGTCTTGAACTGTGGTCAAGTTATTGTCATCAGTTATTTTTAAATCTCCATGACCTCATTTGGATTTCAGACACAAAAGCGAACGTCTTTTCCTGTTTGTTTATTTTTTATTTTTTTTTACCAGCGCTTGATTCTGTCGGCTGACAAACTGTTTAAAATGTTTATTCTCTTCTTTCTTCCCAAGGCTTAAAATGCATTTGCCCTCCGACCAAGTAAACACCAGACAGACAGAAGGACAGAGAGAGGAGTAAAAGTCATTCAACATGTTGGTCTAAGTAGCTGTCTCAGAATCTGCTCAGCGCAGCCCCCCTGGGGTGTTAGAGCTCATTATCTCAGATAGATGATCTGGACTGGGCAGATTTACACAGAGCACATGCAGAAAGTAAAGCGTAGTGATTGTTGCTTTCATCAGGGGCGAGTGTGATTTTTAAGATAAAGCTGGTAAGGTCTTTTATAAAGCTCAGCCCCGGTTTGTGCTTCCCATGTTTTACGATTATATTCTGGCCACAAGAGCTGAGCAGCCAATTTACCGAAAAATAAACACCACAGGGTCTTTGAAAAACCCAGAAAGTCATTTAGCAGCATTTCCCAAAGACTTTTCTAACTGTCTGGATGAAAAAATATTCTGTCCACAGCAGATAATATAGAGAATTTGAACACTTTTTCTTTAAAAAATGACTCAAATCAATTATCAAAATAGTTGACAGTTAATTTGATATGAAATGACTAATTTAAATGACTAATCATTCCACTGTATAGCAGTTGTTGGCATGCTAACATACTAAATTAAAGTGGAAATAGACAACTCTTTGTATGACTTATAATTATTAAGAAGTTGTTGATTGTAAAGTGTAGCAGCTAAAGAATAATGACACTGTGTCTTTAAACTGGTTTCCTATAACCAATGATTATTCACTATGCGAATCTGCCACTGGGCACGATTCTTCCCAGCAACATGATGTCACCATTATAACTACTTAAATGCGCAGACTCACGTTTCACCCTGATGCCTGGTTTGTGCAGAGGAATAACAATAATGATAATACTTCTGTTGTCTGGAACGAGAGGAATTTTTCTTTCCTCACAGCAGCTTCATTTGCAATATGACAAATGTTAAGACAAGAAACAAAATACATATATTTATCATAATATTACAATCCTCAATTAACAGTCACAGATGTTAAGGCCTGTTAATGTACATTTGATCTGGGATTAAACTCCATATTTAGTTTTAGGATTCACCGGTTCACTGTTTCATTATTCAGGACATGGTTTCTCAAACTATTAAAATGCAGTTGACATCGGTACAGCAGCCTAACCTCAGGACTGTCCCAGAATTCAATATAAGACTGTGACAATTTCAGTGTACCTGTTCAGGGACACCTGTTCTTTCTTTCCTCTTATTTCCAAAGTATTGTTGATCATTTCTTCACAGAGCTAGACTCTGACTCCAGACAGAAAGCAATCCAGTGTTGTGTCAAAATGAATTTCCTCATCAGATATAAGGGGTAGGGTTGGTTAGGCGTAGCAGAATATGGTAAGAGGGGACATGTATCAATGGGGAAACTGATTTCAACATGACACCTGTTGTCTTCGCCACAGTGGCACAACAATAATACCACTCTGAAATGCTAGGGGGCTGAAAAGTTGTCTGATTACACTTGAGGATGGTGAACATGGTTAACATTTGGCCTGCTAAACATCAACATGTTAGGATGCCAATGTTAGCATTAAGCTCAAAGCACCACTGTGCCTTAGTACAGCCTCATGCTAACATGGCAGTAGACGCTGCATTCACATGATTCCATTGCAACTAACAGTTATAACCTAATACCATATTATAAATTACATATGAGCAAAAAATGATATGCAAGACATGAATTAATAAAAAGTTAGCAACCAAACATTTTACTTTATCCACCATGTTTCTGCATGTTTGATGTCAACAGACAACAACTCGACACCACATGAATGAAATGTAACCAGGCATTTATATTTCTGAAAACTGGATGCTTAAGTACTCTGACCTAGATGTAATAATAGTACATGAGAGCCACTATGCTTCATCATCTGTATTTTGAAAATCAAGTCAAAATCAAATTGTCCTCCTCTTTATTTCTTCCACTAATACCAAAAGATTTCATGTTTTTTTGCACATTAAAAGAAATTAGAAGGGAATTATTGAGAGGGCTTTGCATCTTTGAAACATGTCAAGTGAGAACCAATGTAAAATACAGATGTGTTTTAGTTTTGGGAGTTAAACTATGGATGGGCTTAGTGATGAGGTGAAATTGTGTTGCTCTCTCTGTTTCAAAAAAGCCTTGACATGGAAAATAATTTATAATTCATAATTGAGAGGCAACTTTCCTTCTTTCTCTCTTTCTCTCTTTCTTTGTCTTCTGTATTGCTGATGTTATGGGTTATCTTATCTTAAGGTATTTCATCTTCAGCCTATTCCTTTTTCAGTAGCTGGACGTGAATTTTATTGTGTAAAATAACTGATTACTGACCAAAATAAACTATTCATTCTTACTTAAAGAAACAAGAAAGGCACAAACTATACATGGTCCCTCTGCTCTGGACTGACACACATGATAGTCTCGTAGGCCGCGGCTGTCGTGCCTGGAGATTAATTGTCAGTTTGTAGAGTGGCACTTCTCACACACCATCAATACATTGATGTTATCTGCTGGTAAATTCACTACAAGGTCAGAGGTTAGCTAACTGGCACATTGATTATATATCACAGTGCAGCCGCAGAGTAGGATGTCCTTGTTGTCAAGTGCCCCAGAAGGCATACTGTATACTGGACTGAGCATGATTAAGGGCAGTGTAATTTACTACACAAGAATCCTTTTCTCCCCACAAAGAGCCGCGTCAAGGTCCAACATGAAGTCTCCTGCTCTATTTGTAGATTAATATTTGTCTTCTGAGAAAGGGGTGGACAGAAGAGAATATCATACCCCCTCCTATTGTATTGATCCCAACCGTGTCTCACACCAGGCTCCTGCTCCCCTATTTCTATGTATGAACATGGATGTAGAGCAACATCCCCTCCAACTCCGCTCCACTGGCTTGTGTAAGGCATCTGACAGTTCGTATCTCTTACACCACAGGCCTCCAACTCTCACGGTTCAGCATTTCTTTAACTCCAGTTGCAGTGGGTGTGTGTGTGTGTAACCTCGGGTGGTTGGGTCTGAAGCGATTCTCAGTTATAATTGCACAACATGACAGAGGGGATCCTTTACCGCACTGAGATTTGAGTTTATGGCCTGCTGCTCTCAGCCGCAGCCACGTCACTGCAGTGCTGGTGTGTGTGTATGTGTGTGCGCCGTGGATAAACATTTGCAGATGGACAAATAGATGGATAGATAGGCTGAAGTGAGAGAAAGAGATGGGAAAAATAGAGAAGAAGAGAAATCCCCTACACCGATAAGGCCCCCGTCAACTATATTAACAGCCTTGTCCGCCGCAGTGCTGCCCAATTAATTCAGGCAGTAAATTCCTGCTTGTCACATTTCATTGCAGCCACGTCACATCCACCATGTCAGGCCTGAGAAGCGAGTGAAGCCAGGAAGGTGGCAAGTTAAAGGTTCTAATAGAAATAAAGGAGGTAGAAATGAAGAAACCTCCACTCTGCTCAGAATCACTCCTGTATTTTACTCTCTCACGTGGCCTCTCTGCTCATCTGGGAATTATTTTTAAGCTCCTGTGAAAGACATACCATGATGGCTTTTTTCAGCCCATACAAGCTTCAGCCATTTACTCTGTTCCCAGTTTATATAGAGAGCCTGTGTTAGGGTGAGGCTGCATCTGTCCAGGGACCCCCTGTCTGACTTAAAGTGAGAAAGGGAGATGGGAGAGGGGTAGAGGTAGGAGCGAGGGAGGAATAAAGAAGCTATTTTTAGACCTGTGTTGCTGTAGTGCATGCATATTGGCTTGGAGACGCGTTTGAATAGGAGAGCCGACCAGAGCTGTTGTTCAAAATACAGATGTTTTCTTCAGGATACATGTCATCTTAAGACTGATTTCTAGTGATTTAAAAAATAATGGACCTGGAGAGAGCAGTAACAGGGTGGCTACAGGTCCTTAAAAAGTCTTAAAACATCTTAAATTCACATTTAGCAACAAAAGGCCTTAAAAAGTATTAAATAGTCTCAGATTCTGCTTTTGAAGCTTTTAAATATGTTATAATATTCAGCATGGAAATTGGGAACTCATTTTAGATTCTGACTGCAGGACAATTGATCCTTCCTAAGCCCCGCCCCTTTTGAACAGATTTTGAAGATGTTGCTGGAAGGGCCTGTAAAGGTGGTGTAATTAGTGAAAAGCTACTTAACTAGTTAGCTAATCGACACCAATCATTACCTAGCTAATTAGCTCGCATTTTGCTAGCATTAGCTAACTCAAGATGTCACCCTACATGTCGCTTTTACAGGAAAAGGAGAAAGTTCACCAAGGTACCAAGTTTGTAACTGTTATTGGCGCATAGAGTAAAATGGGGCGGGGCTTAAGAAAGGTCAGTTGTAAAAATTAATATCATTAAGCACAAATATAATTCTTCACATTAATTAATGTACTTGCACAAATGTACTCAACCAGTTATTCTCATTTTGCCTTACTCATAATTTAAACCAACAATATATATTTAACAGCTTTTCTTGGTCTTTCCCATGTTCATTTCCCATGTCACCAATCCAGGTCTCTGCTTGTACAGTTATTGAGTAGATATCAGTCCAGTCTAATGATCCATACAGTGACTGACATGGCCCTGAGTCATATAGATCTCCTCTCACCAGCTTCTATAATTATCCTGCTAAAGCTCCTCAGGGCCTGTTGTGGCCCCGGCCTGCTGTTGTAGAGCCGGGTTACTATTGACTACAACTAAAATAACCAACTGGCTCAGCACACTTGAACTCCATGTGCACAGACTGTCACACATGAGCGACCATGTGCACAAACATGCCAGGATTAGACCTGATACTAGAAGTGAGCCAACGTGTATTTAAGTGCATGTGTTGTCTGTCTGGATTTAGATTTTTGTTTCATAAGACTGAACCACTTGCATCAGTCATTACAAATGTTTGCACATGCGATAATAACTGTCTGTACCTGATGTCCCTGTTCTGTCTGACATGCCTGACCTGTGTAATCCTCTCTCCGTTGATAGAGGGCGAACCCATTGAAGCCATTGCCAAGTTTGACTACGTCGGGCGCTCTTCCCGAGAGCTGTCCTTCAAGAAGGGCGCCTCCCTGCTGCTGTATCAGCGGGCATCAGAAGACTGGTGGGAGGGACGCCACAACGGCATTGATGGCCTGGTGCCACATCAGTATATTGTGGTCCAAGACATGTGAGTGTTTTTTTTTATTAAGCATATTCTTAGATATGACTGAGAAGTACATAAATGTATTTAATCAACATCAAGGTTATGAGAGTATAATTTAAGGTACATTTATAGTGATATATGAATTAAAGTGAACACATCATTAGTAACATGTAGACTAAAGGTTGCACTGATATGCCTATGAGATTTTACCTCTTGTTTTAAATGCAAACAAAGAAGCTGTGTCATGCACAGAGCTTGCATGCAAAGGTCAGATCATCTCTAACAACCTGGTCTGTTGCTGTGGAAAGTTCTTGTCAGTAGACTAGCTATGGAAAAATGGGGGGGGGGGAACTCAATAAAATCTGACAAAACATGAATTTATCGAGCAGTTTATGGCTTTTTTATATAAACTGTGTGAGAATTCTGCCTCAAAGCAAAACTTTTATTTTTAGCCTTGCTGAAGTATTTTAGCAGCTATTGAGTTGATTGCCATGAAATCTTGTACTTTCATGGCCCCCAGAGGATTAATCCTCCTGACATTGTTCATCCCTTGATTTTACCTATAGCGTCCCTGCAGGTTGACATTTGTAGTTTACCTAGAATGAAATTTCTTGACAAATTTTGGATGGATTGGCATGAAATTTGGTACTGACATTCATGATCTCAACAGGATTAATTGTGATAGCTTTTCCTGAAGTACTAAACTCAGGTCAATTTGTCCAATACTTTCATGATGAATTTCTTGCAAAACTAATGTAATTCCCATCAGTCTGACCTGGTTTAGTGCTAAGTACACCTGGTACAACGGACAAATGTTATACGCTAACATAAGTAGCGTGTTAACATTTAGCTCCAAGCACAGCCAAGATGCAGTATAAACAAAGGCAGGTTTATACTCCATTGAAAAATTATCAAATTAAAGTTTCTGGCAAACATGAACAGTTCAGCTCATATGTCAAACACCAGAACAGGATGTTTGTACATAAAAATGTCCTTTTTTGAATCACATCAAACAATGTGTTGTAATATCACTTTACTTCCATAGCAAGTTTGTAGGAACATAAATCAATGAATAGAAGTTGAGATTTCACCATCATAATGTGGTGTTTGTTGTATCATTTACATGTAGAATAAATGGTTACTAGTTACATATAAAAGTTTAACAGCACACATTTGTTTGTATGGTAAACTTCAAAAATGACAGATTTAAAGGGAGTCTGGCACGGAGAAGGTAACAAGTTGAAATGAATCAGCTGGACCTACAGAAACATGGAGCCAATCATCAGTTTGATTTTAAAGATTTTGGATAGCCTCACAACCTGGTTAGCATGGCTCTACACTCTCTGTCTTGCTGTCACATGTTTTAAAAATTCCTGTAGGTGGTACACTGAGGAAATGTTCCTTTCTACTACCAGCTCCACCCAGAGCCTTAAGAATTATGGTTTAAAGAAGAATCCTCTGGCTTTCCCTGATCATGTCCCTATGGGTTAAACAACTCTCTTGTCCTTAGTGACTTTGCTCCATAAGAGGCCACTGGCCATCAATTGACTGTTGGGTTGTGCGTACAGGACCTTCAGCCTTGTTTGTCCTGTGTGCCGCTGTCGTCCCCGCTCAGCTTTGGGAAGTTCACCATCTCCAGGGTCCTTAACCAGCCCTTCTGTCACTGTCTCCCGCTCTCAGCACTAACAAGCACACACACTGCCATGGCGACTGTTGGTGCCTAATGGACAGGATTCACTGTCTCGTTAGGACGAGAACAGAATCACTCCAATCACTTAGTAGCTGGCCGACAAAATGGCCATTTAGTATGCCACCCTTCTTCCCTTTTCTTTTCTTTCTCCCGCTGCTGTCCCATCAGTGTGCCTCTATCAATAATTCACCAGGAGGGGCACCGCTGATGGGGTGTCTTCTTAGTTAATGAAAGAGCAGGGGAATTTACAGCTGTATGGGTTGTCCCCAAGCTCAGTAACGTCCTGCTCTCTACTTAAACAGAGCAGGCTGCAGAGTGCAAAGAGCAGACAGGGTGGTGATCTGCACTTGTCCCATAAAAGAGCCCAGAATAAAACATGGAGAGAGATGTCTGAGAGACCACTTCAGGACAGGAAGTCTCCCTCAAGACGCCTCAGCTGTCGGGATGTTCAAACTTTCTCGTCTCTGTCTGCAAATTTTGTTTACCACCACCGCTTCGGCTTTGGAGAGGTGCTCGTCCTTGCTCTGGCTGTGTCTGTGTGCACTCATGCAGATACACTGAATAAGTGACTGTGGTTTCTATCAGCTAATACTCATCAGCAGAGGCAGCAGTGCAGCTCAGTAGCTCTGATTACTGCCACCTGACAGGCACCAACTGTACCCAGTATCTTGTCACACACACCTCACTGAAACCCATACAGCTGGCTTTTTTGTGTGTGTGTATGTGTGTGTGCATGTCACCACCACCACAGTGCACCACCAGAATACTGAGAGGCCCGGGAATATGACTCATCTGACTCTCTGGACCTTGGAGGAGGGAGGGAGACGTGCTGACTTGCCGGAAACTGATATCAAATACTGTCATTGAAGAATGGTGCAAATATGAAAGATCGACTGATTTGCTGATTTTTCCTTTTTTTCCCCCACTTCCCTTTTCCATGTCTCAATGTCACTCTGTCTCTGTGTCCCAGAGATGACAACTTCTCAGACACTCTGAGTCAAAAGGCTGACAGCGAGGCCAGCAGCGGCCACGCTGGAGAGGATAAATGCTCGGGAAAAGACCTCGGCTCGCCCACTGACACCAGGATCTCTGAGGCCTATATTACCAGGTTGGTTTGACATATTGGACTGCAATGTTAAAGCTATAATATGTAACATTTAGCATAAATATATTTAAAAACGCTAGCTTTATGTTATATATTTTGTTTAGTTTGTTTATTTGCATTATCCCAAATGTTTTCAACAATGGTCAAACCCAGAGAAATCTATAATTTATTAGAGGTAATGGTGCATTTCCTACTAGCTGCTAGTTGAAATAACTTCAAAACATTAACGTGAATGTAACTTAATACATTAAGTTACCTGTAAACATGATTCTTCCCTGAGTCTTGTCAGATAAAAGTTTCATCTGCAATAGTGGTTGTTTAACAATGAAGAAAATAACTCCCATGATTCCACTCTACTTCACAGCATCATCAAACTAAGTTTTGTTCTTGTTTTAAATGTGAGAGAGACCCCTAGTGGCCGAACTTACATAATGAGCTTTTAAAGCCTCTCCTAAACAATTTGAATTAATTAATCTGTCCTTTTAAATTTAAAACTTTGCATTCTCTACAAAATTAACAAACATCTAAACGTTTGCCCCTTTAAATACATAATGTTCTATTGTGTTTTTCCCAGGAAAAAAAACTCAAGTGTATTAAAAATTATGAGTTTTTATTTTTATGTCTGGTCTGTGTACTGGACAGCTGTAGCTGCGATCTGTTTGGAAAGGGAACGTTATCGTGAGAGGAGAAAGAAAGTCTTCAGAATCTTCACACTTATGGTGGTCAAGCGACCTAGAGAGTGAAATACAGGTGAAAAAAAGTGATTTTAGAGAAAGACAGTTGATAGTCCCATTCCCAGGTTGTCAAATACAGATGCTTTGGGTTGGGGGCTCAGAACAAGCAATCAGCATGTTGACGTGTCAGTTTTTGACCACCCGTTTATGAGACTCAAAAATCAACTATCTTTTTCCAGGTTTGTGGCGCGCAGACATGTCCCAAACACCGCAGATAATGACAAATTAGGAAATACGGGACGGATTTTGCAGTCATGTTAGATAGCTTATTGCAAGCCAAACATATTTGCTAAGTCTCCAAAGGCGTGAACTTTCATATTAATCTACAAAGCGACTCACATATCCAGATGTGTTGTCAGGTGCCTGATAAAGCTTATAATGGTCAATGTAGTATCCTTTATCTTGGCAGATTCTTGAGTGTTTCAGGTTTGCTTGACACAGTGTCAGCTCACAGTCGTCTGTGGTCTTGCTCAGCAGATGTGTTGGTTATGCATAATAATAAAATAATAATTTCAATAATGTGAAACCCGAAGGAAAAGATGTCACAGTACATTTCAAAAAACAGCCATGATTTATGAAGTGCATAAAGGTTCTTTTAGTATTTTAGAATAATTGTGTTCATTATAAAGATTGTTATTTAGGATTTCTTATTGCACTCAATAATGCAGGAAACATTAAGATACATTTTTTTCAAGGCTGACAAGCATCCAACTGTGTTAATTAGTGCCAGTCCTCCACCACAACACATCTTGGACTTCACATTGGCTTTATCTAATGACAGACGTCCAATCCAATAACAACTTGTCAGTCTAGCAGCATGTCTGCAACAACCTCACTGTTGCATCATCCAAGATGCTGAAATAGCTTCAGGTGTGAATACCAACACAGACACTTGAAAAGCTTGCACTAAGCGCGGCGTAACAGCGTGTATCTGATTTGCCGGTTATATGAGCAAGCTGGGACGACCTGAACAGCGTGCACCCAATCCTCAGTGCTGCTTCCTCTTGTCAGTCTGTATCCTCAGCTCACCCCTCTCAGCCTAATTGCCAGTGGAGGAATACACGTCTCCGGCTCTATTTTATTCCCACTGACCAGACAGGTCCAGTTGTAAAGCATGAGCATTAAATACCTATTTCACAGTGGTGGTTGGTCATCTGCTGGCCCGACTGGAACATCCTGTACATACTGTATATGTACATGCATAGGGAGGGATGTCACACAGAGAGAAGACACACACATATCCAATCACACCTCAGTCTTTTTGGCAGGGTGTGCTGGTGGCTTGCCAGTATTTTGTCTCCTGCTCCTCTGCCTCTTCATTGCTGCATTTCTGGTGGTGAAGTGAGTGAGCGACCTTGAAACGTCTGTTACTGGCTCTTGCCAAACACATGAACAAATGCTATTTTATTCAGAGCCACACTCTTTCACTCCCTCTACTTCACTGTTGAAATGTTGATGATTCATCCTAGAGGCAATATTTACACCAGCTGCAGGTATTTGTATGCAGATGGCGGAATATACCTGAATGAATCCTCTTTTTCACATCAGCCGTAATGGAGCTCCTCTACCTCTCAAAGCCACTGTCTACAACACTCTCTACCTGTCACCACCAGCTCCCAGGTGACCCCCACCTCTCCCTGTCTGTCTCTCTTCATCTCCTGTCTGCCGCCCCCACTCGCTCTTCTGCTCTTCCATTCAGACAGTCCTCACAGGTGTTGAATCATTTATATCTGAGCTTTATTTAGATATTTTCCTCTCCTGGTATTCTCAATCAACAACAAGCTCACCAGATGGGACCACTACTACAGTGTGGCATCATGAGTCACGACTACAGCAAAAGTCCTTAAACAAGACAGTTATGTCGGTGCGTCTTTTTGTGGCAGGGATGTGCATTGATGAGATCACACCACTTTATAACAGTTTGTCCATTTTCTGTTTTGTGGGAAAGAAAATGATGAATGAGTTGTGATTTTCATTATCATCAGCCACGGCCACAATAAACAAAGGGTGAGCTGTCGCTGTGGTGACATCTTGCAGAGTAAGTTGCAGTGCCTGTTGTTGTGCACTGTCTCCCACAGGAGGACTGCTGTTATGAATGTAGACTGCTCCCCCTGCAGGTTGTCAGTGGTTCCTGCAGTTGTTTACTATTTCAGATTTCTCACTGCAGTCAGGAAGAAAAAAACATTTTTCTCTCACCAGACACTCCAGCCTGTACTGCTTTACCAATGAGTCTTCACTTTCATTTTTTTGCATTAACTATCATCAAAGGATAATATAACACTTCATTTGAAGAGATGTGCATAAGACTGTTATTACACTGTCGTAACCATGTCATGACACCTGTCACGGACATGAACAAGTCTTTATGAATGTTTATGACTGCTGTCAGTGTCATCTGGTCAGTTATGTTATTTTTAATGCAAAGTTGACAGGACAGGCTGTCATCAGACCATTATTATGTTTAAATCACCTTATTACTGTGCTCTGTCGTCAGACTGTGTGAGTGTGTCATGAATATTTTCCTGGACCTCAAGTAAAGTGATTTTGGTCTTGTCATAAAGACATAATTAAGTTTTATTACAGAGTCAAATGCTTTTATAACAGTATCATGAATAATGCCCTTGAACAAAGTAAAGTGATACCATTTGGACTTCTCATAAAGATGTCATTAAATGTTTTTAAGGCCACATAGCACAGTACTGAGGTGATTTAGACTTAATAATGGTCTTTTGACAGCCAGTGTCAAATCTAACCGTATATGACAGTTCAATGTAATGTTAAATGTAAAGCTAAACAGTTGCTATAAGTTTGATAATGTCAGGTTGTCATAACTAAGACATTATTGGCTTGTATATTATCAAGTTGTCATAACAAAGACATCTCAAACAATGTCCTTAAGACAATTCATTACAACAGTCATAAACATTCATAGTCATACTTGTTCATGACCACTGTCATGACATGGTTACGACAATGTAATGTTCTATGTCTTATGCACACCCTGTCAAAAATTGTTGACAATTTTAGTTTTATTTTTTTGTGCACATTAATTCATATTCTTGTATTGTGTTGTCACGCCACAGTGTTAGTGCGTGAGCAGGTGTGGGTTTTTAGAGTCTTACGTGAGCACACACAGCCGTTTAGGTCAGCCTGAGACTTTCTGGTTCATGTAGCTGAGTAGTTTTGCGACTGGGGAGATGGCAAGCGGCAATTACATTCTCTGAAAGCGTCACAGTCCTTCATATCCAAACTCATTATTGCTTTTTGTTTAGCGCGGTGATGAAGCTGCCTGTAAATCTTAATGATAATGGCTGACACAGCGTTCATTAGGCAGACGTAAACTCTCAAATGAAGCCATTTGCCTCACAGAAGTGATTAAAGGATGAGTAATTCTCTGCTTGTTCATCATCACAAAGAACCAATAATGCAGACGGCAGACTAATTAAAATAGTTAATCTGTCACGTATCAGCTTTCACATGTTATTGATTTAATATTTCAAGTTGTCGTCATTTCAATTATTCAATCCATTATCCATTTATATTATTTAATTCTAGTTCTTTGCACATAGTCATGCTCACATCTAGTCATCTGGCTGCTAGACAAAAAATGATGATAGCTACTTTGATTAAACATTACAGCTCTTGACTCAGACTGTCTGTAGCTACTGTAGTGCTGGTAGTCATAAATATGGAGAGCAGAGCCTGTTAGAGCAATAGTGAGGAGGATGTGCTGCTCTATTGGCCTTTTATGGAGCAACAGAGGCACTTCAAGGGAGTAGACGTTGTTGTGGAGAAACATCATGCGTAACTGAGCAAGCACGCGTCTGTGTGAGTATGAAGCAACGCGCGTCTGACCAGAGAGATGAAGTCACGTTCAGCTCGGTCTCCCCATGATTCAGATGTCAGATTAGGTGTGCACGGTGCTGTGTCGGTCCAGGTTCAGATAGAGGACAGCCGTACAGCTGAAGCAGCTGGAGCTTCTCCCAGGGAGCTTGTTTTGGAGCTCTGATGAACCACAGGCCTTCCTCCTCTGGCTGGTAGCCAGGTCCAATCTACCTACTCTCCAAACAAGCTCATCTGCGTTGTTAGGCACTGACGTCCTCTTACAGCACTGATGATTGACGATGCCATATGCCCCCCCCCCCCCCACATATTATAACATAGAAAACCTTGTGGATCCAGTTTGGAGGATTTTAATGTCTGATTTTTTTCTGTTTTCAGAGTGAGATCCAAATGAAGTCCTCAAATAAGCATAAATGAACGGCATCAAATGAGAATGTGTGTATATTTACAAAAAATACTTTTTTATGCCTTAAATTTATAGGACAGCTGAAGATATGACAGAAAGGTGAAGACAGAGTGGGGGAGTTCTGTTTTAATTACATTTTACTCAGCATCCCACCTTTTTTGGAATTGGGGTTGTGATAATTTAAGTTTTAAATTACTGAAGATAGAGCAGTCAACCCAAAAACAAGGCTGTTTTTTAAGTTACCAAATAGTTTACTTTTGAAAGATGCCAGATGGTACTTGACTTACTTGACTTCTTTACCCCATTTAGGGGCATAGGGCATCCACCAGAGTTCGCCGTCTCACTCTTTTCTGGGTCTGGGCTTTCGCTTCCTGCCAGCCTACTTCAAGCATGGAATGTCAGGTGTTTCTCGGCCTTTTCCGTTTCCTTTTTCCCTGTGGATTGTAGTTGAGGACTTGTCTTGTGATCTTATTTGTGTCCTTCCTAAGGATGTGACCTATCCATTTGACTGTCGTAGCGGTGTCTTCCTGGTTGGTAGTCCTCCACAGTTCCTCATTTGTAGTTTTGATGGGCCACCATAGCTTAAGAATATAGCGATACACAGAGAAAGCGAGTGCCTTGGTGGTTTTTCATGTCTCAGAAACATAGCACTTTTTTTTAATTGCAGTTATTGTATCTGAGGTTCTGCTGCAACACCTGCAATTAAAAAAAATTGCTTCACCCAAAGTGTAATCTTAGGTGTGAGGCTGTAATACAATAAATAAGAATTTGCTTTTGTCATTTCCTCTCCATCCCTCTCTTCTACCTCAGCAGGCACAAGAAAAGATCAGATCCACCATCTCGGCGGCCTCCTGCCCGTCCCAGCGATGTCCACTGCATGGTGCATCCCTCCCAGCACGGTCATGGAGGACACGGAGGCACCCCAGAGATGGGCTCCCCGGTTTTGGGCCACTTCAGCCCTCGGGACATGTTGCGGAGCCGCAACCACGTGCCCATGGACAGCCCTGAACGTCGGCGCCGCACTGGCCACGGCAGTCTGACCAACATCAGCCGCCACGAGTCGCTGAAGAAGATGGAGAGCCCCCCAATTCGCCGCTCTACCTCTTCGGGCCAGTACACGGGCTTTACTGATGGCCACCACCACCACGGTGGCAAGCCCCTGGACCCGGAGACCATCGCACAGGTCAGCGCGGGAAGAGCGGCGACCCGACCGCAGCTCCCTCCACCATCAAAGCCCTGCCCCGCCCTGTAAAAACATAGTCAGTCCCTGTCTTCTGCTTCCTCTGGCTGCAACTGTGTCTGTGTGCTAAATACACGCAAAAGACTAGCTTCACAGGCAGCAGACAGCAGGGAGCGTAGCTCGACACTGGGACTCTATTATTGTCTTGCTTTTGAGCGTACAAAAAACCGAAGTATGAAAAGCTATTATAAAATATATATATATGTTCAAACATCCATGTTTGAGTCACTGCTGATAGGGAGGTGGTGGTTCTAATTTGACTGTAATGCCATGAATAACATTTGTATAGAAGCTCAATTAGAAAGCAGAGGTCACAGAGAGCGCTTTAAGCTGTGCTGGGCTGTCTGTCTGCCTACTGGGAGCATGCTCAGATGAACATGTCTTGTCATCTCTGCATCTCCTTTGCTATCCAAAGTCATTAGCATGCAGGGAGAGGTGCCGGTCCAAAGTGAAACTCTCCACTAACTCTCTGCATGTATAATGCATGCTTGGTGTTTTCTTGAAAGACTGTCACTGTGGTCATGTGTTAACATCCTTTTTTTGTTTCCTACCAAACCATACTGTCTTCTCCTCTCTCTCACGTCTTTGTTAATAATATCATCTCTCGTTTCTCACTTCACTCTTCCACCCTTTCTTTTTATTTTCCCTCATTTTTAACCCGACACTTCCTGCCTCTCACTCATCGCTCTTTCAGTGTTATTATTAGGGCTGAACGATTTTGAAAAAAATATCTAATTACAATTATTTTGGCTGACATTGCAGGTGCGATATGATTTGTGATATTAGAAGGAATTCAAAACATATCATTATGGTGTGATATTTGCAAGAATCTGTAAAAATATGATTTGTAGGCCAGGACATCTCTGCAGCACAATATTTAATTTAAAATGGTAAAATGTTTGACACACATTTTGTTTTTAACACGTGGCCTCCTGTGATTTGAATATGACATATGCGTAGGACATATTGTGATTTTGATAAAACTTTTGATTAATTGTTCAGCCCTAGTTATTATCATCCTTCCATATCCCTACTCCTCTCTGACACACACTCTGTCTGTCTCCTGCAGGACATAGAAGAAACTATGAACACTGCTCTGAACGAGCTGCGCGAGCTGGAGCGGCAGAGCTCAGCCAAGCACGCACCCGACGTGGTGCTGGACACCCTGGAGCAGCGGCAGACCTCTGGTGGCAGCGGCGGCGGCGGGGGTCCCACGCCGGCAAGCTCCAGCGAGTCGCTCAGCCCAATCCACGGCGTCATGCTGAGGTCCACCGCCAACACTGAGCCACCCATCCGCCGCAGCACCAGCTCCTCCAGTGACACCATGAGCACCTTCAAGCCCGTGGTAGCGCCCCGCATGGGGGTGCAGCTCAAACCTCCCGCCTTGAGGCCCAAGCCAATGGTCTTGCCCAAGTCCAACCAGGCTGCACAGCCTCCAGCTCCTCAGGACCCTTTGGACAAGTCCTGCACCATGTGACTGCGGGGACAGAAACTAGAAACCAAAACTCTGTCAACTCCAAGGGGGGCTGCAAATGCTGCCACTGTCTGGACTTCATAGACATACAACAAATAATATCTAAGAGTATGTAAAAAAGCATGGACCTGGACAGGGAAAGATGTCTCCTTGTGGTGAGGACTCTGACAGGGAGACTGATCTAGGAGTTACAGAGTAGACAGATTTGTCGGTCTGTCTCAATAACATATACACAGTTATGTGTTAATATACTTAGGTTAATATTATCTAACAAATGTCTTTTTTTTTAAAGAAATTCAAACAACAAATCACAAAGGCTTCCTTAAGGTTTAGAAAATGTACACTAGTTTGTTTAGTTTACAGACATTCATGAACTTTGTATGTTTGAACAAAACACGCTGCATGTACAGTCGCTCCTCTGTTTACCACTGAGCCTGAACCTGGAGCTGGATGAGAACTGAAGTGACATTCAGAGTGGCGTTCTCACACATTTACGGCTAGATGATGTAACTTTTTGCCTAGGAGGGCCCTTGAAGGTGTTGTGAACTGGTTCAAAGGCCTTACTGACTTTTGATTTCACATGTTAAATATTCTAAAGGTGCTGTGACTACCTGGAGATGAATGGTTTGAAGGTTGGACTGATTTACGGGCCTGAAGAGCCCTTAACAACTAACGGTACTTTGCTCATAGATGATAGTACTGATAGCAGAATGCTTCTTTTTTTTTTCACTTGCGTGTAAACTCTGCAACTTTTTATTTGTCAAGGCGTACCAGCTGTCGTGTCTCAGAAATGTACAAAGATCACCTCTGTGCTGGATTCACACATTTAGTTGAACATATTTCCATATTGCCTGGAATGACTATTGGAGAAAACCACTACTTCATTATGAACTTTGAACAATTACATGCATTCATGATAACTCATGATGCAGGGATAAAATATGCCTAATAACTTATGCCTTTGCATCTGTATAATCTATGGGGAGCAGTGTGAAAAATTCAGACTATAGTTCATCTCCTACCTACAGTATATACAACACATATGCTATTAATATGGTGTGGAACACATGCTGTAGCTTCTTTTATGCCTTGCTTGGCTCAATCTACCCAAAGACATGACTGTGCAAGTTAAAGCATGGATGTTGACCCTCCATATATGATGTAGGTATTCTCTTCATATTGACTGATGTGTATAGACTCATAGCAGTGCCCTGTGGGAGTGCTGCTGGTAGCCATGGACCTAATGACTGTTAGTGTAAAAGCCTCCTAATATGTTCACCCTGCTTCCTATGCTTCTGAAAGTCTCTGAAAACAGCAGCTTGCTTTGTGTCCCTCGAGTCTTGTTTTATGTTCAAGTGAGAATGTTGACGTGTTTTTTTGTATTGTTCTGACTGACACTGAGGCTTCCTCTGTGGATTGTCTGCATTTGAGGCCGATGACACCTCTAAACGCCTGACGCGTGGCAGAAAACGGCATACGTGGAACAATCGGCGATGGAACAGCCTGTCAGTCAGCTCATACGTGTCCAGGTCGAGTAATAATTTCAAACGCAATAGCTCCGTAAAAACTGTATGTGCCAGAGTTCTAACTGTGCGACCGCGCCCTTGTATGTCTTTTTTCAAAAATAACCTCTGTACTGTAGAAATAACAGAAGTGGGTGCATGTCCTGGAAATGTTTGGTTAGCGTAGTAACACACAGAAAACACTTGGTTTGCAATGAATAAGCAATGCTCTCTAACAGCAGGTTTACACTCTCTTTGACTTGACAGATATTGTGTGTATAATAATCAAAAGATCATTGATTTTCTGACTTACTAACTTTCATTATTTTTGTAAATATTTTTGTTATGTTTTGTTGTGTTTCTGGGTAGAAACAACGTAGAACAAACTGTGTAGATTAAATATCCAGACACACACGTGTCCCACCTACAGTATGAAGCCAGTTGTAAAAAAAAAAACAGTGTGCTTTTGTCACTATGTTAACATCATCAACAGTAGGCCTCAGTTCTGCCGTCTGTAGGCTTTAAGCTACTCTGTGGTGTTTATGTACATCTGTAGTATGTACTTGTGAAAAGTGCCTTTGAAAATATTTTAGAGGAACTTCAGACATTCTGTACTGTTGCATTTTCATGTCCAATGCTGTGTTTTTGAGAAAATGCAGTGCAGAAGGAAGACACATGAATAAGTAATGATGCCATTTTCCAAACAGTTATATGACATAATTAATAATAAATAAAACAGCTTACCCATTGTGACATTGCACTTTTATGTATATAACTGTATATAAGGCATGTAACATCATAACATTTTAGAGTTCTTTGAGGGCTTATACCTCCAAGGATTTCTTTCTAATAAAGGAAATAGTTTGTCGAGTCTGAGGTGGATTTTTTTCCCCGCTTTTTATACTGTGTAACTTCAACGTTAGTTCATTTACACTAAGTTGTGGAAGAAGTTTCAGATCATTTTACACAGGGAAAAATAAAAATACCACAATAGACTCTGTTACAAATAAAAGTCCTGAAGAAGTATGGCTTTGTATGTCAGAGCACTCTGTAAACCAAATTATTATCTAAGTGCTCTTTATCCATAATGGCCCCTTCAACAGTTTTATATTTCTATATAGAGAGTATTGTATTGCAATAAATGACGTAAGAGAAACACTTTGTTTCTATGCTATTGTAGCAGAAGTGCTTTAATTTGAAGATGATGTTAGCTAGTCTTTATACAGTTGGGTTATTCAGTGAACAACGGTAAGATCATGTGTTTCGTACTCGAAATTTAAAGCTGCAGAGTAACCAGTAACTGTCAGATAAAGGAAATGGAGTAACATGTAAATCATCTGCCTCTGAAATCTGGTGCAGTAGAAGTACACAGTAGCATGAAATAATATTTTTTAAGCATGGTATAAGTGCTTCAAAATTGTACTAAGGTGCAGTACTGTCCATCCAAAGAGTGTCTGCACACTTTACAGTCTGAGTAAACATGCATACACGCATATTGTGCACACAGGCAGAATCTCAATAATCACAGTTAAAAATATGATTAGAAATAATGCCATGAAATGATAATACCATAATCAAGGTAATTACTGATAGACCTTTTTCGTGGCAGCCATTATTGATGAAATAGAAGGGTAAATACGGGTGTTGCTAATGATACTAATTAATAAATAGTTCCATTCGGTGTAGCAGAACCTCCTCAATGAGCCAACATGCACAATAGCAGCACCCTGATTCTGATTGACCATGAATCTTAATTAGTATCATTTCTAACATTTGTGTTTACTCTACTATTTCGTGTCAAACTGGCTGCTGTCTGTTTTCAATGGGAAGTTTGGCACTTTTCATGTGAATGACCAGTCAGTGTTGATGGTAAATATAGTCAGTTAAAGCAGTACATTTCTGTGTGTACTATACTGACCCGAGAAAACTGACGGGGACTGGCAGCAGTGCCTACATGTGATGCGAGCTTGTGACTCCCACGCTTATGCTGCCGTGCATCACCACCCTTGCCTATAACAATTACTTTGCAGGCCAAAACATAGTGTAAGGTGACAAAAATACTCATCTGGCATGTCCCCAGGCTACCCAGAGGTGGAAACTAGAAATCCGAGCTAAAATACCTTGTAGTTCTTTCTCACAGCCAGCGACATTTTGCAGCAGACGAACTTGACTTTCTCTGTCAATACAGCAGCACTGAACAGTTTATTGTTTTAATTAACTGCATTTAACATAAACACTGTCTGGACGTCTGCATGGAAAGTGTCAAATTTCCCCTTTAAGGTAGAAGTCATTTGAATGAGCCCAGAAAAAAAAGAGAAGTGTTTTAAGCCTAGGTTTAAAAACCTTGACAGAGCCCACCTCCTGAAGCCAACATCAAAACAAAATAAATGATGTAATAACACTGGACTGGATATGTATAATAAAGGGAATCAGGTTTATTTTCATTATTTAACATAATTCAGTACCCATCTCTCTTGCAGGTCGTATAAATTCAATCAAAATGATGATATTACCAAGATTCTTGTACCTATTTCGAATGATTCCCATTTTCTTGCCCAAATCTTTCTTTGGAAAGTTTGATAAATTGATATCCACATTCATCTGGAATAAGAAAATTGCACGGATCCGTAAAACATATCTTCAGAACTCAAAAAAACCTGCCGGTCTAGCTCTACCTAATTTTTTACATTATTACTGGACAGCAAATATCACTAAGATGGTGAAGGCCCTGTCTGGTCAATTATGGAGTTAGATTCAAGTCTACCAGTCTCACCCATATCTCTGATCTGCTCCCCTCTACCCTCGAACCTAAATAACTACCTTAGCAACCCAGTGGTTCAGAACACTATAAGAATTTGGTTCCAATGTAGGCGTCACTTCGGCTATAAACAAATGCTGAATTTTGCTCCGATAACATTTAACCCTCTTTTCCTCCCGGCTCAGATAGACCCGACATTTAAATTATGGTTTAGGAATGGTATTATTTTCTTTAAAGATCTTTTTATAAACAACTCATTTACCTCCTTTGATACCTTGGTTCGGAATTATAATATTCCACAATCTCACTTTTTTAGATATCTTCAAGTTCGAAACTTTGCCACAAAACATTATTCTACATTTCCTCTTCTTCCACCAGACTGCCCTTTAGAGGATTGTTTAAAGCCTGTTTCAAACCTTAAAGGTTGTATTTCAAGACTATATGATATAATTCAACATATCAATCCTTCAACACTGACCAAGATAAAAGACGACTGGGAACAGGACCTGGAGTTGACTATTCCCGACTCCATCTGGGATCTTAGCATAAATCGCATTTACTCATCATCCATTTGCATTCGCCACCGTTTGTTACAGTTCAAAGTTTTTCATCGTCTCTACTTTACTAAAGCAAAATTGTCAAAAATATTTTCAGTTTTTGATGACAGTTGCCCCAGATGCCATCAGTCACCAGCGACTATGGCCCATGTTTTGGTCATGTAACACACTAAACAGTTTCTGGACCTCAATATTCGAAGTGTATTCATATATCTGCAACAAAACAATAGATCCTAATCCACATACGGCGATATTTGGTTTACCCTCCACAGCTCATAACATCACTTCATGTCAATCAAATGCTATAGCATTTACTTCATTACTAGCATGCCGATTAATCTTAACAAGGCGGAAGTCTGCCAGCCCTCCATCTATACAGTGGATTAAGGAAGTAATGATGTGCCTTAAAATGGAGAAGCTAACATCCACTTTGAAAGGGTCACTTAAAATTTATAACAGAACCTGGTTTCCCTTTACTGACTATGTGGAGAACTTGGCTTTCCCAGCAGTCTGAAGCCAAATTTTGGCACATGAGCTAATGATCTAACCTGATTCTGATTCTTTAATTTTTCTTTTCTGAGTGCGGAAAACTTGTACGATGCATTTACTGTACTGCACAGCTGTTGTTGTTTGTTTGTTTGTTTGCTTGTTTTTGCCTCCCCCCAGTGTATTCTTGTACCTACCTAACTATGACAGAGATAGTTCACCGCTGTATGTGACAGACTTGATTTGTTCTGAGGAACCTTAAGTGGACTCTAAGCCTATACTTATATTTTATGTCAGTGCTTCGTGGGGGTCTTTGTTTGTTTTTTTTGTTTATGTTTTATTAGTGCTGTGGATGTCTTGTTTTATTGTATTAAATTGGGAAAATGAATAAAAAATAATTCAGTATGCACAGATTTTTTAATGATTAAGGGAACAGCATTTGATGGAGCAAAGTTTTACATTTGCAGAACATCTACTGTACATTTCATTCTTAATAATGGAGCATGGTAAATATCTTCCACATAGGATAGGGGCTTCATTGTTTTCACCCAACAAAGTTTTCTTTACGTCACACATTTTTAAACTTTCTGATTCTCTGTTTATGTGCTGTGTTCTTGTATGTATGGGAGTTTTACTGGGATTTGGTGTCCCTCAGATCTAGCTCCAGCCAAAGCACTGTTTGCAGGAGTAAGAGCGGCTCTCTGGGCTTTAGCGTGGGTCTTCAAGGCCATCTGATGAAAACAGAGAAGAGAAGGCGCATTGTTTTAGATACTGTCACACAAGAGCTTCTCTCCAGCTGCACTGAGGTTTGATGTGATACAGTATAATTAAAGTGGAGCGAGAGAGGCGATTGTATTTGTGGAAAGAAAATAAAATATGGCTTACCTGAGCAATCCCAACCTTCCTCTCCCAAGTGTGAATGCTCTGCTGCAGCTTCTTGTGTTTGTCCTTGACCTGCATGTACTCAGTGATACTAGGAGCCTGATAATCTGTCATCTGGCGGCGCAGATGTTGGTTGAGAGCCTCTGCCTTCAAACGCTCCTGAAGAGAGAGAGCGTCAAGCAGAAGCGATGGAGAATACAAAGGAAATTAGTTTAAAGAGGAGAAGGTAAGTATGGTAAGGAGAAAGAAAAGAAGGAGAATGAAAGGAAAAGAAATAAACTATTAACTCATTCATCTGTTTAAGTATGTTCTTCAAAACTGAGTGCAAATTACTTCGCTACTCTTTGGTAAACACTGTCTGGTAAACACGGTCAAATCATGTATGAATTACTACATTTAATTTTGGTAGTCACAGTGGACTTAAAACTTGAGTCCATAAAGGGACACTTCACCCCAAAATCAAAAATACATACATTTTCCTCTTACCTTTAGTGCTATTTAACCACCTAGACTGTTTTGGTATGAGTTGCCAAGTTTTGGAGATATCGGCCGCAGGCATGTCTGCCCTACTACTTCCTTTCAAGTAGAAAGTAGTTCCAGTAGATTCTACTGCAGGAGGAGAGCAATTTGTACATGAAACTGTTCACAACAAGGTCTGTGGATCATCATGAGTGACTGAGTCATAATTTTTGTGAGGCGCCGCTGCTATTGAATTTTTTCGAATGTATGTTTTTGGTGCGCTGAGCACCACAAGACAAGTCGTGTTTAATCACATTATATTCTATAGGCTGACATCTTTATGGCCGATATCTCCATAAATCTGCAACTCACACCACAACAATCTGGAAGGATAAATAGCACGACAAGCCAGTGGAAAAACATGAACTGTCACTTTAAATTTTGACTAATTTTTGGAGTAATGACAAACCTCCTCTGCATGCTGTAGCTCCTTCTCAATTTTTGCCAGCATCTGCTTCCTGTTGCTGATGTCATTGCTCAGCTCTGTGGATTCCTGTGTTACACTCTGCAGCTTCTCCTGTTGACACACACATATAGTATATATACATATACATATATATAGTATATATAAACCTGGTTTTATACATCTACAGGAGATTACACTGAGAAAATTCTCTCTCTGCCACACATATACACACACACACACACACACACACACACATTTCTGATGAGTTACCTTGTGTGATCTGAGGACACGTTGCAAATTGTTGACTTGAAGTTCTTTTTTTTCTTTTTTTTTTACTGTCTGCTCACTGTACTCCATTTCCTAAAAACAACACAGTAGCCTACATTGTTACATTTACTAACTAGAAAAAAAGTAGATAACAGACTGTGATTCAAATGACTGACAAAATGAACTCTCTTTCCAGCTTTCTTAGCCTCTCTGGATATACCCTCATACTTTCATTCTCTACCTCATACTCGGCTTTTCCTGTCTCTTTTTTCTGCCGAAGCTTCTGCTGGAGCTTCTTCTCGTAGATCTTCAGTGCCTGGTTCTCCAGTTTCAACTTCTCCAACTGGGCGACCTGTTGGCGCTTGTGTGTATGATTATTACCAGAACAGAAGATGTGGACAAAGGAAGAACAATAGTAAGTATGAGCATAAGGCAACAGTACTGGAGAAAGCCAATAACATTCATCAGAAAACACAAATTAAAAAAAGAAAACTCTCACAGAGCAAATGTAATAGTCATTCAAAATCCCAGCCCTTTGTCATTCTCATTTCAAGTGAAATTATTATGATGTGTTATTGGTCCATATTTTCTGGTGAATTAAAATGTCAGATAGTCGGAAAAAAACTGATTTTTCTCCAGTATTGCTAGGAAACAGCTATTTCCACCTATAGGTATGAATATGGAATGATAATCAAGCTAAGCTGGCATTTTAAGGTGGAAAAGGCTAAAGCAGAAAAATAACAATAAGTTGACATATTGACAGATCAAAATGTTTACAATTTTTTAAAAATGTATTGTATTGAATATATTTGAAAATTGTATAAAATGAACTATGAGAAGTGTGCATATAATTAAACTAAAACAATTACAATTATTAAAAAATACATTAAACAACTGCAAATATTAAAAAAAAGTACATTAAGGTAAAATGACTTGTCCAATTATGTTTCAAAATCCGCATTTCATTGTGCTGTATTGTATAATGACAAGAAAGTTGAACCTCAAACACATTAAAATGCTACTTTGCACAGGATGATGTTATCAGAATGAACCTGATTTTTACCTTTGACTTGTCTTCCATGTACTGGAGCACTTTCTCAGCCTCTTTCATTTCCAGCCTGTTATCCTTCATAGGTTTGAGTAGTCTGCGTTCAAACTCATTCTTCGCCTTCCTGATTTCTTCGAGACGCAATTCTGCCTCTTTCATGGAGGCCTGAAAAGACAAAATATGCTGTAAGTGTATGTGGTTTTGTTTGCTTTTGTTTTTCTGTGGAGGTTGCGTTGTAACCTTGTAGTTGTCCTGAATTCTCTCGTATCTCTGCCTCAGTTTCTCCTGTTCTTTCCGTGTCTCTGTTACTTCTCTTTGTGCCACATAAAGTTTTTGTTCCAAGGTCAGTTGATGAAGGCGATCTGATATGTTGGACTGGGCCCTCTGCCTCCTTCCATGACCCTGACAAGGCACACATATACAGACAAAATGATGTGGAGCTATCAGGAGCACAGTGCAGAGAAGTCATCTAACCTAGGAACAGAATTAAAATTAGGATTGTTTTTACGGCTGTGGCAGGCAACATAAATGTTTTCTAATATGCAGCACTATGTTCTGTTATTCTTTCAGCCTAAATGAATTTGAGTTTGTCTCTTGTGTGTTGAATTTTTAATCCATATTTTGCGACTTTGTGCAAGAATACTGTATTTCTGTATTTCTTTGTATGTAGAGTGAGCATAATCTGTCTTTCTGGTATTAATTTTCAGGGGGAAACTTACAATAACAGTGGATACTAAGCTTTGCATTAATAGCACAGAAGACTTCTCACTGTGTAGCACTTACCACACCTTCCGGCTGGGAGGCTTTTGCTACCCCTAGACCATCTCTCCCAACCTGGGAAATCCGGCTGATGAACTGCTCAAACATGTCATTCTCTGCCTGGAGAGCTGCATTGGAACATCTTGGGTGGGAGTGAATATTGACAACTTCAAAGTCGGATACAGAAAATGCTTGAAAGTTTGGCTGCTTATGTTATAAAGATAAACCTAAATTGATTAAACAGGGTTCAAAGTGTTTACAACTGAGTCATCTTTCTTATTGACTCATCTCTAATAACTGATCTGGGAAAGCTCAGCTTATTATGTGGCTAGCTAATAGCACAGAGAACATTAAAATTCAAAATAATCCTACATATATACTTAAGTATCTCAGCATTTCTTATTGTGAGTCATAATACTGCAGTTTAATTTGAACTATAAGACACCACTTCTAATTCTCTACGTTTATTGTTAGCTTATGGTTAAAACGTGATATATTACTAGCTAGCTAGTTATGTTCTAGTACTATTAGCTAACTGGTATAGCTAACCATACTGCTCAACAACAGAACTAGCTTAGCGTTAGCAGGTTGCACAAAATAGGCTAGCTAAGTTTACGGTTGAGCTATTTTTTATATTAATATATATATAAATATATAAATATACAATAAATATATTTATTGTCATTACTTTAGCTCTTCGACTCGGTTGTAGAGGAGCTCCTTCTGTTCTTTTGTGACGTCTTTGCCTTTTTCTTCCATCACTGAAAGCTTGTCCTCCATGGTTGCTATAGTACACTGAACTCCTGCAGTGGTTGCTAAGGCTGGTGTTGCCTTCACGTACTTACGTAAAAATCTCGATTTAGTAATCTTTGCAGTTAATAAAGACAGAAAAAAAACGCTGTTTAAATGATCGTGTTCTGTCTACTTTTATTAATTCGATGACTGTATTTGTGTTTTTATATGTGTGATTTAATTTTCTATAATCCAATGGAAACTTTGTTGAATCATGTCCATATTAACTATAGAGAAGAATACTCTTGTTCTTTCCAGATTTTCCCCTCACCTCATATCCAATAACAAATAATATAAAATAGAATAAAACAAAATAAAATTCTGAAGCGTGTCGATAAATTATTCTGGGGGCAGGACTACCAGCTTTTTTTCTCTCTTGCTTTTTCCTTTTTCTTCATTTAACTTTCAGTTTCATTTCACTGTAACCTGGAGCCGCTGTTGTTGTGAGGAGCTAACTCAGCTGTGCTCGAACAACAGTACAGGATACTCGGCTGAAGTCACTTCAGGATGACCGCCGTCATCTCCAAATTCATCATCAAGACCCTGTGCGACAACCAGGGATGTCTGGACTTCAAGCGCCTGGATGAGAAGATCACTCAGTGTTTCACTGTTGCGGAACCAGTCCTGCGAAGTGTCCTCTTCGACGACGGTAAAATAGCAATACAGGAAGGCAGACAGAGGGCTGTCGGTGGTCAACCACTCAGTCCTGATAGTCTGGTTGTGGCTAAAACCAGTCTGCGGCTCTGTCAGAAAAAACCCGGAGAGTGTCTTCGGTGCGATGGCCTACACCTGTGCAGGTATTATGTGTGCGGAGAGTGCACTTTCGGGTAAGTAAACCAGCCTGCTGCTGTGTTATAAACAAAGTTACTCGAATATGTATCACGCTCAAACATTGGTAAAAATGTCATAGAGTTAATTTGTTTAGGCTACACCCCTTTAGTATCAGTCAACAAAGAGATTTAGGGGAGTAGAAGCAAAGGTTAGAGGTTTTAAACTTTAAAGCCCTATACACCCACACGGATGTTTCACTTTTGATTACACCTGTTCTCCGGATTATTTGGGCGTGTCATTAGTGACAAGTTGATATTTATCTTACATGACTCTCCTAACAACACATACTTTAGAATACTTTATGAACTGTGAACATCATTATGACCTTTGGCCTTTGCATCGCTAAACATTTAGAAAAGCTGTCAATCCAAACAGAAAATGGTATGTTAAGTGAAAAAACCCCCCACTAATATTACTTGACCTCTGTAGAAAAGAAACCTTATCTTGACCCAAAATCAACAAAAATGTACGTCCCTTATCTGACCAGTAGATAGCATTGTTTTCCTCAAATAACCCGCAACTCTATAGTTCAAGTAAACAATGATAAAGCACAAATGAATGCTGTTGTTCACACCGAAAATGTAGTTGATGTCCAGAGATAAAATGTATACTTGGAGGTCTAAGCCCCTGTTCAGTGGTTAATTCAGTTAAACTAAAATCTTAACTGAAATTATATTTAAATCATTTTATTTTTCAGACACAAGTGTAAAAAGCCCCATAGTGTGGCTTCTACACACGATGTTGAGCTTTTGAGGAGGCATGGTCTTCATGATTTGACGGAGAAACAGCTGTTCCAGCTGTTACTGCAGAATGATCCTTATCTGTTGCCTGAGGTAGGTTTTACTGGTAACAGTAAGCGATACAGGTTGGAATTTAGAATCTCTTCCCCCATGTGTTGAAAATGATGTAAATTTCTGAATGAATTGTTGTATATAGTTATTGTAATCATACTGTCACCCCAATCTGTACTCCCCCCCTAGGTTTGCCCACATTACAACAAGGGCAATGGTTTGCACGGTTCCTGCAGGTTTGCCGCTTCCTGCATCAAGCTTCACATCTGCCAACACTATCTCCAGGGTGACTGTAAGTTTGGCTCTTCATGTAAGAGAACACATACTATCGATGCACAGGGAATGAAGCTCTTCAAAGGATTCAGTAAGGAGAATATTAAGAACCTTCTGGAGATCTACAGAAATAAATTCATCATCATGGGACATCATGAGAGACAAGCTACTGCTGTTTCTGGTAAAGAATAAGGACTTAATAGAAAACTTTTTGAACTTTTGAACTGCAAAATAGATTTTATATTTGTGTGTGCGTCTCCTGCAGTGCTGCCAGAGGTGAAAATCCCTAGTCAGCGACCTTCCCACAGCAACCCTGGATCCCCCACTACTTCTGCTTGTCCATCTAAACCCATGAGTGATGCTGACAGGAATGAAATCTGCCTCTATTTCATTCGCAGGCACTGCAGCTTCAAAGGTAACACTGAAACCAAACCACTCATTTAAATACATGCGTGTACTATACCCTGACTGATACTGGACTTTTGGGCTGATACCAATATCAGGAAATAAATACATTCTGATATTGATATATACAGACAATAGAATATATAGCTACATAAACACATTTTTACAATGATTCCTCAAAAGTGGCAACAAAAGTTGTGACACAGATATGTAAAGGAGGCAGGATATTTTACATTTTAACAATAAATATTATTGTCCAAAATGATATGAGGGCACTGAAACAGTAAACATCCAATGCTGAAAAAAGAAGAAACTCAAATAGAGCAAAATATATGTATATATTAAACCTGAATTAAGAAAAGAGAGCAACTAGAAGAGGTCACTCAACAGAGTGTGGTTCTCTGCCAAGCAACAGATGGTGAAGCACTTACTGCAATACCACTGGGCAGATAACATCAGTCGACCAATATATCCATCAGGCTCTAATGTCTACCTCTGTCTAAAGAGTGCCTTGTATATATGTTTTTCCAGATAAGTGTGCTCGTGTCCATTGGCACCTGCCGTACAGATGGCAGGTTTTAGACACCGATGGTGTGACCTGGAAGGACCTGCCTAATATGGAAGACGTTGAGAAGACCTACTGTAACCCAGAACATGACACAAACAGCGTGGACGAACCATCGTCCACCTTAGGGATTTTCAGATTTCTGTCTTTGCAAAGGTGTGTGAATGGAGAAACTGATCACAGAGATGTACAGTACACACACTGCTGAGTGCAAATTGAAGAAGCCAGGATACAATCGAGGGCTACATCAGAAAAACAAATGCACCTGCTGTGGGATTTGTGATTGGTCTCATAATGACGTTTAACATTCAATTTCTTGTGCACCAAATTCACCTCTTTTTCGTGGTGGCTTTTCCATCTCACTTCCACATTACAACCCAGTTGTCCACCAAAATCAGCAACTTCAGCTAACAGCACTAGCATTGATGACTGGTCGACGTGCAATCAGTAGCTTTTTACAAGATGCAGTACCCGTGTAGTGTATTATACTGTATGTAGGTTATTGAAAGTACTGAAATGGACCACAGATTATTAAAATATATTGTATTTTATGTCATATTCAGGGGCCACACAAAATGTTTCTCAGGGCTGCCATTCACCCACAGGCCACACTTTGATAACCTCTTTTCTAGAGCGACAAATTTTCAACCATTTACCCAAATCAATTCAAGTCTTTAGAAATGTCTACTTCTCTTAAAGGAATTGTTGATTTACTTACTCTATTTGCTTTCAGCTCGACATCCTCCACCGTGCAGCCGATTAACTTCAAGACAATGACACATGGAGGGTCTCCTGTTCGTCGCCTGTCCACTGCCTCCTCTGTCTCCAAGCCCCCTCACTTCATTCTTACAACAGAGTGGCTTTGGTACTGGAAGGATGACAGTGGGACATGGTTTGAGTTTGGACAGGTCAGTCAGATTTGTACGGATAACGTAGCTATGACATACTTGTTTTTATTCTTTATAGGACACTTTGATTTACTTACATTCCCGACTTCATTCTTTATTCATCTGTTTTTCCTGTTTTCTTATTGGTAAACTTCAATGGATTGCTGTCTGCTGTTCAGGGTGACAGTGACACGCCAGCCTCCGTCACTTCCCAAACTCTGGAGAATGTTTATCTGGCAGACAGAGATGCAGAGATTCCCTTTGGTGCCGGCAAACAGCAGTATATCCTCCACTTCAAAGGTGGACCGGGAACCCAACCGATGTATCAGGAGAACATAAAATACAAAACCAAGAGAGAGGTCAGAAGGAGGCCTCGCTTTGTCTCTGCTCATGATGTGGAGGTGAAGCTGAAGAGGTATTTTTATTTCTAATTTAAGATGAAGATTTTTAAATATCCTTACAATTTTAACATTGCTGTATTGGATCAATTGACTTCACTAGTCAGGGAGTTATTACATTTGTCTCCTCTGCAGTGCATCTCAAAGCTCCAACTCCTCCACAGCAGAAAGTTTCCCACCCCACTGGGATGCAAGTGCCCTCCCGGAATTTGGATACAGGGTATAGCATTTTGGGTTTTTTTTTTTACAATGTTTTGCTCCTTCTTCAACATTAAAGATATAACTATACGCTTCATTGACCTGCACTGTACTCTCATCTTTCAGCTCGTCCCTCTCTCCAAATCTGCAAAGGAGTATAATATGATTCAGAAGTTGTTTAAGCGCACCCTGCCCCAGAGTACAATCAACAGCATCCAGAGGATCCAGAACCCCTCTCTGTGGAAAGTCTTTCAGTGGTAAATCATAGACCTGGCTTTTTGGTTTAAAGTGGATAAATATTTTTTTTTTCTATGCAAACCAGACACAGCAGGCATCAGCTTCCTGTGCAAAAGATGTAAAACAGCAGACAAACACACACACAGAGACTAAATGATGAATGTTCAAATATCTGGAGTTGATAGAAGCCAAAAACAGAGCTTATGGAAGAAAGTAGAGGTAAGGTAGAGGGAAATTTAGTTGAAAATCATACTTAGTTGCATGTCATCTATATTGCCAGGCAGAGAGAACAGATGAAGAAGAGGAACGGAGGGAAACCTGTGAATGAGCAGTACTTGTTCCATGGGACAGATGAGTCCCTGATCGAGGCCATCTGTGAGCAGAACTTTGACTGGAGGATGTGTGGTGTCCATGGCACGTCCTACGGCAAAGGTATAGTGAGCCAGCTTCAGCAGCCATTACAGTAATATGATGAATATAAGGCAAATAATACTGACACGCCATAAAACAGATGTCTTTTTCTCAAATTTGGTGTGCTTGATAAAGACGCAGCAAACTCTGGAATTCAGAGGTTGGACTTTGACACGCTTTTGGACCGTGTCACTATTAACACTGTATTATTTTTTAGGGAGCTACTTTGCCAGAGATGCGTCTTATTCAGACAGATATGCCAGCATCAAAAAAAGCCTGAACAAGATCATGTTTGTCACGCTGGTCCTGGTTGGGGAGTACACAAGAGGAAGCAGCAGCTACGTCCGGCCCCCGGCAAAAGGAAACGGCCCAGCCCTCTACGACAGTTGTGTTGACCGCGAGAGTGACCCCAGCATCTATGTAGTCTTTGAAAAACAACAGATTTATCCAGAGTACCTTATCAACTACTCATGAATGTAACTTCTGTGGTTTCAGTTTCTGAAGATTTTGCTCCAGGAGAAACTCTTTTATGGGTCGCTCTTTGCTTTTACTGGAAGGAGCTTTTGCTTTGGCAAATGGTTGTACAGTTTTACAGTGATGGAAAGTAGTCATACCAAAGAATAAAAATACAGTTAAAAGTCCTGCTTTCAAAAGCTTAAGCAAAAATCCAGAAGTTCAAATATTAAAAATACAAGTACTATCTGTGAGAGTATTATTATACATTAAATTAATGATTATGCTCATGCAGCTGAGGCAATTTAAACTCGTTTATATCTTGTTGGATTAGATTTTATAAGCTGAAAAAAGTGTCTTCTCAATATTTTTCTGTGTGATCATTACAGTGTATCCTGATGAATTTATAATGTGTCAGAACTTGATTCCTTGGCAAATATTGTTGTGATTGTTGTCTGTTTTGCTGTAATTAAACTGTTTGTCAAAGGTCATTGATAAAAGTCTAAATAAAGGGTACTGAGGGCAATAAATTACCTGTTGTTCAGATTTGGACTGAAATTCACTGATTATGTAACAGATATATTGCAAATTGCCATCAAAGTAGTCGATGAAATTATATAACAAAAGGAAGAAACCAACAATGACAAATTTCATTATAATGTTTTAGTATTTCATTACACACGTGACCTGTTGTCACCTTTGATCACAGTTGTTTAAATATACATGTTGTTTCATAGAAACATTTGAACTAATCATCAGTTAATCACTCTTATTGCATACATTCAAAATAAAAAAACAAATTAAGGGCAGCAAGTCTCCAGCATCTCAGAATATCTCTCAAACACTGGACAGTATTCCAAGAATTATCTTCCTACATGATAAACAGTTGAGTAACATTTTCATTTCAGTGAGGTGTAAATGTTTTCCTTACACACTGACAAATGACAACATTAAGAGAAAAATGATAATGTGATATTAAAGTTGGACCTAATGTGCACTGAGAAATGTGGGCTAGATAGATCCAGTGTCCTATTCTGAGAAATATGATCAGCACCGACTCAGGTAATCAGGAGTTAAAACAAGGATTTCTCAACCTTTCACAAACTACTTCTTTCACTCTTATATAGCAGCTTTCACCTGAGGAAATTAAAAGATGTGCCAAAACATGTACCCTTCCCTTCCCCATGACTTGCCATGGAAATCTCTGACTGTTTGGTTAATTCCATAGTTAATTAACCATCATTCATGGCTAGAAGCAGTAGTAAAGAGCAGTTTAACAACAGACTGTCCATTTCGTGAAGGAATGTGTAAACTTTCTGGTTCAGCTCACAGATTTGATCTTATACATTGTGAAATTTAATTTTTCAAACTGAACTAGTTCTGTACCCTCGTGTCATTTTATTACACACCGCACAAGTTTATATTTCAATTTTCAATAGCCTCCCTTATTATTTATCACCAGCATAACTGATGAGGCCATCAGCAGGGAGCTCAGAGGGACCCAAACTGTAACGTTCACAGTGATAGCAGTTGCACCAATCACACTTTTGTGTGGATTTCTATGGTACAGCAATGCTCTTTCTCAGCTTCAGTCCACTTCACACTTAGAAAGGCAATGGATGAGCACTACAGTGTTTTGTAACTCAACCATTTTTAGGTTACCTCTGGAAATAACAGATCCAGAAAACTGATCATGTACTTAACACCGCTGCTGAAACAACATAGACCTGAAGAATGATTCATAACTGTTCATAGAATTTTTGTACCGTCCAAGAAGATGAGCAGCGACTCTCTAACTTTCTAATGAAGAACTGGCTTGATCTTCTCCCAGGTGTCTCTTTTGAATTTTCACAAATATGCCATTTTTAGGTCCTAGAGTGCTCGATGACTTCAACTCAAGAGGGACCTGCACAAAGAGAAGAACAGCATGTGTAAAAGAACATCTTCCTTACATGCATCACCACATATGTAAATGCAAATTCATTTTGACAATTACATGATAAGTCCCACTGGTTCGTTACACAAATTGCAAGACACTCTTGCTGTAATAAAGGTGTAATAAAGGCCATACATGTTATTATTATTGACAATATTATAACAGGAAGAGTCATTACAGTAATACGGATAGTCAAATTAAAATAATAAGTTTTAATATTTGTTTAGAATTTAACCAATGACTGTATGATAACGGGATGTTAACAGGCTATTTTCTCAGCAGGAGTGCCTCTCAGCAGATATTTTTCCATTTTCACCTGCCAGCTACTAAGTGTGACCATCTCTTAGTACAGTAAGAAGATTAGTAAGTATATTAGTAAGAATATTGACATTTTGTTTTACATGTGTAGTGTGTAAATGTGTCTTCTATGTGTGTGAATCGTTTCTTAAGCTCAGAGCATTTTTAACAGATTGTTGTCTTTAGTGTTTTAAGTTTTCGGCTCACCTTGGTCTCAGTGCAGGCCACAACGCTGAACCTGCGAAACAGACGCACTAGAGCCATCTTGATTTCCAGCTGGGCAAGCCTCATTCCCACACAGTTACGGGGACCGGCCCCGAACGGCAGGTATACAAATGGATGTCGACTGGCCTTGGCCTCGGGTGTGAATCTGGAGATTGAACCACAAGTTATATTTAAACTGATTTAAAAGCGGTAGAGAACAGATGTCAATCGATATCAAAACTTTTTTTTACCTTTGTTATAGCAGACAGTGTTAGACATATGACTGAAGACTGTTTAAAGGTGGTATATATTGTACATGTTAACGCCAACAACTTTGACTGGTCTGACAAGATCAAACAATTAAAGAAATGTAGTTTCATAAAGTTCATGCAGCTTCAATGTTAAGGGAAACATTTCAAAGACAGTACTACATTCGTGCAGCATCACTTTTCTTCGTGGTAGACAACAGTAACATTTGCAAACCAACATGTCAATATCAGTAAAAGGGATAATTCACCCAAAGATGAAAATCCAGTCATTATCTACTTACCCTCGTATGAATTGAGGGTTGCATTAGTTTTCCAGTCCTCAAAACACCGTTGGAGTCACCAGCAAAACTGGTCACCATTCACTTATATAATATACTGTTTTCCTGAGAAACTCCAGCAGTGTTTTGTGGACAAACAAAATAAACCATCCACACAATTTTTAAAACAACATATTTATAGTTATTGTTATAATTAGCATTCTTGGTGTGGAGGGCAATATCCTACTGAAAGTTATGTGACAACATCAATATTTTGATTGGGTGTTGTATACTACTTTTCAGTTAACTGCTATAGTTTTTCTTATTTACTGTGAGAACAGCCTCCTACCGCTCAGGGATGAACTTCTCAGGCTCTGGCCAGTGCTCTGGGTCGTAGTGGAGGAAGCCTGCTGGGATCTCCAGTGTTGCTCCTTTAGGCAGGAACTGGCCGTTTACCACACAGTCATAGTCGATGTCTCTCGCAAACCTTTGTAGGGTGAAATGTACACCATGTGATTCCTGTATGATTTTTGACTAGACTGAAAAAAATTAAAAATCTTCTGTATGTATGTATGTATGTACAAAAATGAAAGAACTTACAGCACTAAATCTAAATGTATCTTTTAACCTCATTTAATCTTCTTAATTTACCTGAATCCAGGGGGGTAGAGGCGCAATGCTTCACTTATAACCATGTCTAAATACTTCAGCTCCTGGACATTTGTGTAATCTGGTGAATCCTGCAGCAAAAGGCCAAACACAAGATAAACTGTGCAGAAAGCACTAAAAGTAAAAGGGACGAAGTGAGAAAACGAGATCAGCGACATACTCACGTGTCTGGTGAAGAAATCATCCACCTCTTCTTGTACTTTGTGTTGGCATTCGGAGTGGATGGCCAGGAGATAGCAGGTGAAGGCCAGCGTGTTGCTGCTGGTCTCGTAGCCTGCCAGGAGAAAAACAAAAGCCTGACCCACAATCTCATCCTCCGTCATCATCTTTTTCTGGGGACGCCTGGTGGGGGGCTCCTGTGGGTGAAGACGGCCATCCTCATCAGAGGTCGACGCTTGAGTCTGCTGGTTCCTGTGATCGAGCTCACCAGCGTGGTTTGCCGCGTCAAACTGTTCCACAGACACACACTCCTTGCTGGTTCGTGCATCCAGCATCAGCTGAAGGAAGTCTCGACGCCTCTATGTGCAAAAAAATAATCAATTAATTCATCAAGTTAAACAACAGGTAGTTTGGACCAAGCAATCTGATCAGTCAACTAAACATCAAGAATGTGTTTAAATAAGCATGACAGCACACTGTGCTTATCACTAAAATTATTAATCCATCCAGAGTGTTTTTGTGTTTTTTTCCAACAGATATTTTATGTTACAATAAGTAGCAAAGCAGTTTTGTGTTTATATGTGCTGTATTTATTCGATCACAGTCCCTAGAAAGCATTAATGTTAACTAAAGCTGGCTGGCTGACTCAACAGGAACTAAAAATCATCTCTGTTCCAGGTTGTTACCTGCTGGAGTAGTAAACTCGGTTTCATTACATCAACTGCTGTGACTGATTGTTTTACAGTTATTAGTCAGACTCTGTGTGTTTACGAGGAAAAAAAAAGATGCTAACAAAAAGCTTTCCTATTTTGAAAGTGAAATGCCCCACAATATGAATACATTTTGATTGTATCTTTTACTTTGCTAGTAACCATACAGTATATTATACGCTTAATTATAAGTTGTACTGTATTTATGATAATTAAATGTCCATGAGAGTTACCTGTTCAGGAGGCTGCTCCTCTCTCTGCTTGATGATCTTCTGAATGCTGTTGATGAAGAACTGATTCATTTGGTCTCGTCTCTTGTTGGGGATGAGTCTTGCCAGAGGAGCCATGATGAATGGAAAAGCAACTGGACACACAAAACAAATGTGTTGGTGAAAAAATGTTTTTCTGTTTTAAAAATATATTAATCATATATAACATATCTTTTCATTTTATGCTTAATTTTCTTTAAATGTATCATCCAATTTAGAGTTATTTGGGAACTCCAGATACTTCTGATACATATTTTCCACTTCAAACGTAACAGTAAACCTTCCAGTTTCAGGTCTATGCTTCATCAAAACTTAGTTCTTTTGCCCTCACTGCATTCCTACAAAGATTTCTTAAATGCAATAATCCATTCACATAAACAACAAATAGATCAAATAGATTGGACTGACTGAAAAACAGCATGATGGGCCTGAAGAAAGAAAAGGAGAAGAACATCTGCGCATGGCGGACAAATGGGTCATCTGGGTTGTTCTGAGAGTCCACCTGAGTTGCGAATGCCACACTGGCGATAACATCCATGGTGAAGCAGCCAAAACACCTGAATAAAACACATACATAAACAAAGATATGAGGGAAGACAGAAAAAGACACCATCATCTTCTGCTCGTTGAGTGTGTGATTACTTGTGGATGTCAAAGGCCTCTCCTGACTCAGCATAAACATTCAAGTTGTTCATCAGGGCCTCGGTGGCTGTGTTTATGAGTGGAACCATCTATGGGAAAACATAAGAGTGACACCTGTCAGAGCTGCTGAGACTTTCTGGGAAAGGGAAGATGCGAGTCTACCTGTCCTGGAAATTTAGTGACAAATCGGGAAAAATACACAAACTGAATTGATGTACAGCAACTGCTTCAAGGCGTAAATAAAAAAAATCAACACCTGATGCACTTTGAAAGTAGCAGAAGAATTCAAAGCAGAAATGTGGGGATAAATATTTAAAGTTACTCCAAGCTGAAAAGGAATTTTAAGTGGAAACTGACAACTTTTCAGCCTTCTAGCTTTGTCGCTGTGACAAATACACTTGTGTGGAAATTTGTTTCTGAGTGAATAACATAACATTTATGTGTGCCACAATATTAAATAAAAAATCGGTTAAATCAAAGGCAGACAGACAAACAACTCCAACTATCTCCAACTCGAACTACTTGAGACATCTGGTGCGTGTCCGAAGAAATAAAAAAACAATACTTCAGAGATGACACAGACCATCTTACCAGCCATTATATCACACTTGATATCATATAGATGTAGATTTTTTTAAAGAATTTGAACATGTCTACAGTCTAACAATGGCATAGTCGTCAGTGCTAAAAAAAAAATATGTTTAAATCGGGAATCAAATTGAATCACAGATTTGAAGAATCATGATGTTCGTAATGTTAATGCTTTGCACCAACATGGGCTGGCATCAGGTTGGTGGGGGAAGTAGCTGTAGAAGAGAAAGAAATATTTACTACAGTTGAGAGTTGGAGGGAAGAACCACCATAAATTAATAAGAAATGTTTACCAGCAGTACCAGGCTACCACACTTCATCCTGAATTCCAAAAAAACATTCCTCAATAGTTACACCAACTTGGACCTTTAGTTATGTAAGAAGAAGTTAAAATTTGACCTGAAAAAACATGAGGCAAAGAATTTCAATATTTTTCTTCCCCAGTGGTGACAAAAAGAAACTCAGATGTTTGTGAGGTGATCAGGGAGTCCTTTTTGATCTGCCAAATTATAAGACCACAAAAAAGTGTAACTGGCGCCCAATCAAAGGGCACATTCATATCTCACCTCCTTCATCTTGGCAGCGCTGAATGATGGGGTCAGGATGCTCCGTACTCTTTTCCAGCGTTCATTCCTCAACATGAGCAGACAGTCAGTCATGGGCTTGGTGGCAAATCGAATAGTCTGTACAGACAGACATGAGAGTGCGGGCAAAAACATTCATTATCATTAAAAGCATGAGGAGTATATGCGCATGGTTTGCTTAATGTCCTCACCATTCTGTTTGGGAAGCTGCTGAAGTCTCTGACCATCACTTGTCTCAGCATGTCAGGGTCCGCTACCACCACCACCGGTCTGCGGCCCAAATAATACCTAAAATATACCAAGTAGAGTCTCAGTCAAATCAAACAACAATCTTAATGCTGTCAAAAGGTTTTTTTTCTTCACAAAATGTTCAGACCATCGTGTTATTAGATGTTGATGTAGAAAGAATTTCTCCTACTTACCCACAAACTCTGCCATGTGTCTTTATGATATCACTGATGGGGTTGAAAAAACCCTGGGAAAAAAAGTTAAAGATCATCATCAGAACAGACTAAAAATAATTCATGTAAACTGTAGAATGACTAACAGTATGACAGTTTATCAGCCTCATGACTATGAGGGAGCTGTACATATAACAGTCAACTGATATCCAATAATTTCATTTAAGCAATCCTCTCTGAGTCTGAGATCGAGCATTTTCTTTGTCTGCAGCTGCACATGAATACCAGGTTTAAAAAGAATAAAAAGACATACAAAAAAGCTGCACAGAATTTAAATGTTGATTTAGAATTCAACTGTAAACATTATAAGTCAAGGTCTGAACTAATTGGTACAGCTCAATTTCTTGCATTAAGGAAGGACAAGTGGCACAACTCTGCAAATGCTGCAAAACAAAATTCAAAAATATCATAAACCTTTACACCTGCATTGTGCATATAGGTTAATGTACTTTTAACAGTAATTCAGAATGGAGGAGTAAAAGTTCTTATTCTTCAAGCTCTTACAAGTTACATCTAATAGGCATCTGTCAGTGCTGTTCTACTGTCCGCCACAGCCTGTTTTATTCATTTCACCACTTTCAGTGTAGTAAGCAAATACAATGTGAGAAGTCTTATTTCCTTAGGAAACCATTACTGTCAGTCCTTGCTGAGGTTTTCAGGACATTACAAGAGTGACCTGCCTCCTTCAGCTTACTTAAACTTGCTTAAAAATGTCTGTAGTAGAGCTACATGAGACGTGGCCACCTCACCCAACCAACTGAGCATTGATGACTAAATTACATCAGGATCAGCTATTCACAGAAAGATCTGTATACCATGAAAATCTGGAACATCGTGTTTAAAAACAGAAGGAATATTCTTCTGAACTGAGGAGTGTTTCTTTTTGAGATTTCTATTTATTAGCAAAGAAAAATTGAAAGGCATGCTATAACAGCATAGATACTGTTTATCTAAGGCCAGACGTGTTGATCAAGCAGTAAAATAATAATAATCACCTCAGTGAAACACTGTACCAAATAATCTGGATGACCTTGTCACTACAGCAAACCAAAAGCCGAGACAATTTTAAATTGATGTATTTGGGGGTTACACTGTACATCAAATATTGTTGCTTTTGAGTGTTTCTAAATGCGGAAATGTGATGTGATCGATACATTGGAAGGAAGATTTTTCTCACAATCAGTGGGTAAAATGTTCTAAAAGATTTTGACAAAAGTTTAAGACAAAGAAAAGCAATGGTACAAGAGTGAAAGTTGGATGGAAATTGCAGCGACATCTTACCTCGCGAAACATGAATATGTTTCCCAGGAAAGGTAATGGCTTTGGATGTTTGATGCCACATCGAGAAAGGACCGAAAAGGGGTAAACTGAATACCTAGAAGACAGAGCACAGAGTTGTGTTGCTGAGTGATGAATGAAACAATTAAACATATGCAGTGAAAAATATAGACCTTCATTTCCCCCAAAATTCAGCCCATTCATTTACTATTACAGTCTTTTGTCCTGTCCGCTCCAAAAATCTTACACATAAGATGGCAACCACAAGCCTCCATAATTTTAATTCCATATTGGCTTGTTTAGAGTATTTTGAGGTTCCAATTAAATGCTATCAGAAAACCCAGCGTGCAAACAACACCAGATCTGATTAATGAGTGTTCTGAATATCTAAAAGGGTGTGATGAAATACCAAAAAGTGCTTAATGTTATTAGGAGACCACGTAACTGACAGCAGCTCCAGAATCACAGGGACTTAAAGCATTTGCTCACCAGTAGAGAAGAACAAGAAAGATGGAGAAGAGGCTGAGTGTTACAGACAATCCACTGGCCTTGATGTGGAAGACATTTAGGAAGTCAACTACAGCCTCCATAGTGTGAAAACTCCTTTCAGTTCTGCACTGCCGTCATTTGATCAAGGTCCCTGAAAAAAAAAAAGGAGAACAGGTCAGTATAAAAGCTGCTGAATTGGTGTTTAGGACATCATCAGTAAATACAGTTAAATTGCGATTCCTGAGTCAAACACAAAACCTCTTTTCATCCCAGCATAGTTTCATTTCTCTGAATCATGAGCAGCTCCCATATGACGGTCACAGGACCTCTCTTTGTGGCTTGTCTCTTCCAGATCAGGTTAACTGGTTGGTTTCTGGGACAATACATTAAAATTATTTGTTTCACCAGCTTTGTCTGAAGCCTCACCTTTCCCCTGCTTTTTAAACAATGGACCCACACCCATCCCTCCTGCTGGCTTTCACAAATGCTGCAAATGCCACATTTTAATAGGAAAAACTTACGAATATGATTATTATCGCTAACGTTCATGCTCTTGAAGAGCAAACCACAGAGCCTGTCTTTATTTAAACTGAAATACGGCGTTTAAATGAAAACCCCGGTGTCATAAGTTAACTGAGGTCATCTGTGATGCTAACCGTCAAACTACGACGAAATAACGCAGGCTGTCAACGTGTTCATCTCTTTGCTGCTCGTTGTGTAACATTTCCACGAACGATGTCATTCATGTATCTCAAGCAACTTTACATTTTAATAAATAACGTTGGCAAAACAGACGTGTGGACACTCACCTCAGTCCTCTGTCACTTGTAAATATTATCAAACTGTCGTCTTCATCGTGTCAGTAGGTCGCAGCTCAACAGGAAGTTGAGGTTCATACCGCCCCCTACTGTACAGGAGGGCACAGCGCCACTACACTGATATGTAAACTAATAAAAATTAAATATAAGTCCAGGAACCATGATATGATGTCATGATGACAACAAGTGAGTTTTAGAGTTGAGTGACAGTACAGAAACGTGTATGTGTGTATGAGTGCTCATGGCAAACAGGTCTCACCTAACAGATGACATCCCTCATGTGCCCAAAAAATAAATAAATGTCATAAATGTTTTGCGTAAATAAATGGATAAATAAATCTAATTAAATCCTAAACAACAAGGGAAGATACAAGGCAGAGAATATTTCAGGAAAAACTATATTAAGGAGTCAGAAAAGGTCAATATTATGTTGAGCTTGTGAAATGATGTTCACAAATATTGTACAGTGTGCAGCTGTACCACCCTTTGAATGCACGTGAGAAAACATGTTCATGACAAGTTTCTCAACTTTACTGGATCCCTTCTCTGCTGGCTTCTCTTCAGCCAGCTGACGTGTCTTCAGCTGAAGGTCAGTGCATCACCCTGCAAACTGAGGTCTACGAACCTGCACAACATGAGGATAACATAAAGACACACTTATGATACACAACTTTGTCAAGTAACAGGATACATTTGTCAGATATCAGTGTGACTATTTGTTTAATCAGAGTTTCATATTTCCAACTTTGTTGTTTTAGCTTACACACAGGCTGAAATTTACCTTCATCAGTTATTGAAAAGCAACTACAAGAGACTGATGGACTGAAAATGGCTCACTGCAGTTAATACATAACGGTGTTCATTATGCACATTAGTCTTATTGTAAATAATTGTAATTGTACAGTCTTGGTAATAGGAGATAAAGATGAGGGTATATGGCCTTCAATGTGGCCAAGAGGAAGAAGAAATCTCTAAATTCCCATCATGCAATGTGTTTGGGCAGAATCTACACATGAATGATTGTCCCTGTGTTTATTTCAGACATTTTATGCCAGAAATCATTGTGTTTTCAAGTTGCATTCCAGTGTCTCACTATCATTTGTTCTTGAAAGGGCTGTGATTACAGGTCTGGAGAAGAAAGAAAGAGTGGAGGCCAGGGTGAATGATATGCTTGAAGGTAGGAGGAAAAGAGATGTTTAGATTATTTTAAAAAAAGACTAATTACAAGACTGCTACAGTGTAGTAAAAAAGTGGATGATTAAAGCCAGAAGGAGGCAGTAATGCAACATGAAGGAACAACATGCTGTAAAACCCCAAAGAGGAAAAAGAAGAATGTGCTTTGTTTCCTCGTGACAAAGTCAGCACAGCTGTGCCAATGAGAACAAGCTGCTGACATCAAGCCACTCCTCTGCCTACGCTCCTTCAGAGAGTGAATGAATTTAACCCTGACAGTTTGAGCGGGAGAAATGGCCTCCAATCAGGACCTGTTCGACTGCCCGATCTGTTTCCAGTTAATGGAGGATCCAGTGACAATCGCCTGTGGACACAGTTACTGCATGAAATGTATCAGTACTTTTTGGGATACAAATAATAATGCAGGAGGAAGATACAGCTGCCCTAAGTGCAGGGATAATTTCCACCCAAGGCCTGTTCTGAAGAGGAACACACTTCTGGTTGCCCTGATGGAGGAACACAGGAAGAAAATCAGCGAAAGTGCTGCTGATGGTGATGACGATGTGCAGTGTGACGCTTGCACAGGGAGTAAAACAAAGGCTTCCATGTTCTGTCTCGTGTGTTTGGCCTCTTACTGTGAGACTCACCTGAAGCCTCACTTTGGACACAACCTGATTCAAGCCTCTGCCAGGATCAGAGAAAGCATCTGTGGTCGTCATGACAAACTCCTGGAGATTTACTGCCGCACTGATCAACAGTTCATATGTCTAAAATGTTTGATGGGTGAGCACAAAGATCATGACACTGTGGAAGTTGCAGAAGAAAAGTGTCAAGTGCAGGTAATTCACTTCAGTCCTGTGATTAAGTTATTTGTCGCCCACTTTGTAAAGTCACTGAGGTTCTAAAAAGCTCCTGGATTTGTGTTTCAACAGAGACAACTGGAGCAGACTAAACAGGAAACAGCAGAAAGGGTGCTTAATTCAGAGAGGAAAATAGAGGAGCTGAGGCAGGCTGCAGACTCTATAAAAGTGAGTACCCCTTTTCTTTTATTTTTAAAATGTTGATACAAGACAATCAAAGTGCCTATTTTGCATCAACCTTAGTTAACAGGCAGACAAAGATGTCCTAGAAATGAGGGATGTGGGTGTGGGTGTAAACTGTGTTAAGCAGTGGTTGTTCCCTGCAGGGGAATTTCTCTTCCCTCTGTGGGCATAAAGTGATTGACAGGAGATGGAGAGAACACAACGCTGAGAACACTGTAAACTAAAAGAGTAGAGTTCAGATCTCCGCCAGGGAACCAGAAAAGAATATTCCAATGCAAATCCTTTTAATCACCAATATTTTGATTAGCAACTGCAATGTAATTACACAATAACTTGCTGCTCCCCAACAGGTAAGCCTTGTTTTAGCATCATCATTGTTGATGATTTGTGGCTCCCACCAACCAGAGTGAGGAGTCAGCTGTTAGTGTAGGTTATATATAGGTTTTTCAAGATACTTCAAAAATTGTGATTCACTTCCCTGATAACAAACTGAATGTAAGCTTGTTACACTCAGTTTTCCAGAGAATAAGTCAGTCAGTCAATAACATTCAACGTAGGGGACAAGTACTCAAAAATATGCAAAATAATCACTGAGAGCAGTTCAACCAAAAATAATTCTTCCTCATAAGGTTGTGTTATTTGAATAATTGCATGTTTCCTACAAGGATGCTGCATGGAAGGTGAATGATGAGTTTGAGCGGCTGTGTGTAGAACACATCCGCTCTGTGCAGAGGAAGTGCAATGAGATGAGAGAGAAAGTGGGAGAAGCAGAGAAAGCTGGAGTGGACTGGACCAACAGTCGCCTCGAGCGACTGCAGCACGAAGTGCTTCAGCGGAGGAGGAGAGAGGATCGACTCGACCAGCTTTTACTGACAGACGACCCCGTTCAGTTTCTGCAGGTGATGGCATGTTCAGAGTCTCTCAAAGTGTATCACATTTACAATTTTTGGGTAACACTTCATTTTACAGGTCCCCAATTTCATAGTAAGTAAACTCCATAGACTCCAAGTTATTATTAAACCCTTTAGCCTGCATGTTTTAATGTTAATGAGGCCAGCATGTTATCGGCCTGCAGAAGTTGGTTGGAAATTAGGCTGAAACAAATTGCTTCAGTTTAGTGGCCTGTTCAGCAAAAGTTAGACAAAAACTATCTGGAGGTTAAGCTGACATAATCAGCAGAAGTTAGGCAGAAAGTAGATGGATGTTAAGCCGTAACAATTCAGTTACATGCCTGTTATGCAGAAGTTACATAACCTACGCAGTTACATTTTATTCCCTGCTGCCCTGGTGTGAATATCAGATATAAATGAGGTCTGTGTTAAGTAAAAAGTATCACTACTGATCTGATCTCTGGAAAATATATAGAAATCTGGTGGTAAACTTTAGGGTAATGTCATAGAAATTTCAAATACATTGCTTGCTATTCGGGACCTGCAAAATGAAGTGCAACTAATTTTTGCAGATTTTTCCCATCACACAGTGTATTTTGTTTGTCCTGTTCAGGGTTTCTGGGCCCTGGGTGACCTCCCTGTGTTCACAGACACACATCAAAGTTCTGACAGGCTGATGGAGTTTGTCACTGCACAGAAAGATAAACTGACAAATATGTGCAACGAAGAAAAGAAAGCATTATTCAGTCACTCTGAAAGTAATTGGTGTAAGTATGTCCTGTTTGGATCTCTAAACCTTATTGTTAGTGTACAGGCAGAATAATCAGTGTTTTTTTCTCCCTTTTCATCAGTGTCAACAAAGCCATTCATAACACTGTATATGAAAATAACATCAAGGTCACACCTTCTGACCAAATACAAGCGTAAGTATGATGTTCACTTTTCATAAATACCAGCACAAACATACATTTGAGCTTCACCAGCTAAATGACTGTTTCATCTTTTTCTGCAGCTTCAAAAGTGGAGATGGATCCCAACACAGTAACTGCATGTCTTTGCTTGTCTGATGGAAACAGAGTGCTATCTTGGGGCGGCAGGGACCAGGCTCACCCTGATCACCCTGACAGGTTCACCTTCTATCACCAGGCTCTGTGCAAAAATGGCCTTACAAAGCGCCACTACTGGGAGGTGGAGTGGGATGGTGGCATTGTTGATGTGGCGGTCTCGTACAAAGGCATTAAAAGAAAGGGTTCAGGGAAAGATTGTTCTTTTGGCCACAATAATCTCTCCTGGAAATTAACCTGCTCTTCATCAAGCTGCATGTTCTGGCACAACAGTCTTCACAAAGGCCAAATTACCGCAGCCTGTTCTCGCAGACTAGGTGTATGCCTCGATTATAAAGCAGGAACACTGGGCTTCTACAGTGTCTCTGGGTCTGACACGTTGACGCTGCTGCACCAAATCCAGACCACCTTCACTGAACCTCTCTATCCTGGTTTTTCTGTTAATTTAGGCTCAACACTGAAAATATGCAACATCTAAGCCACTTTAAACACTCCATTAAAACATATTATCCTGTCATTTTTGATTCTGGGATAGAAAAATGCATGTAAGTATTAAGCAGTTTTGTATATTTGTGAGTGCATGACATGCAAAGATGAATACAGTAATTAACAGACAACATATAATCATTTTTTATGAATCATAGAGTGGAAACAGACATTTGCTTTGTTATGTTTTGAATTTTTTTTCTCTTCAATACTAATGAGCTATCAAAAGACCTTTAAATGGTCAGTTGTTTTTACAGCTTTTTAGAAATGTGTTTAAATAAATTCCTACAATTAAGGCCTGTTCAATGGCAACAGCAATAAACTCAGGAGGGCACCAAATGTTTGTATGTTGAGTCTGACCATTTTAGAAAGCTTAAAATAGTTGAGAAGTGTGTTCAAAAAAGATCTATTTTATTATAAAGTAATTCAACAACTTTATATTGTTTCATTTTCATACTTTGATGATGGTTAAATACATATTTCAATGTTGAAAAGACGGTTTCTCAGTAACTTGTAGTCTGATTTATATTATGATGACAGATTGGAACATGTATGTTATGCCACTATGCACATTAACTGTATGTTTTGTCTCGACTGGTCCTTTGGTTTCATATTTTTGTTCTTATTTGTTGAATGACCATGATGATGATGGAAATCATCCTGATATAATTTCTGTATTTTAATCCTTGAATATTCTAACTACTGCTGTGCTTATTCTGTATTTTTAATCGTCAAAAACAATCAAGCAGACTGACTTTGTTTTTGCTTAATTGACTCAAATAAAGGACCATGCTTTCATAATTATACAGTAATTGCTTGTTCGATTTGATGTGGTATTATTTACATTTTTATTTTCTGAATATGACTTTCATTAAGTTTTGGTGACATACAGTAAGGGGCATGTTATATGCACAAATTCTGTTATTACATTGCAGTTGTAAAAACATCAAACATATGTACATTATATGTATTTCATTTACACAAGCTAGAGATTTTTACACAGTAACATGTAGCGCCAGCGCCACTAACAGTAGAGAACACAGTCATAAAATAGATTCAGTGGAGGCGTTTGTGTAAGAGCGATCCACAGTGTCGTAGAAGCGCAGACAGGCCTTGTAATGCAGCAGTTTCTCAGTCAGGGGGCTGGTGGTCAGTGCTTTACCCTGCACACTCAGGTCTATGTACCTGCATAACATGAGGATAACAAGAAGGCACAGGTCCAGTGGTGATACACAACTTCATCAGGTAATAGGATACATTTGTCAAATATTGCATTGTGACTGTATTTAAGCAAGTTCTTATTTGCAGCTATGTTGTTTTAGTTAATACATAGTCCTGCTGAAATTTGCCTTCACCAGATATTGTAAAACACCTACAGTGGACTGTAATGGACTTTACAAACGGCTTACTGCAATTAATAAATGACAGTGTTCATTATGCACAATTGATAATCTCATTGTAATGTATTCCACTCAACAGTCCAGGTAGTAAGAGATAATACTGTACCTGTAAGATATCCTCCAACACACAAGGGTATTTATGGCCATCAGTGTCGCCAGGAGGAAAAAGAATCTCTCCATATTCCCATCATGCAGTGTGTTTGGGTAGAAGTTACCTGCCAATGATTATCACTGTGGTCAGCTTTTCAATTACATTCCAGTGTCACCATGGTTTGGTACTGGAAGAAAACATGCAACACAGTATTTGTGTTAAATTTACCTCCAGATAGAAAGTACACCAGTTGAATGATGAAAGCTCCGAGAAAACAGCCCCCTCCATAGGACAGAGTGAGGAAATGCAGAGAGATCCCTCTGATGTGGCTCGGGGTCAGCTGGAAAGATATGAGGGAACCTGACAGAGAGGAAGTGACAGCAGAAATGTTTGATCATCTTTCGTGCTGAGTGAGATACAGGACAGCATGTTTTACCAGTGACACATCAACAACTGCCTTGGATTCCTTTGTTATGTGTCATTTGGTTTGTGCTAATAAATAAAACTCACGTTTTGGACAAGATGCACCATTTAAGACCAGCATTAAATGAAATGATGGAGGCCTTGTGTCTGTCACTCACATGCAGGGGTGACGAGAGCCTCTGCGAGACCGAGTAGGATGTACTGAGGAGCCAGGTGGAAACACGGCATGGACGACACCTGCAGAACTTTTCCAGACAGGGTCTGTTCCACCAGAGGGTAAGTCTTCCTCTGTAGCTCGGACAAACCTGCCACCAGGACGGACAGAGTGGCACATGCGTGGCCCAGAGCTGGAAGGGGAGGATGGACAGGGAGGGGTGATGAGAGAGGGGGCTACAGAATAATTACAGGAGGAAAGAGGCAGAAGAGTAAGAGAGACATGGTGAAGACGTTAAAACAAAGTGTGCGTTAGTGGGGATGTACATAGATATATACTCACTGATGACTTTTGCAGGTGCCAGAGGAGTTTTTTCCATGGAGACGTAGCAAGTCGTCACAAACTCAATCAGTGGGGCTAAGAGCAGCAGAGGTAGGATGCTGATCACATTCAGGGCACCGATGGGCAACAGGATGTTGTCCAGGTGAAGGTTTGAGTTCATCGTCTGTATGTAATAACCTGAGGGAATCTGTAGAAAACACAACCTGGTGAAAAATAAACATGCTAAGTATATTAAATTTTAGCATACTTGAATGTAATTGCAGTCAGACTCATCATCAGTTTACTTCAAGTGTGTTCATGATTAGCTAACTTGAAGTTTGCTATTTTGGAACAAAAGACAAATATATTTTAGTTGTAATTAAAATGTAGAAAAGCCCAATTTGTTGCACATTCGTTGTAAATATACAATTTACAATACACTTACAATAAAGTATGCTTCTTGTAAGCACACTGAAATACTACTTTAAGTATTGCAGAACTAGTTGTGTGTATGTATTTTTAGTACACTGAATGTGAATTTAAGGACATACTGAAGTACACTTTTTTTAAAAAAAGAAAAAAGTGTACAAATATACTTTAAATTAAACAAAAAAAAAAAAGAACAAGTATACGATTGTATTCTTAAATTACACGTATACACTAAAGTATACTTCCTTTGGATATTCTTAACAGGGGAATTATTCATTGTCATAGTTTATAATAAAGACCCATTATATTTGCAGTGACCTGCCTGTGTGATGCAGGCTCTGTAGAGCAGCTGAAGCCCATAAAGAGGGAAGAGCTTGGCCAGGACTTTGACGTTCTCCACATGAGTTTCACTGTAACGGCCCCCATTGTTCTCCTTGGCCCGGTCCAGCCAAGATGTTACATCTCCACTCAAGTAGCGATAGTGGAGGCAACACGTCCTGATAGAGTTCAAGAAAACGCCCAGTGTGGTCAATAATGATCCACCTATGAAAGACACAAGAGGGAACAGAATGAAGTGTTTATTTGGTGTGACTGTTTTTTTAAAGTTAATTTTGATGTGGTGTGTACAATAGGCCATTTGCAAGTATTTTTATATGTCTCTTATTCATGAACAGTATGTTACCTTTCTTGGGTTTATAGGTGAGTTTGTTCCTCACCATGTGTATGGCCATTAGAGCCAGCAGCACAGAGGTGAAGGGGATAAGGAAGCCCAGATTTTTGGCCACAGACTGCTGGATGTAAGCAATACCCAGAAACACCACAGTGGAGTTCAGGTTCACCAACCAGTAAAACCTAACATCAATAAAACAAATATCACACTCATTAGACCTACATGGAACAAGAGGGGGAAAGAACCTGCTTCAAACATACATAATATATTATTATTTTCAGGCACTTATGGTCACCTGAAGATGAATCCTATTGACATTCCTATCTGCCTCAGCTGTACATTCTGTTTAGTGCTAATTAGCAAATTTTAGCATTCTATGATATTAAACTTAGATGGTGTAAACATTTTACCTGCTAAACATCAGCTTGTTTGTCAATGTGAGCATGTTAATATGCCAAAGTGTCAACTCTGTATGCAAGATATCTAAATCTAATTGACAGATTTTAGGAAGATTTTCGTAGAGCGTATGTGCGCACATTTATTTTAAAGACCCATAAACCCATCACCATAACTCTGCCACCACCTGAGGGGCATTAGAGTTATTTTTCTCCAAAATCAACAAAGAATTTGCATAGTCTTAACCAATCCCTATTTCCATACAGAATAACTTAATTGTAAAGAACGTATTAAACAATGATGAAACAGGCCATGGTAACAATATCAGTTGACTGTTTGGAGTCAGATTATTGGGTGACCATGGCAACACCACCAACCAGTTGAAGAAAGACAGGAGCTGGTGCTGATTGTAGCCCTGCAGGTTGTAGGCTCCCATGGGACAGAGGATGGCTCGGATGCCGCCGATGCCCAGTGCAGCAGCCAGGAGGCCAGTGTAGAACAAGATCTGCTGCTCCCGAGGTTCCAGCTGGTGTGTCATGTGATGAGTGTCGATGTAGAAATCTTCAAATGGGAACGCCACCACAGGTAGCATGGCTGTGCCTTGAAAGTATGATGACAGATGAAGGTCATGTGATTTCAGCTAGAATGACAGAGTGTGATTTTACGGAAGCAGAGCCATGACTAAGCACCTTTTTAATTAATAAGGGTCTTGAAGTAGGCTTACAGTAAATGTAAACATTCATAATGACTAATATGCAAGTGCTCAAGTTTTGTGTCAGCATCAAGAGGGGTGCATATGAAGTGAGGGTCCTCCTCCAGGACATTTTGAGCATTACTGCATTTCCTATAGTGGGAATGTCTTTATTTATGTAAAAGTCCTCTGCTACTTTCATGTTTCTATTGGGAGGGGGGGAAACGCAAATGTTAAAAATATAAATAAATATTGAGGGGGACCTTCTCAGTATTAATTTCTAGAATTGCTCAACTAAGAATATTGAAATACCAAAATATTCTCCAATATGAAACTTGAATATTCTTTAAGTTATTTGTTTAAGATAGCAGTCCTCTGAGTATATTTGTATATTCATGTCAGTGCAAAATCGGTGCACAATCCACATAGAAAAGGTCTAATTCCATTCTAGCTGAAAAATTTACTGTATTGGCTCCCATATTGGTCGGTGAATTTTTGTCCTCTAAAATTGGTATTGTATCAGTCTCAATTTATGTAAATATATTATATAAATTTATATTATGTAATATTTTGTAAAAATTAGTAAAATGATTGTGTGGGACAACTTATTTTTGTTGGCCTTGAAAAATAAACAAAATCTGAATCAAGGAAAGGTGAGAAGGTGAGAATACATAAAAACTAAGATATGTATTGCACAAATTTTTACTTACATCTAATCTTACATTATAACAGAACAATACTTTCCAAGCGACTGAGTCATTTTTAAATAAGTAAGTCATATAGTTTCAAATTTCGTCACATCAGACAACATGACAACATGCTTTAACCCTCTGTGTCTTACCAAAGAAATGAAGGAAAGCACACAAATAGAGCACCTTGGTCCTGCCCAGGCAGGTTTCTGCAAACCACCCGACCAGAACAGGGGTCAGGGTGCTGGCTCCCACAAAGCACAGGTTGACTGTTGCCGCCAGGTAGTTCTCATAGCCCAGCTTCACGGTGCAGAAGAGAATCATGTTGCATACAATCCCAAAGAAAGTGAATCTCTCACACAGCTCCACAAGTAGAACACAGATGATCACTTGAAGCTTCTTGCGGGACTTCCTTGGTGGTGGTCCCTGGTCTGGATAAGGGGTCTGGGAGAGTCGACGCAGGTGTCTCCTGCCCTCTGGCAGTCTCTGAGGGTCCCACTGCAACATACCACCTGGCCAACTGGGCTGGTTGGCAGCATGCAGTCAGTACTGGACAACGCAGAGCCCTGAATGTCCTTCATGGACAGGAGCAGCAGAGGCAAGAGCTGGAATCCCTCACTTTGGTGTGACTCTGGACTGGAGACACGTAGGATCAGACACACCTACCTGCATTCTGCACGTGCTGGTGGCTGATTATCGTCCTGTGTCATGATCTTACTCAGAAACTGTGGCCGCTTTACAGGGATCTGACACATCATGAGAAATTGCCTCCAGGAGTGATGGATGGGAGCGATGTGGAGAGTATCCCGGAAATATTTCTTAATTACCAACAAGATACAGACACGTGTCATTGTTTGTTTCACTGACTTATGCAGAGCAGTGGTGCAGAGAAACTACGTGCATTTACTCAAGTACTGTACTTAAGAACAATTTTGAGGTACTTGTATTGACTTGAGTATTTCCATTTCTGTCATTTTATTATTCTACCAAACGACATATCAGAGGCAAGTATAATACTTTTACTCTACATTTATTTGACAGCTTTACTGGTTATTTTACACATTCAGATCAATACAAATATAAGTGAAAAATAAAATATGACGTATTTTTTATAGATTAAGCTACCTGGCAATATATATAGTAGATAAAACAGTGCATAGACCAAATAATACCCTCTCATTTGTCACAGACAACCCACCAGAAGTTTGTGGCATGGCCCCACCCTCACCCTCATTATATTGCCATGCTTAAAAACTTAAATTTTTTAAATGTTTTTTTTTTTTTAAGTTTTGCCATGAACAGAGTCTATAATAATAATCAACAACTCAAGAACTCACAGTGCTGCATATGCAATGGGCTTTAGCATTCATATTAAAAGATAGAAAACAAGACAAAAAAAATAATAATTTAGTGCTGTAGGCAGCCTAATTACAAACGCTCACAAAATACCACATCTCATTGTGAAAGCAGCCCCTCTGTTTACAAGAACAGTTTGGAAGGCCTGCTGGCAATTAGACTAATAATGTTAAGTGAGTGTGAGACAGAGTGCACAGGCAGGTTAACACCAACTGGATCAGACCTGCTAGACAGAAAACAACTGCCTGTGTTTACAGCAAGAAGTAAATTCATTGTCTGAACAGTGCTGAACAGAATAACAGTGGAGTATAAGAGTACTTATTCACAAGGCCACAGGAAAATCTGACCAATTATAAAACATATCTAATCTAAATTGTTTTTTCATTTCCCATTTTTTTCATTCAGAAATCCTTGTTGTGACCAAAATATCTATCACCAAAATAAGATCAAATAAATCCTTTTAAAGAATCTTGTAACTTCTAACAGCTCTTGTAACATATTGTAACACATGTAACCCCAAAATTTTAAAAAAGTTTAATCATCTTTAAATGTCCTTATTTATTTTGCATTCTGTAAGCTAGTATGAACAAAGAAATCAGTGGTCTTGCTTATGAATTCTAACAAAATTGTTTTCTGTTGGCCTAGATGTTCTTTTTTGATTTTTAACACATATATTTGAGCACAAAGTCAATGAAAGCTAAACTGTAATCAGGTTAAGGCCATTAAGGTACAGTATGTACAGTATGTACCTTAATCTTTATTTATATTATAGTACTATGTTTGCTGTTATGCACCAACCTGCCACAGCAAATTACTTGTAAGCAAAAACCTACTTTACAATAAAACTGCTTCTGATTCTCATTCTCATTCTTATCAATGTAAAAATTAAGAGAGTCAAGATACAAGAAAGATTTTTAAAAAATTAACAGAATAACATTAAGGCATTTCATTTGTGAGGTAATTTTCTAATACATCTTTGGCCCTTTTGGATTTCACTAATTTCAGGGACTTGGCATAGAGGTTGAATTTCACGAGGCTATAACAGCATGTTTTTAGACTTTATATTCTTATATTATATTATATTAAATTATATTATATTATATTATTATTAGTCATGCATTCATTTACATTTTTTCATCACAGTTTAATGTATGTTTTTATGTTTTTTTACTTTCCTTGCTGTTCATCTAAAGCGTCAAGCACTACGTTTTCCCCTTTATTTATCTCGGTAACAGTACAAACAGTGTAAAAGTCGACTCAACATCGAACAAATAACATTTAAGCAATGACGAAGAAACTACAATATGGAGAGCATCATATAGCATAGCGTCAAGCATTACTATGGTTACAGACACAGCGTCCAGTAGCGCGTGGGGCGTGGTGTATCATGGGAAAAAAGTTGTTTGCAGTGCAGTTGAATCGTTGATAGACGAGACGAACGCTACAACCAGTGTTCTTCAAATACACGGATAAAGGTAACTTACAGTTCGTTCAGAATTAGTTAGAGAGACTGCACATATACTATGGAGTTAGCTCAGTTAATAGCTAGAATCAAACGTTTGTTGTACGTTAAATAATATTAAAGCTAAGTTAGCTAGCTAGCGCTAGCTGTTAGTAAACGCTAGTTGGTGCTAACATTAGCCTTACTTTGCTGACCGTGAAAACAAGTTGTTGTCACTAGCAGCCATAATCGAGTAAGTTGTGTTTGCTTATTGTGCCTCACTGGAAAGTTGCACTCTTCATTTGACATTAGACAGCCGACAAAATTGTGTGTGGACGTTGTGGTTTGAAGCTGACATCGGCTAGTCATGTCTGGAAGGAGGATGCCGAACTGTCCAACCGCTGCGTCCGAAGGCTTCAGCTCTACGCCCGTCAAAACCAGCCAGGGACAAGACATCCAAACATCCAAGCGCTTGGAGGACGGCGTCCTATCCGACGACGAAGACACATTTTCTCTGCTTTCTCCCATCTATCATGACAGTTTTGACAGTGATGAAGACCTGGAGCCTGACGCAGATCAGCAAACTTCACCCAGACAGAGTGACAACTTCAGATTCAGCGTCTCACCGGTCAGGTACTGCAGATGTTTTCAGGCTTATTTTCCTTCTATCTGTAGTCATAGCCACCTAGTTCCATTTTATTAACGAGAAGGCAGACATCTCAACAGGCAATAACTCTTTAACTTGACAACCCCCACCAAACAATTCAAATGGATGACTAGCACTGCAGGAAAGAGGAACAATAATTAATTTGGAGTCTTTGTTGAACTGTCCTTTTTTTTTTTAACAAACTTTCCAAACTGAGTCAAAGACAACAGACTGCATGATTCAGACAGACAAAATGTAAATATGGAGTAGAAGATGTATCATTGTAGATCTCTTTTTGTTAAAGATGTGAGCTACCAAGAACACCTTCAAACCAGATGCTGAATGCAGCTGTGGAGCCTACAGGCTCACCCACTCTCAGTGCCTGGGAAATGTGGCTGGTGAACAAAGCCAAAGAAGACCGTATCAAATTGGAAAAGAAAGCAGAGGAGGCAAGGCACAATTAATTTTGATTTATATCACTGTTTAACTGCAGTAGGACTGTCTCTCCTTTGCTTTTATAATAAAGCTAGTCATATTTTTTTCCCTCTTATTTTCAAATTGTTCTTCCTCCCAAACTTCCTTTTTACATCCTGTCTGAGTGTCTGAGTATGACATTTAATATCTTTTCAATTAGGAGCGGATACTAAAGGAAATGAAAGAAAAACAAGAAAGGCATCATGAACAAAAAAAGATTGTCATGGAGGAGAAGATCCAAGAATGGCTAAAGATAAAAAGAGAACAGGTGCGTAGAAAACTGCTACTTTAAACTCAGTAAAACCACACAAAATAGCAGACTGACTCTTATTTGTTAGAATTTTGTTGATTCAGTTTGTGGCTCGTGGGCTGAATCCGGTCCTTAAACAATCTCAATCCTGCCCTTTGATCACTTATAAATATGAAATCCTAGATTAGAAGTAAATAAATAAAATATCATTGCCATTTTATTTAAATAACCTGCTAACATTCTAAGTCTGTGGGTGTCTACACTTTTTATTAGTAGTTTAATTAGTTCATTAATGGTTATGTCTGTTGTTAAGCAAGGAGACACATTATTTTAGCTTTAACCAGGCCGTTCAAGCAGAGGGAATTGAACTCAATGAAAAAAGATGTTGAATGCATTATGCTTATTAAAACAACAAGCTCTTACTAATCTGGGATTAAAAGGTCTGTTATTTTTCCTAATAGTTGTTTTCTTTTTACAATCCCAGGAGAAGCACGAGCAATTTGTAAAACAGAGCAAAGAGAAGGAGGAGATACAGAGGCAGCAGGAAAAACAGAGAGAAACTGAACAGAAAGCTCAACAGAAGTACCAGATCTGGCTGCAGAAGAAGAACCAACAGAAAACGGAAATGGAGAAGAAGGAGAAAGTAATATTGATCTTTTAAAGTTATTCTGTTTTTAATGAAGACATTTTTAAATTAAAAGTTGTTATTCAGCTGCAGAGAGGTACAGATTCTGATAAATCTTTTCTTTTTGGCAGGAGTTAGCTGCCCTGAAGATGGAGCAGGAGAAAGAGCGTCGCAAGAGGGCAGAGGACAAGTTTAAAGAGTGGCTTACAAAAGCCAATGAAAAAAGCAGAGCGAGTCCCAAATCACCTTGCTACCCAACAAGTAAGGTCATTTCAGTCATCAGGAAATTATTATTATCTCGCCTGGTGGAGTGGATGTGCTTGGTCATGTGTGCAGGTGTTAATTGTCTGCAGCTAATCGCGCATATTACTAGACCCATCTGCATAAAATTTTGAACAACCTTGAAAGTCTATTTTTGTTGACTGCTCTGTTTTACACCGTGATTTCAGATTTTTGTGCTTCTACCATGGGTAGGTAGGCTACATAGTTAAAATATTTCGTTTAGCTTAATCTGCTCTGTGCAACTTGACATGGCTTCCATCAGAAATAGAGTTTGCGTCTGTTTTCAGCAGAGCGTAGAGCTGCTTCTGAGATGTGAAGTGCAGCGGCACTTCTGGTGGAATCACAAGCATTTTTTAGAATAGCACCACCCTCCAGCCAGAACACAACATAACTATACCCAGTGGAATCAAGGCTTTATACTAACTGCTGACTCCTCACTCATTTCATCATCACAAAGACATCCATAGAAAACGTTTGTGTCATCTTAAACTGGAGCATCTGGAAATTACGATGATTCCTAAAAGTTAGACATGATCTTCATCTGCGTGTTGACTGTAAGGGAGCTTTCCTCTCTGGTTTTACTGTTGGATTTCAAACTGACATGAAAGGTGTATGCAACTACTTACTCTACCTGTTTTCTGGCGAAGAGCTGCACTCTACTTACTGTATTCTTCTAGTTCATTAAACTGTGTTTTGTCATTTTTGGATTGACTGCCACCACATAACTGATTAAATTTATTTGTGTTTTTTCATGCCATATGCCCTCCAGGAGCAGTAACAATATAATTCTTTTTGTGCTGGTTTCAAACTCTTTATTTGCGCATATAGAAAATTTTAAAAAGATACCACGTATGAAAATTAGAAGGGAATGTAAAGTAGAGTTGGCTAAAAACACGCCAGGCAATAATTGCAGTAGTATACAATTTGTATGTATCTGTCAACAAATTTACAGGGCTGGGCACCTTTTGGTGCATTAGACACTAGCTTATTAGTTTCATGTACCAAGCTAATATTATGTATCAGTATTGTATCGGTTTGATTCCTTCCAGGTCCCTACGACAAATCCTACCCATCGCCCAGCTTCTACAATCCGATCCCCTGGAAGCCAATTCACGTCCCTCCTCCAGAAGCATCACTGAATAAGACGTCTGGCAAGAAACCTCAGAAACAACTGAAAAGCCCCAGCACCGCTTTTAGACTGAGAAACTCTGTGAGTGCAGGACAGTTGCCGCAGAGGAGATGACAAAGCAGACTGACGTCTGTGACTGTGGCTCGGTAGCTTAGCTACCACTCAGATATGACTTTACCACGACTCATCCACACCACAACTGAGACTCTGCTGAATCACAGACGTATTTCTGTTCTAATATGGCTGTGGTGATTAGGACAGGCTACCATACCTGCAGTATATGTGGGTTTTGTTATGTTTTGTTGTACACTGGAGTGATTTTGTAATAATGCACTAGCTCAAATTAGTTTGTAAGGATGTGTAAATATTTTGTAACGTTTGGGATTTAAAATTTTTAGATGATTTTTTTCAGAGATGTTTATAATTTGTTCTGTTTCTTAAAAGAGAAATATGTTAAATCCTGGCATTCAAAAATGAGTGCAGCAGTCCACATAGCAAGTTGGAGCCATAGACGGTGTATTAATTAGGTTTAATCCCTATTTAATACCCCAAATTCCCCATTATTATTAATGATTTCTTACGACTCATAAACAGACACGTATTCATTCAGTGAACATTCAGCATTAATTTTAACACTGTGTAGAGTGAATAAATATGAAATTGGCAAAGAAAAGCAGTTGTTTGGGACCAGAATTGAAATTTCAAAGGAGAACAAGCTCCAGGCTGTAGCATTGTTGTCAGAGAAGCAAGCACGGTCATTTTGTACAGTAAATACATTACATATTTCTCCTTTAAGTGAGCTGCCATGCCTTAATGATGTCAAGCACAAATCTTTTAGACATTTAAAAGTGTGGAGTCTATTTTGTATCATCCTCAACATTTAAAACTATTTGCTGTTTGGATAAAAGAGGCATAATCAAATCTTTTCTACTCCTGTGCTTGTTTTATTTGTGCTACCAGACCACTAACACCACTAACTGGTAAACAAAAACGTATTTCATTGTATTTAATAAGGCATCAACCACCCACAGCCAAACAAGAGAAAGAAGGTGGTTGGTGGTCACAGCCAAAGATAGACTCGGCTCAGTCAAGTGCCCCTCACACTCACACATTGTTCCTGGGTCCAGCTGTGTCTTGTTCTTCTGTGGGCTGAGATGACGACAGAAACAAGTGAGGGGGTGGAGAGAAGGAGAGAGAGAGGCTGATTCAGATTCAGAGCTGTATGTTCATTCTGTACTCACATCTCACTGTGACACCAATGTGTGCAGCCTGAGGTAAACTGATTTCAATTACACTTCATGTTATACTTTTAACTACATCCTTTCAATTTGTCTGCTGTGTTTTGTTCTTGTTCGTTCTGCACTTAACTCCCCTCTGTTTCTATCTGCTGTGGAATGTGTTAGTTGACAGTAGTCAGTGAAGGGGGGGTAATAATGTAGGGCATTTTTACATGTACAAAAAAAAAAAAAAGGCAGCAGAAGACAGCTATTGAGACAAAGGCGTGAAGTGTTTACATTCTGCCAGGAGGAGTTAAATCGCAGAAGCAGTTTAAGCTGTTTGCTCAGGGTTATTTGCACACTGAGCCTTGTTAGCAAACCTTTCTTCATAAAGACATAAGGTTGTGTTCAAAGTCAGATTCCAACTTTATAAATTTGTAACCAGTTAATTATGAAACAAACTCAAGCCCAGCATGTGCAAATCTGTCTTAATGATGTCACATCTACATATTTATGCCTGAACCAGTGTTTCAGGTCACTGTGTTTTATTTCTGCCCCTTCCTGGTATTGTGCCCTATTGCAGAGCCTGTTAAGAAAAATCCATTCCCAAGATGCAGTGGTGCAGGTGGGCCGGCAGTTGGAGATCACACCTACCGAGACAGGTAAGAGGCGTGTCTATAATTGTGCCAGAATGAAAGTGAGGGGGGAGAGGCAAGGAGGGCAGAAAGAGTGACAGTCCAAAGGGCAGAATTGCGCACTACAGTTGTGCTTAAGATTTCAAGAATGGTGCTGATAGACGTGGAAACCAGGACAGGATGAAGAAACATGACTTCTGGACACTGATCTTTAAAGAATTCGAATCTACTATGGGATAATTGCATTGATTTTGGAGTTTTTTTCAGTTGTTTGCTGAGTAGAATCTGATAATGAGATTAAAATGACTGAAGAAGCAACCTGTTGGAATAAAAACTGGATTTAACAGTAAGATTATTTCTAGTTTTGAGTGTTTTTATCTCTGACTGGGACAACTTTACCTCTGGATCACACATTATTCAGCTGGAACCACATGAACTGTTACACTACAGGTGCTACAAACCTAATCTGCCTCTTTTTCTGAGGGATTTTGCTGTTTCTGTAAATAGTTACTATTGACACAACTTGGAAGGAACCAGTTCTGTTACATAGAGGCACAAAGGTCTTGGATCTAGTGTTTCAGCCTCAGTGTGTTTGTGTTTTTTGTGTATATATTATTCCTCCCTTCACCACCATGCAGTCTGCAGGGCCGGAGATTGAGGACTCTTTCGACTTTCTTTTTAAAATCATCCTGGTTGGGGACTCGGATGTGGGGAAGACGTGTGTGGTCCAGAGCTTCAAGTCTGGCATATTCATGGAGAAGCAGCAAAACACCATCGGGGTCGACTTCACTGTCCGTACCCTGGACATCGATGGCAAGAAGGTGAAGGTGGGTGACCTCTCCAGAGCTCTCTTTGAATTCATATAGTAGTTATTTTGTTGTTTACCTCAGCTCAGATTTCATCAGACACACATTGCACAATCATTTCCACCTACAGTAGGCATCATTTAATTTTATTATAGGCATATTTGAAATATGAATAAAAACATGGATGTATGAGATGTTCCTGTGTGCTGACTCTTACTTGTCTCCAAGTAAATAATCCCTCTGCTTGTTTTAGTTAATCAGTATTTTCTTTCGAGAAAGAGGAGTGGCAAATTATATCATCTGCGTGTTAGCTTTCTGGGTGTGTTAATTTATTAACTGCATGGATGTCTGCACCAAGGGTATTATAGTGAACTAAAACTAATACTGAAACTAAGAAAAACTAAACATTTTTAAACAATAAAAACTGAAACAAACAAAACACTGTAAACTAAATGAAACTAAACTGAATTGAAAACAAAATAAAAATAAAAACTAATGAAAAATACAAAACTATATTAACTCTGGTCTACACAAAATCATTGTTCAAAAAAAGGCTGATCACCTTCAGAGATCACAGCATGGCTGCATGTTTTGGCAGTATGTTTAGTCATGTTTGATCAGGTTGTGTTTTGTGTTGTTGCAGATGCAGGTGTGGGACACAGCAGGGCAGGAGCGTTTCCGCACCATAACTCAGAGCTACTACCGCAGTGCCCACGGGGCCATGGTTGCCTATGACATCACACGCCGCACCACATTTGACTCTGTCCCCCACTGGATCAGGGAGGTGGAGCAGTATGGAGCTGCCAGTGTGGTGCTGATCCTCATTGGTGAGCAGAATGAAAATAAGTTGGTTTATGCTGGTCAGTGAAAGAAAGATTCTTAATTTAGGTTGATTCATTCACACATGTTGACGTGAATCAGTGTGTTGTTCCTGTCATATATAATAATAAAACAAACTCCATCCCTGTATCCTTAAATGGAAACCCAAATTACTATCAGGTGTTGGGGTGCTGAACTGTGGGACATATATGAAATATGACACAGCTTCAGTACAGTATAGCTATTATAAAAGTATATCCAAAGAGTTAGAGCTGGTGATTTGGCTTTCAAATTATATTTCGATATTTTTAGGTTATGCTGCAATATACAATATATATCTTGACATAAACATTTTCTCTAAATACAAATACCATAGATTTCTCAAATAGTGATGATCTTGTAAAATATAATGATTTAAATCACTAACAGTATATAAAATGGGGCTTGGTGATATGGACAAAATCAAACATTGCAATATTTTTGATTAAATACCTCCGGCAATATTGCGACAATATTGTAGGGATGACTAGTGGTGCTTCCTCAAAATATCAACATAAGATTTTTGATGATTATCAGCAATGTGGATATATTGACTGTGTGTGAAGCAAATAATAAAAACAGCTAGATCAGTCTAAGTTTAGATTACATCACTTTAGTGTAATGAAGCCTTTAAAACCTTGAAAAGACAATACCTATGCCATATCATGATAAAACAATTTCCACAATCTAAGATGATATCTAGTGTTACATCACAATATTGATATGATATCCATATATTTCCCCGCTGTATAAAAATTCTATAGACATGTTGATGTGGAATGATTATGACAATACAAAATATGTGAAATGTGATCATCTCAGATCAGCATAAAAAACATATTCCTACGCTGTAGCTATAAAAAGCAAGTAAAAGACACAATATACCAGTGATAAACTGCCCCTTTAAGATTTCACGCCTTCTGCAAGATTAGAGTAAAGGTGCTCAAATCTTGTCGAAATCTTTTACCCTTTGACAGTGTTTACCTGTTTTACCTTCCAGGTGCTTCAGAGCAACATGATAGGTGTATGGACATCTGCTTCCACTTTTGTTTTCAACACTTCCTGTTATGCTCTTCATTGCAGGTAATAAGTCCGACCTCCACACTCAGAGGCAGGTCCTGTTCGAGGATGCGTGCACTCTGGCAGAAAACAACGGCGTGCTGGCAGCTCTTGAAACCTCCGCCAAGGAGGCCCAGAATGTGGACGCGGCGTTCATCCTCATGGCCCGAGAACTGCTAGCACGCAACGGCATGACCATCACAGATGAGGCCCCTCAGGACTCGCCTCTGTTCATGCTGAGTAACAGCTCCCACCCAGTTCACGGCACTCTGTCTTCAGATAAAAAATGTGGGTGCTGAGCAGACTGAAGTTTAAAACTGAAAAACAGTGGTGACAGCCTGAAGTGTGTTTGAAAAGTTCCTTTGAAAAGTTATTTAAGTTAGTCTGAAGGGAAAGTACATATGTTGCATTGTGTATGTGTGTCATTGTAAATTTTGTATATGTTTTGACGTTTAATATTTATACAGTTAGGTATCAGTAACAAGTTTTAAATGGTGGTTGCTTATCGTATTTTGTAATATTTTTCTGAGGATAACTGCTGCTCAGCGTGATAATGACAGCATCACAAACCACACCTCTGCTGGAGGACTCTGTACTAAGACTCTAGTACAATATACAGAAACAAGCAACTTTTTGTCTCTCACAATTTTAATTGTTCTTTCATACAGTATGGCTTTTACAATACCATCAGATTTCCATATTTTTAAACTGCGATTTAAGAAAACTGCAAATCATAAATTGCTATATCTTTCATTTACAAATATAACAAACCAGCACTTAATGAAATTTTCACTGGTGCTGGAACTGTAATTAAACTTTTTCTTCCACAAAGGTCTTCTAATACAGACATTCACATTAACCATTCATAAGATTTTCAAAACTAAAACCACTTGACAGAAGAATAGCACCTTTTTCCTTTCTGTAGAAGCTGTGGTACCCTGTATAACTCTGACAAATACATAAAATAACACTAAAATCAAATTGGCATGCTCTTACATGAGGCTAAAATCCAAATTGTGAGGTACTAAACTGTAACCTGGCAACTTAATCTCATCAGCATTAGTGGTTACGCATTCACCCTAGCTTAAGAACAAATCAAGTTGAAATATGATAGCAGTAAAAACAAACAGCAGAACTGGTCTAGTTAAGACCTGCTGAGAGGAAGGGGTGTATATTTTGGAAAGGCAAGATGACCCAGTTAAGTAGAGTGCTGTGTAAAGAATAAAATCTATCTTTATCTGGACAATATGTTGTCCAAATAAAGATAGAAAGGACACATGTCCCATTTGATGAACTTTAGTCCATGACTATATACATACAACAGAAGGTAGAACCAGCAACAGCAATGTGTGTGTGTTGTCCATGAAAAATACAGAAAAAGTACTGCAGCAGTCTGAGGCTCACTACCATGTATGACTCACTTAAAACTTGTGGAACTTTCTAATAATTAGTGTTAAAACTTAAAAATTGTTGCTTTTTGTAGCTGATTGTATGGCACTTAAACTCCCTAACAAATAGCCACAGTAACAGCTACATCTCCCCATGATGATCAGGGACTTAGATCAGGAAAAAAGAAACCCCTAAAACTTCTTCTACTACCAGTTAAGAGCTGTTCTTATTGGACGGCTGTGAGATGAAGTGGCACAATCCACTCATTCTACTCCAGAGACGAGCCTTCCTGCTGAAACACCAGCTCCACCGCTTCCTTTACATCCTGCACCACGAAGGATGGCTGCGTGAGGCTGGGGTCAAAGCGGAAGTCCCTATGACCGTGGAAGATGCGCTGCTCTGTGACGGTGCATGTTGGGTCCGAAGGCAACTCCTGCTGGTCTCTGCTGTACACTCCTGTGCACACCAGGATGGAGCTGCAGCCGTCAGGGAGGTCCTCCTCTGCCCCGTATGCGCTCGACGCTCCGCCTAGTTCTGCTGATGTCATTTTAGGCTCTTCATTAACAGTTTCTGCCAGGGGCTCTGCCCCCCCTCCTCCGCCACTCTTAGCTTGCATCTGAGCCTTGGTACGCCGAGAAGCCTGGAGGTAGCGGTTGTAGAGGTTGGCACCGTATATGTCAGCCATGGGGTTATCACTATAAAAAGAGATGGAGTGATGACACATTAAAAGGTGCTTCACATTACAACATTTGTGCAGCAGTATGCAGTAAAAAGTCCACTGAAAGTACACCATACATACATTTATGGGTTTAATGAATGAACAAATAAATGAATTATCTTTATTTATATTGTCCGTGTTTACAAGAGAATCATCTCTAAATTTCATTTCAAACACACACTAAAACAGTAACAAAACAAAAGGCCTGTTCATTTTTTGAATAATACCTACTTAATAATCATAATAGGTTTTTACGTAGTGTGTCAGCTAAAACACACATTTTCCTTTACAATAATTCACTACATGTTTACAAGCCGGTATGCAAACTCATCAATATATGCAATGAGTAAGTTCAGTGTATATGATGGAGTAGGGACTTTATTATGTTCTTATGGATAGTACTATTTGTCGTAGACAAAAAGTTAAACATCATGATTCATCAGTGTTAAGTGTGGGTCCAGTCACTCACCCAATAGCATACAGCCTCTTCACAGGTGTGGTCCAGCCCAGTCTCTCAGCCTGCTGTCTAATGAGCAGCTCAGCGTAGTTATAAGTCACTACACTGGGTTTACCGATCAGAGCCTCGTACTTCAGCTCGTAGCCTGTGACCTTCTTGTACAGGCTCTCTAAACACACCAGGAACATACCATGTCCAAACCTAAGAGACAGGAACATTCAGTATCATAACACTGTAAGTAAACTCTCAGGGTGTGTTGTACTGACTAATGTGTGTAGTTTTTGACACACTCATACTGTACCTGGGATTCTTTGCTTCAGCCATCCACAGCAGGTCCATATTACAGGCCAAGACCGGGATATGAGGGTACTGCGTCGAACTCCAGGCATTGTCTGGATTCCCATTTGTCAGGAGAATGTCGACGATAAGCTGGAGGTTGGTTTCCCATCTGATTGGCTCACCAAATAAGATGACAGCTGCAGGGACAAACAGGAGAAGGAAATACAATAAAAGACAATTGTTAAGGCTTAAACTTTTAGCTACAATGTTGACTCTCTGTGGAAACATACCATCTATTGGCCGTAAGCCTTTGGTAGGTGGAACCTGTAAGACATTACGCACAATTGGTAAGATGTTTAACTCATCAGTGACTGAACATAAACTAGCTTCAATATTAATACTACTTACACTGTCTTTGGGTCGCCTGTTGTGATCTACGACATCTAGGAGAGGATATGCCTCTCTGAGCATATCTATAGTGACAACATCCTGAAAGCCCAGGCTGGAGAAGGGCAGGTTAAAGTCAAACACAGTTGAACAAGAGTTATGAGCCACAACATGCACATGTGTCTAACTATAAAAAAAAGCAAAAAAAACCCCACCAGACATCACCTGCTGTGTTGAGAATCTGGGATTAGTTTTCAACACTCATAGAAATAAAGGTTTCTCCTGAGGGGCTGAGGTTCTACCCAGAACCATTTGCTAGTGAAGAACCCTTGTAGGGAGAAGCATTACACCATAAAAGGGTGCCCCGTAGAACATCTCATAGGGGGTTGTGGGTGAAACCTTTCATGAATGGTTCTAGATGGAACCTAAAAAGGAACAAAAAGGTCTCTCTTATGGGGACAAGCCGAAGAACCCTTTATGGATGTAGTTAGCGCCTTAATTTGTTTAAGTATATATAATGAGTTTCCTGGGTTATAAATTACTATATTTCTTTATATTTTAGGAGGGTGTTAGATGGCTTGAAATATCCAAATATTAATTTGGATTAATGACAAACCTCACAAAAGAAAATGACAAAAATCCACCAATCCCTCTTGACAAATGAAAAAAAGCAAGAAATCTGTGAAAGGGCCTTAACTGAGACAGTCAGGCAGCAGAGAGAACAAAGGGTACAAAGATTAAATACTGATAACAAAGTGGAACGTGAACAAAAATACACTGAATAAACAGAACATGCACACGTTTAAGGTCAACATCCACAGGGAGAAACCAGAGTCCCTGATTTAAGAAGACAGGATACTTGTGAGCAACCTCCTCCACAGGACCCTGTCCCGACACCAGCACGCGCATTTTGTGGAACTGGGTAAACATTCGCAAAGGACTGTGGGACAGCATCACCTGGTCTGGAGACACCTAAGATAAGGGGAGTGTAGGGGAAAAATGAGGTCAGAGTTTAAAACCAAATCAAACTACCCTTGTTATGCTTTAAAAAGTATTAAATGTCCAGTTTACCTCCACATCAAGCAGATGTGACAGATGCTCAGCTTTAGCCTGCCTCATGCAGTTCCCAGCATTGGTGACAAACACCACAGGCACCTTGTATTTCCCGTTGCTGTCTACCAGGTTCCTGAAGCACTGCTTGGCTGCAGGGATTGGCGTCCTGCCTCGAACCAGCACCCCATCAATGTCAAAGAGGAGCCCAAAGGAGTTCGGGCCTTGAGGAGGGAGCTGGGCCAGTGAGAGGTGACATGTGCAGAGTAAAAACATGAGGTTGTTCATTAACCTTCTGTGACACTACAGTGTGAGCACTCTTCATAATCTCGTCACTTCACACACAGAGAAGTAGAGGAGACTTTGTTCCCACAGTACATAAATGACAGATCACGGTTTTATTGGAGAAGATAACTCACCGATGAGTGAACTGGATGAATCAGATAATATTAACTGTGGTTGTAATTGATCCTTCGTAAGTCCTGCCCCTTTTGGCTCTGTGCTCCAATAACAGTTGAGCGAGCTGGGTACCCAACAGAACCCTGGTAAACTTTCTCCATTTCCTATAAAATCAACATTTAGTGTCCCATCTTAAATTAGCTAATGATATTAAAACACTAGCCAGCTAATGATTGACGATAATGATTGCAAATTAGCTAGCTAGTTTGCTGAATGTTTGGTAAAATTAATTAACTTATGATGTGAGTATATGTTGCTTTTGCGGGTCTCTCAGCAATGTCGTTTAACCACCATCAAAATCTGGTTTCTTTTCAGTGCAGGCCAGTCTAGCATATAGAATATAGAACAGCAACATTCGTTTTTGTAACAGGAAAGAAAAAAAGTTGACAGAGATGCTAAGGCTGCTCAACTGTCATTGGAGCACAGAACAAAAAGGGGTGGGACTTGGGAAGGGTCAACTGTGTGGTGTACTCTGCACAATAAAGCCCAATATTATCAGCCTATCACAGCTATACTGGAATCGGCATATATGTGGTCCAATATGCACCAACATGAAAACTTTCTTTTTAACATAAAGTACATTTTTTGTATTTGTTAGCTTTACAGGCTGCATTTTAAGTATATTTGATCAAATTTCTTAATTAAGGTTTAATATATACATATATATATATTTTTTTTTTCATTTATAGTTGTATATTATTTTAAATTCACTGTCCCAGTGCGTTGGTGTCATTTTGGAGACTAAAGTTCATTGTTTAACAATAAAATATCCTGCCTATATTACATACCTTTGTCACAATTGTTTACTACTTTTGATGAATCATTGCATAGAATGTGTGTTTATGTAGTCTATATGTTCTAGGGATGTTAATGATTAATTATTGATCTCTGTTAAGAATTTAACAGAATAAAAATATATTCATCAATAATGAATCAGCAGTTTAGAAATGACAATAATTATGCCTCATTTGACATTGTTTTGGCTGGAAGAGCCATTTTTGAATAAGGAAACTTAAGGAAACAATTTAAACTTAACAAAAGAGAAATGAAATGAATTTCCTACATTTCCTTTCTCTTCAGCACTGACATGAGAAATGAAAGCACAAGTAAAAGTACGACAGACATTTGTTACCGATGAAAGGTACAACACTTTGTCTTCATTCACCTCCATCTTTATTTAAACAAAGTTTGAATAAAACATCCACTTACATGGCTATAATTTCGTGAGGTCGAAGGCGAGGTGTTTACTTGTTTTGCTGCTACCTCGAAGCTTGATTTGAGCAGCTGCCAGCCAGTTTTCACAGACCTTATTCTCTGCATGTTTCCAGGCACTTATGAGTAAAAGCCGGCGGGTCAACACAGAGCTGAGCTAGCTTTAGCCGAGCTAACAGTAACTGTCCACTTAGCAAATCTGACGACTTAACAAATGTGTCATGGTATCTCCAACATTGACAGTCGCGCTATCTCTTCATGCTGTTGGTTGAGCCGCCACCATTCAATGTACGGCGGAGCTACACAAGTTTGTTTGGAGCTGCACCAAAATCTCTCTTGATTTACTGCGCGTGCGCAGAACCGCAAACACGAACAAAACTTCCTGGTTAAATACTACGTCACCGGACACAGGTGTAGGCTGAATTTATGTAGAAATGAAACTCAATCAGTCACTAATTATAGTCAGTTTTAAGCTTCAATTTTAATGTTTTAATTTTTTATAAAAAACGATTTTATACTTCCTGTAATGGTATCATAATACTGAGTATTTTAATTTTTCTTTATGATGTATGATATATATTTGGAAAAAAAAAAATCTAAAACCAACCAACCAAATTTTCAACATACTTGATTTAATCGGCCTTTATTTAAAGACAAACTATGCAGCATTTTAACCCCTCTTAATTATCACCCACAAGCCACCAGAAATGCGTGTAGACCCTTATTACTTTCTAATTTTGCTGTACTCAGGACAAGTAACTTGCCAAAAATGTCAGTATCTGACACCCTGGGAATGAGACATAACAACCAATTATCTTTCTAATGCATTTACAAACAGCAACAGATAAATCAAACATATTCTACCTTTAATTGTTTTTTATTTTGTCTTTATTGTCTGACCTTTCTATTTTAAAATTTCATAACATGATTTGACTGTACTTACATTTTACTCTGCTCTTTACTAATGATAAAATAGAAAATGAAATGTTTTACTTATATATTTATTTTTAATACATTTTTAACATTAAAATTACACTGAAATGCTGATGTGGGAAAAAAAAATAGTGAGATGAAGTAATGAAATTTGCTTTTTATAGCCAGCCAGCTTAAAAGGGTATTGTTAAAATTATAGAGATCAAGAAAATTAAGCCATCCCTTATAACTGCTCACCACAAGATTCATGACACCTTGTGTACATGCATACCACATTGTGTATAAAAACATACACAGGTGGTATGCATGTAAAAGCTACTACATAATGATGATCAATACATTAAGTACAGCATTAAAAAATCATAATTGTGTTGTAATGTTATAGGTAACAACTGATGTTCTCCTTCTAGGAGGATTCAAAATGTCTGTGTGAGATGCCTATTACTGCTTGAGGAGTTCATTTCATGTTGAAAAGAATTATTAAAAATCATTGGGACAAAACATCTTTATTAGTCCAAAGTATAAAATAGAAATAACATTCACTCTAAGTTTCAGTAATAAACACAGTAGCACAAACATACATGCCTGAGATAAACCTCCTTCATAGACAGAAACAAGACATCACAGCCCAGTCCTCAGCTAAATCTCAGCTCATTTTCCAGTCCGTAGATCTTCGCCTTTAGTGTCATCAGCTCACCCTGAACCTTCTTTGTCCTGGCGTTCGTCTGACGCACCTCATGCAGAATGGCTAAGTCCTGGTTGGGCCCAATATTCAGAGTAGCCTGAAGCAGTGGATACATGTACACCAAGTTAAACACATATTAGCAGTATGCAAGAGTGGAGGTTACAATTGTGAAATTTTTTCAATAAGGTAATAATTTATGATCTGTTGAGGTGACTTATTTTCTCCATGATAATGATTTAAAAAGAGCTCAAAACATGCTTTTGTTGCATTAAATAATGAAGATAAATAATTTTCTAATGATCAAGACAAACAATAATTAAACAAAAAAAAACTCTAGTAGGTTATTTAGGGCATTTTTGTTTTTTTGTTGGTTTTTTTTTTACCTTGAGGAGTTGTTTTTCTACATCTTTGAATTTCTGTCTAAGGTGCTTCAGGTCCGTCTTGAAGCCCTCCACCTCCATGGCCCTTCTCTTCTCCAGCGCCTCATAACGCTGAGTCATCAGCTGAAGACGCTTGGCCATTTTGTCTGAGCGCTCCTGCATACATAAAGATCGGTGAGACAAAAACATCAAGAACCAGAAATTTGGGGCTGACTATAAAATATCTAACAATCAATTACAGATGTGCAGTAGGAGTTTGAAAGACAGATGTATCAGTCCAACTATGGTACCTTAAATATTTCCCTCCCCACATCCCCTTCTTCTCTGATTTGGGCCAGCTCTGTCTCCAGAGTAATACACTGCTCCCTGTACATCTCTGCCAGACGGTGGGCTTGCTTCAGATCCTCCTGCATTGCCTGATGAAACAGATTCATTTAAATAAGGCAAATAAAAACTCCAATAAATGCCTCAAAGCAAAAAGAGCTTTGATATTTCTATATTTAGGGAAAAGGTTATTCACATTATTTTACAAAGATGTTAACAGGAAAGATTTCTTTAAGCCGGTAAATAAAAGATATAGATAATATATATTTTTAGAACTACAAAACGAACAGATTTGACCTTTATCTCCTCTTTGTGTGTCTGCTGAGACTCTGGCTGTGGCCTGGAGAGGAGCAGGCCAGTGCTGCTGCTGGGCTGCCATGTTCTTCCTGGCTCTGCTCCAGCAGACCCAGCCTTCCTCAGACGGTTGTGGCAGGTGTCCAACTCCCTCAGCAGCCGGTCCTTCTCCACCATCCAGCTCTTCTCATGAGCCCGTGTGTCAAACTTCAGCTGTAAGAAATCTTTGGTGCTCTCATATAACAGGTTCTGGGTTCGCTGGAGCCTGAGGAGTCAATTGCGAGAGGAAGTGAGAGTTACACATTGAGGTCAGGCAGAGGAATGTGTTGATTCCAAAAAGAAGATAAAGAAAACCAGAGCTATCTTTCATGAGTGAGCAACATGAAAAAGGGTGTTGAACAGGAGGTTAGTAGGAGTGACCAACTAAAAATGCAGACACACTTGTCAGTCAGAGCTGTGATTTGCTCCTGATCTCTGTGCCGCTGTGCCTCTGCCTCCTCCGTTTTTATCCTTCGATCCTCCATCAGAGACTCGACCTGCTCTTTGGCCAGACGGGTTTGTTCCTCCATCTGAGCCTGCAGAGCCTCCACCTGAAAATATGAGCCACAAAAACAAAAGTTTGGTAGGCTCATCAGCAAAACCACGCAGGCAGGAGAAGGGGGAAATATTTCTGTTGAGTAGTGATGTGCTTGTGAGAGATGAGAACACATGGACATCCAGACTTACCTGTAGTAACAACGTCTGGTTGTCGTTCTTGTATTGTTCCAGGCTCTCTCCATTTATCTGATCTGCTGATTTTGTTCTCCTGCTGCTCTCTAATTAAACAGACATGGAAATCAAAATGACAAAGTCTTTCTGGACCAATTTTTCATCATTCTGCTAATCTGCAAAAAGCTCTCAAGAAACTCTGTCTTCTATCGAAGTTTTGCTACAGAGAAAATATTACCAGATCAGATACAGTCATGATTCATTATTACAGGTTCTAATGGTGCCTTCAAATGGAGTCACGTTTACTGGGTATGCGAGAAGAGTCCACATGAATGCACCCTGTTGTTGTAGTCACAATATCGTGATCTGGAAGGTCCCTGAAAGCTTTGACTTGTACACAGCTTCCTGTGTCATAATTATGAATTCATGACTTCCACTTGAAGACAGCAAAAACAATATTTTGTGTCACATTATTATTTTTTTAAAAAGTAAGTAGCTGTGTAATAAGTGAGATAATGTGCAGTGAGCAATTTATTATGATGAAACAAACTGCACCACACTGTCAGTGTTTATCTCACAATAATGTCCTGCTTACTGTATATTATTCCATATTTAAATAATATTAAATTTAGTAATGGCATTTGACAAAAAAAAGTTTTCAAACCTTTCCTGGTCACTGCAGGTCTTAACTTTGTTGGCCTGAGATTGAGATTTTCCTCCAATCTGGACTCAGCATTCCTCTGCGTGATAGTGACCTGAAATAAACCATCATATCATCCCAAGCACAGCAAAACAATGAAAAAAGATAAAGAAATGCATGAAGAGGACAGACTCTTTGCAGATACAGCCATCACACACTTCTGGTTGGTCAAATGTGATAATTGAAAGGGATTATGTCATATGGGTCTATACACTGTTTTCTTAAGAAAAATGTTCCAGATTATAGCTTTAATTCACAAAACAATGAAGTGACAAAATTTGTTCATATTGTATTGAAACAGAAATACATGACATAGTAAATCAAATACACATGCAACCCTGTGTTAAAATTTTAAGGTGATGCCTTGAGCAGTAGTTAAGTGATATGTTTGCAGTATGTATGTTTGACAAGTCAAAATGTCTGTGCTGTAAGAGTCTATAATGAAGTAAACATGTGTACCTTGTGAGGAGGCTCCCGGTGGAAATATGTGATTTCTCCTGCATCAGGACCCACCAGGGCAAGAAGGTGCTGGATTTTCTTCCTGTCCTCCAACTCTCTGCAATAAATAAATAGTTAGATAGTTTTATGTACAGAACTGAAAGGGAATAATAATGGCAATACACATTTATACATCCACACAGGTATTTTTTTTTTTTTTTTCCCTTACTCTGGCTAATTAGACCTCTGTGTGTTCACCCACCTGATCTTTAGTCTGTCATTTTCTGCATAAAGCCGTAGAGACTGTTCTCTTTCTTGGAAAAGGTAGACCTGCATGTCACTCAGACCATTTTGTAGCTCCAGAATCTCTCCCTCACGCTGTCGCACCTCCCACTGTAGCTTATGCTGAGAGGATAACCGGGACAGAAACACGCTCAGTTAAAAAAAAAAAAAAGGCATATAAAACAATGTCACATAAAAAGCAATCACATACTACATTGTGCTGTGTCTCACCTGGTCTTCTGTGATGCTTCTGTGTTTCTCCAGCATCTGCAACAGCTCCTCATGTTCTCCATCAAACTGGGCAATCTTCTGTCTGTAGAATTCCAGTAACTCCCTGGAAGGACGCAGGTATGCCAGCCGCTCATGGACTGGGGGAAGTGGGGAGTCAGGTTCTTGACCAGGGGTACGAATGTTGTTTCTGTGGAAAAACATCGCATATACAGTACAAGTCTGCCAAAATTTTTTAAACAGCAAGAAATGAATACGAATGATTACCCAGGCATTTAAGCCCACTTAAGGAGTGAGATTAAGTCCATGCGGGTTAAGACTTTTAACAGTGGGGGACCAGACTGACAAAACAAGCCCAAGCATCATTCAGGGAGATTACAGGCAGATTACAGTTAAAATCAGTACATCCTTCTCACAATGCTACAGAAACAATTCTCTTGCAGAGAGACCACAAGAGTGTGTCTTCTCCCTTGTGTCGACTACATCATCTTACCTGTGAGGTGTTGGATCTTTTGTTGGAGAACCCATCCCGGCACAAAACACTGAAAAAAATAGAGAAGAAATGAATAGTTTATGGCAATTAAAGGCTTGTTGTTGCAGGTCTAATACTCAGATACATTCTGCGGGTAATTCTAGAGACAAAGCTTTACAAATCAAGTAAAAGGAGCCAGCTACACATGAATGTTTACAGCAGAAGCCTCGTTGGTTAATATAGATAAAGATGAGTAAACTCTCAGCCTCGTTTAAAAGCGGGGCACAAACTGAATTGACTTTGTTTACTCCTCACTCCGCCCCCAGTTACACACGCTGACTCCAGGTCCTCCGTGTGTTTCAGTTACCAACGTTTGGGCGCCAGGGGGAGCGTTTGGAGGCGCTGTCTATTATTGCTTTAAGTATACACAATTTTAACGCTTTGAACACACATTCAGCTAAGAGACAGCTCGACTCATTCCGACAGAAGGAAACTAAAACTTTACTCGAGAAAAACAAAGACAGCATGCTCCGTTGTGAAGCAAATATGACGTTTGTCTGTTTAACAGATTTAGCGAAAACAAAGTCAGCAAATTAATAACACGCAAAGACACACACCTATAATTAACAATTTTCTGCTGATGCTGGCTAACATATTCATATATTTTACACACAGTCGCAGTCTTTTAAAACTCACAGCAGCAGTGTTGTTCGTTGCTATCAAGCTTTTGAATCCCGGAAGTGAACGCCTCTTCGTCTTCTTCGTGGGAAACTGGCGTGAAGGTAATGTTGCCAACTAGCGGCACAGAGAAAACATTAAAAGCGGCAGGCATAGTTAATCTGTAATGTTAGTTAATTTGGTGGCATTTGGCACTTTCTTTCTTTCTTTGTCCAGATGAATCGCATGTTTGGGGTAAGGAGCTCATTATCAGTTATTGGTATCGGTTGAAAAAATATCCATATTGTGTATCCATAATATTATTTATCTGCTGAACTGTTATTCTGCAACCTGACAGCTCGACTTGGCTCACAGTGGCTGCAGCATTCATCAGTGTCCCAGACCAAGCTACTTGTCACACGTGTCTCATGCTTTGTACAGGATCTCATCTATTCTGTTTATTAAATTAATGTTTGCTTTTGAAATTCTTAATGTATTTGATCAAATATTGAATTTTTAAATATTTCATTGCATTGAATAATTTATGTATTAAAACTTAACATTCTGTTGAAATACAATAAATGTAAACTGTGTGATTTACAACATGTAAGGTGCCCTCTGAAAGAGATAAACAATGCGGATTATTTACAGGTTATCATGTAATCTTGATTATATACAAACTGCTATTATGTTCTATTAATATGTTGTCTTTGATAATTGTGACTAATGTTACAACAAGAATAGCTACAGATAAATGTAAAGTAGATACAATTAGGAAAGTATTAACTATTTTAATGAGCTACATATTTGATTTATATATATATATATATATATATATATATATATATATATATATATATATATATATATATATATACTTTTTGACATCCAGGTAAGAGAGAAACTTAACATTTTTTAGCAATAATACGATGAAACTAAAATGAAACTAAACTGAACTGAAAGCAGAAATAAAGAAAAATAGAACCCAAGTAGAAAAAACACTAAAACTAAAATGTTTTGAGAGAAATGCATGAGAATAGGAGAAGCTGTGTTTTTAGAAATTTCCAACTTAGTCATATTCATTTCCAAAACCGTTTTATTCTCGTTAATTATCGTCTTACTATGAAAATCTTGACCGGATGCTGTAATTTCACCACCAGCAGCTTGACGCACTGACCCTGTTGGACCAGTCCTGTCAAACTTCACCGACACTGGAATCTCACGTCGGTCCTTTTGCTACTGTCTCACAGCGATGGAGCGGAAAGTTGCTCGAGAATTTAGGCACAAGGTAAGAAACAAACCCTGATCTCTGCAGATATCAGTTAAATATCTCTTAAAACACCTTTGTCTTCCTGTCGGTCACCTCTCTGGCTCAGGTGTATCTTTCACTGGGATGTTACGCAGACATAGGCCTGAACGACAGCCTCACGAAAAGGAAACAACTGTTAAAAATATCCAAAAATTATTTTCAAAGAATACTTTTCAAAGAGAAAATCAAAAAGAAAGCGTATGACTTAGATAAAAGAACTAATAGATTAGACTTGCAAATACATTAATAAGTTTTAACAGATATATAACAGTTTTTCTTAGATTGTTTAGGGTGAACTTCATTTCATAAGGGTGTGAGTTATGAGCCTAAATATATTCTATTTAAAGGCTTAAGAGTAAATAGCCACATTGTATTCTAAACAGCTATACTTTTGGGCATCCTTTCTATATTTGTCCCAGACTGGTAGGCGACTTTTCTTGGTTCAGGTAAACATCTTGCAGCTGAGGTCCGAGATAAAACAAATGTAAGGCTATTTTTTTCATGTACTGCTGTTCCATGAATTAATCACATTTATTTACACCGTTTATTGGATGGTGTTGGCACATTAGAGCCTGGATAAGTAACTATGAGTAAAAGAAAACAAAGGAAGGGAACATGATATGTTCAGAGTTTTTTCAGCCCCAGTGCATGTAGGGATCACCACACAGCCATCTGTGCTGCATGCAGATGGGCAGGTTCCCATATTGCAGGCTCTTCACAAAGGGCATCTCAGCATTAGATAATGTACACTGTGTCAGAGATGAGCAGCTGAGCGGAAGAGATGGGACATTTTACGGGTTTAATTAGAGGCAGAGGGGCCAACATGGCACAATCAGGCTTTGTGTCTTTCTGGGACGTTATCTTAGTCACTGTCTCTGGTTGAAAGTGAGCAGTGTACTGTATATTTGCAGAAAAATATTTATTTTTGTTTGTTTTATGTTCTGTGGAGGTTCATTGTGTATATTCTGCAGTTTATGTAGACCTACAGTATAAAATGATAATGTTAGGGTCTTATTCTGTGAAAACAAACGTCCTAATTACTACACTTTTTAAAATGGGTATCTGACTGAGCAGTGATCTCTTGCCTTATTGGTTTATGGTGCCAAAGTCTGCAGTTAGTTCAGTCTGACTGTGTCTCACTGCGCTGAGTAGGAAACATTTATGACGGTCATAAACACACCAAGTCTCACACGCCCTGACAGCGACCTCAGTGCAGGTTTCACTTAGTTTTATTTTCCATTATGACTATAATGAGTCCCAGACGATCTACCTATGCTGCGATTTGTTAATTTTTAACAGCGGGGATGGCCCAGTAGGAGCACACTAGTGATAAGAGGACTAGTTCTTTAAAGTAACCCAGGCCTATTGAGGAAAATGCTGCCTTCCTTCCAGACTCCCTGACTTATCAGACGTATCTTATGTTTTTCTGAAAATTATAGCAATTAGTGGCTGGCTAGCCAGCAGGAAACATTAAGGTGCCTTAAATAAATTACAGATTTCTGCTTTTGAAACATTTGGGATAATGAAAATACACATCTCAACAAAATATATAACACGTCTTGCACTATCCTGCATTTTTTCACATTTTAATGCAGCTTACATATTACAACTTTAAAAATACAAATATTATTTGTTGAGCTATGTAAAAAAAAGTGAAAAATGGTTTGATATCATGATTATTTATATAAATGAATCTGAAAACTTTTCATGGACGACCTAGCAGAGTGTTACAGATCCCTAAGTGTCCCGGGACCATTTGCTAAGCTCCACACTCCTTAGTTATTGTTGCTACACCTGTCAAGCTTTCCATTCACACACTGTATTAATGAAATTTACAGTGATAATGATGGCAGATTCAACATCAAAACTGGGAGTAATTGTTGAAACACGAGGTCTGTGATTCCTTGAAAAAAGCAAACAAACCCAGCCTCTCATTTCTAGCTGACGATCGGCTAAAATGAGGACCAGATTTTGAAAGTGTACCTGACTCATGTAAGCTAATGTTAACTCCTTGAGTCAGCCAGTAAGTCCTTCTCCAGCTAACATTTTAATGTTTCCATCTGAAATGTTATAAAAACAAGAATTACCTGACAGCTGCGTACATGATATAATGTTATGCTAAAAGACAGAAGCTAAAGCTAACTTACATTTCAGCAAACTTTGGTCAGGTGGTGAAATACAGCAGGTATATCTGCATGATAGATGACAGAAATACACTCATTCACATGGGAAAAGGAAGCACAGGGACTAGATTACTGCAGCGGACCTTGAGACAAGTCACCCTGCTGCACAGAAGAGAACCAGCAGAAGAGCTAAGCTTAGACCTGAGACAGCGGGCCAGATGGAGATGCACTGTTGTTGATCCACTTTGATTCTGCATCAGGCCACATCCTGCCCCTCAAACCCCCACATCAAAGCTTGATAGGCCGGTGGTGCCTTAGATACGGTTGCTAAGCTGTGATAGGACAGTTGCTGCTTGGAGCCGGGGTTTAGCAAAAGGTTAATTGTAGCTCCATTGGCTACTTCAGCACCATGGACAGTGCTTGTCTGATATTTCAGCGCAATGGTCGAGGCCATAGATTCTAACTTATCAGTGAGTCAGCCAGACTAGACTAACATATTCAACCAAACAACCCCTCTCTCTGCAACTAAAATTAAAATTAAACTAAAACTGACATCGGGAATGGCAGAAGTTTGACGCATTTTGGTCATCTCCCCTCATCCTCCCTCAATTCACCTACTGTTAATCTCTACATAAAATGCCACAGAAGTGTCTGACTGTATGTGTACATGGATTTTTGCTCTCTATAAGACTTATTTTTGAGTGCACAGTGCTTAAGATGAAGCGTGCGTGTGTGTGAATGTTGGGTGTGAATGTTCCCCTCTGTTTTTGTTGTGAGATGTAAGATGACACTGCTGACCTTCCTCCTGCAGCCTAGCCTCAGCTGTACTGCCATTATTCTCTCCCAGTGGTTTGATGGTTAGAGAAGAACCGCCCATTACATCTCTTCAGTCCAAGGAGTCTCATCATCCCTAAAGCTTAGTCTCAACTATCACCCTGATTAAAAAAAGAAAAAAACAGAGCAGCTCAGGTTGGGTTTGACGATTAGCAGTGTAGTTTGAGACAGATTTAGTCGAAAGACAAAAAAAAAAAGAGTGCAATGTGTTATATCAGTGATTGGCCGAAGCGTTTCCTCAAAACCATCCTGCTGCAGCTGAGCCGCCATCAGGTTTGTACACTTACACACAGACACACACAGGTGGGTCACCCTGTGTGGTGCTGACAGGACCACAGCAGAGAGGCACAGTGTGTTTCCTCTGGTGGAGCAGGGAGACGGAGGATTACATCATGTTTGTCCTTTCTTGCAGGTGGAGTTGCTGATTGAAAATGAAGCAGAGAAGGATTACCTGTATGATGTTCTCCGCATGTATCACCAGTGAGTAACACCTGTCACTGCATAGTGTGGTTACAGCGTGAGTGTGTGTCTGCAAGAGATTTGCTTATTTTGTTTTGTCTCTATCATGCACACATCTGTATTTTCATACCCATTTATTCCAACATGAATAAAATGTTGATTATTTTTGAATAGATTGTTTCCTTAAAAACCTCAAATAAAGTTTGAACCAAACTGATTTTCAGGATTATTTATGAAGCCTGTGTGTTTCAGCTTGTGAAAGTTAGTAATGTTTCTGTCTGGGCAGTGCCAAATAGTTTGAAGTTTCATTTGGGCCTTCACATTGTAAATTCTTTGACTGAAACATAACGATACATGATACAATTAGGGGGGCTGATCATTTTTGTATCACAATTTTCATTTCATTTTTCATTTTTGCTGGAAAAAAAAAGTGTTCTTTTGGTCAAAGCACCCATTCAGCACTACAGTGCGTATCTTAAAGCTGTTTTGTCAGACATTTTTCAAAAAATTGCGATTTCGTTCTGGTTCTGTAAGTTGGATATTGCGCATGGCCATATTACAATTTTGATAATATTGCGATTAATTGTGCAGCTCTATTTTCTTGCATGTCTTTTTGTTCTGTTTAAACCAGGGATGCAGCTAATGATTGTTTTCATTATCATTTAATCTGTCAATTATTTTCTCGATCAATAGATTAGTTGTTTGGTCTAAGATGTTATCCATAAATATCTACTTTTTCCTCAACCCAAAGGCATTCAGTTTACTGTCATAAAGGAGTAGATAAACCATAAAATAATCACCTTTGACAAGCTACAAGTGGAGAATTTTGACATTTTTCTCTTAAATCAGTCAAACTAACTAAACGAATAATCGATTATGAAAATAGTTAACCATTAAATTAATAGCTGAACTAATTGATTAATCATTACAGCTCTAGTTTATATCCGATTTCTTCACCATTGCAGATTAGGCTTATTACTTATATACTGTTATTAGAATTAGATTGTAGTGGTGGCTGCATCAAATTGTTTCTGATTTGTGTGATCCAAACATTTCTAAGAACTCCAGAGTGGTGTAGGGGACCTGATGACATCAATAGAAGCTTTGAATATAAAAAAAAAGACGTTCGATACAGCTCTTTTCATACATAAGTATAAAAAATACATTGTGATCTAAGATAATAAGCAAATAATAAATAGCTACTTTTTTTTTTTCCTGATTTGCCTCAGGTGTCTTTCTGTAATTTCCTGTAGGTGAAGTGATGCCTAAATGCCTTCAACATTTTTATCTTTAAAAAGGAAAATGTCTGGAGTGCTCTGAAGTTCAAATAGTTGTCATGAAGGTGCTCTTTGGAAGGCAACACAAAACATCAAAAAAGAAAAAAAGGTCCAAGGCTAAAAACTTAAAAAGCCTTTATTCAGATGGCTACTTCACGGTGAATTTCCAGTGATTAGCTTTGGAAAGCTCTTAATCTTACCACACTCATTTCTGATGCACACATCCTCCAGTTTAAACTGTACGCTCCATCAGGGTTTCTGATAACAGCCTGGTCTCAGAGGGCTGGGGGTGGGGGTGGACTTGGGGGCTCCAGGTCTAGGTTTCAATTAATCTTTGTGCAGAGGCAGAGCTCTGTGGCCCCGCTGGTTAAGCCTCTGATCAGTTTCCACTGTGCTCCGACAAGCCTGGCCAGTTATCCACAAAAGCTCTTTTTATGTTCATCCTCCAAACAGGGCTGAAATGGCACCGATTAATAATTCAAGGAGGAGGCCAGGTGGACTGATTTTATACTGTAGCTTTTACTCTGCTGCTTTAATTGCTCTTCTAGTCCTCCTTTGTCTTCCTTTGAATTGTAAAAGAAAGATGGTTGCATTATTTTTTCCATCAGCTTCTAGATAATATAGCTATATATATATTTTTTTTACGGTTTTAAAAAGTAGAGATGGAAGTTTACATCAGATTTACACATCTAAGTCACTACATTACTTCATATGCAAAGTTACTTGAATTGTTTTTAGCAAGAGCTTAGCCAGGTTATTCAGGATTTATTATAGGGCCATTTCAAGATACAGAATGTCATATTGACTTAGTCTGCAGTACATGTGATAATAAAAGCCCTCACAGGATTCAGTGTTTTCTAATCAGATTTCAGAAGCTACAAGTCATTGTATATAAAAATCATACAGAACTTCGCCCTCTCCTCTCTCAGGTCGATGGATTTGCGTGTGCTTGTTGGGGACCTGAAGCTGGTCATCAATGAACCAAAGCGCTTACCTCTGTTTGACGCCATCAGACCTCTCATCCCACTCAAACACCAGGTGGAGTACGACCTGCTCACCCCCAAGAGGTCACGGTGAGTACAGCGTAGCCTGATCGTTTTTCTATTTTCTATTTTTCTATTTTTCTATTAAAACCACCCTTCTTTTCTCGCTCTAACTAACCTAACTCATACACCCTGTTGTATGTCTTGCTTTCTCTCCTGATTGTGCAGGAAGCTGAAAGAGGTGCGTTTGGATCGGACACACCGTGATGGACTGGGTCTGAGTGTGCGAGGAGGGCTGGAGTTTGGCTGTGGTCTCTACATATCACAGATTGTCAAAGACGGTCAGGCTGGGAATGTTGGCCTCCAGGTATCTATGAGCTAACTGTGATATTTCCACTTTTTTCATTTCCTTTATGTTACTACATATTTTTCGTTTACCTAAATGTGAATTTTATTTAAAGAACCAAAGAGCCTTATGTAGAATATTTATTTTGTAATCATCGTTGTACTATTTTAATGAAGGATACTCATACTTTTTGCAATCAGTTACAAGTATACATGTACTATATACACTATACTGGTAATACATTATATTTCATTTGTGTATTTTCTATATGATGTTTTGCTTAATTAGTCTACCCATTACTATGAGTGAATATGAAAAGGACCCATTATTGTGTGTTAATTGCTGTTGCCGCATGTCTGAGTCTCAGTGTCTTAGGTGTCAGTCATAATACCAGAATCCACTAGGTGGGGTAAAGTACCTTGATTTTTAAACTCTCACTCAGTTTACATCTCCATCTTTTTTCCATAATATATATAGAAATTTAACGGTCACCCCTGACTCCTGTCTGTGGGTTTTACAAATATTTAACCAAAGAAAAGTATTAAAAAGACCTGGTGACTAAAACTGCTAAGTTCATTGGTTTCTCAAACTGTCTGCAAAACATCATAACCCCACTGTGCCCCATCTTGAATAAAGTGCTGTACACGTGGCTTTCAGGACTTTAATCCAGAAAACTTTCTTCTTCGATCAGTTTAAAATTATAGTCTTTTTTTCTCATTTGTGGAAACGTAACAGTTTTGGATATACAAGGTTTCTGTCTGACAGCTGTACTAATCAAACCATGATTGAGGAAATCGAAGCATTTATTTATTAAATTGTGTATTTAACAGGAACCATACATACAAAGATAAAAGTGTGTACAGGGTGTCTACCTGAAGTTAATGCGCAGCTCCAAACCCTGGTTAGGTGTTTAAATCTCAGACTAAAACGACCAAACAATGAATTGATGAAACTCAGGAAAAGACTCAGGATTAAAACAGCAGGACAGACACAACAGAACTGGGTACATGTGTGTATTTAGTGTACATGACTGTGTAACCACTGACATACAGTGCAGGTGTGACAATCACAAGCTGTTCACATCTTTGTTGTTGAGTTTCCTCGACTGTTAAATTGTAAGTCATTGAAGCATCAGCTCCGTAAATCATGGATAACACATCAAAATGTAAATAGAGCATGCAGATCAATAGGTCATATTGCAGCTGGTATATTCAACAGACAGCGGGGTAAATCTTTGGAGTAGCAATAATTTCATCTGCAATCTGGCTTGATGTATTGAAAGCGAAGGCGTCATTCGTAATATGTGTTGATTTATAGGTTGGTGATGAGATTGTGCGCATCAATGGATACTCTATCTCCTCCTGCATCCACGAGGAGGTCATCAGTCTCATCAAGACGAAGAAGATTGTGTCACTCAAAGTCCGGCGTACGTCAAACACAAACAACAGCAGCATGACTGATGTGTGTGATATTGATAAAACGTTAAACATTAATGGTATCATTCATTTGATTTTGTTTGTTTTCTTTCCGTTTATGCAGATGTGGGGATGATCCCAGTGAAAAGGTAAGATAATTGACGTCGGAATATAGGTTGTTTTTGTTTATTTAGTGTTAGTCCATGGGATGTCTGCTTTACTGGAAATAGTAATATGGGGAGTAATGCTGTGCTCTGAGATGGCATCGCAATGGTCATAGTGTTCTCATTTGCTTTTAATCATTTCTCCAGCTCATCAGATGAACCCCTCAAGTGGCAGTTTGTCGACCAGTTTGTGTCTGAGTCAGGGGTAAGAGACTGATTTACTTGATTCTTCATTGTGTTGAATTTCAAAAGTTTCATCACATCTGCAGACCAAAAGGATTCTACAAATGCTTTACAATAAAGAAATTACATGTGTCAAGTATTTAACTTGAAAATAGACATAGAATAAACATAAAACGGGGTTAGATTTCCATAATTAGTGTAAAATAAGAGTAATAAGTAAAAAGAAAGCCCACCTTGTAATAATAATAATAACAGTAATAAAAATAATGTTAAATATAGAGAATGTATAAAATATTACATTTTAAATGAAGTGCAAAACAAAGAGTGCAAGTACAAAAAAGTTTCTTGCCTGTATCAGGAAAGTGTCATTAGTCATCCAACCTTGGGAAGGTCACACCCCCAGTTTCATATAATATAATTATATGACAGAGATGGGAAAATCAAAAAGCTACTGTGTAGCAGGATGTAAAACAAATAAACACACATATCCATCACAATCTGTGGTTCCCCACTCTTTCTGGAAAGGAAAGAATCACAAAAAGAGAGTAGTAGGAATGTATGAACCCTGAATGGTAATTGTTGCTGCTAATGGAGAGAGAATATTAACTTGAATGTGAGTGTGAGTCTGCTGGAGTTTAGTCATGATGATTGTTCCACTGATTTGTGGCGTAAGTAAAGGCTGCATCTCTGATTTTTTTTCCAGCTGTTTCAGGGAACCTCCAATAAACAAGCAGCAGATGATCACAGTGTTCTTCAAGGCAAATAGTTAAGAGCTGAGTTAGCAATTTAGCTGGGTCCTAGGACATTAAGGGCTTTGTATATAACAGGGAGGACCTTCAAATCAATTCTAAATGTAATATGAAGCCAGGTCAGAGCAGCTGGTGCAGGCTGCAGAGTTATGAATGAATGTTTGAACGACTTTATTTCATTCTTTCTTTATTTCATGCCACAGGAGAAAAAAAGCAGCGTTGCAGGCTTGGCGTCCATTGGAGGCAAAGAAATCAAGGAGAAGAAGGTGTTCCTCAGCCTTGTGGGTACCAAGGGTATGGGCATCAGCATCTCCAGTGGTCCGACCCAGAAACCTGGCATCTACATCAGTAACGTCAAGCCGGGCTCCCTCTCTGCAGAAGTCGGACTTGAGGTGATTGCTCAAAATGACCAGTATACAAAACTATGATATGAGACATACCTGGTGTGAACTGAATCCGTGTCTCATCCTAAACTGTAGGTTGGAGACCAGATCGTGGAGGTGAATGGGGTGGATTTCACCACTGCGGACCACAAAGAGGTTAGTTCTGCTTAATTTCATTACAGTATTTGTCAACTTGTAATAATGACATTTGGGATCTAAAGTTATTTTATTATTGCTTAGATATACAACGTTGTACATTTTTTCCTTTCTCAAAATACCCACAGCACCACGAGGCATCTGTTTTTACTTTGTTGTGATGCCAGTAGAAATTAAAGCCTTCATCACTGGCACAGTGTTCTTTCTCACAGAGCGGCAGACTAGCAGCCAAATCAGTGTTTAACCAGCCTAAATGGTTTTGCAATAGAAAACAATCCCTCATGGACCATTTGTTTTTTTCCATCAGCCACTTTGGCAAATAAGCAAGCCTGCAGTATTTACCAGGAGTTGGTGATAATTTCACACTCGGATAAATACACGTAGCACAAACATCACACAGGCCATGGAGCGCTGTTATTGTATTTCGCTTCATTTTATTCATTACATATATCTTAAAATTAAGTGTATCATTTGATGTTTTCTCTTATTTTATTTTCAGGCTGTGAGAGTCCTGAAGAGCAGCAGGAGTCTGACTATTACTGTTCTGACAGGAGCTGTAAGTACTCTAATGACATTATGTTTAACAGAAATTAATAATAATTTATATCTCAAAATACCGTGCCCTCTTTTGCAGCCATAATGCTCAATTTGTTGTGTTGATGTGTTGTTGTTTCAAACAAAAATAAAATAAAATTAGTTAAAAATTATAATGTAGGTTAAAATATTGTGTAAATATGTTGGAATTATTTTTCTCAATCTGAGCAGAGTGGGCAGGATGACAAAGACATTCAGGGAATTCAGGATACTGGTACTATTTTACATCTTATCAGTGCAATACAATAGGTGTTTTTGCTCTATGGCTTCAGTTTTAGTGAAAAGTGAATATAAAATGGCTAGAATTGTTATGTATATTGTGACTGGAATTACAGAATAATATGTAGAGAAGGAAAAACCTGGAATACGGATGAGATCTACTTAATTATCTTTGAAACCACTCAGAAAGTAAAACAGTTCAGAGTTAAGTTGTTATGGAAGTGGGAGCACAAACTCCTCCTTTTTACATTCCTGCATCACACAGATTAATGTGCTGTATCGTTTTAGAGGCATCACCTCACCTAACAGTCTTACTGTCAGGCTGGCTGCCTGCAGGAGCAGCATTAATCACCAGTCAAGTCACTCTGCAGGTTGTTTGCCTCGGGACTCAGCAACAACAACAGCAGTCCTGTCTTATTTACTGTTTTCCCTGGTGCCTGTCTAATGCATTTATTCGTGTTAGTGTGTGTGTGTCTTCATTTTGGCAAGTGCAGCGCATCCACGATTATAGGTTAATGAAATTCAAGGCTGTGCTCCAAAATGAGACAGCTACTGTTTATATGTGACATATTTATCAGCAATATAAAAGCAAAACTGGTGAACTGTAATAAATATTTATCAGACACCATGGCCTCCCACATGGATATACTCGTTTTTCTACATAAACATAACACTGTGCAATAGAAAATATTAGAGAATATACACACAGTACAGTATTTCTAATATGTATTTGAATTATTTTTGTACATGAATATACAAACCCCAGTTCAAACAAGTTGGGACATTGTGAAACGTAAATAAAATCAAGTCAAAAAGTTTTTGCAAATCTTTGTATTCTATGTCCAATGCAATACTACACAAAGACAAGATATCTAATGTTCAAACTGACTAACTTTACTGTTTTCTGTAAATATACACTATTTCTAAATTTAATGCCAGCAATAGTCCAAAAAAAGTTGGGACAGGTGCATGTTTACCACTGTGATACATCACTCAGTAAGTGTTTGGGAGCTGAGGACACAGAGGACACATTTTTGAAGGTAAAATTCTTTTCTATTCTTGGTTGATGTACAACTTCAGGTGCTCAACAGTCAATGGCCTCTGTTGTTGTAATGTGCACTTCAGAATGTGCCGCACATTTTCAATTGGAGACAGGTCTGGAGTGCAGGCAGCGCAGCCTAATACCTGAACTCTTTCACTATGAAGCCACGCTTTTGTAACACGTGCAGAATGTGTCTTGGCATTGTCTCGCTTAAATAAGCAGGGACATCTCTGGATGGCAGCAAACTCTTGCTCCAAAACCTGTATGTACCTTTCAGCATTAATGGTACCTTCAGATGTGTCGGTTACCCATGATGCCATGGGTACTAATGCACTCCCATATTTCCTCTCCCTCCCTGGTCTAGAAGACTGGTTCGGGCTTGCCTGTCTCCAGAGCCAAGAAGTTTGAGGACCCTGATGTACATGCTGTCTTTCCCTGATCATCATCTCTTGCTGTTGTCACTCTCTTAGGGCAGCGAGCTGTTTATGACAGACGAGGAGCGGCTGGCGGCGGAGGCCCGCAGGGAGCTGGACAGGCAGGAGCTGATGCACCAGAAGAGGGTGGCACTGGAGACCAACAAAATCATTAAAGAGCAGCAGGAGAAGGAGAGGCAGTGAGTGAACAGCACAAAACTTCAACTCTCCTCTTCTTGAAATTAACCCTGTGTTTGGCAGATGGAGTAGTCAAAGAGTCTGGATACTGTAACACAGCCAACAAATCATAATCAACATGTTTAATCACAATATGTTTATTGTTGTCACATTAGGAAGTACACTACATCAACAATAGGATGTGACCTTTTCTTAAACCCTCAGTCCTTTAGTCACCCTGCCTCTTCGCTTATAACAACTACATTAACAAAAAGAAGAAAAAATATATCTGTGCATATAAATCCACTTATATGCCTTAGCAATAAATATATATATATATTTTTTAAATACTAGAGAAGTTTGTTCACTGAATCTAAACATATTTCAAAAGCTCAAACAAACTGACAATCTGTCATAAATCATTTAAGCGGTCTCCCTTTGTCCGCACATTCCCCAAGTCATCATTGTTCCACGAAATTTATGAAAATCCCCAAATGCCTTTTCCATCCACATATAATGAGCCATTTTCTTTATTCAAGCCTCCAAGGGTTTTTTTTTCCAATGAAGTGAATGAAGCATTTTGCTTGCAGTATGTCAGTATTAATAAATTGGGATTCTTCCTTCCTTCAAGGAAGACCAGGAGGCTGCAGCCTCGAAATAATAACCTTAGGATCCAAGGGGACCTTTGCTTTATCAATCATGCAAATTCTCATTCTCAGTTGATATTTTAAGTCATTTTCCAAGTGGAAAGTGTTGATTCTGAGGTTACTGTGGAACCCAATGCAAGTTATATACATCAATGAAACTGAATCCCTCGTTTCTACTTAGTTTATTTAGTTCTGTGGGATTTAGCTGATAGTTCTGCATCAGATTTACCTGCTGCAAAATTATACAAAAGTCAAACTTTATTGATATTGATGACCATTTACAGTTGTATTGATTTTTCACTATGTAGGAAGTCACTTGATATGTACATTAGAGCTTTAACCCAGTTTGAATTGCATTCAAACTGGGTTATTGCGAGTGTTTGTTCTTGGAAATTGGCAGACCGCTCAACACAAGCAGTACCCAGTGTGTTATCCATTTTGAGCTGGAAGGCTCAGTCTTTCTGATTATTCTCAGAACATCACTGTCTTTGCAGATCTCTGGGTCACAGCTGAAGATGTAATTTCCTTCAGACACATGCAGAAAGTGAACCAACAACTGGGTCCAATAATTAGCTTGGGGAATGCCAACATGCTGCCACTTTAGATGCAGCCTCCTTAGACATCATCTGTCAGTCAGTGCCAGATTTTTTGCAGTTGTTCCCTTCCCTGCCCTGAAGACTCTTCATTTACTCTCATAAATGACAAGAAAATCAGCAAATACCCACATTTTCAAAGTTGCAACCAGAAAGTATTTGACATTTTTTGTTTGATATATGACTGATACCATTAATCGGTTACTGAAATACCAAGCAATTAGTTTTCTTTCGATCAATTTATTGACTAATTGTTGCAGCTCTATATTTCCATGTCAACTAGACATATGCTCCACAAACACACAGTACATACATGCTGCAGTGATTTCCCATCAATCTAAGGATCTTCACTTACATTGCTCACTACACAGATTTATGTTCACAATGCTAAATCGTTTATACATTCCTCTCATATCAGGCATTTGTAAATTCAGAGCACCCACTCTCAGTGCTTTGATGTCAGCAATATGTGGGGATGAATAATGGGGCTGCATATAATGTGTTGCAGGATTGACACTCTGAAAAACAGCCATAGCCCTGTAATGTAGCGTGTTGTATGTTTTAATTTGTATATTTATTTATTTTTGTGTTCAACAGGAGGCAGATGGAGATCTCTCAGAAAACTGCAGAGGAGGAGGAGCGCTACAAAAAGGAGATGGAGAAGTATACAGCTAATTTTGTGTTTCAAATGTCAATGAAGTGCCAACTCAGCGTTGTTGCAGTATGTTTAAAATATCTTACATCTCTTTCTTGTTTTGTCGTCCTCTGTAGGATTGAGGCTGCGGAGAGGAAGCACAACAGAGAGTGGGAGGAGGACTGGGGAACCAAAGATGTGCCCAAGAGCCCTAAGAGCCCTCGCTCTCCAAAGAGTCCATCACCTGTCCCACCTGAGAAGAAAACCACCCCGTCTCCAAAAGCCAAAAGTTCTCGTAAGGACACCTGCAAGACTCTTCATCCTTAGATGCATGAATCCTCTATTTACTTCTGAACCTACAGATTTACTTTTACTCTGAAACCATAGACTTGTAGCAGAAACTCTTATCTGCATTTCACCTAATTTTCCTTCCTCTCTGCATGCTTTCTGTCTCTGTCTCTTCTGTGTGCTGTGCTGCCTTTAATGGCGTCTCCTCTCAGCTGACAGAGCCAGCTCTTTTACAGAGGAAGACGAGGAGGAAGAGGAGGACAGACAAGTGAGTCTGTTGTAGGAGGATGTCTGTGCCAAACAGCATACACACAAACTAGTGCTAGATTTCCTCTGACAACCAAAATTTGAAGAGTTTGGGTAATTTGAAGACAATTTAAAAAATTACACTGACGACCAGAATACAGCTGCTGAAAGATGATGTTTGCATAAGTGGAAATGCAATTTGCATCATGTGCTTTTCAAGTAGGGGTTGCTGAAATGGAAACAGGCTAAATTCACTTCTTTCATTTGTCTTTGATTGCTGTGCTGTCACCCTTCACTGGATTCTCTTGCTTTTTAAAATGGCTGTATTGCTTGGAGTTTGCTTAGACCTTTGGCTTTAATTTAACATGTTTATGAGAGTGACCCGTCTTTATCTCCATCCTCAGCATTTGGCTGGTTTTATCGATATGAGGGGAAACTGCCATCAATCCGCAAGGTACTGTCAGCTGCCTGAGTGTGTCATAGAAGAGTGGCTATAGAGAGAAGATTGGTTCTTATACCATCAAGACAAAGTGGCAGTTACATATTTAAGATCTGAGCTGTCTTTTACAATTATGTTATGTTTGCTGTGGTTTAATCAGTTATAAACAGTGTGGTGTTACTGGCTATTTATGCATGTTGTGCTGCGTGGTTTAGAGTGGCAGATTTGTCTGTCCCTTGGTTTTTATTTTAACTAACTGGTAACACCTCAGAAAGGAGAAAAGAAGAAGAAAAAGAAGAAAGTGTCCAACACAGACACACTGCAGGAGCAGAGAAAAAACAAGAAGGAGATGGAGTTTGAGCTGAAACTAGCCAAGGAGAAAGAAGAGATGTATGAACGAGAGAAGCAGCTGAAGATCAATCGGCTGGTTCAGGAGGTACGAAAAGAGGGGGTTACCAAAGTGAATTAGGGGATTAAACCATTTGATATATATGATGTACTTTATGGCGACTTTAATTTGGCTTTTCAAGTTGTGGTTTTAACTAAACGCAACCTTGTTGTACATCTTGTGATGCACTAAAGATGATTTTAAAGCTGATCATGCAAATAAGGCTGATTCCTGTAGTCTGATGGTGCATGGCCTTGGCTCTGTACCAGGTTTCAGAGACAGAAAGAGAAGACCTAGAAGAGTCGGAGAAAGTCCAGCACTGGGTGGAGCGTCTTTGTCAGACTCGGTTGGAGCAGATCTCTTGCGTGGAGAATGATTCCCCAGAGGTACAGAGTAACTTGACTTGAGGTGCATTCATTGCACAATAAACTGTGAGGCTTGACTGAGCGAATGGTGGGTTCAGAGGAGATGTAACCTTATTGCAGTCAGTCAAAGAATATAGGTGCTTTAAGAAGATGTAACTAATACCACACTGGTTCAGATCATACAGTCCATGGTTTAGGTGTCTCAGAGTAGTTGAGCTACTTGAATAGGCCTGCTGTAGACCATTTGTTGTCAAAACAACAAGAACATGTCCATGTAGAATGAAAGGAGAGTAGGGGAATGTAGGGACAAAAGTCTGCAGACGTTTCTTTGTCTTTTTGTGCATGATTGTTGCCCAACACCTGCGAAGAATTTATGGTTGTGTTACCACCTGAATTACAGGAGAAGTGAGTTTAAACAAGTCATTTTTCATGTCGTTGTGACTTTAAGCTCTCCCCACCACGCTCTCCTGCCTTGGAGCCCAAGGTGAAGCGTTTCCCTGGCGGCCTCCACTTGGCCACCACTGATCTGGACGACATAAACCTGGATGAGGTGGATCAGAGCCTGAGGGGCCCTCTGAAAAAACTGGCCCCCACCCAGCCCAGCACCACCCAGCCTCCCCCTCCTTTGCCTCTCCCTCCGCCCTCACCCAAGCTGAACCCTACTATACCCAACTACTCCCCTCCTCCCCCTCGCGCATCTCCACAGCGGCGTCCTCCTTCTCCACCCAGCACGAGAAAACCTCCCTCTGCCCCGTCTACTTTGACCAACAAGGGGCGCAGGCCTCACCCACAGCCTCACCCTCATTCTACCCAACCCCAACCCCCTCGTCCACCGTCCTCCCACTATCCTCCTCCGCCTCAGTCGTCATGGCCTCCGTCCTCCCCTCAGCCTGCTCCACGGCCTCCCCCGCCGCCACCTCCACCTCCACCACCCCCACCGCCTCCCCCTCCACCCCCACCCCCACAACACTCAGAGGAACGAGTGGGAACGCTCAGCGGGTACCGCCAGCATCATCACCATCACCTCCAGCACCCTCCCAGTCCTCCAGAGCGCAGGAGCGAATGGGAGGCAGGAGGGTATCTCCCGAGAGGAGGAATTTACTCATCTAACACCAGTGAGATGTCCTACCCCCCCAGTCCAAAGGTTAGAGACTCCCATGTGAGAGGGATGATGTGTTGGAGTGGCGTTTCCTTTTTGTATAGTTGTCTTATTTTAGCTATCAGATAAAAATGATCTATTAAGTTGAAAAAATTCAGGTAATTTGATGTGCTGTGACATTTTTATGTATTTCACCTAAAAACATTAAAAAAACAGACAGGTGACAATCATAAACAGCTCCAAGTCTGGGAATGAGGGGATGGGAGGAAACAAGCTTCATTCATTAACACTGTATGTTAATTTGGGCTTTCATATGTTTAATATACCGTCTATGGCTCCAACTCACTATTTGGACTGCAGTCCTCATTTTTGAACACTAGTGTGTTACATACTGATATCATATTATCATATGAAATCAACTGTAAAAATACACTTTTCAAAAACTTTTCAAAAGGTTTTTGAGCTCTGAACCTTGTAAACAGATGCTGGTTAAACATATGTGACTAAATCATTCATAATTTTAAAGTGTTATGGCTTTTAAATTATTTTGGAGCGACACTTTTTTCAAAGCCAGTAGCATACACATTAATTATTAATGAAGTAGATGTCAACACATCCAAATTGGGCATATTCACATGTTTTCTTGCCTTGTAAGGACCCAATAACAACTGCAGAATTACAGTCCTATTAGGATATGAATAGCTCTATTTGTAAATGGGTCAGCTATCAAGAGCTGCTTTCTTTTTTTATTCCCCTCACATAGTTAGTTCTGTAAAATAAATTCGCTTTCTAACTAAGTAATTTTAAAGTAGACTTGAATGTTATGGAAATTTTTTTCAGGACAAAAATTTACACAGTTGAAGAAATTTTGGTGAAATATTTGTTTTATACCACAAATGGTTTTAAAAGAAATATATAGTGAGCTTGCATTGTTAATGCATTTTCAAGGCTACGGGACTCGATTCTCTTTAATGCATATGTTCATGAGCATGTTCTGTTTTATGCATTGGGGATGTTTTATGCATAAAGACAGAGCACTGCACCGTATTAGCATGACTGAATTAGAAAGTAATCGTTTTACAGTTTTCTTCTATCTGAAGAAAATGCATTCGGAGAAGCAGTCTGCTGTTACTGATCCTTGCTTGTAGCTGTGTGGAGTGTTGCATGGTTTGTAATAGGGATGAAAGCAGCATGTTTTGGCTTTCTTCCTTTTAGAAAATGCGTGTGTTTTTGTACATTTGCACGTCATCCAGTGGGGTATGCATTGAATACCTTTGAAACCTAAGCCATGGTGTAATATTTTTAAAAATGGGAGTGAGTCTGTCTTGCACTGATATTTCTGCAATGGTCTGTATGTGCCGGGGGCTGAGCAATTCATTTTATTTTACTGTGGTTCAGGTAATGAGAAATACCTCCCATGCCAGTCGAATTTCCAGTTCAAGCTCTCCCTTGGTGAGTGTTTTTGTAAAAATGTGATGTGCAATTAAGCTTGAAAACACTCCTTTCTGGTCCAAATTCTAATCTTTATAAATGTGTCCAACTGAAACAAGATACTTTTATGGTAAAATGAACATCCTGTTTAAATACAAACCTATACTCAGCTCTTGCATGGAAACATGGCCTTTTCCCATAGCAATTAGCTCCTAGTCCCCCCAACCAGCGGCGTCAGATGGCCCCCGTCATGTCAAAACCCGTCATGCTGCCCCAGTCCCAGATGCCCCGACCAGAGCCACACAGGTCTGCCCTCCGTTCTGACGGCCTGGTATGAAACACACCACACTGCGACCATAATTGCAAACCTCTCATTTAGCTTAATAGGGTCATAAAGCATTCAGACATCTGACACAGCATGCCATCATCTGGGCGAGAGATTAATCTCTGCCACTTTTCTGAGTCTTGGTGAGTCTTCCAGACTCTCCAGCTGTTTCGCAGAACGCCAATCTGTAGTTATGAGATCGCACAGGGGAGTCATTCCTTCTTCTTGTCAAAAAGCTCTAATGAAACTGGTTAGATTATTTATTTTCCAAATTGCATTTACTGTGGAGGAACGCTATCTGGTAAACCTCTGACTCACATTTAATAAAGTCACACAGTCACACCTGAGAGCACAACACACAGTACAGCCACAGGTGTCTTCTCTCAGGTGCTGAACACCTCCGCAGCTGGAGGTGAAAAGTCTTGCTGAGGAGCACCTTGACTGCAGAAGCTGAAGGACAGGATGTTATAAATCATTTAATTATCCCTGACAGCACACTGTAACCATACAACACTCAGTCCTGTCAATGAATCTATGACTGCTGTTTTGAAACATGGTTTTAAATGTCGTATTTTGTAAATTAAGTTGGAAATATTGACAAGAAAGACATTTTTTCCTAAATGGAGTTATGTTTTGTATCACGTTTTGTGCAGTATATCCTCAAGGACTGTGGTATATAACATATTCTAGAATTTACAAAGGATTCCTGCCTGCTACTGTGTTTCATCAGCCTTGAGAAATGAATCAAAAAAATGTAAAGAGTAAGGATAAAGCTTCTATATGTTTCATGCTGTCAGCAAGTCCCACAAAAAAAGACCAAAACCAGGGAAGCACAATATTATGGACATGTCAGTGATATTGTCCATTAAAGGCTTTAAAATGGAATGGAAGAAAGTATTTTATTTTGAAAGGCATTGTATTTTATTCCTGCCTCTGTCAGTGGGCCATCAGGATAAAAGTAAGCAGAATAATATGTTAATTCACAGGAGACACTTTGTTGTCTGACATCAGATGGGAAAAATGTGTGTGTTAGAAAGTATCAACATATAGGATATCAGCAAAAGTCCAATATTGTGCATCCCTAACCAAAACCAACACTGAATTCAGGGTTGTGTTTTTTTCAGTTTTGTGTTTGCTAAAAGCCAATATCTTGTCTTTTGTTTCAGCCTCCGGAAATGCTGAAACGGATGGTGCCTTTCAACTCGTCTTTTAAATCAAATCAAAACAACAAACGACAAGTAATCCATACATACCATTACTCTTGAGTGCTTTTATGTCTGTTCTTTCTGCACTTTTTGTCTCTGAGCTCACACATCGGGTTTCCTCATGGTTGACTGGAGTCTCAGTGATGTCTCTTCGTTTACTTTTTCATTATCTCTCTCTCTCTCTGCTGGCTGCATCACTGCCTTTAGGTCCAGTTGTGTCACTTATGCATGACTGTGCTTTTATTGATCTAGAGACCACAATACTACTGTGGACAAACAGTTTGGGAATGTATGTCAGTGATGTGATCTGGTTAGTGGTTTTGATCTTGTCTTGCTACAGATGGTTTGTATGTCAACCTCTTTGCTATAAAGGTTCATCGTGGTTCTTTACAGATGTTGGTGTAGTGTGCATTACTAAAACAAAGGAAGCTGGTTGTCATGTACCTTCACTTTAAGACAGAGAACATCTGATTTGTTGTATCCAATATAGCAAATTCAGTTTAGACTGATATCTTCAGCCACAACATATAAAAAAACATATAATACAAATGAAGTCATTTTTTTATGTCCAGTGTTGAGTTTAAACAAGAACAACAGGAAATGAACAGTTAGATTAATGTTTGTTTATTCTTCTGGGAGAAAAATGCCTCTCTGAGTCCTCGCAGCTGGATAAATGTGATGTCCTGTCTCTGATAGCTTTGCTCTGTTTCCTTCCCTAGAAATGAAATAGCTGTCGTCTTAGATAGGAATGATTAGGAATGATTTGCTGTGTGTGAATTCAATTAAAGTGTGAGGCTTTAAAAGCCACTGTACCTTTTGAATGAATGACTCTCGGTGTCTCCATGGTTTCCATTTATTCAGGGTTGGTACTGAAACTTTAATAGTGAACTGGTTGTCAAAGGAAATCTGACCAGCACTTCATACAGTGACTTGTTTCACAGCTAACATTCACATTTCTGAGAGAAGGTTTTGTGTTTTGTGCCCTGTTTGTCAACTCCCTATTGACATATTGATCCATTTTAATTAACTGCTTGTTGATTCTCTTTCAGGGATTTCAGAAATATGAGGAAGAGTTTGATCCCTACTCCATGGTATTGTATGCTCGTTTGTGTTGGCACCACAACAACAGAGAAAATGCAACAGATATTCAGCAGTTTAAAATCAGAGTGGTATAAAGCCAACAAGTTTTAGCTGTTGCTAACTAGAAACATATATCTTGTTTGTCTGATATTCCATAATAGTGTACGTGTCTAGATTACAAAAAGTCTGGACGTCATTCTCCCAGCAGCCATTGTGGATTATATTACACCAAAGATGCCTTAGAACTAGCATTACTATAACAATTAAGATAATTGTGACAACTGAAATAACATGTAAAAAAAATACACAATAACTGTATTAACTGCCAAGTTCAGTGGTTAGTTAGTTAGCTAGTCTTGCTACTTTGTTAACAGCTAAATAAGCCGACTTCTGGCAGCTAGGGTCAAATTTAGGGTGTGTCCAAATTCCATACAAACATGCTATTTATGAGGCTAAAACAACACGTGAGATTTTAAAATCAGTATGTGGGGTGCATATTATTTCCTGGTTAATATCACAGTATGTAAACCCTGGACACAACAGCAATATTCCACAATGCAATGCAGTAGTACAGCAATAACATAACAGACAAAAGCAGACTGACCAAGGCAGCTCAGTGTAATATTGATAACATACGGCATACATGCTGAAGAGTGTGTTGAAAAAGATAAACTGCTGTTTATTAACCCAGTAGTGTGTTGAACAATAGTACATATTTTGGGTATTTAGTGTGTAGTATGAGATGTAGGACACAGTGATAATAAAAGTGGCATTCATGTCAAAAAGCCAAATTACTAGTATGTATTCCTAAAGAACATTAATAACACCTGAAACCATTATAGTCAAGTAAACTATTATAGAGCAGCAGTCCTGTCTTTATAAGGTATGGTAGGTTTATTTGCTGGGTAGGTTGTACACATATTCAGAAAGCAGGCAGCCATTCTTTATTTTGGCACCTCATTTTTTGTTTCACTACTTACCATGCAACTCTGCTCTTTGTTAATAGTTCTCCGCAGATCAGATAAACGGGCGAGATGTGAGACTGCTGAGAATCAAAAAGGTACCAAATGACTCCTCCTGCCTTCATTTCAGATTATACATGTTATTGATGAGAGGAATCTCACTTATCACTTTTAAAGAAAAGTGTGCTAAGACATGAATGATAGTGTTGATTTTTTTAAATTGACTTTTCTTAAGGCAGGACAGCTTGACATTGTTCTGGAGGGAGGCGCAGACTCTCCACTGGGGAAGTTAGTGGTGTCTTCTGTGTATGAAGGTGGTGCTGCAGATAAGCACGGTCAGTTCATTTGATTATTTTTAAACTTTCACTTAACAAGTTAACTTTAACAAGTTAAAAAGATGAAAAGTCCACATCATGTAGTATTGTTGGTACATGATTCTCTCTATCAGTTATCTCACACGCTGTCAAGCACGGGGAGTGGGGGGGCGTATGAACAACTGTCCTTCTCCCTGCTGGGTATTATAGAATGATAATACTGTAAATGAGAAAGGCTTAGCTCCCTCCTATGCACACGTACATCCATCCATCTGTTTGGTCCCAGTTACAACACAGCCCCTTTTCTACATTTATGTTACTTGCATTTTATTTGAATTTTTTTTGTTGTATTGTTTGTACGAATTAATGTCTTCTTAAGACACTAATGTCATCTGTTTTAAGTTGTACAAGTACATGTTGTCCTCTTCTTCTTTTACATGTTTGATGTGTTTATATCCTGTTATCTTTTTAAAATTCAATGAAATGGCAAAAATAAAATCCTCCAGAATGGCCATAAAATTGAATCATTACCTCCCTAAAACAGTTTCAGCAAAAACTTAACATTAAAACTGCAGAATTTGCTGCAGGGCTGTTGTATTAGACTTCATTAGTTTTAGCTAGGTGTACCTAGTAAACTAGCACTTTATTAGAAAATGTGCCTATTCAGCCACATAAGCAGAATCCTGGACAACGTATTTGTGCTGCAAATACACTTAATATTCAGAACATTAGTCCTGCTGTATTCGTGGAGCCATAAATCTTTCTGAATATAAAGTAAATTACTATGGCTATTCATGTGTGCCCCGAGTGTGCCTGCATTTGTATTTTTATTATTATACTGCCATTACTGTCTCTAAGGTGAAATATAAGAGTACAGTTCATAATGCATAATATTATGACAACAGTGAACACATGCTTGTTGACATTCTGTAGTGTATACAGATGAGATACATGCAACACTAAAGTCTTATGTCCCCATGACAACACTGCACCACTGTGGGGACAACGTGTTTATGGTTTGCTTGCGTCTGTGTACAGTAGAGGTTCAAGTGTTTGAGTGACAATATTTATCTCTTCAGCTGGTTCTAGCATCTACTCTCTGCGTGTCTCTGTTGTGAGTAAATATGTTTAGTCAGTTAAATGTCTCTGTTGTGTGTATTTTCTAGGTGGCATCGTACCAGGAGATGAACTTATGGCTGTGAATGGGAAGATCCTGATCGATGCCTCTTTGACCGAGGGACAAAACTCTCTGGCTCGAGCCTGGAACAGTGGAGGGGTATATGCTAGACTTCATATTTTAAAGGAGATATCTGTAATATATTTACTCATCGCTGTTTGTCATTACAGTGTTGCACTGATCTTGCACTCCTGCAGTATTCCAACTTGCTATTTGGATACTAATACTAGTACTAATTTTTGGATGTGCAGTTATTGCTCCTTTAAAAATATATTATTATATATTATGTGAATATAAATACTATAAATATATTATTTACCAAAGCACCTTGAGTGTTTTATTGATGGTAGTGGAACCCTGTTAATCCTGACTGATTGTTCATACTTGTTCTTGTCACACTCTCACTTGGAGATTCAGTCAGGCTGCTTGAGTTCCTATTTTTCATTGATTCAGTCAAATGAAAAATGAAAATAACAGCTGCTGTTTTTACCTCCAGGACTGGATCGATGTTGTGATTGCTGTTTCCCCTCCAAAAGAATATGAAGATGAAGTGTAAGCGCAATGATTTATGTTCTAGTCCAAACGTGTATATCAATTTTTCGCATCATACAGCATTATTCAAATGTACAAATATGTGACAATGTGGCTTGTGTGTCTGTGTGTGTGTGCACGTGTATGCAGCCCTAAGTCAGCATCAGTCAGTCCCCCTTTGAACAAAAAGGTGTTTGAAGGCAGTGCAACGCTGTACAGACACGGCTACCTGCTTCAGCACTAGCTCGTCTCTCTGCCTGCCTCACCCTTGTGCTGGTAATCGACTTAGTCTTCAAACCTCCTCCTCCTCACTGCACGTCAAAGAGGGGAGGTTTGGTGTGGCATTTGTTTTTGTTTGGCCCCGCTTCTTTTTGCTTGAGCACATGTGACAGTCTCCCTGTTAATCAGGAGAAAACAAACAGCATTTTATTACCTCTTTCCCTTCACCATGGTCAAAGTGTTGGATTTACATATTACAGTTAAACCTTTGGTACTTCCACGAAAAGTGTGCTGTGAATGCATACAGCCTTTACAGTAAAATGCCTCAAGGCAATACTTCTGTATTGCTGAGGCATGTGCTCTACAATGATACAACCTTGCAGAGTGAAGACATGTGAAACTAATGTGATGAGTAACCCATCCCGCCATATATCTGCCAAATCCTGACCCAGTGAGCCGTATATAAACACACCCATGTACATGTGGCCTCTGTGGAATTGTCAAAGTGTCGTCAGGTCATGGACGATCATAAAAGCAGCGTAGGAATCCCTCCAGCCTTCAATAGTTGATCTGATTGATGTTGTTCCATGGGACTGTTACATGTTCTCACATACATAGACACTAAGCGACTCTGGGTGGTACAGTAGCAACGGTTTCTCCTCTGCTACAGTAAAAAAAATCAATATTTTCCAAGGGTTTGTTCAGGGCTATTTTTGAAGTTTATAGGATTGTGTTTAAAATGGCAAAGAATGGTTTTGCAGCTTCAAATCTTAAATCAAAAAAGACAGGGCAGTTTAAGCCCTGATTATCTAGATTTTCTTATACTCACCTGCATGTGTGTTGGTCTGTTGTGTTTAAAGAGACTTCACCTCAGAAAGATATTTTTCCTCTTACCTGTAGGAAAATGTATCTATCTTATATTGTTTTGGTTGGAGTTGCTTGGTCTCAATTACTCAAGAAAATCCAGGGACCTTGTTGTGAGCAGTTTCATGTAGGAATTTCTTTCTTTCTATTTAAAAAAAAGGGTTTGGGTTAGTTCTGTTTCTAGAAAGAAAGTAGTTCCTATATGGAACTATTTTACACAAGATCTGTGGATTATCTTGAGTAACCAGGTCATGATTTCTGGAGAGAGACACTGCTTTTGACTTTTGCCACTTTGAGCACCACAAGCCGAGCACCATCTAGTTCCACTATCTTAGAGAGACGTCAGACATCTCTTTGGCTGATATCTCCAAAACTCAGCAACTCACACCAAAACAATCTAGATGGCTAAATAGCTCAACAGGTAAGAGTGAAATGTGTATTTTTGATTTGGGGATGTACTGTTCCTTTAATGTGCAATCTGCATCTGCTCATATCTTACATGTTGTTAATAAATTCTTCTTTATTCCCCTGCAGGACATTCTTCTAGCCTCACCGGCAGCCTGCCAAGAAAACCAGACCGATTTCAGAAGAAGTTGATGATTTCTTCAGAATTCATTGTCTGTCTGTTTCCTCTTCATGTTCACATAGAGCTATAAACAAACAAGCTGAAGATGATTTTTTTTGTTTTTACAGCATTACTACAGGCTCTCACTGCCATGGTTTGTTGAAGGATGTTCTGGTCAATATTTAGTTGTCTTCAGTAATCTTCCTCACTTCGGTCAAGCCCGGATGTGGTTGACCTCATTCAAAATACGGCCAACCATCTTGATCTTTCTCTTCAGACATGTATCTAATCTTTCAGTGTCACAGTAAAGGGCAAGTTAAAACAGGCTAACTGTAATCAGCAGCAGCTCTCTAATCTTCCCAATAAAGGACTGCTCACACGTGCAGAAAACTCAATGTCTGTTTTGCACACAGATGTTTTGCTCACTGCTTTGCTCGTTTCAACATTAGTTTTCCTGGTTGGTGTTGCAGGAAATAAGAAGAAATCCAGGTATTAATAGCCATATAAGGGAAACACCACAAAGAAGCATTTCAGAAAAATACAAGATTAGTTTAGATTTATAGGTGACTGTTAACTATCTGATGTTGGTTTGGTAGCCTGCCCCAGACATTGTGTGTTTTTTACCATGTAGAAATGAGGTTTAATCTATTTTAAGCCAACCCATAATAATTAAAATAAAATTTATTGTATCATCTTTCTTACAAGAAATGCAGCCCCAAGTGTTTACAACAAAGAAATTACATGCACCAAGAGATTCACATAAAAAAGACATAAGATCAACATAAAAACTGAAAGTAAAATAAAACAAATAAAACCCATTTGATAGTGATAGTAAAAATAAAAGTGATAATATAATGCCTAGAATGCATAAGATTTGGATGGAGACTAAAATCCACTTGATAATACTGGTACCTGTATAACAAAAATAAGAATGAAAATAAAGTACAAAGAATGCATTACATGAGATGGAAAATAAAACTGACTGAATAATAAAATTAAGGCAAATGCTATTTTTAAAATTTATTTTATTTAGCCTATAACTGGTCTGCCCAGACCATTCCATTTGCACCCTGGTGTCAGTAACCAACACTGATATTTGCATGCAGGGTGGCATAGTCAAAGAGTATTTATACCTGGGTGCATATAGACAAGCACTCAACTGTCTGTAGCCAGCAATGCTATTTGCACCCAGGTTGTAAAAAGCCTATGTCGCCAATGTAGCTATTTGCACCTATAGCCTAGCATGGCAGAGAAACTCAAGTAAATTACAAGATTTTAAAAGAAGTTCAGCATTGCACAAGTGCAAAGAAAAGTTTCAGGGCTTTATAAGGAATGTCTAGTTAAAGGATAAAACGCAGAGATAAGTTTTTAGCTTCTTCCAAAAATAAAGAACCCATGGGTTTTATGTCCACAACTGAAACAGAATAAAATTTATTAAAACTTGTGGAATTTGCCATTTTTGGTTGTTTTAAATGTAATACTCTGTAAGAAGCTTGAGGTAAACAAAGATGCTGTCCTGCATCATGTCCTTGTATATGGATTTTGTCCTCTTCTCTGACTGCTGCATCGACTTACATGAAGCATGGGGGGGACATACAGTTTTGTAATTAGAAATGGCCACAGGGGGCAATAGTGCTCCTTCTGGAATATTAAGCTACTCAATGAATGAGAGTCTCAGCTGTGTTTGTAATTCTGTTTTTAATGAACCCGAATATCAATAAATGAGCCTGGATCATTTATATTCAGAATACAAGACGTAATACACCTTTTGATTGCAGCCATGTTGATATATTAGAGTAAGCACAGGTGTTACCAATGATATTAAGGTCCAGTTCCATTTAGTGCAGGTGAGCCTTTCCAGGGAGTGAACATGCACAACAGCAGCATCCTGACCCTTATAATTAGCATCATTGGTAGCACCTGTACTTATCCTAATATTTCATGTCAAAATAGCTGCTGTGAAAACAAAGGTCTTATGTGGTAAATATGAATTTTAGATCATCTTAAATTAAAATAATAATATTTTTGATGAAAAAACAAACAAACAAACAAAACAGAGAAGCCAAGCAGGCTGTCATGTAATGTTACATGTGTATCATCCCACTTTACTGTTATATAACCGCTCTGTGTAGTAATCCACTGTCTGTTCATGATGGTATACGTGACTTGTGTCCGCTGCGTCTCATCGACCGTGGCGGCGGGGTGATTGGTTGGGTGCCCCCTGCTGCTGTAACCCCCCCCCCCCCCCCACCCCGGTCCACAGTTCATGACAGAGACCAAAGGTGGCCCTCTCTGGGCGAAAGATCTCCCCTCTTCTTCCTCTTCCTCTTCCTCCTCCTCGGTGCCCGGGTTCAGCACCGTGGACAGCTCCCCGCCTCCACCCTTAAACCGCCGCCTGCGGTTGGATATTTCAAACACAAAGTAGGACAGCAAGAAGTCGGCTGAACACATGAGAGACTGCGATTTTGGAGACTTTTACCCCTATTCTGTTTTTTTATCCTCCGAGCGACGGATGTGACAGTGTTGAAGAGTGTTCTGGGAGAGATAAGCTGCTGAAACACCATGATCTCACGATATAAACCGGTAAGTCTGCTGCTGATGCTGATGCTGGTGTTACCCGGTCACTCACACTGATCGATACTCACAGTTTGAATGATGGGCTGCACTGCTCTGTTAGCCTTTCATCACATCAAGTCAGGAAGCATTTCTCACTCACACACACATAATGTAAAATTATACACCAAATATCCACTGGGGACATAATGTTTTCATTTACATGCATAATTTTACAACTGAGAGTTGGATGCTGTCTTTGTAATGATTCTGTAAGTCATTTTAGGTCATAGTCAGTAAAGGAATCACTGTGTGGTCTGTAATGGGGTCATACATCACTGGGATTCATTCTGGGTTAATTTCTAGCCACGATTTATAGGGGAGTGTGAAGTATTAGAGCGCTGGTTTCGCGGCAGGGCTGCTGCTGCATTGTGGTAACACGTTCTCACAGCCAGATGGAGAACATTTAAAAGAAGAAAAAAGATGAGATGGCATGATTACACCCCCACCCTTTTCATTCTTTGAATAGGTGAGACAGAGACAGACAGCCCAGATTCACAGATCAATGCAGGATCCTCACTTTACTCCCACAGACAAAAAGAATGGCTGGCATCTGTCTGTATCTGTGGCACTGTGAAAAAGACGTGATGTCACCATATAACAATGGCAGAGTCTATTTCTGGTTCTGCTCTGATATTTAATTATTTTAGGAATGCATTGTTATTCCTCTTTGCTATGAGCTATCCAGTCATAGGGGAGACTGGGGATGGTAGTAACACTTTGTTTGGCATAATTCAGTGGCTGTTTGTGTTGGATTTCTCAAACTTAAATAATTGGTACCAATCTACCACAAAAAACTCAACTTGGACATCTATGAAACAACAGATCATGTGAGTTAATTTTAAAAAACAAAGAGTTCTGTTGTTGCAGCCTACCCCAATACTGGGTTAGGTTGTAACACTAGCTGGGGATGGATGTAACAATGAGAAGGAGGCTGAATTAAGGGCCACACTATCCAATTTATGACAGAACTTTCTTGAAGAAAAATGTAGGGCTGCAACCAATGATTATTTTCATTACTGATTAATCTGCGAATTTTATTTTCATGATTGATCGATTAATTGTTTACTCTATAAAATGTCAAAAAAGAAATGCAGTGTTCAAATTCTTTCCTCTGTCCATCCAACAGTCTAAAAATTTAATATATGACAAAGAAAAGCGGCAGATTCTTAAATTTAAGAAGCTGGAACCAGAAAATATTTGAGATTTTTGATTGAAAAATGACTGAAATTATTAATCAATCACTGTGGGCCCAGAACTAACTATGCACACACTTATTTTGACTGGATTTTACATTAAGCCCCATGTTTTAGCATGTAGACTTGAAGGCTGCATTCAATTCAACAAGAGAAACTACTACTTTAGTTTTTCTGAAGTCAAACCATTGCATCTATAATACATTTGACAGTAGGCAAAACATAACACTGATGAAAACTTTTTTAAATAATGTTGCTCACAGAGACGTGTTACTTCTTCTGTGAGCTCAAAAGTGATAAAGTGACTGGGTAAAAATGACAGTGTTGCAACACTCCCCAGTCTTCCCTACTAATGCAACCTTTCATTCCTGCTACTCACATGTTCCTTTCTCCTCTCTGAGGGTTTCTCTGAGCTTGCTGCTCTTTCACTCATCCTCTTTTTTTCTACACACACTAATGCTTCAACTCTCCCCAGGCAATCCAGTGATGGACGGGGCTAATCTCTGATGTAGGGCACTACAGAAGTATAACCCGGCCAGTTATCCCAGCTGTAAAAAAGGATTATAATACAGACACTGTGTGTGATAAATAAAAAAGATCTTTAGTTGAGGCTGTGGTGCTGGCAGATGAAGTCCATTCTCATTTTGTTGGTGAAACCCCTGCCAACATTAACATCTGGTTAGTCTGGGCTATGCTGTGCCATTTGTTTGTAGAGATAACAGTCTCCTTGACCTTATTTATTGAAAACCTCATGTACTACCCAACTGTTCACTGTCAACTGGTGGTTTTTCAAGTAAGGACAAGACTGCAGTTACTGTGAACTCTTCATCTTGGGTTTTGAAATGAAAATTCAGCTGTTTTTGTTTTGTCAGATTCTCCAGTGTGCCTAAGCTACTGTTTGTTCTTGCAGCAAAAGCCACTGCTGTCTGTTTTTTTTTTTGCAGGTTTGAATTGTCTTCCTGCTTGCATCGTTTCAAACTCCATAAAGAACAGCTTGCAAAGACAGGCTTATGGCAACATTCTCAACATGAAGAATCTGCCACCAGTGCTGCAAATTTGCCAAACGTTTCCATTCTGCTTGAAAGAAATGCAAAGTGTCCACCATGTTCAGATTTATGTCCCACTCAGCTTTGTGCTTTGCTTTATATCTTCACTGCTACTGGAATTACAGCAGACTTTAATAGAAAAGTAAAAGGCATATCTGGTCATTCTTATATAAAACAAAAAAAACAAAAAACAAAAAACAAACAAAAAAACAAAAAACGCAGTAGATCTACTCTTATTTTATGTCAAGAGCTAAAAAGTTGGCTTTAACAGAGTTTTGGTGGGACAGATATTTGGAGTTTTCAATAATTAAATTAAAAAAAACACTGACTGTATGTTTCCAGGGATTCCCCTTTTTAGTCTGTGTCACAGTTTAGTCAATGGACACAGGAACATTTTGATAATCTGAATTCTATAAACGTATATAAACATAATCCCTCTAAATCACTTATGACCCACCCAAGTGTGTGGTGGTTTCTGTATCTGCAGAGATCCTTCCCTCTACCTGTATCTTCTTATTTTCTTATATTTTACTGCATTTGGGACGTTTCTTGGCCTCAGTCTGTTTCAGGCGACTGTGTGTAGCCCCCAGCCAATGCATAGTGCCCGTTATGTGGTCAGGACTCTATAAAAATGCAGCGACCAGTGGATACATAGCATTTGCTGTCTCTTTCCCCTGCTCTCTGTCTGTGAGAGCTGCATAGAGAGTTTTACACACACACACACACACACACACACACACACACACACACACACACACACACACACAGGCAGAGCAGACCAAGGATTGTTTTGGCTGTATTCATACAAAATCTGGCATTGGCGCAACACTGTGGGTATGTTTATTTGTGCTTTAGAACGTAACTGCCGTGAACTTATCATATTTATTATTTCTCTGTTTCACTGCTTAGCCCACGGTACTCGGTACTCATGACGGTACTCATTCAAAGAGACACACTAGGCTTTTCAAGTGACTTCAATGCAAACCCATCCGCAGCTTTATAAGATGCCCTGTGCGGTTGTCACAGTATAAAGAGGGTAAAAGGAGGAGGACATGGGGTAGATGGATGGATCAGACAAACTTCAGTGATGTCACATTACGTACATGTATCCAACATAACGTAGACATGGTAACCCCAAAAATGTCTTATCCTAAACCTATCCTAGGTTTTTGTGCCTAAACCTAATCAAACTGTGACCGTTTCACAGCATTAATCATGTGTTAAAAAGGCTTTCTGACTGCACCAGATACAGACACTAAAAGGTTCCTTGTGCTGCTGTATCAGATGCCAAGGGATAAAAACAAATTGCTGGTATGTGAGGGGTTAGGATGAGAATGTGTTGCACTGCTTTATTGTCACTGATGCTCCCTCACTTCATTCACTCTCTACCTCTCTCGTTTGTTGAGCCAGGGAGGAGGGACCACCTTTGAATGCTGCATTTGCAAACAATCCTGCATATTCTACCTTTAAGAACATTCTCTCACGGTATTCTTGTGTTACTTGATGCCTGTTAAACAGCAGAAGACTGTGTGTGCAAACACTCGTGTGAACTGCTCATCACATTTAAGCTTATCTCCTTGCTATTGTTATTATGTAAAGGTCAACATGGCATGGATTACTTTAAACACAAATCATTTTAACCACTAAGGAATGGCATGAGTCTGTCCCTGTTTATATGTGGATTATCAAAATCTGCTCCCATGTGGTTCTTTGCTGATCCCTCAGAGCAAGTCCCATTGGCTGCGGTGGGATCTCTCTCTGCAGGACGGGATGCACAGTGCATCCATCCTGGAAATTCATTCATATTTTATGTCTCTATTTTTTATGTGTGCAGCCTAGTTATTCAGTCCCAGCTGGGCTCTTTCTTGTTTTGCGCTTTTAACGTGAAATAAAGTGATAAACGACTGAAGGGTAGAGTTATGTAATTCCTGAAAATGTGGTGTTGGGATTTAGATTAGAGCGCTTGCTCATGCTTCACACGTACCTTTTTATGATGCTCACAAGGCTCATTCAGCAGCTGAACCCCCTCCCCACTCCTTCCTTTCTCTCTTTTTTCTCTTCTCATCATTCACTGCTCCCTCCTGCCCTCCTCGTCCTCCTACCTTCAGCAGCTCAGTCCTCCAGCCTGCCTGCCTGCACATTCGCGCCCTCCTCTCTCGTCTTCCAAGGTCGACTTTGAGCTCTCGTTTGCAAAGAGACAGGAATAGCAGGAGCACTGCAGAATGCCACCGCTGCTCTCTCTGTGTGTATGTGTGCGCAGCATGACTGAATGCATTCCTGTGGAGCTGTGCAGCTCCGTGCGCGACTGAAGCTTCAGTTTTTAGAGGATGTCTGAGGGCTGCAGGCAGACGGGATGCAGATGTTTCCCACCAGCATGGCCGGAAAAGCTGCTTAGAGTGCTGGAGAGGAGAGGGAGCTGCTGCTGCTGCTGCTGCTGCTGCTGCACTGGACTGTGACTGCCTCCTCTGACCCCTTCTCCCTCCTTCCCTCTATCTCCTCTCTTTCATTGAAGCTGATATTTGGGAGCTGGAAGGAGGTCATTTTGGGAAATACTACCGAAGACGCCATCAGGGTTGAAAAGACAACATGCTCTGAGAGCCTCTCTTTAAAAATTTCTCTTTCTCTCCTCTGCCTCTCCTCTTCCTCCTCTGGCCGGTTCCCTGCAGAGTCCCAGTTCCACCATGTCCTTGGCGTTCTGTGGGAACGAGAATAACTCGGCGGCCTACAACGTGGACGGGGGGGTTCTGAACAATGGCTGTTTCCTGGATGCGCTCAATGTTGTGCCACATGTTTTCCTCCTCTTCATCACCTTTCCCATCCTCTTCATTGGTGAGTGTTGCTCAGAGGTGAGGTCCTCAGCCTCTTTACCTCTTCACACACACCACACTTCCCTGCACACAGCACACACACACACACACACACGCACACACACACACACACACACACACACACACACACACACACACACACACACACACACACACACACACACACACGTATGAATTAAGATTGATGGGCTTCAACATGCTATTCACTTGCCCTTCTCAGTTTTCTCTCTGTCAGCTTGTTTACTTTCATGTCATTAATGAACTACTGCTGATTGATTCTATCAAGCAAACATTTATTCATATAAGTACTATTTAAAGTATGTAAATGTTTTATTTATATACTTTAACACAATTAATCTTTCCTTTACTTATGAGCTTGTTTGACTGTGCACGTTTCATTCCCTCAGTTAACAGCCTCTCTGTAGGTGTTGGCTGTCCCGTAGCCAAGAGAAATTTGAGTCTCGTGAATATGGTGGCACACATGATATATTTCTTCAGCTGCAAGCATTTTTCCTCGCAAATGTGGCTCTCAAGATGAAATATAGTGTACAGGAGCAAACAGATGCTACCATGCTGGCATTAGGTTACACCTTCTTCGTTCCCTTTCCTGGCTGCTGGCCATTCCATTAGTGTCATCGTCAGCGTGTAACAGACTAGCTCTGCGTCGCTGCACACACTCAGTCACACTTGCTCTAGCCTCATCAACTGTCCTCTCATGCCAGTGTGTGTGTGCCATTAATATGTGTCCATCTGAAGGCAGTTTGTGCTTTTTTTGTCAAGTAGGACACTTTGTCATTTCATACAGTGACAGTGAATGTGTTCCTGTTGGGAACATGCAAACTGTCAAATTATATTTAAAGGTCCAGTGTGGAAGATTAACAGGGATCTCTGAGCCGGATATAGCAGAAATTGAACATAATATTCATAAATATATTTTCATTTGTGCACAATCACCTGAGATAATAACTGTTGTGTTTTTATTACCTTAGAATGAGCCATTTATATCTACAGAGGGCGCAGGTCCTCTTCCATGGAGGCTGCCATGTTGCTCCGCCATGTTTCTACAGTAGAACAGTCAAACCAAACACTGGCTGTAGATACGGCCTTGATGTAGGTGTTACATGCGAATTTCACAGCTACCATAGCCACCGTCTCCTTCACACTTGGAAGGGAAGAGTGAAACAAGGTGTTTGTAATCTGCAAGCTTATCACTAGATGCCGCTAAATCCTACAAACTGCTCCTTAAACACACAGAGACATTGTCTTCCTCCGTAACACATTACACTCCCATTTCACTCCATTTTGTTTGTATTTGATGATATTACATGCTTTCATGCATTACCACATTTCCAAATTTGTGTTTATTTGTCATTTGTGTGTTTAGATGATTTGGGGGTACTTAAACTTTCAGTGACATTTCTGTCAATATGTTCATTAGATGACAATTCTTTTTAGTGACATGACTTTCTGAATGGCAATATCAGTGTGTCTGTCCACTTGTTGGTCAGTTGGTTGGTCCACAACTTTGGTCCAGACCAAGCAGCAACCTCCGGGGCTGAAAAATGAAGTTAAGGAAGTGCCCAAAACTGCAGTTCCTCAAGTGTCCACCTCAGGCTGGCTCCAAAAGCGAGTCAATCCCCAAAGACTCCCATATTACAATGCCTAAATTTACAGCAAAACATGTTCACAGTCTGATACAAAGATGGTTTTGGTCTCATTAGCTAGGACCATCATTAGGTCAAAATTTAAATTTCACTATACTTTGCTGTTTGTCCAAATACCTGCAAATTGAAAGACATTCCCATAAACCTTGTTGTGCTGTTTGTTGAGTGCTAATTAGCAAATATTAGCATGCTACCATGGTGAACATGGTAAACCATATACCTTCTAAGTATTAGCATGTTAGCATCATCTTTGTGAGCATGTTAGCATGCTGACATGTACAGTCTCATGGAGCTGCTAGCATGGCTGTTGATTTGTTTTGTCTGTCTTGAGGTGAGATGTTTCTAGAAACCCTGTTGCCTCCCTGTTTTGATAAAATTTTGCTTCTTTAATTTGTGCAAACAAATTCAACTAAACTATGCTAATTAGTAAATAAAGGCAAAAACGGTAATTAAAAGGCAGTATGAGTCTGTTGAGAGGATAGCCTAGGAGAACCTGGCTAGAAGCTGCGGTGATTCCTCTCACAAACCTCAGGGCTGGGAAAGCAGGGGCGACACTGAGTCAATTTCTCGTAAGCCACAGTCCTGTTAATGTACATACTACATCTTACCAGCAGCATATAATCAGCTGCTCTTTAAAGTGCTGGCTTATGAGTTTAGCTAGTTACATCACAGCTACCACTGTAAGAGGATGCTGTCGATATGTACACCACAACTATTAAAACCATTAACCATTATTCAGTATAGTAGATCAAAAAATGGTGAAAAATATCCATCACAGTAATCCACCACAGCCTAAGCCGACACTTTCAAATCAAACATCTTGCAGTCCACAATCCAAAGATATCTAATGTAATATCACATAACACAAAGAAAACCATCAAATCTTCACATTTAAGAGGCTGGAACCAGTGAATTCTTGGCACGTTTGCTAAAGAAATCACTGAAACAGTTAATTGAATATCAGAATAGTTGCCAGTTATTTTCTCTGGATTGACTTGTGGATCAATCGACTAATCATTTTAGCTCTAACCTCAGTCATCTGTCAAACCAACAACTGTAAAGGAGCCCCGCATTCCTGATTACCAGCTAGTGGCCAGAGGAATAATCCATTATAATATATAGTATTATAATTATAAATGAAAAAAAATGTTAAAATACAGCTTTTGTTTTACATACGTGAGAGATTTTGTCTGATTTTTTGTCTGTAGGTTATCTTACAGTGAGATTTATAGTGATAGGCTATTTTTCCCTCATGGAAAGAATGTAGATTTAATTTAATGATTTGTTCCCTCTTTCATATGACAGTTTCAGACAAATACAAGGATTATATGTGTGAAGCAGGTAAAGATAAGTGAATAGCTTAATGATGATTCTCACAACAACAACATGATAATGATAAAAATTATAGCTAGTAGTAGTGTAGTAGTGATAATCATAATACTGTAGTCTGTCCAACACCTAAGGTGTCAACAACAGAGGAGTCGTTGCCATAATTTGATCAGCAGAGATGTGTTTTATGACACTAGTGACTTGCATTAATGAGATATTGTTGTTGTATTGTTATATTACTGTCTGAGTTGAGACTAAGGTCTAACAAATTGAAGGGGCAAAGGAAAAGTTGTAACCACAAAAAGAGCTAAAATAATTGACTTCAAGGTCTCAGGCCAGCAGCCATCTAGCCACTCTCTGTGCCTGCCTGCCAAGCATCAAGCAATGTAATGGAAGTGATAATGACAGAGGTTTCCTGAACTGTGAATAGTTAACAGACTCTGGCAGACTGCCATTAGCTCGGACAGCAGAACTATCGTTTTGAGTTTACCTCCTGTTAGTCGTTCAGCCTCGCTGTGCACATGAGGGCACTTTGTCATGATGTTCAAAGCTGCACTGGGAGCAGAAAGCACTGAGTCAAGACTGTTCACAGGGTTTTTTATTCTTTTCTGAGCACGTTCACAGTCACTCGCAGAGAATTGAGACAAGAAAAACTATGATTTTGAATTCTCCAACTGTCTGGCTGTCTCTCGATCTTGTATTTTACTGCTTCTGACAAAACCCTGATGCTATTTATTGCCTGTCTCCTGTTTGAGGCTGGGGCAGCCAGAGTTCAAAGGTCCACATCCACCACAGCACCTGGCTTCACTTTCCTGGTCACAACCTGCGCTGGCTGCTCACCTTCGTCCTCCTCTTCATCCTCGTCTGTGAGATTGCAGAGGGCATCGTCTCTGATGGGTATGTTTGACACACCAACTAGAATAAACACACCATGAATTTCTGTCAGATGCACGCAATGTTTTTGAATGTCATGAAAGGTTTGTGTCTCAGATGTTAAACCTAATGTATTAATAATGAAAAGATAAAACCAACAATGAAATAATGAGGAATACTGCATTTTATTTGTTGTTCCACTTCTGCTTCATTGTTGTGTGACAGTGGTGATGATTCATGCTTGTCAGACTACAGTATTTTACACCTGGGGGTTAATAACTTCAATTAACACTTCCCTATTTATCAACGTCTATGTCAGAATTGCTCAGTAATTGTCACTAGAGAATACTACCATTGTGTTGCTGAGATGGGCTGTGGATGGTGAGACAGGTTGTCAATAGATGTCAGCTCATCTTTTCAAAGATGAAACAATTACAAAATACCAGCAAGAGCAAGAGATCAGCTGATGACTAAGTCTTAATGTAACATATCACATTATACGTATGTGGGCAACAATATTGTGGCGTTTGCAGTTTCTCAGGTTGCTAAAAACAATAGCTGGCATAAATGCTAATTTTAGCCAGCTTGCAGAGCCAGCTGTAGGTGTTTTGATGGACTCTTTCCAACCACAAGAAATATATCCATTAAATATGTTTCTCCAATGAAACTTTGACACAAAAATGTAAAACTCAATCTCAAACTCAGCAGCTGTTTCTGAACCTGCCTGCTCCTGAGTTTGTTCCTGAGGTAAATGTTAGTTGACATGTCATGAAGAGGCACAGGAAGACACACCTGGATAAAGAATGCATCTCTACCCTCTCTCTCTTTTTAAATCACCTAACTCCTTGTTATGTGTTCAGCAATTTCGGCAGACATAACAGTTGAGAAATAATTACAGAAGTGAGTAGAAGAGCTCTCCATCTGCTCGACACTTCACTGGGTTTTTCACGCTGACTTCAGTGCTGTGCTGAAGAGCTTGGGATGGTTGTTTATGCCTCTAAATTCCAGTATATGTAAACGTGTGTGCTCATTGCACATGCTTAATGAGGCACCTGCCAAATATTATAATCATTTCTACATCCACCATGTGATGAAATGTGTGTAGTTATACATACTCCAACCTGTTCAGGATAAATTGGGGAAGAAATGCTCTGTACTGTACCTACTCAACAATGTTTGATGAGCTGGTAGCCACTGGTGCTGCTGTCAATCTTATACATTTGTGTCATGTTCTGCTCAGTCTAAGCCTTTTCCTCCTCTGTCTGATGTTCATGTGCAGGTTCAGCCAGTCCCTCCATCTTCACCTGTACATGCCTGCAGGTCTGGCCTTCATGGCCGGCATCACCTCTATTATCTACTATCATAACATCGAGACCTCCAACTTCCCCAAACTACTATTAGGTACAGTATTCAGCTATCCTTTATTTATTAATCATTCACATCTTTTGTTTTTCATCTATGTTTACTTACAGAGGAAAGGTTTACTCCTCATACTCTTTATCCCTGTGTTGCTCCAGTCAAGGTTTAAACAAGAACCCAGAGCTTTTTGTTGGGTCAGAATTTGAAAAGTCATCTAAAGCATTGATGAATAGTGATTAGGTCATCTAAACCCTGGATTAACTAAACTATGTGTTAGAAATCTGACCCTCGTCAACCCTTTGAACTTTCAGTCAGGACCAAGAGCAGATTTAAATAGCATATACTCTTCAGGGTGATACAATTATAAAACATGGCAACAAAATCAGTCCAACCATTCACAGATGAATGGCTCATTACCTTCAGACAAGATTACAGTATAATAGAGGGCAATATATCTAGTGTAATTGTACCTCTAGATTTTAATTATCCATTTTCATTAAGAAAACGAGTGAACTATCTGCACAGTTTTGTGTTTTTAATGAAAGAAGATTTCCTGCTTGTGATTATTTTCATTACAATTCTTTATGACCTGTGAGAATTAATAAAACATTCCCATAGTAACAATGAAGCGCACATTTTTCTTGTTAAATAAGAGCTACATCAAAGTATACACTACAGTCTTAGTCAGCTGCTGCTTTATCTATTCATAAAGCCATTTGCTGTGAAATACATCAGTATCACCCTTCACCTAAGACAATTTTTTCATTCAACTCCTGTGTTTGCCCCTGTAATGATCACACTCTTGCTTCTCTTTGACTGATTACAGCTTTCTGTTCCTACTCATGCATCAGTGACTCAGTTTTGTTCAGCTCTCAATGCGTTGCTCTCTACTCCTGTCACGTAGCTGAGCCACCGTCGGCTTTTCAGTCTCCATATCGCAGTAGGTCTTTTGAGGGAAGTGGCGGAGCAGCGCTGTGTTCATCATTACATAAACAGAAATTAATCTTCTACATCGAGACTCCACCATTGACCCACACACTGCCATTATTTACGGTATAGATGCTCTTCACGACAAATAAGTAAACACTGCATCAGAGTCTGCTGCAAAAACCGTGCTGATGGCCGTGTTACCCAGCAGTGTAATCTTTCCCTGACAGCTTTCTTATCTTTTATCAGTGTTTTCACTGTCAGTCTCTCAATATTTACTCCAATAAACATGATGGACTGACATGATGTGGCTCTATCAAAACATCTTCATGGAGTGAAGACAATTAACTTATCTATTATTTACTGGATACAAGGTGTTGGCCTTGAAAGCTGATGTAGACATATTGCTGACATCTCGCTGGAGAAGAGGAGGGTGAAAAAGGCAAGAAAAAAGAAGAACAAGAGAAAAGCACTTGTAATAAATAGAACCAAGGCTGCAGGTCTCATTATAACTGAGGATAGTGGTGAAATTCAGCCCTGGATTTATCAGCTTGGACCTGGGAGGCGGTTATTTTGATTGCTCTTATTGCACGTAACTTTATGCTGTTTACAAGGTTCTTTATTAGAAGGTGGGTCGTCTCATTTAATAGTAATTATTAACATTAAAATACCCTCTGCTCCTGGCAGTCTTTATTTAAAAAGCAAATGTTTTATGGTAGGACCGTATTTTTTAAGAGAAAAAACTTAAGTCACACTAAAACTAAGACTCTTCTCTGATTCACTTTGACCTCCATGCACAGCTGGTGCCCATGTCATTTACTCAGTAACATCGATAACTCCCTGTGATGAACTGTTTGCCACAGACATAAACGTATTAATTTCTTTATTAATTACTTTTACAGTGCTTGTTTTCACCCCACTGACCACTGAACAAGACACACAGGGAGAACATAAGACTCAGTTTCTATTCAATATATGAAATTATCATTTATTTAGAAATATTTTGTCGGCATATTGTTTTGGAAAAATCCAGTTTGAGAAATTTAAACTGCTGCTCTGGTATAATCTGTCTGTAGTAGGGTCATTTATCTATTTTTGGCTCATCCAGTGATTTGCTGTCTTCCTCTGATCACTGCTAAATCTCCTCAGCCCTGCTGATCTACTGGGTGCTGGCCTTCATCATGAAGACCATCAAGTTCGCCAAGTACACAGAGCATGGCATCGGCCCCAGGCAGCTACGCTACTGCATCACTGGACTGCTGGTGCTGCTGTATGGACTCCTACTAGCTGTGGAGATCAATGTCATCCTGGGCAGGGTGAGTGTGTGTATGTGTGTGTGTGTTTGTGTGTGTAATGTCACGTGTGTTCAGGCGTGTGCAGCCATCTGATTGTAGCCTGTTTTTAGCTTCAGTCACCTCTCCTTCTTTTAGTCTGAAATCCAAATGGCTCCAGTGGTCAGTGATCAGTAAAGCTGTCCAGGGTGAGTTAAAGATAGATTGAATCTGATGATGCGTTTGTTTTTCCTTGGCACACATGTTGAGCTGTGAGGGAAGTTATGTTTGTGTTGGTGCTTGTAACTATCTTTGGTAAAGGTCAAATATTACTCTACAATAAAATCTGCCGTGGCTTGTTTTGGATGTTGACATGCAATGTAATGTCGAGATAATATCAGCAGTTTGTAGCAGCAGCTGTTTCTCATTAAATTTCTGGACTGTTATAGTATATTTTAATGGTTGCTTGCTTTTTGTAGGTGTATGATGGTGTGAGATGAGATCAATTTTTGTGAAATTTATTCTGTCAATTTTTCTCAGGTTTATTATTGAGTATGTAATTCATGGTAACTGCATATATACATATTTTCTTCTGCTTCTTAATTTAGATCAGCATCTACATAATATAATACATTATACATGTAAAGTGAGTGATGATTAAGACCGACAGAGTGAAATAAAAGTATGAAGTTATGTGCCAGGTGTTAATTGTCCTATACTGTTGAGCAAAAACACAAACTTGTCAAGAAAAAAATAAACAAATATGAGACAAGAAAATAAAAAATACAGCCAAATGGCAAAATAAAAAACAAAGATTATTGCATGACAGCAAAGGGCCAGATCGTCTCAGCTTTGTGAAACAGACATTAAGAGCCTCAGGCTGCCATCTGGCTTGTACCTGGTTCAAAGGTGCATCAGCCTTGTGCACATCAAACTAACTAAAATGCAATGCAACGATATCTATAAAATTGATTCTGAGAGTGGACTGAACTGTATGTTACTCTGTTATCATTCATCTAGCTGTATTATTGTGATTACACAACAAACTGATCTCGATCACAGTTTTTCATTTCGGTTTTTGACATTTTCAGTCACCTTATCTTTTGTGATAGCTACCACAGACTAAGAAAATGTCAGATTGGTGTACAGTCTGGATGGTAACCTCTGCACTGAGCACACATCTGTTATTGAATCTCACTCTGGGTGAACGGCAAAGAGAAGGATTCTCCCTTTATGCTCTGCACACAGTCTACTGAGACACATCCACTGTTTATTGAGCCTAAACTGTTTGAGTATTATTACTGGACCATAGTTGTGTAGTTCATTTAGCAGTACATTTTAAAGGAGTTCTTTCATAGAAATCTAGTTGTGTATGTGTTAATATGAGCAAAACATGTCTTTGTAAATGCGTCATTATAATTACATATTTCTTTTTGTTGCATCGGATTTTCGTCAGTCCTCTCGACTTGGTTATGGTTGCCTGTTCAGTTGAATTCAACCAATTAGCACACCACAAAATATGACTTTGCAAAACATCATTGGTGTGTTATTCTTATCTTAACCCAGTTTCAAACAAAAACATGGAAAATGAATATGATGAGACCCACTGTATGATATAACTAATGTTTTTGTTCATTAATAGTCCAGTGTTTAGATGTTTTCTGTAGTAATTATTCTTACAGTCACACACCTAGTTTCCATAAAGCCATAAAAACACACATTGCTCATCTTGTTTTGTCTTCACAGAGGATATCATAAAGCTAAATTTTACTGCACTACATTTATTCTCCTCTATTTGTTCTGTTGACCTTTTCAAATTGTAAAAGCTTCAGTCTGACATTTGTGAATGTAGATATCTATAGTAACTGATTCAAGATTCAGCAATTGCCATAGTGATATAAGACAGTCTGTAATTAAATCACGAAAGAGACAATTTATCTTTCACATGCAGTACGGAGAAAATTATAATAATTTATTCTGTAGATGTTGTCACAAAAGAATAGATGTTTCTGTTTCATTTAAAGTCTAATCAGCAGTTACATGTTCTAAATTCACCCTCAGTTTTCAGGTCGCTGCAGATGACACAGAGGGTTGAATAATAAATCAAAGCTGTCTCTCTGTCCTTCCCTCTCCTCACAGCGCTATGTGTGTTTCGCCGACCCGACAGAGGTGAAGCCTCCAGAGGACCTCCAAGACCTCGGTGTTCGTTTCCTGCAGCCCTTCGTCAACCTGTTGTCCAAAGCCACGTACTGGTGGATGAACACCTTCATTACCTCCGCTCACAGACGACCCATCGACCTCAAGGTCATCGGAAAACTGCCAATCGCCATGAGAGCCCTCACTAACTACATGAAGCTACGCAAGGCCTTCGAAGAGCAGAAGGTCAGTGCACCACTCGATTGTTACTGTTAGTTAACTTCATGAATTCTTTATGGAATCGTTGTTGTTTTCAGACAAGATTCAAAAGATGATACTAAACTTCCAAATCTGATATCCTCGGTTAGGGAGGGCCTTATCGCGAAAGCCCTGTCACCTTTGACGAAGTGTGACCAAGGAACTGACAGAAGGGTCCCAGCTGAGGATTTCAGGTTATAACTCCACCTTAAAAAAAGTTGGGATGTTGTGTAAGACATGAATAAAAATAGAACACAATGATTTGCAAAAACATTTTGACCTAAATTCAATTAAATACAGGACAAACATAAGATATTTAATGTTCAAACTGATTAACTTTTTTGTTTTTTATAAATATGCTCATTCTGAACTTCAGGTGTTCAACAGTCCAGGATCTCTGTTGTCATATGTTGTGCTTCATAACGCACCACACATTTTCAATGGGAGACAGGTGTGGACTGCAGGCAGGTCAGTCTAGTACCTGAACTCTTTTACTACAAAGCCACACTATTGTTACATATGCAGAATGTGTGTGCGCCTTACTTTATTGAAATAAGCAGGGACGTCTCTGAAAAAGACGTCATCTGGATGGCGACATATGTTGCTCCTAAACCTGTATGCATCTTCCAGTGGTACCTTCACAGATGTGATAGTTAGCCACACCATGGGCACTGACACACTGCCAGACCATCACAAATTGAAGTTAATGCCAGTAACAATCTGGATGGTCCTTCCCCTCTTCAGCCCAGAGGACATGATGTCCAAAAACATCTGAAATGTGGACTTGTCAGAGTACAGCACACTTTTCCATTTCAGATGAGCTCAGGCCCCAGTGAAATCCACTGCGTTTGTTAATGTTGTTCATACATGGCTGTCACTTTGCATGGCGAAGTCTTAACTTAAATTTATAGATGGAGCAATGAATTGTGTTCACTGACAATGGTTTTTCCAAACCAGTGTAGTATCCTTTATACAATTGTGTGGGTTTTTATTTGACCACACAGTTTTTTACAGAGTGGTGAACCTCACTCCCTGCATGCTTGTGAATGACTTTTTTATTCTTTTGTGATTCTTTTGTTTCCACTGTCCCAACTTTCTTGAAATGTGTTGCAAGCATCAAATTCAGAATGACTATATATTTACAAAAACAATAAAGTTGATCAGTCTGACCATGAATATCTTGTCTTTGTACTGTATTCAATTGAATTTAGGTTGAAAATGATTTGCATATCATTGCACTTGGTTTATATTTGCGTTTTACACAGTGCCCCAACTTTTTTGGAATTGGGGTTGTACATATGGGTTCACAAGGGGACAAGAAAGTTACAATATACAACTTATAAGTTATAAGTTATTTAATTGGGTCACGGGTCCTGTAGATGGGAGTGATGTGATCAAATTTTTTGGAGATTAGCGGCTGCATTTGGATCAAATTGGCTTTTTGACTAAGACCAGAATAAAGTGCCTTACAATAAAAAAAATAAAATAAAAGCATGAATGATTTTTTTTCAAGGTCTGCTTGAGATAGAAATTGCGTAATTTTGAAACATTCTTTAGCTGAATAAAGAAGGTTTGAACAATGTCATTGATTTGGCTCTCAGTCAAAGTCAAATTTGAATCAAAAATCTCACCACGGTTACAGACAGTTGGTTTCATGTTTGATGTTCGGTCACCAGCTTCTCATGGGATACATTCATAGGGCAAGCAACAGGACGTCTGACTTGGAACCTTGTGCCATCCAGCTCTTATTGCAGACTAAAACATTCACCAAGATATCTGCAGACATAAAGCTAAGTACCGTCAACATAGCAGTAAAAGTTGATGTTTGTGGTTGTGGATGATATGACCCAAGAGTAGCATGTAAATAGACAATAAAAAAGGGACCAGAACTGAGCCTTGGTGGACGCCATATGAGGGAGGGGAGCCACAGAAGAAAATGCTTTGTCTATTAATATTGAAAAGTCAGTGAGGGAAGAACAGAAAAGGCATCAAAAGAGACAAAAGACACGCATGTTAATTCAATGAGTATGAGTATGCACCATGTGCATTTCTAAAGACACTCATTCTAACAGGCAGTACAAAAATATCAAGGTCTTTTGATATGAGGGAGATCAGTTCCTTGAATCTGATTTCACTGCACGTCTTGAGATCTGAGATCTTGCATCTGATGTGGTAAAAATCAAAAACATCACTCTGTTTCTTGCATCACTGGTGCTGAATAAATTATCGTGGATATATCAGGCTCTGGTGTAGATGGCAACAGAAAGTAACAGAAGATGATCTGCGTGATCCTTTTCCCAGATGAGTTCCAGTTTCTGTATTTGTTTTCGGTTCACAAATGCCAAAGCAAATGTTTGCATCATGTTGAGGGTCCTTGTGTTATTTTAAGATGACATGCTTGGGTCAAACCAGATTACGAAATAGGAGAAAACTGTCTCTTTCCGAATGTGGTGATTATGATCAAGGGATCATCTTGGGTTTCCCACTCATAGACACAAATAAGGTTTAAAGTATTTATGTAAGAGCTTTGAGTGCAGCTTATTTGGCTCCTTATGGCCCTACTTCACTTTATTTTGAGCACATTTGTTAGTTTAACTCTCCTAATAAATCTTGTGTTCGTGATGTTTAATTGTCAGTCTGACATGTGCATGAAGTGATCTGGGAAACGTACATACAGTAGTGTTTTTTTTGTTATGTTTTTTGATACAGCTGTTCTCATAAAAGCGTTGATCTCTGTCCCATGATGACTCAGCCCTGGGTGAACTGGGACCATTAAACTGTACTCAGACGTCACAGCGGCGATTAGTCAATAAATGAAATGTCACACTGACTTTAAACAGTCTCAGTCCTGTAAAGTTGTCTTTTAATTGTAAAAAAAAACACATATACAAGAAATGTATCTCATATCTTTGGCACTATTCTCTTGGGTTTTTGTTGGTTTTCATTGCATGCTAGAATACTGTGGCCTCCTACAACTTTAAACTAGTATAGATAGTAAATGATTGGATGGATAATACAACATCAACAACAATAACAAGACAACAACAACAATAGAAACAAAGATCTGATAGTTTGGTCTCTGGCTTTTTCTGTCCACATTTTGAAGTCCCTTTGAGCAAACTCCTGGTTATCCTGGTCCCCAACCTCTGAATCTGCACCCACATTTACAATCAGTAATTAAATAGTAAAAAATTAAAATGAAACAAAAAGGGCAGTGTGATTATCACGCTAGCTCCTGATATAGAGGAGGCTGATGTCCTGATGACCTCATATGTTCTTGCAGTCAATAGGGATGCACCCAAATCCAAATATGTTATTTTGGAAATCACAAATAGATATTTCTTCTCTCTGAAGCTGCTCATTATTATTTGGAAAAAGTTGCATCTACATTAATCAATTACTGATTTAATGCACCAAGATTATTCCCTTCAACTGGATATGTTTATATACTTGTATTAATTTACTGTAGAGTTTCTATTTCCAATGCAAAACAGAATCATTGATTTATAAACATTTTCAATTTCTGATTTTTCAATATCCCCTAGTTAAAGAGGTGGTGGTTGTGGCTTCAGAGAGTTCATAAAGTGTAGTTTAGCAAAAAATAAAAGGCCTTACACTCTTGTGTCTTTCCCAATAACTGCATGCCTATGGGTTCCCTGTATGTGTATTTCGGGCCTGTGTGTCTGTGTATAATATTACTAATGGAGTGAAAAACTTGAATTTCCCTCAAGGGGAATTAATAAGGCAATTTTTCTTCTTCGTTATTCATTTATAATTGAACAGTGTTGTTATAAAATGTAGTGGCTGCCTTTTTGAAAAATTAAACAACGCTTTCTCTTACAAAATCAAATAATGACACTATTTCAGTTCTTGCTCTTCTTTTGCAAAACTGATACATGGCTCAGTTTGCATAAGAGCTGATAAAAATTCCTATAAAGATGGGATATGATATTCATGATAATATGCTCTGTTTGGTAAAGAATTGAACAGGCTGATGAAGCTTTTGTCCTTCTGTCTTTTTCCTGAGACTGCCTGAGGATCCCTGCTCTCTGCTCAAGGCGGTCTTCTTCTAGTCTTTATTAATGCGGTCCAAACTGAGGATGTTTCCTCGTTACATATTATTCTTCCCTTGCTCCTGTCTCTCTCTCGGTCTCACTTTCAGAGCACGTGTCAGGGGTCAAAGGTGAAGGGCCTCCTCCTCAGGGTCGTTGTTTTCCAGTGTTTGGAAGGTCACAGAGATTCGTCACTGCTGCGTGTGTGTCCGGTGTGAATGCAACCCTGCTTCCTTCCGGCAGGAGCAAGGGATGAGAGAGATGGAGAGATCCCAGTGGAGAGGTGTATGGGGGGAGTAGGGGGGTGTCATTTAAAAGAGGAGAACCCAGAGGCAGCGGGTCATTCCCATTCTACTGTGAACGAGGCGACATCCCGACCCCTGCGGGGGTGAAAGCACTGCACTTCATGGGAAGCTAGTTTCACTCTGCGTGTGTGAGAATGAAATGTCCTCCTTCCGTCTTGTTTGAACCCAAGGTAGAAAGAAAGGATGTGTGTGTTTTGTCTGTAAGTGTGACGTGCACAGTGACATGTTTTGTATGAAGGCTGAGGCTCAATTTGAGCTCAAATGGAAAGATAAGAGCACGTGATAGCAGTCACGTCTGTTCTCACAGTTCTGAGAATGACTCATGTTAACTCACACAATCACACGCTCACACAAACACACACACACACACACACATGCAGTATAGATGTTCTGGGAGTGTTTACTGCACCATGACAGTCCAGATGTTTTCCTCTGATCATCCCTAACTGACTCACTGAACCAAGCTGTCGTGTCAGTTGTGAAGTTAATATGTTTTGGACGTTATAAATCAATATAAATGAAGATCAGTCGCTCTTCCTGTCTGTCTTGATACTCTATTTAACAAAGTGATTTTTCTGATTTTTTCTGTGGTTTGACGTAATTTGAAAACCCCTGTAACTGCTTTCACTTGCTGTTTAATCCTCGTCCTCTGCATGACTCCCATGGTTTTCCAGCATCATTAGTTACACTGCAGTTAAACGTGACTAACTGAGCTCTAGTGTGAAACCTGCCATTAATCATCACATCCCATGATGCAGCAGCAGTACGGATGGAAACACTGAACTTGACCTCATTTTACAGGTTTCTGTTGCAGTGGTCGACTGAGTTAATGGTGCCGATGCAGCTTTTATGTTCAAGCAATTACTTCCTTTTGCTCTGCTAGCAGGCTGCATCGTCTAACCTAGTTTCTCTTTCCTTTGTTGTGCTGCCAGTTGAGCTCCACAGAGAAATCTCTTCAGTGCACTACTGGAGCAAAGTGAATGTATCACTGATTTATATTTTATATTTTAATCATCTGAATCTTTTGAGGGAGACAAAATTGTTATTCAGCCACTGCTGATTAGCTGTATTCAACAAATGACGATCAGTATCTGAATGTGGTTCATTTCACCTCAGTGTATTCACAAAGCATGGTGATAAATTTCCACTTCTCTTTCCTTTTCCTTTTCATCTTCCCTCAGAGGCCTCAGGGCACAGCAACTCAGGGCCCGAAGTTGATCTGGCAGGCCTTGCGGAAAGCCTTTGGTAGACCTCTCATCCTCAGCATCACATTCCGATTCCTGGCTGACCTGCTGGGCTTTGCCGGTCCCCTTTGCATCTCTGGCATCGTCCACCACATCAGCAAGGACAACCGCACCATCCAGCAGCCAGTAATATAACCCTAACCCAAACCCTAACCAACACAACATAACATAACAAGACATAACATGACATGACATGACATGACAGCATGACATTGCATGACATGACAACATGACAACTTGTAATAGAGATTTTCCTGACTGAATATACAATATGGAGAGGACAGGTGAAATGCATATTTTTTTTGTACTGCATAATTTTAAAATCACTTTGAGGATTTTTTACATGATCTTATAAATTACTCCCATGGGATCAGTTTTTGTTGTAGAAAAACAACCCTGCGGTATCTGGAAGTCAACCTTTATGTTATTTTCTTTTCTAAGATAAATCAGATTTCACCTGTTAGTTTTTGCTATATATTTGTGTTGTTTTTTTAGACTCACAAATGCAATTCAACAATGGGAATTAGTCTAAGATCTCTCAGTTCATTGGTCCTGTTTCAAGCACAAAAAGTGGCAGCCTTGTGACAAACCTTCTCCATTACAATTAAACAGTAAACTAGAATGTGTCACAAAAATTGGAGGTGAGGAACAGGAAATGCAGTAATGGATCTTTGATCAGCATTCCTTAATTTGACAGTTTTATCTGAGGTTTGTGAGTCTGTTATTCTCGAAATATGTGATGTCACTGACATGTGACTTTTCATATCTGGGCTGGTGAGGCTCTTCTGAAACATGAGCTGGCAGATTCATCTGCTTCCCAGGCTACTTAAATCCAACATTTTATATTTGTTGTTATTTTCCAACTTAAGGTTTGCATTCTTGAGGTCTTTTTGACTCAGTAAAACTGCTACATCACCAAACAGCACAGAGTTCTCTCATTTGAAATAATCAAAACTGTTGTGTGTTCATATAATCGCCAATCACTGGATATAAAAAACTTTTCAGGGCCTTTGATATTCATTTTCATGAGGTAATCATAGTTTATTCATAAGGCTTGACTGTCACTTTGTTCAACATAAGAGACAGTGACACTCTGTCACATTGTTCAACATAAGAGACAGTGACAGAGACATCTCTTGACAGAATATATCTTGGCTTGGGTTGTCTGTTTTCACAATGGATTTCACACACAGTCAGTATGTGGGATTTAACCTGCAACACCCAGTTTTTATGCAACAAGTAAAACACAAGGTCAAGACACTGGTTGTTGTAGGAGTCCTGAATAAAATTTAACTCTTTCTGGAGAGACATGTAGTGTAGAGACATGGATGTTGTCAAGATCAAACAGAGAACTGAGACAGGGATTCAGACACAGACAGACACAGCTTCAGCAGGCGCGACGGAGAAGTCACATGGTTTCCTCTCAAAGGTCACAGTGTGATGAGATGTTTACGATGCCCTCTCTCCCCAGTGCACCTGCCCCGATGGTGTGCTAATTTAGCCTTCGTCAAATATTTATGAGACTTATTGCTGCTGGAGCTGTCTCGGTTTCTTAGATTCCACCCAGGGCAGCCATATATCAGACAGCCACTTTGGCATCTTCCTGTAAGAATAACTCTTCAATTATTTGTTTTAGAGTCACACACACACGAGCCAGGAGTGTGATATCAAAAGTTAATTTGAAAAAGGTTGGACGACTTGTCAAGCATTCAAAGTGAATGCCCTCAACAGAAAGTCAGCATGAAGACGAGACTGAAAATGGGTCTATTTGTGAGATAGCCAGTGAGAATGCTGCAGGGAGTGTTTCTGGGTCTTACAGATAAAGAGAGGAATGTGTTTTTTGGTATAGAATGAGTTGGAGACTAGAGAAAGGATGAGCAGATGCAAAGTCAAGGCTTGTTTGTAATCAATAATTTGTATTCCCTCGTGGTTAAACGATCTCTTCCCGATGCAGGATTAATTAATCTTTGAGGGAGATACCGTGTCAGTCTCCTATAGCTGCACCACAGTCTTCTTTGGTTTCCAGGCTGTGTGATACACTCTGAGGGCTCCACATCAGTTCAGTGTGATTGAGTTTCACACATGCTTTTTTGTGACCTGCTGCTGTGAAATGAAAATGGTTAATTTTAATTGGATGCTTTTAGTTTTGACTTTTGAAGTGATGAACGGGAACACTTTAGTTGAAATACATTGCAGACAGAAACTCTCCAGATCAAATCCAGTCCTGCACAGTTCAGCTCATGTTATTGACCTTGCTGAGGTCCCTGCCTTGACTAACAACGATAAACCGGTCAATACTTCTCCCTGCCTGTGTGTGTGTGTGTGCTTCCAGATGACTCTGCTGGGGATTTATTTCATTTCGTCCAAAGAGTTTCTGGAGAATGCATATGTGCTGGCCGTGCTGCTCTTTTTTGCCCTTCTCCTGCAGAGGACTTTCCTCCAGGCCTCCTACTATGTCGCCATTGAAACAGGCATCAACCTGCGTGGGGCCATACAGGTACATATGGCGTTTCAGGATATTTTCCATGTAACATGTGGCTTTTTTGAGGTTGTGTTGTTTGTCCACATTAATCTGAATGTGACTGTCCTCTCTCCAGACAAAAATCTACAACAAGATCATGCGGCTGTGCACCTCCAACATGTCAATGGGCGAATTAACTGTTGCTCAGATCTGCAACCTGGTTGCTATAGATACCAACCAGCTCATGTGGTTCTTCTTCCTCTGTCCCAACCTGTGGGCCATGCCTGTACAGGTAAGAAATATGTCTGTCTCTAAAGGTGTAGTGTGTAAGATTTACCAGGCTTTATTGGCAGAATATGACAGGATTGGAATATAACATTCATATGTTTTCATTAATACATAATCACCTGAAAATAAAAACTTTTGTTACCCCAGAATGAGTGCTTCAGCCCCCTTTCACTTTTTATGCAAGTTTCATGACCACTGTAGGTTCAGTCTGCACCACTAGATACTGCTAGATCCTACACACCGGTCCTTTCTGTGGATATATAGTCGAAGCAAGGGAGTCTCAGTAGGGATACTGACTATATACCTTAGGCCACATTCAGACAAAATCAGACGTTGCAGCTAAAAGGCCAGGCATTTTGAATGGTGGTAGTGTGTTTAGGCTGCGGTGGTGGGGGCTGGCAGGGGATGCCAAAAGAAAACACAGCAACATGTGGCAGAAAAGTTGAAGCAGAGCCAACTTTTGGAGAAACGCGACTCACACTGTGGTGGCCAGTCACGAGTTGGCGATCAGACTGCTCCAGAGTCAGCAAGAAATATCTCTGAAACCAGGCGTCATGGACCAAATGATGATACTCTCTCAGCTGTGTCCTTGCTTCATTTTTTTCATGTCGCCGGCTTCCACATCTGTGTCTGGCTGCAGTGTGTGCTGCAAAGTAGCAATGCCAAGAGGCTTCTTTAGGTTTGTGTTCATTTGTTTGTATGTGTAAAAGAGAGCATGCAGCTGTGGTCATACAAGGTTGACAGTGAATGAGGAGAGAGAGAGTGCTGGTAGCAAGAGAGCTTGTGAATCAGAGAAATTAAACATTATTTCTGGATTGTTTCACAGGTGTTCTAAGCACAAATAGACAGCCCCCACACCACTGCACAACCCTGTGGCTAATCACCACAACACCTAATTCTGATCACAGTACCACAACAGTACATAAAAGTTTAGTTCATGAGCATAATCATGTACAATTTCAATCTTGAATTATATTCCTCAAAGTAACTTTGCATTCCTTCATTTACACTATGATTATTGTGGTCTACTTGTGTTCTTATTTAGAGTTACATACCTTCTTATTTAGCGTTTTTCATTAGAGAATTACTACCATCTAGTCACAGTGGTACTCTTCATAACTACGCAGTTATCTCTCAATGTACGACTACAAATCAGGTTTTACAGGACGCTGCAGTGTGTTGTGTAGTATAGTTGTTTACCATTTTGCTGCCTGTCTGTTAATGGATTGCTCTTTCATAGTGCTGTCTATTGCTGCATCATTTTCTTTGTGTTAAACTTCCATCAAGCTGCATTTTAAAGGTGTTTGTAGCACTGTCTTTCTTATTCTGGATTGATTGTTGTATATCATGCCAAGCAGCACGTCTTTTCCTAATAGGCTCATAGTGTATGGTGAAGCTCACTATCATGTAGGATACAAAAGACTGCATGCAGAGATGTGAAGGCTGAAAAAGGAGCATCAGATGTTGCAGACCCTGTGGGAAAAGATCATCTGCAAATGTGTGCAGTCGATCGCAAGCATGTAACCTTCATGTTTTGCTATTCTGTCCTGTAAGTGGATTAGGAAATTCATGACACACAGTCCTGCATAATCAATGTTTCTATTCACATGCAATTAAATTCTCAAGAGAAACTTGGAAACCAACACCCTTGGAAATCATAAAAATTCAGCAGAACCTGGAGGTCAGTTCTCTGTATCTCAGGAAAACTTTCTTCTCTCTGGCTTCTATCATTTCATGCAAAATCAAATGTAGAACCAACTTTGCATGAAATACAGAACATGAAATGGAAATTAAATTCAGAAATGCTGTTATACATATTGCCACAATTATGTTTACCTGCTGCTATTTGTTTACGTGCTGTCCAAGTGGAGGAGCACGACATCAAAGCTTTGGGAAACCAGAAATAGCTTTTCTTTCAGGATTTTTTTTTTTCATTTTGCAGAAATGTGTTTTCGCAGCAAGCAAATAGTTCTGATGCTATATTGAAGTGCTATTACACTGACTGTTCTGTTTCGCATGATATTTTCTCCGGCTCATCATGGCCTGTGTTGACACCTCATATTATGTTTTGTGGAAACGTATCCTCTTATCTCTTTATAGCCAGATACACAGTCCTGAGGATGCGTTTCACTCTGAAATGAAAAAGCTTGAAGTGCTTTATCATTTTGAAATGTCGAAAAGATCACAGAGACCAAAAACTATAAGGATTAATCCTGTGCCCACAACTCAACATGCGTAATATTTCTTAACGGAACTGGGGGCATAAATACATGAACACATTTGTGAATTATATCAGTTTGAACTCAGCTTGATTATACATTTTACAATAAGCTGCATCCTACCATGATGGGACAAAACATTTGTTGTTACTTTCATCATAAGTTGCACTAATTTTTACTCAGAAACAGCCAACAATCTTTGCTATGCAACTGTGAATGAAAAGGCATTTTAAATTCACCAGTAAACAGTGAAAGTATTGATATAAGCTATCATCAAAAACATGAGAATGTTATATTTATGAATAAAAAGACAGAAACAGGCTGCGTTCGATCCTTCAGTAGCTGTATAAACCTGCTGCTGGATCCTCTGAGGTCTGAGCTGCATTAGTATTCTCCATCTGCTCCCACCTGTCTCCCCCACACTGTGAATAAATCTGTTGTGATCCTTACTGCATCCTGCCCTGATGGGACGCGTCACTGTTTTTTTTTCAGTGGCTCTTTTATCTTTGTTACTGCTTCTATCTTTGAATCCTCATGTTTTTTCAATTAAATGGCACAGACGTATTGGGAGACTGGATGTGTCAGCTCACCCAGAACATGACAACAAGAATTGTTTGCAAAATCATGTCTGTCTGGTAACCAGCTCTGTTATCTCGTTACCCTTTTAGCATACATTGTTTGATATTAGGTCCTTTTCAAAACAGACATTTGGACTTGTCATGGTAGAAAAAGCACAGGTGTCTCACAAAACTGTGACAGTGAGCCAAGCATCCGCAACACCAGGACTCTGGAACTGGATCATGTAAATGGATTGTAGTTGTTTTTATTTTATCACTTCCTCTTTGTGCTTTTCCTGCGAAGACAAGCCAAAGTGTCTGTGTGAATGCTGTGAAATCTTGAGGGAAAAAAGTCTGTTGTATCTGTCAATTAATTTAGCTCACATGCTCAGTATTTTTCTATTTCTCCAGTGTCTCAAACCTGTCATATTTAATGTTCATTAAAAACAAAGCTCCTGCTGTTAATCAGGAAATAAAACTGCTTTTTAAAAACTGCTTTTGCATAAGATAATCACCAACTACAGAAAAGTGTTTATACATAAGACTGGCATCATCACATCAAGCGCCTTTTGGGGTCAAGAATAGCGCTTGCACATACGTTACTGTAACCTGAGAGACGACAGTTAAACTACAAACGACAATACTCAATAAATAAAGCTTTCACGCTGAGATTTGAGGACGCTAATATACATGAATATTCACTATCAGCCTGGTAAACAGCTCAGTGATGCTGCTGACAGTTAGCGTGTTAGATTGAGTGGGAGGCTGCTGGAGAACAGTCATAGGTACAGAGCGGCGGTAAACTGTCTTCTCCAACTGAATCTCAGCCTGGATCGTACAGATGGTTTTTGACAGCCTGGTTATTTTAGACAACGTTTAGCCTAACTTAGCTGGTAATTAGCTGATGATTTAGATATGTGTAGATGTCCAGAAAATAAATATCTGGCCACTGTGTTGGGTCACTGATCCACTTGGACAGGGGAAGATTGAAGGGGTATGATGTAAAGCTATTAGTAAAGTATTTTGACCCTTTGCACCTTTTGGAATATAAAAATTGCAGAAGGCCGTAGTGCGTTTTTGTAAAATTTTGATCTGTGATTCAGCTCTAATATGACAGATCAATCTTCATTGCTGTATCTGAAACACTCAGGTTCAGGCGAGGTCACAAAATAATGACTATGACTACTTGCGAAGTACCCATGTTCTGGTCTGATATGTCGGTATTGGTATCTTTCTAGAGAGCAGATTGCTGGGCCAGGCCTGTTTTAGCTACGCTGCTGGTGGTGGTTCATCACTTTTGTCCAGACTCAACAACTATTGGATGGATTATCTGTATTTTGGAACAGATATTCTTGTATTCCTCAGGATGAACTATAATGACTTTGGTGATCCCCTTACCTTTTATATAGCGCCACCAGCAGGTCAAAGTTTTTGCTTACCCTGTAAAATCAACATCTACAAGATAAGCACAATTTTTTTTAAAGACATTCTGTTCCCTGAGAATGAATCTTATATTAGAGGCAGTAGTGGTACTGCATGTTATTATATGTAGCATGAAGCCATTTAACCACAACAACCCACTTGAATCAGGTGTGATTTATGTGGGAGGCGACCGGAGAATGTGTGGGGATTGGTGGCTCTACATTGTAACTGCCATGCCAGATGCTGTGGTTACATATGACTCACACCTGGGAGGCAGTTGCTGTGAAAGGGTGTTATTTTCTATAGAGTCATTACAGAGGAAATCACATCATATCATGCTGTGGTTTTACCAATTACCCACCTCATCCCCAGTGACACACATGATCCTGTGACAGATGAGGGAGAGGGTGTGTCAGTGTGAAATATCATATCCATCTCCATCTGGTTCTGTGCGTTCTGGGGACTTCTGAATCCGACACACGTTCGATGTGTTGCCAAAGACAGTGGGTGGCTGGAAAGGAGCCAAAGACAGGTGGAAATATGACTCATCTCTGCTATTAACTAGGGGTGAGAGAGTTATTGTATGTGGGGGATTAATAAAGCTTAATCTTCATAAATATTTAAGGAGGATCATTCTTAACTCATTGTTCAACCCACTGACTGATGATTGAGTAAAAAGATGTTTTTGAAATCCAGAACCTTGTAGAAATAAGCTGATTCCTTCGTTTGTAAGCTTTATCCATTTTTCTCAAAGGCTGTTGTAATTGTCTTAATATGTGCTTTGTTCATAGCAGGTATCTGAAGTTTTGGGCTCAGTGTCTCTTGAATGATAAATTCTTGCATGTACTGTATGCTGATGCTCTATGCTCAAGGTCACTGCTTCTCACAAATCAATGCACTGTGATAATGTGATAATATTCATCACTTTTCTCTCTACAAGGTTAATATCTTTTCTGTCGTTCTTCCTCTCTCAGATTATTGTGGGAGTGATCCTGCTCTACTACCTCTTGGGAATCAGTGCCTTGATTGGAGCAACTGTCATCGCTGTGTTAGCTCCTGTACAGTACTTTGTGGCCACCAAGCTGTCCCAAACACAAAAGAGCACTCTGGTGAGTCTTTTTATTTCCTCTTGTACAGAGATACAGTACAGTTTGTGACTATTTTTTTTTAATCAGTTTTAATAAATGCTAACAGCTATGGTGGACACTGATAGTTGGGTAAGCAGCTGATCTGTTGGTTCACCACTTTGGACCGATATAGTCTCAACAACTAGAGGATGGATTGCCATGAAATTTGGTACAGACATTTATGGTGTGGATGTCTCTCATAGGTTTCTAAAGAGTCATTGCAAAGCTCATAGTGTGGTGGATCTGGCTGTTGCACTCATGGTCGTGCCTGACTTGGCTAAGGCCACATTCAAACAGAATCAGGTGTTGCACAGATTAGCTGCAGGGTTGTGCAGCGGTATGAGGGTATGCTGGGTTGTTTGTGCTCAGAACATAACAGCTGTGAAACAATCAGGAAATAATATTTTATTTGTGTGATCCACTGGCTTTCTCACTGCCAGCGCTTTCTTTCCTCATTCAGTGTCACCCTTGCATGACCACAGCTGTGCTCTCTCTCTCTCTCTCTCTCTCTCTCTCTCTCTCTCTCTCTCTCTCTCTCTCTCTCTCTCTCTCTCTCTCTCTCATAAACAAACAAATTATGTTAAATGGAAGGAAGCTTCTTGGTAAAGACATCACTATAATGTGGCATAAGTTGCAGCCAGACCCAGACGAAGGTGATTATACAAAATTATCAAAGAAAAAATCTTTTAGTCTATGAACTCATGACTGAGTAGCTCCCAGTTTCAGACATTTCAGGCTGATTGTGGATCACCAGCTCATGATCGGCTACTGCAACTTCACTTCAGCTTGTGTTTTTCCAAAAGTTGATTCAGCTTTTCTCCTGCATGTGTTGATTTTTTTTTCCTGGCATCTCCTGTAGCCCTACAGGAGACCACAACTTAAAAGTACTTCCCAAATAAATGAGATGATAAGTGTTTTTGCAACAATGCTGGTTCTATCTGAATGTGGCCTGACTAACAGCTAATCCAAAAGTGGGTGAAGAGGTAGAGTGGGCATGCTCCTAATTATGCATAACTTTAATCCTTCCTACACTTTAAATGGGTGATTTATCTAAAAATGCAACCTCTTACAGTCGTCAAGAAGTAAAAAATTAGCTATAGAGACCAAAACCATTTTTGAACCAGGCTGTAAACATGTTTATTTCTGCTGTAGAGTGGCTGTAAAGTCCAGTACATCATGCAGAAACTGAAGGTAGTGACTAGTTTTTACCGGAGTGCCTGGATACCAACAATCTAATCACATGGTGAAATAAAATGTTAACAGTGTGTTCAGTGTGTGTGTGTGTTGTGTTTCAAAGAGATCATGCAGGACTCTGCAAACAGAGTTGGTCAATATTGTTTTCCCCATCATACCAGGTAATGAGGTGGATGTAACGATGACGATGAATCATACTGTCACATGCACACACACAAACACACTCACTCACACCTCATTTATACCAGAAGAAAAAAAACCTCTTTGTTTTGAAGGTCTAGATGTTTGTGTAGGCGGTTGAACTTGGGATGTAGAGGTGATTACGTTCATATCGCCCTCTTGCTGCACCTCTTATGTGTTATATTAAAGCTCTGTGATCAAAGTGTCCCTTCCAACCAACAGGAATACTCCAGTGAACGTCTAAAGAAGACCAATGAACTGCTGCGAGGCATCAAGTTGCTGAAGCTGTATGCCTGGGAACACATCTTCTGTGACAGTGTGGAGGAGACCCGGGGCAAAGAGCTCACCAGCTTGCAGGCCTTCGCTCTTTACACATCCATATCCAGTAAGGCATTTACTGAGTCCTCTGCACACACTGAACTTTGCTCTCTGATATCTGAACTTCATGAAATACTGCAAAAAAAAAAAAATCAGAATGGCACAAAAGTAAATCACTGTTTACTTGACTAATGTGTTTCTATTGTAAACCAACTTTATTGAACCCACAATTTTCAGTCAACATCTATAATTCAACACTTTAGTATAAAAATAACAGAATGTAAAGATAATGTTTTGCCATTTACAGTACCTAAGACATCACAGCACAACATGGTCACTCAATACATGTTTGTTCTCCTGCAAATGGTCCCTCTTATCTTCCTCCACACTCTCAGATGAAAAGTGGCTGCAGCCTGCATGGCTCCAGTCCTTTAATAGGCTGTGTCCAATCTAAAATCAATTTTAAGTCCCACAGGATTAAAACGAGCAACATTTAAGTTTCCTCCTGGACAATTTCCCCGGAGTAATGGACCAGAACAATTTCACGGCAATAATAATAATAAAAAAAACATTTCTCACCAGGTTGAAACCACACTATTGCTGCAGTAACAACTTTGTTTTTATCTTGACACTCATGCATTTTTAAATAATGTGTCGCCACGTTTTGAATTTAAAGCCTACTTAACAATGGAGAGACAAAAGAAAGAAAACTATTCTCTATTTAATTGTTTTTCCAAATTATTTTTTGAAAAGGATGTGTTTATAATACACACGTCGGCCACAGCCTGTTCACTCTGCTGCTTTTGGGCGAGAAGTGTCCACTGCAGTGACACCAGACAGCAGTGCAGCTTCTTTCCACAGGCTGTGAGAATGGTCAATTCATCCTCCACACTGCACCATAAAAAATAGCTTATTTTTAAGACTTGTGACATTTATTATAAACTTCAATTAGCATTTTGTTCTACAACCCTGTGTTGCAGAATGATAAATAATTGAACCTTGTATGTTATTAAATTTTCTCATCCCACACATAACCAAGAAATCATTCAACTGAACAAAAAATAAAATTGAGAAGTTTTAACAGAATTTCAAACAAAAAAAAAGTTATTTTACATTGTCTGTTTTTTCTGATTAAAGTTCTGGAAAATGTCTTCACATCATCCCATCCGTTTCTTTCAGTTTTCATGAATGCAGCTATTCCCATCGCAGCTGTATTGACGGTGAGTTTAACTTCTAACTCTACCATTAATTCACCTAAATATGAATTATTTTTTATGCTTTGCTTTGTGACCTAGAAATATTTGAATTTTACAAATTTCATGGAAATAGGTCTGGATGTTACAGAAGGATGTAGTCTAATTTCCTTTTTTTGTGAATTATTTAACTATTGCTTTTGGCCGATCCTGATATCTTTTATTTCCACTGTTGCTTATACAGAAAAAAGTGCACTGTTGTTTTGAACAGCACAGTACAACGTCAGACTGCTTTACAGCTGTAATGTAGTCATTGTTGTCATTGTGCACAACACAAGAATCCTGTCATTTTAAGGGTGCAACATCTGCTTAAGATGAGTCTGCATATATTAGCATCTAGTTATAAAGAGAGCCAGTAACTACTGTGCAGAGGGCATCCTGTCAATTTTCCCCTGTGTGAAGGACAGAGCAGAGACAGTGTCAGGCAGTCAGAGTGATGTCCAGATTTCAAGTGACACAGTGGAGGACTCTGACAGCACCACACTAAATCCTGTCTGTATTTATAGAAGTCCTTCACGGTTATTGTCTCAAGTGGTGACAAATTAGAGAAGTCAGACAGATACCAAGGACGGGGACTGGTATAAACAACAAAAAGTTTAACAGCAGCTTGATGCTGACAGTCAGATCATGACTTTTGTCTTCCTTTACCTTGAACTTTCAGTCAATCAAAAGTTACCAGTTCACAGGTTTCAGGATCTAAATCCATGCTATTGAGACTAACCTTAGGCCATTCTGTCCTCCCTCTCATCCTGCAGACGTTTGTTGTTCATGTTCACATCTCTGAGGACGCTGATCTGTCCCCAGCTGTGGCCTTTGCCTCTCTGTCCCTCTTTCACATCCTGGTCACCCCCCTCTTCCTGCTCTCCAGTGTGGTGCGCTCCACCGTCAAGGCTCTTGTTAGGTGAGAAACTAAAGATGTTACAGTAGATCGCAACATCGGATTTATACTTTTTTCATAAAATGAATTAAAAAGAATACAGTTTGAGATAAACCAGGAATCACTGATTTGTTTTGGTTTTGTTTGTTTATTGGTTGGGAAATGTCTGAAAACAGTCATGTGGATGGAGATGTTTGCTGAAACAACAGAAACCCTGCAGACAGTGAGCAGAGTTGTGCAAAGCTACATGATTAGATTAAAACACTTGACCTTTTCCTGCAGTAGATGGATTAGTGATCAGCCTTTGTTCTTGTAACAGAGTGCTTCATTTCACCGTTGTTTTTGTGCACTTGTGTCTGACGCTGGAACGTCATGCTCATTTATTTCAGTGATTAGCTTCACAATTAGTTTTGCAGTCAAGACGTCTGTTGTGATTAGGCTACTGTAGACAGCTCTCTCCATTCAGTACTAAATAACTCCCAATCGTATCATGCTTCTGGATGTGTACAATGTTTCGCTTATTATACTGAGTAATAAAGCTGATGTGGGTACACTTCTTATATTTTTATTGATCTTTGTAGGGCAATTTGGATGCAAATGATCGACCTGTTTTTCAGTTTACATGCTTTTATCTGTAGAGGTCTGCTCTGCTGCACAAGATATCACATATACATAAAATCACAGTAACTCAGTTCAGCGTGCAGTGGTTTATGTTGATGTTTTCACCTGAGATGTTCCGACCAACACCTGATCCCTGATACTGGCTGTGCAGAGGGAGTTCTGTTTATATATCATAATTCACTTTAGGTAGAAGTTGTTCTAAGGGCCACTGCTCCCAATACTGAGGATGGGCTGAATGCAGAGACTGAATTTCACTGTTCATTGTACATTGGATATTACTGTATATGTGACCATAAAGTTGACCTTTAGAAAACAAGAGAATGACAGGTACGCAGCATATATAAGTCTTAATATAAAGTGTTGCATCTACTGTTATGCATACTGTCTCATCTTAAAAGTTAGATGTTGAGGAAAGGTCATTGTAGAAAAGGGAAAACACAGCAGCAACTTCAATATTAGAGAGCAAAAGTAGGAATACATGATAATATTGTTGTGTCATCAGTATTGGCAAAAAAAGCTTTGAGACAAAATATTGTATTGGCCCAAAATTAACATTTCCGCTGATATGTCAGGCTTATAAGATCATTGTTTAATTATGCATACGCAGTGTGAGTATATCAGCGGTGTGAAAGTTTTTTAAGTCTTAGAAAACCAATAGGAAAGTTTCTTTTTGCAATGATTGAGCAGCGGCTGTCATGTGAGAAGAAGCCAGATCACATTCCTTAAGCACTACAAATGTAGCTGCGTCACCATCCTGAAATTATGACAAATTTGTGAAGAATAAAAAGAAGCAGGCACCAGTGAAATCTTATCACGATAAGAGTAGGTATAATATGTTAATTCCACGACAGCAATTAAAATATTATTATGCAATTAACTCATACTAAACCAAGCCCCATTTCACTGAACTGTTTTCATCTAGCTAGCTAATCTACATCAATCATTTGCTAAGTAATTACATCTGATAGCTAATGTTAGTAAAATGCTATCTTACTAGCTACTGGCAAATCTACACCAATCAATAGCTACAGTAGTTAGCTAGTATTTAACTAATATTAGCTAACTTAAGATGTGATTGTAAGTGACTTTCATAAGTCCTCCAGTACCAACTTTCAACCATTTTCAAAATCTGATTTACTTTTCAATGTAATATAGACAAGTCTAACACATATCTACAGGAACGAGGAAATGAGAAAGTTGACTGAGGTTTCACTGTTATTGGAGCACAGAGTAAAAAGGGGCAGGACTTAAGAAGGATCAATTAGGTGCATAAAAATTAGTACCAGCTTTGGCAATCAGACAAAACGAGTTGGAAAATGTCAGAGCAGCAGATTGAATATTAGCAAAAATCCAATATCATGCATCTCTAATTACAAGGCTTCCCCTGAGCTCAGACTATAAATGTAAAATGTAGGTATTCATTTTCCATGAGAGAGAACAATTTAATTTTCATCATGCCTGTTGTTCTGTGAATAACAAACGCGTGGCTTTATCTGAAGTGTTTATCTGTACACGGATTGTTAACAGAATTAAGTATGAGTTAATTTACTGCAAAGAAGATTAAACAGTCTTCTAAGGATGTCTCATAAAGTCGATGAAGCAGAACTCTTCACACTCTGCCAGCACTGAGGGAGTGTCAGTTTAAATCCCGTCACCCCTTCGAGTACATTTCAGAAATTATCACAGGGTGGGAGTGTAACAGTGTGTGTGATAAAACTCTGCAACAGGATTGCCTTAAATCACACTTTTCCTGTACGGCCTGACTGGAGGACAAATGATACGAGTGTGTGCTGGTGTGAGCACCTTATTTTAACTGGAGTGTCTTTTTCTCTGCCTGTGATCCTTTGAGATGTCTATTTTTGGGACTGTGTGATCTGACACACTTTGTCAGGAAGAAAAAACCCTGCATCCTACGTAGACTCAGCACCTCAGTTTATCTTCACACTTCAGCAGGAGAGAATGTTTCCTTGTAGAGGAAAAACAGGCTGACAGCATTGTAAATGCAAAGTCACGGTGCGGCTATAAATATATTTAACCAGATTTCCTTTTTAGAGTTATGTGGTGCTGCTGATAATAGCGACATCTGATGTCATTGTTTTGGTGTAATCACACAGGGTTCACTGTGGTGTGTTGCCTGTACTTCTATACTGCAGACTGACTGTCTTAAACCATGAGACACACATGCACACAGAGATGAGTCCGAGCTGAGAGGAAGCTCCAGATCAGTCATTTAGCACAGATTTAGTAATTCAATGTGGATGTTGTGTCTCAGGGAGCCATTTGTTCTCATTTAGGTAGCAAAACAGAAGATAATTGAATTCAGCGATGTAGAGATATGTGTGTTCAGCAGGGATGCTGTTATCTTTACATGAATGAACATGAATTCATTGTCTGCAGCAAAAGAGATCCATCGGTCTGTTGATAACAGGGTCCTTATGGGTGCTGGAAGTCCACTTGAAATTTAATATAATTTTTTGAGGTTTGAAAAGTGCTTGGATTTTGGATAAATTACTTGAAACTGCTTGAAAATGCATTAATTTAATAATAAATTGCTCTCTGACTGAGTGGTTTGCATTTTAGAAAAAGAAATAAAATATGTCAGAGAGCCTAATTGTTCTATTACACTTGAGCCTTGAGCTACTCTGAGCGTGTGGCTGCACTTGGTGTGATCTATCTCTCTTTGTTGATGAGTGCCCCTTGATTAAACAGTAAGTGGGAGGCTAACAGACGACAACATGGCAGGAGGTTGCTGTTTCAATAAATGATGGCTTGAAAACCAACAAACAAAACAAAAGTATTTGCTAATATTGGCTCAGCCAGGTTCTATAGGATGCAAAGTCTACTTGAGCCATGTGACACGTTTTGAAACATGAAACTTTGTTGTGTTTCCCTTCATTTGTTATCCCTGTGCAGAAATATATCATCTGGAGAAATTTGAAAATGCTTGAATTTGACTTTTGAAAAGATGAATGAACCCCGTTATGACTTTCTGATTTACATTACAGATTTTTCATCATTAATAACTGGATTTCTCCGTTTCATTCACAGTGTTCAGAAGCTTAGCGAGTTTTTCTCAAGTGATGAAATTGGAGATGAACAGGAGCCCAGAGCGATGGTAACCTCTGGCTCCAGCAACCACAACCAAAATAGATACCAGGCTGTGGTAAGTGCACACGATTATTGGACGTTTGTTCCTTACTGTGTCCTCTGATGCTGCATTTCGTCTGTCTCTTATTACTGTGAATGTTGTTTCTTCCTCCGCCTTGTTGTCTTCCTGCTGATATCGCCATTTATCCCTTTGTCCTTTGTGCCTGCCGTTACACAACCCTCCTCTAGTCATCCTCTAAACCTTCATCCTCCTCCTCTTTGTCCCGACACCTCCAGCCCCTGAAGGTGGTGAACCGGAAGCGCCCCCCGAGGGATGACTGGAACAACTACAGCTCACAGAGGGACCACGAGGGTGACGGACCCTCCCAGGATATGGACCTTGACATCTGTATCAAGGTGAGAGACCAATGTGTCCTCCTCCAGACTTCACCAGACACACCTGGCCGAGTCACTAACAAAATGCAATGTTCCAGGAAGTTCTATAAAAACTGAGGTAGTGTTGTAGCAGAGTGGCTTCACAGTTTTGATGATTTTACCTTTTGTCAAAGGTCAGGCATTTCAAATTAGACTGATTAACTAAATAACAGAAAATAAACTTTCTCTCTTTTTATTGCACCAGGCATGTAGCAGTTATGACCTGCAGACATTTCTTTGCAAGAGAAACAAATATATTGTTTACAGCCTTTTCATACACACTGTCATTTTCAAGAGCATCTTGAAAACTCATTACACTTGACCAGCTATGGTGATGAATACAAAATAAAAAGTACACAGGAGAGAAACATGAAAATAGTTGCAAAAACAGGACCACAGTCATTATCAGGACATCAAAGTGAGCATCAGAAGCAATAACTGGAAAATAATAAGAAAAAGACTGGTTCTGAATAATCCAAAAGATGTTATAGATTGCAAGTGTAACAGTAAATTATTCAGAAAGATTGTTTTTTTCTACTCCTCTCTGTAGAGACTGCAGGAACAGAGTAGCAAAGCTTCTTAAAAGGTGTTAATACTGAGGAATATGGTTTTGAACATGGCTTCAGGTAAACTAGATAATCACAGTTTTTACACACACACAAGTAGCAAGTGCTAAATGAAACACTTCATTCAAGACTGATTGATTTTTTGAGAGCTATTGTTCGAGTATATCACATGAATACACTGAACACACAATCCACAGTCCAATCCATACATCCTTAGTCTCTCCACATTGTAAGAACAGTCAACGCATACGTGCATTAGCACTGAAAATACATATACATTGCCAAAACATTTGTTGACACAAAAAAGAAACCATAAATTACAAAAACCCTAAGCATCATCTCTTTGCCATCTCTTTCTCTTTGGACCTGGTCGTAGCACTTCATCCATTGTCACAGTCACAGGACAGCATACAGGACATTGTTTCAAAAATGGATCGCAGGCATCAAAAAGTAGTGATTTAGTCCATATAGAAGCTACATTGTACTGGTTTTAGAGAAAAGCTGTTTTTCTCCTGTGCTCTTGTTGAAATGTCCAAATTACAGTTGCAGTAGAAAGAAAGAGTACCTGCTGAGTAAAACCTTCTGTCCAGCCTCTCTCAACTTTAAAGAAAGGTTTACTTTTAACATTGAATTATACAGAGTATATACATATGTATACTGTTTCATCATCACAGGATGGTCTGTCATCCACAGTAGGACTAATGCATCGAATTTCTTTTGTGTCTAATATCCATTGCAGTTTTCAAAATTGCACTGATTTGCCTTAGAGGGGTACTGCATATCATCATTATTAATATCTGGGATGCTGCTCATTGAAATACTGCAGTGATTCGCCTGCTCAATTAATTCTCTGTACATCATTCACAATATCTTGGGGTTTAATTGAATAACATCAGCATCCTAAAGTGAATAAGAATCACACTTACTCCTGATTGCCTCAGTGCTGCTCTACATCATTTAAATTGATGACAAGTTTACTGTTTACGTGTCAAAGAGTGAGTTAATCTCTGTTTGACACCTGGATGAGTCTGTGCTCTGCTCTCCTCAGATAACTAGCGGTTATTTCACCTGGACCGATGGACCACCAACACTTTCTAATGTGGACATAAAGATTCCTTTTGGTGAGAATCAGGCAGTGTGATTCACCTCCTCAGTTCCTCTGATTATTTGCTTCTCTGCCCAGTTTCCTTCTGGTGTTTACATGTTTACTTAATGTGATATTGCCTCTCTTTCTGTCATCGAAGGTAAGCTGACAATGATTGTGGGCCAGGTGGGATGTGGAAAATCATCCCTGTTGCTTGCAGCGCTGGGAGAGATGCAGAGAGTATCAGGAACAGTCGCCTGGAACAAGTTAGTTCACAAGTTCACTGTTTTCTGTCTGTGCGATCTGATACTTCACTTAAAACATTTTATCTTTTTGATCTTGATACTAAGAAATACTGTTACTCTTAAGTTTGGATCAGATTTGAATGCTATAACAAAACTAAAAAAAACAAGGTTCTGTGAAAATAATTACAATTTTCCTTTTTTTTTAAACTTTTTTTTATTGAATTTTCCTTGGATGCATGTCAACATCAATTAACAAGGCACAGCCGTGAATATATTCATATACCTTGGCAAACTTCCCCCTTTGAGATTGCAAAAAGCATGGCTGCAATGTGATCCAGGTGGGCTTTAAGAGGGAAAGATGGGAAATTGGGAAATTTCTTCCTAACAAAGTCCCTCACCAGGCAGCGTGGTAGGTTGAATTTTTCTGAGAGCTGGGAGAAGCTGACAAAGATATTATCTATGTACAAGTACTCAAGATTTTGTATGCCTTTGGTATGCCTGATATTAAAAGCAAAGGAATGGATAGAGGGGGGAAATAAGGGGTTATTAGAGAGCGGGGAGAAGAGAGAGATGTGCTGAGGACCAAAGGAAAGTTTAAATTGCTTTAAAATCTTTAAAGAATGTCATACAACCACGTTTTGTTTGGGAATTGAGACCAGAAGGGGGAGCGATGCCCCGGACAGGGCTGGCAGGGAGTAGGGACGACAGAGGGATGCCTCAATGTTAACCCACGCAGGACAGTTCACATTATTAGAAGGAAGAAGCCGAAAAGACTCAAAGCCCAATTGGACAGTTGGAAGCCATTTAGGCCTCTCGAGGAACTCTTTACGTATGTGTGCTGGTTTAACCCCCCAAATACAGCCTGTAATGAGTTGTTGTGGTGTTTTAAAGAATGAGCGAGATATAAAAATGGGGAGACATTGAAACAAATAAAGAAGTTCAGGGAGAGTATTCATCTTCACTCATCTTCACTTGCCAATCAAAGAAAGAGGAAGAGCTGCCCATCGTGCAAAGACGGCTTTGCAGCACTCAAGAAGAAGGGTGAAATTAGCTTAGAAGAGTTCTGAGTAAGTCTGAGTAATAGTTACACCAAGATATTTGAAAGAGTCCTCTACAACCTTGAAGGGTATATTAATTTAGAGAGAGGGGGAGAGAGATAAAGGAAAATATTCATTTTTATGTAAGTTAAGCTTTATACCCTGAGATGACCCCAAAGGGTTGAGCAAGGAAAAGACGTGAGGAAGAATAGGGTTTGTAATAAAAAGGAGGTCATTTGCGTAAAGAGAAACTTTATGCATCTGACCTCCGTGAGTTATTCCCTCAATCCAATCATTCTGTCTTAAGGCTTTAGCAACAGGCTCAATAGTGACTGCAAACAAGAGGGGACTCAGAGATAACTGTGATTGTGATTATATTAATTATATTAATTATCTTTTTTTATCTTTTATCAAACTGGTAGATGGGTGCAGAAGGAAGATTTGCCCTAATTATCTGATATTTACTGTAATTAACTGCCTCCTGTGCCTAAATTAAATGACTCTGTATATACAGCAGCTTGTCACCCCAGTATATTAACCTCCTCCCCATCCATTCAGTTACAAAGCAACTTGATATATGTGCCCTCATAGAAACCCATGTACTGCATCTTGCTGAGATGATTCTTCAAAGGAAATCTAATCCAGAGGTGAAAGGTTAATTTAAAGAGGACTGCTCCTCGTGGAGACTCAGACCTCTCTGACTTGTGCTTTTTAAACCTCTCTGGTAATTGCTCTGTCAGGGACGGTTGTCTGCTCTTATTTATGTGCTTCCTAGCGGCAATAAATTCTACGTCCCTGACATGCGAATGTGATTAGCAACAAAATCGGACATCTTAACCTGACATGGCAATATAACATAAATGCATTTGTAGGTCAATGAAAATGAGCTGATATTGCAGTTTAAAGCTTTATGGCTGGCAGCCAGAGTATAGAGGATTGTGAGGATCCTGTCATACACCACTGACCCAAAATGAGTCAAACGCAGATGGGGGAACACAACAGACTGTGGCGTATAAACCCACATGTTTTCAGATGACACCTTTGCATGCCATGTTTGCACTTATCAACATCTCATCTCCTTTAAACAGAATACAGTTACAGTTTTCAGGTTGATTGCATTCACTGTAAGTCACTCTGGACAAAAGCATTTGCCAAATCAATGATTCCAGACCTTTTGACCTCTTGCTGAGAGCAATTTTATAGATTTATATTCTCATAGTAAAGCCTCAGGAGTGTAAGATTTATGGGGATCTACTGGGAGAATTAGGCAGGAATATAAATTTTAAAAAAGAATATATTGTTCAGAAATATGTTTTCATTAATGTATAATTGCCTGAAAATAAGGCCATGTATAGATGCTAGATGCTGCTAAATCTTACGCACTAGTCCTTTAAAGGTCACTTGCAAGTTTTTCCCAGAGCTTTTGCCCACATCCAGCAGCTTTCTTCAGCAAATTGAAATTGCTCATTTACTTATAATCAATTTTAGATATGATAAGATGTATTCATATATCACTGAAAAAGCCTGTGGAATAAAGAAAAAAATAGGTTCACTAATATGTGTTGCCAGTGTCTAGAAAGTTCCTCCTTGATCAAAACAAATGTTTATTCTCAGTATTTTACATTGTAAACCATGTAATTCTCATGTGCTACATGAGAATTAGGCTCATAGTTCTGCTGTATTGGATGTGATGTGTAGATGATTCAGTACATTTTGTGATTGTGATTATTGTGTGAACTGTTGCATCAAATAATTTCTTTGCTCTGATGGGTTTGTGTTTAGGTTTATAAAAAAGTTAACAGACTAACACACCTGAATCATGGCCTCTGTTTTCTTTGGTTTTTTAAACCTCTGGACTCTTCCACAAAAAAAATCATGGTAATAGTTTACACCGATGGCTATAATATCTATACCTATAATGGTAAAAATATATTTATAATAAATTATATACACTATAAAGCATTTTATGATTTATAAGGTCAGGTATCAAAATACCTCATAATTGCTGACATCTCTTTGCAGGATCATAGTATATTATAATTATCACATAAGTAATACATTCTAATCATTTTTTAATTCATTATAATAACTGTTATGATGTATTATAATATGTTACTCTAAGTGATCATTAGGTACTTTAAGTGAAGAAATAAATAATGAAATAATGAAATAAACTTAGAGAATTGTTCATTGAAAAGAGAAGATGAATAAAAGGACTGCATTTATGAATGTAATGTTAATTGATTCTAAATCTATATATTTGATTTAACTCTTTTTTTATTATACGCTATAATCTATGCAAGTATTATGATAGTTGACCATATCAGTCATTATAAAATGCTTTATCATGTATTATGATAATTGTGGTAAAGCTTTAGGAATATTTATGAATTCTGATAACTATAATTATACTATATACTACTATGATCATATTAAAATAGATTATAAGTATGTCTATAATGCATTGTAGATATGGACATTGACACAGGATGATTTATTGTCCTGCTGTAGAACATGAGTGTCCAATTATACTTTGGAGCAAAAGTAAACCCAGTGGATCTAGAAAAACAGAACAGAATGTTTGAAATAGCCCAGCTGAAACTGAATCTTAAGATCCCAACTGATGCATTCTGGGAGTCATTAGCCTCGATCTTCCACATCTGAATGTCTCGTCACCTACCCAGCATAGCGCCGCCATCCGTCTCCATATGTCAACAAAGTTTAGATCCCCTGACTAGCCACACACACACGCACACACTCACACAGTGTCTAATTCTGTCCCGGTGCCAGGGCCTTGCTGGCTCTCCCTCTGATATTAGTTTGGATTGTGCACCCTGTCGGGCGCCAACCTCTCTCACTTATCATGTGTCCCAGAGAGAGACTAAGGAGCTGTCATTTAGACTAAGCCCACCCAAAGCATTCACACACATTCAGAGGAGTTTGTCCTTATGTTTCCACCATGTCTGTTGTTGTTGTTGTTGTGCTGTGTTTCAATCAGGGCCCATTTATAGCTTCACTTGGATGAGTCCAGGTGGTTCAGGGTACAGTATGCAACATATTCAGCACAGAACAAAACTCAGCAGATACAAACTACTGAGATAAGATGAGACGACAACTGAGAGCATCATGTGCCTGGCAGGAGTCAACAGCGTGACTAATCAGATGAGAAAGTGTGTAAGCTCGTCAGATTCATAAAGACACCCCCCCTGATTTACTTGTTTGAAGGTGGTTGGTGCCTCTGAATCAGCTGTTACTGATCAGCTGGTGGTGTTCACATCTTTAGCGCTCTGCCTGAGCCCTCCATAGCATGTGGTGTTGCCTGGTTTGCAGTTTCTGAGCACTATTATTATTATTATTATTATTATTATTATTATTATTATTATTATTATCAGTTTATATAATGGCTGCACAATATTCATGTTTCCTGCATTAGACAGCCAGGATAACTTAGTTATTAGCAACAATTTACAACAGTTTGACAATGTTTTATAATACAGCAGACAGCAAACTTGAATACTAAGGAGAGGAAGACAAGACAGCGTCTGGACAGTTTATGGCACAGGGACAAATGTCTCAATGAGGAGAGGGGCATAACACAGAGCAGAGATAGGTAGCAGAGACTGTGCAGTAACATTGGGATTATTCATGATCACATCAACACTTCTGTCCATATTTGCATGCTCCTTCTCTTTCCCTCTCTCTGCTCTCTCTGTTCTCTCTGTTCTCTCTGTTTTGTTTTTAACCTTTTCAACCTTTTTTTAACCATCAGCACTTTAACTTCCTCAAAAAAGCAATGCTGCAGAAACAAGACTTTGGTCTTCATTTGGTGCTCTAAAATCGAAACAAGGTCAGAGTAGTGGCATCATGATAATCTGACGTCCCTCATAGTGCTTTAGGTGCACATTGAAAACAATAGGTGTACTTCAAAACACACGTCAGACACTTTCACTGTGTTTGGGCCTTAACGTACTCGCATTGAAGTATAACTCGTGCCTTAGATTAATAAAACCTGTGAGTGGGTTGTATTGAGTTGCCATATTTCACAAACATAACTCGCCATTTTGATTGGCGAGATCCCTACACCTGCTCCCTCTGGCTCCTGTTGTTCTCCTCTCCCATCTGCTCTCCCCCTCCACATATGGCACAGAGCAGGGAGCTTCTGAGATTTCTCTGTTGTTAAAGTCGATGACTATTTGTATCTTGACATCAGTATCCAGTCAAAGCAGTGCAGGCTGAATATCTTAGTATCAATGCAGGGCAGTGTAGCCGGTTGGGTAGCGAGGTTGTGATTCCAAGCGATATCTGAAATAGAAACGATATAATAATATACGACTGCATGTCAAGTAGTGGTGGATGGTGAAAAGAACACTTTACCAGAGAGGATCATTAAAGTTTCTTATCTGTAGCTTTTTGTCAGTTATTGAACTGAAGAACAAGAAACGTGAGTGAAGAAAAAACTCTCTTAAGAGAATAAAATGACTGTTTGTTGACAAGCACGATCAGTCATTATCAGGCGTGGTCATCACTGTGAACATGCTCCATTACTCCCTGTCATCATTAAGGGGACTTAAAGTTTTAATGATGGATGTTTAAGTTAATTGAAGACAGTTAGAAAATGGGAAGTGGAAACTCCTCAGTCTGCTTTGATGATCAAACTTGAGCCTCTCACTGCTGATAGAAACCATCTTGTACGACTCCCTCGTGAATTCTCCTCTAACACGACCTTGAGCTCACAAAGGTGTTGACTGACGCTGTGAGGGGGGAAGAAGCCCTTAGTGGTTCAGCCAGAGAGATAAAATCTGAAAGTCATCAGCTGCGGCGTGATTACCCTGTTTTTATGATGGCTGCAGGATAAAGACAATCAGGAGTCCATTCAGGCTTCAGTGTCTTCAAGTGTCATTAGGTGATGAGGTCTGATGAGATCATTTTCTGAAGCGGTGTTTTCATTGTGTGTTGTTAGAAATTGCTCAGTTTAACCCTGATGGAAATTCCCATCCCCCTACAAAAAGAGAAAAAGAAAAAAGATTTGATGTTTGACATGATGATTTTTATGTTTACATCAGAACTTTTTATTCTTAAAAACAAAACAAAGCAAAAAAAACAAACAAACAACAACAACAAAAAACAGGATTCATTTTTTTCTCCCCAGTCTTTGTCTGAGTTTTTGTTTTGAAAGTGAAAACAAGCACAATTCAAATGCGACAAAAAGGAAGTCTTGGACAAGGAAATTTCCAATGTCATGTAAAGAAAGTATATGTTTTTAAAACTCTCTCCAACTTAACTTTCACATTCATTTTTGTAATATTTGACAGATTTCTGAGATATTTTGATACAAGAATATGAAAAGCCAACCAACACATTAGTAAGCTTAAGAGCTCACCATAATTTAAACATTTGAAAAAATAATATTTATATTTTAAGTAACATTTAATATATGCGATATGTGAATACAATATCTCAAGCACGCCCTGAGGGAATTTCTTCAAACTTGATAAAAACATCCATTTGTTGCTAATTGTTAATTCTAGTCTCTTTATTTTCCTTAATTTTTCTGATTGACATCTGAACAGTACAACATTGCTCTGTTTGTTTTGGGAATCTCTTGTTTTCCTTTTATTTGAATTTTTATTTTACCCTGTTTGTTTGTTTTAGATTAAACAGAATTGCTAAAATTCAATTGGAAAAATTACAAAAATACTGAGTTTCATTATTTGTCTTTATAAAAAAAATTATTAAATGTAAAAAAAAGTTAAATGAAAAAAAAAAACCAAATAAATACACAGCTAATTATTTTGAAATGTTTACATACATACATGTTCACAAACTGTCCTTTACTGGTATTTACAGGGCTTAATTTCAGGTTTAACACCTCCTGAATAGAGTTGCTGACACTGTCCACTTCAATTTCTTTTTATTATTTTACACAGTCAGTGACAGTTGGTATTTACATGTGTGTGTGTTGGATGTCAGAGATTGTTAAATGTCAGCCACTGGTTCACTTCCTAACAGCTGTGGTCTTATATTTTAAAGCCGCTGCAGTAAACTGGTGTAAATCTGCTCTCTGGTTGTGCTCACACGTGATCAGAGTCACCTTCTTAGGGTGACTGAGAGAGGTGTCAACTTGTTAAACCTAAAAATACACTGCAGTGCTTACTGGGCATGTGCAAAGCCCCACACACGTCAGATCTTAATGAATTTTTGACTCTGAATGTGAATGGTTATGAGCATGTGTGAGTGTGTGTGTCTTCTGTATGTGTGTGTGCACTTTGAGACATTTAATTATTGAAAAAAATATGAATTTATGTGAATTTTCAAATTAAATAGCCAGATTTCAAAAATTCCCCTCCAGCTTCTGGAAGTTTTTAATGTATTTTACAACTTCTGATGAGGACAACTGCAGAACTGTTGCATGCACTTCTGTTAATAATGTTTTTTCTCTTTTATCTGCAGCCTGCCAAACCTGGAGTGCGAGGGAGATGAAAGGTAAGTGCTCAGAGTAAAGTGGAAAAATGCCCAAGCACCCAAACACAATCACAGAAATTATTGCCATCATGTATTTTCAGTCACTTTCAGAACATTTCAAACTTCAGTGAAGATCTGAGAGTAACTCCTCAACACAAATACGTGTAAATACATAGTGTAGGACTCTATCTCTGAGAGAGAGGAAAGACATTTGATTCAGCTGTTGCATGTAAGTGGACACTATAAATCAGGATTATAAATAAATCTCTGTGAACAATTTGGAATTGCTCAGCTAGCTTGTGATTATTTCCATTTGTAACTCAAGTGACCATTACATTCACTGTATTTTCACTCTGGTCTCACACACACACAGACACACAAACATACACTCACAGGCATCCATGTCACCCTGAGTTTGGCAGCAGTATATCCAACTAACATTTGACGGTGGTGTCTTGTCACTGACTGATGCCGCTGTCTAAGCAGACACCGACAGAACATCAAACATTTGACTCTGTGTTTCTATTGATAGCACAATGTTTTTAGGCTGTGAGTGTCGGCACAACCAACAACTGCCTGCTGACTAACAGTACAGGACAGACATGTTTGTTTTCATGGTCTAGTGAGGCCAAGATTCATTTAATTAAACTATTTTCATTTAATAAAACTGTTTCCCTAAGTTCCTCAGCCCATATAGTTACCCCAATAATCCTTTTCATCTCCACAACCAAGTCATTTTAGAGCTCAGATTGTATATACACTGACACTATTTGTTTATTACACCTATAACATGTAACATTTCCACATTAAAATGTCTAAAAATGCTAAATGTATGGTATTTAGTCTGTTCAGTTGTGTACTTATATTATCACGGATATTTTCAACGATTGTAAAACCCAGAGAAATTTTCCATTTTCCTCAGGACTTGAGCCTTTAATAGTACTTTTGCTTCAAGGTGGCTCATTGTTTAAATTTCAGCTCACCCTGTCCCTTTGACTGTCATTACTGAGAATCAGGATCTTGGACAGACGATGCTATCGACAGGAAGCAAGGATGGCACGTAGTGTGTGTGCCACCTCGACCCTCCCGTCCGTCTTATTCAGTCTTTGTCTCCTGTCTGTGAAATGCGAAAAAAAAACATGCCATCCTGTAGGAAGAGGAAAGAAATCAACATCAATATCACAAACTTCCCTTTGTTTCCCTTTGTTTTCCTTTCCTTTTCACTAATTAATTATGTCCTAAAAATCCAAACTCTAAAATGCAATCAGGATGATTAATTCACTCAGGGCTCCCTGACTAACTTGGTTGCTTCAGTTAGACCCCTTGTCTGGGTTTGCCTTTGGTCCCCAAAATGACTAAAGTGGCATACATTCAAACATTTGAAGATGTTTCATGTACATACAGTATTTGAGTTAATAGGCATAAATCATTCCTCTCTCACCTCAGACACACTGGCTTGGCAGTAGTAGGGCAGCTCAAAGTGAGACACATGCAGATGATGAACGAGATATCAGTGAACACCAACAAACATCCCAACAGCTACAGAGTGCGTGCTGACGTACTAATCTCAGCCCGATGATTTAGATCAAATGAGTCGGAGTCCAAATGGGCTGACACTGATTTCCATTTCAGCAAATTACAGGAAGAAAAACTGGGTGGGGGCGGGAGGTTGGAGTGGGGTGTGGGAGTTATTTTTAGGAAGGATAAGATCACAGCTAATGATAGATGTGTTCATGTAGGGCAGCGGTCAGCCTGTTTGTGTTTGGGCTGCTAAGCAGTGGTATGATTACCATAGGGAGGGAAGTGGAGACCGTGTGTGTGTGTGTGTGTGTGTGTGTGTGTGTGTGTGTGTGTGGGTTGTTAATCATTACAGGAATAAGGAGGAGTTAGTGATTGTCATGTCATTAATTGTTTCAATCTCAGTGCTTATCTGATGTTTGTGTGTGTGTCTGTTTGATGTTTTCTCTGCAGTCCCACAGACAGAGATGCAGCAGGTGACGGAGACATCAGGTGAGCTCAGACAACACCATGCTACACATCAGGTGGTCTCCATGGATACGCATCACTGTTATCAGCAGAGCAGAACAGCAGCAATTCTAGTGATTATCTATCATATTGGCTTCACAAATACACCACAGTCGTTAATGATCCCTGGACCAGCTCTTTATTGACTAAACTTATTTTTACATTTTTATAACTCAGCTTCAGAGGGTGAAAAAACAGTGTGTATGAAACTTAAGACTCATGAAGAAGTAAACACAGAGAGCAGATTATTGTTTGTTTTAACACTTCTGCATGTGTTTTAAAATCTCTGGTAGGAAGAGAGGCGCTGTGGCCTACGCTTCCCAGAAGCCCTGGCTGTTGAATGCGTCAGTAGTGGAGAACATCACCTTTGAGATGCCGATGATCAAACCAAGGTAAGACCTCGTACCTGAACTGAGTGTTTTAAAAACTGATGGTATGATGGTTTAATCTGTCGAGGTTTAAATCCTGCTGAGCTTTTCAGTGGGTGCAGGTTGAGAGTGTGCTGCACACAGATGTGATGTCAAGGGACAGTGTGGATTGCTTAAAGTGGGAGCGGGAGTACTAGAGTAGAAATGTAATGTACTGTTATGGACAGGGTCTGTAAGTCCACCTAGAAAACTCAATATCAGGTTAAGTGTACACTATTTTTAGAATATTTTCACTGCTTTACCTTGACACCAGCCAGCATTTTCTGACCGTAAAGTGCTGTTATATGTATCTTTTACTCTCTGCAAAGCAACCAAACTCCATAGTATCAGTAATTTTACCTCGCATAACACAGGAGTAGCTTGTCAACCACTGCCTGAACTGGTTTATTCGTTTTTGTTATTGTGTGACTTAGGTGTCCGAACTAACACTGAAGTCCCACAGTCACACAAACAAATGGATGCAGTGGCAGACTGGCTACTGGAGTTTGGTTGACTTGGAGAGAGCAACATTTGGCTTATTATAACAGCAGTTTCCTGTGTCTGAGGGTGACGTACAACAGTGAAAGTATTCTGAATCTACCTGTTCACGGCAGCTCATTCTGAGCTTTCTATGCCAGTACCCTGTCTGCTTCTCCAAACTGGGGGCGTGTCGGCCGTCTTGTACAGTATGCAATACACCTATTATACTGCATACAAGCCCACTTGGCATTTTATGATTTTATCAGAGTCAACAGTAAAGATATGATAAAAAATTAGAAGAGAGAGATGTGAAACGATATGTAGCACAGGTCCCTGGCCGACTCAAACAGAGGCAGCTGATGCTGCAAACCCAGAGGCCACCAGGGCACCACAACCAGAAATATATTTACATAACTCATTATACACACACAAAAATGAGCAAAGTGCTGATAAAGACATGGGCAGACAGAGCCTGCTTGCATTAGAACCTGTAATATGGTGCACATGGCATAGTTTTGTCATTCAATGTAGTGTCTTGGCTATTTCCCAGGCTGTTTCAGTAAATCGGATTGATTTTGTTATCATAAGATAAGTTTGAGTTTGCAGTATGACAATGCTGTATTTTCCATCTGGCAACACTAGTGTGTAGGTTTTCTTCTCTACATGAATTATAGAGCTTGTTGCTTCAGTGTTGTCACTGTGACGCCCATAATCACTATAAAACCAGCTGTCCGAGGACATTCTTCTTTCAAATGACATTTAGAGTTTCCAGTTACAGTTACAGAGAAATCAATGTATTTTCATGCCAAGCTGTTAAGCCAAAATAGATCTACTAACGCTCTGGGCCCCGTTTCCCAGAGCCTTCGTAGTGCTACGTGTGTCATAAGTTGTATTTTAAGGTCTCCCTTAAGGTTACGGGCTGTTTCCCAGAGTTGGGACAACTTTAAGGGAGACCTTAAAATACAACTTACGACGCACGTAGCGCTACGAAGGCTCTGGGAAACGGGGCCCTGTTCTCTATAGCCGCTGTGGTAAACTGGATGTGTTGATGCCTTAATTCAGCAGTCCAGTAAAAGCGAGCCTGTTGATGACATCCTAAATAAACTGTTTGGACAGTGAGACACCTAAAGCCAGGATTGGTCTTGACTCAAGGTGTGTGGTTTCTCATTTGGTGTTGTGTAGAGTCTCTAGAGGTAGAGTTTCACTCCTGGCACAGCAACATACTTTTTTCACCTGCGTCTAAAACACACACATTTTCTTTCACTCAAACACAGCTGCACACACTCACTGCTTTCAACTTCACAACAAATGGTCTTTCTAAAAGGTCAGCTGCTTACATTCATTCTTCATGGATGCATTCGATGGACTAATTTTATAAAATATGTTTAATGGAGCATTGTGGTTTGTTGCTGTGGAGATGTGCTATAAAAAGAAGATGTTTGCCGAACTTTTACCTGCCTGTCCTCGCTGTCTTTTCTGTCTGTCTCTTCACACCTCTACATCTCTCTTCCTCCCACTGTTCTGTCCTGCTGACTGTTTTCTAGCTAATTTGGGCTGCAGTACCAGCTTATCATAGTTCTTGCACCTCAGACCTAACACCTTAAGCTTAATATTAAACTGAGGGTACAGTGTATTCTTTTATGACACTGTTTAGAGCCAAGCCTGATTAATTTTACTGAAAACTTTCAAATGTTGAAAACTGGGACATTTGAATGTTTTCTAGATATTTTTCAGGACTTGGACTTGAAACCAGGACAATCCCAGACAAACAGGGACATTCAGTTACCATACTGTAGACTTTTAGTCCTGTTAACATAATGTTTTCCTGTCAACTTGTCCTCTTACAGGACTTTTAGATTAAGGTGTGTCTACTCTGTCTTACTTATGTGAACTTTAGCCATGCAAGTGACTGTGTAGATTCATACATTTTTGCATGGAGAAGTGTGATATGTAAGATTCATAAGTCGGGAAAATCAGACACATCATCCAGCCTGTTTAAAACTTGGTTAATCAACCTTTTCTGGGCCATGAACCCATATTTCTAGGACACCATATGCTCAAGGCTCCAGCAAATGAAGAACTGTCAGCCTGACATGTGGCATTTCTACTGTAGTTTGAAGATCATGTGGGTAGCTCCATATGAATAATATAGAAATGATGATAAATCTAAATGAACAGATGAAATTAGTTTCTATTGTGCGTCTGTCTATCTGAATCTTATTCTGTTTCTTTCTGTTGTTGAACCATGTATGATTAAGCACTCAGAGCAAAATCCTTCAAATGAAACCACAGAGGCTGCTGAGACTCTTTTCATCTCAGTGTTCATGGTTTCCTTCTGAGACTTTTATGGGTTGTGTTATGCATATAAAACAGCAGGTTATATATAATATAATCTATAATTCAGATGAATAATTAATAATAAAGATTATTAGCGAACAGGTTAATAATAAGCAGATCCAGAGCTTCCTTCTGGCTAGTGTTACCAGCTGCTGTCTGTCCTCATCTGTCTGTCCTGCCTCTGTTTGTGCCATCAGATACAAAGCTGTCATCGAGGCCTGTTCTCTTCAGGCTGATATCGACATCCTTCCACAGGGGGACCAAACAGAGATCGGAGAGCGGGTCAGTATCACAGCAAAATTTCCTCTGTGGCCTTATTATTTTCTGGATCTAGACGTAACTCCTGCTGTGGCTCGCTGTACTGCAGAGCCTTTTGTCATCATAACTGTGAAGCGAGGATTTGATGCTCGTGTGTAGGGAGCTGCGCTGACCCTGTTCAGACAGAGCACTGTCGTGTTTGATTTCGTCATGCACCAGTAATGCAGTGAAATAAACTGTAATCTCCTCTGTTACTCCTTTGTTAGTGCCAAAGGCATCTATGGATACAATCATGTTCATTCCTCTTTGTAGTAGAACCTGATAGTGAGAGTTTCTTGTTTCCCCCCTTGTGCTGCAGGGTATCATCCTGTCAGGAGGACAGAAGCAGAGAATCAGTGTCGCCAGAGCCTTGTACCAGCAGACCAACCTGGTCTTTCTGGTGAGTGATCAAGCAGCTTTTTCTGTTGTCAGACTGCACCTTAAATAAGCCTTGTTAGCAGACAGTATCAGCATTCACAGTGAAACAGTGCTTCTATTTTTGATGCCTTCCTACGTGACTAAAATAGCAACACACTGTCTTCGACCCTGCAGCTGCAGAGAAGCTAAATGCAACTTTCTTCTGACAATTTGAAAAGGCAATTTCTTGATGGATTTTACTACCTCTCAGTTATTAAAAATCACTTTGTATGTTGTATAATGTTTGTAACTAGGGCTGCCACATTATCGATGAATCTGTAAGTCTATCTGAAATGATAAAAAACAGAGAAGCAAAGCAAAACTTAATTTATATATCATGTTTCATTCCTGGTGGAAGAGAAGTGTTTTCACAGTTTCTCAGAGGCCACCATGGTGTCATCTGTCCACTTGTTTTGTCTCACTGTCTAAAGATACTGAATTTACTGTTACATGGCAACAAAATAAATGAATCCTTGCATTTCTAGCACCACAATCATATATTTTTTGGCATTAGTTTCAGATTAATTTTCTGTCAATCAGCTGTCCTGAAAATGCATCAGACCACAGAAGTAAAGAGGAGGAGGTCATTTTGTCTGACTGTAATTTCTCATAGTTTCTCACCATTTATGAGTTACCAAGCCTTCAGTGTATTATTTCATTATGAAGTGGGTTGGGTTCAGTTGGAAAAAAAAGTCATGTATTTCCATGCACCAGTTGGAGTTTATGAACATTCAAGTCAATTAAAGTGATGACAGATGTGAGTTTCCTGATGTTGTCAGGATACAAATCTAATCAAACCACACCAACACAGTCCAAATGAAGCAAATGAAATGAGTTTTTGGGAACGAAGCTCTTAAGAAATAAGAGCTAAGGGAGTTTATTTCCCTTCACTAACTCAGTCATAAATATTCAGTGTTATAGAGAAATACTTTAGATGTAAAGTTTAGGTTTTTTAGGGCTTTTAAACTTCCTCATGGTTTTGTTTTGCTTTCAAGATTCATCCCATGATGCCAGTTTGTGATCTTTACAGTCAGGATGTTTTCTGTTGCAGTTTTTATTCATGTCTGTTTGTGTATTTTGTAGGACGACCCTTTCTCTGCCCTGGACATCCACCTGAGTGACCATCTAATGCAGGACGGCATCCTCAAGCTCCTGAGAGAGGAGAAGAGGACGGTGGTGTTGGTTACACACAAACTTCAGTATCTACCACACGCAGACTGGGTAAGACCAGGGTGTGTGTGTGTGTGTGTGTGTGTGTGTGTGTGTGTGTGTGTGTGTGTGAATGAAAGATATTTGCAGCTCTTATCTTAACTGATTGCATTGCACTGTACAGTTACAGACCCTTTTACTCTTTTATTGCCACAGTAATTGATAAGTATGTCAGTTTGTGATGCTGTTATATTATTCATGATGTAAACATTATCATTGTTTCAGTTGGACTGCAGACAGTTTATCTCAGAAAGATCCCGAAGGGCATAAAGATCGATTTCCAGTCTCAGCCAAAACTAAAGACTGCATTTCAACTCTCTCTCTCGCCTTCTCTCTCTCTGTGTTTCATTAGATCATTGCTATGAAAGATGGCACCATCCAGACTGAGGGGACTCTGAAGGACATCCAGAACTCTGAGCCTGAACTCTTTGAGCAGTGGAAGATCCTGATGCACCGACAGGACCAGGAGTTTGAGAAGGTGATTAATGACATGGCATTCAAAGTGATAATGAGTCCTTAATGACTTTTTAAATGTTTGCTTTAGTTGGTTCAAGAGTTTATAGATTTAGGAGAGGTGCAAACAATCCATTACTGCTTTTGGATGAAACGTTGATTACCTGGATGTCTGCTTAATGTCTCAAGACTGTAGTCTGTAGGCTTTAGGCTTAGGCTAATCTTTCCCTTAAACAGAGGAAAATATTAGTTGCGTAAAATCACCATCAGGATTTCTTAAGGATCTTGCTCGAGAAAAAGTCCTTCTTGCTAGAAAGTCCATTTCAACCATTTTCCACACATTTTCTTACAAGTGAAATAATTTGCAGAACTAAAGACAATGGCTGAATTTATGTTGACTGAAGAGGAGATGCCAGGATGTATTTTTCAGGACACAGAAAACACCATGAGCGGTGGGCAACCTCTTATAGATGTGACGTTAGCATTAGCAACTTTGTGGCTAGCTAGATTATATTTGATAAGCATATTTGCTGTTTGACAGGGAAAGCTGAAAATATGACAGTGAAGGGGGCAGAGAGAGAGGGAACACCTGCAGCATGTGGGCCACAGGCAGGAGTCGAACTGGTGGCTGCTGCGGAGAATCAACGCTCCATGTGCACATGGGGCACATCTCTACCAACTGAGCTAAAGGAGTGCCTCACCAGCCAAACTTAAACATAATTCATATTTTCATATTTCTTCATGACTTAATCTATGATTTGTTTCACAACAGATTTCTCACTTTGATTTTGTCAGTTATTTCTCGCCGTGTCTTCTGCTTGTGTGTGTTTGTTATGGCTGCTGGTGGTGAGATAACAACTGACAATAATGCTGTCCAGTAACATTAAAGAAGGATGTGAGATAAGTGCAGCCATGGTAAATACAGTGCATATGTGCTGTATTATGATGCTGTGAAATGCTGTGAAAACCTTAGTCTAAACACCTGGAGAAAGAGACATGCAACACTCCTAATTAAAGCCCTTATCTTAGGAAAATATTCTGTTTAAGGGACAAACTTGAGTTATGCATCCCAGCACAGTTGTTTATCTTTGTGTCTCCTGCAGGAGACGGTGGCAGCCAGTATGACAGATCTGGAGAGGAAGAACCTGCGGAGGGCGATGTACTCCAGAGAGGCTGTCAGGACCGAAGAGGACGAGGAAGGTGAGACGTTGATTACATGTGATTAACTTTGAATACATGTGTGGATGATTGCAGTCAGTGTTTAACTGACTTCAGCCTGATTATATTGTAAATATGTGTGTGTATAGTGATAAGAATGATAAAGGTGGGGTATCATTTACCTTTTCTGTTGCGTATATTTGCTGATCAGCAGCACCTGTTACATTGAAGCTTAAGCTTTATTATAAAGGATAGTTTGGATGTTTTGAAGTGGGGTTGAGGTACTTGTCCATAGTCAGTGTATCACTACAGCAGATGGCAGTCAACATGGGGCCGCAGCAGGAATTCTGGTGTAGGAAGCAAAGCAATGTACTGGTCAGCAACCTAAAAAAGTAAACAGTTGAAGTGTATGCTATATTTAGAAAATTTTCTCCACTTTACTTGCCGTCAGACGGCCCTTTCTGGCAGGAAACATAAGCCAAATATCGCTCTTCACCTCGCAGAACACAGGAGTTGCAGGTCTGCCGCTGCCTTGATCAGTTAGTTCAGATTGACTGAAGTTACATAATAACACAAACAAGCTAACTGGTCAACGCAGCAGGTGAAATTACTGTTTCTGCCAAACGAATCTGGTTGAGTGAGAGAGGGTGATATTTGTCTCACGAAACGACAGTTTCCCAGCAGAAACGTCTGTCTGACAGCAAAGAAAAGGGAAATAGGGAAATATTTCAAATATGCCATATACTTAAACTGATACTGATGCTGATTTTTCTCTCTTCACTTCTGTGCTGGTACTTCTGCCTCTCTTATCCTCCTCTTCTTGACAGGCATCTACTCTAGGTAACATTTTAACTATGGTTAAGTACCTCATGTAACCCCTCTTCAAATAATCTAAGCTATACCTTTAATGCTAACACTAATGTTTGCAATGACCACAAATACAAATTCCCTGCTTTTCACTCTTGTCTCTAGTTCTTTATTTGCTCTCTCCTGTGTTTGTAAAGCAAACATTACATGGGTGTTAAACCTTTTTATTCTCTCTGAGTTCGGTGTCTTGGCCTCTTTTTAGACTTCCTCAGTAACCACATTTGACACCACCCTCTCTGGCGGCCTCCTACTGTGGCCAAACACTGAATCTGATCCTTTATATATGTGTGTGTGTGTGTGTGTGTGTGTGTGTGTGTGTGTGTCTCTGCTGTTGAATGTGCAGCTGTAGTCAGAGGTGCTAAGGTGCACTGGCTGTATTCTTTATCTGTGTTCTGTGTTGTCTCCCGTGTGCTGATGGCAACCCTGCGTGGACTTGTGCGATGGCTCCAGCATCAGCTGCTGCCTTCATGTTCGATCGAGCAGGTGTGGCCAGAAAGCATGGACTGAAAAAAAGAAAAAATTAAGAAAGTCTGTGGCATCGTGACGCTGCAAGCACACCGCAGCTGTGTCAGCTTCTCACTCCATCCTAGAATCATCCATTTAGTCTTTTCTTTTCCTCACTTTTTCCTAAAACATGTGTCACTCCTGCTTCTTAAAACCTACTTAATGCCAGCATGATTTACAGTAGACAATGGCAGCATTCCTTTCTTTTCTTCCTTTACTCTCCTGCTGCTTCCTCTCTGCCCCCACCTTGTCTGAGCCTCCCAGACTCCCACATGCAGCCTCATGCTCCAAAGCTTGCCGCATGATGTGATGTGATAAATTTACATCAGGGGTTTGGAGGAGGTGAGAGGTTGATAACAACCCCGGTCAGTGTGTCATGGCTACACCCCATTCATAGGAATGAGCATCTGCTTGGTGTAGAAGAACATGAATAGAGATACCGTAGCCTTTTTCTCTGTGGCTTCTCCTCTCCTTTGGCCCTCTTTCTCTCTTATCTCTTCTTTACTGCTGTGTGCAAGTAGTGGTTCTCCATAGAGACACAGGAGGATGAAATCTGAGACGTGTGAAAGGACAGAGAGAGTAAATGAAGATAGTGAAATATCTAGGAAGGAGGGTAGGAGGAGGGACATGAGAAATGTCAAAGAGCAGATGAGCAGTGAGTCACAGCAGAGGAGAATACAGTACAGAAATCTTTAAAGTCAAGTAAGAAAAAACAGCTCTGTAAGGGCACAGTTATATTATTTTCCAAAGATTAAATTCATTCATTTTCCACCAAATAAATCTATAACTCTGTCTTAATCTACTGATGCAGAGAACAGCCGTTTATCTCAAGATCATAAGTTAATTGTTTCATTATCTCGAGATAACACCAGGCTGATTTCTTGAGATAATGAGAAAATTTCTGATGTAAGATCATGAAATAATTGTTGAGAACTCAAAAATGTCATATGCCATATATGCATGTAGCGCTGTAATGATTAATTGATTAAGCAATTAAGCGATTAGTTAGCATTAGATTAATCGGCAACTACACTGATAATTGTTTTACATGATTTTTTAAAGAAGAAGTCAAAATTCTCTGATTCGAGTTTCTTAAATGTGAATACATTCTAGTTTCTTTAGTCCTCTAAGACAGTAAATTAAATATCTTTGTGGACAAAATATTTGAGCACGTCTTCTTGGGTTCTGGGAAGCACTGATCAACATTTTTCAGTATTGTCTGACATTTTATAGACCAAATGACTAATCCATTACTTGAGAAAATAATCAAAAGATTTAATCGACAATGAAAATTGTTAGTTGCAGCTCTATATTCATGCTGTCATGGCTCTCCTGATCTCTGATAAACATTATATCATGTGAAGGAAGCAACCATTTATTTTCTTGTGATAACAGGCTGATTATCTCGTTATCTTAAAATAACAGGGCTTGTTTTTTTCAAGTGAAATAATGAGCTTGTGATCTTGAGATAATGGCATAAAAAACTGCAAGCACCGCTGTTCTTCTGTACCAGTCTGATCTAAACTAAACTAAGAGTCTGAAACATTTGAACCCGTCTCTGTCTTGACCCCAGAGGAATCCGTGGAGAGTGACGAAGATGACAATCTTTCGCAAGTGATGCGTCAGCGTGCCACCATCCCCTGGCGCTCCTGTGGCATCTACCTGTCCTCTGCCGGGCTCCTCCTGCTCACCTTGCTCCTGCTGTCACAGCTCCTCAAACACTCTCTCATGGTTGCCATCGACTACTGGCTGGCGCATTGGACATCGCGCGTCATCACAGCCAAGATTGATGCCACAGCTCGAAACTGTACCGTTGTTCAGGTGAGAGACTGTTAATGATTGATTGAGATGATTTGTTGCCTTCAGAACATTTTGTCTCTGTGTTGATCAGCAGTTTGTTGGGTCATTAAGTCAAGTGAGCATGTGTGCATTAGCCTAGGATTTTTTGTGCACATTTACATGGTCAAGGACGTCTCATGGTTGCAGTGATTCATATATGAAACCTCTATATAACCTATACCACCAGCTGACTCCTCATTCCTCTTAATCGGCAAGTAGAAGCCGCAAGTCCTCAACTGCTAGCCTAAAAACAACATTCACTTACTAGCAGTATTGGGGATAACTAGTTACATGTAACTAGTTAAATGTTGTTAGATTAAAAGATAAATGTAATGTTAATCCGTTACAGTTACTTATGTCATGACAACGCAACCCTTGGACACTTGACATATGCTTGTCTAGCAGTTTCCAGGTCTTGGAAAACTGTGTGGTCCCACCTGTTTCCTCTCTGCTCCGGCCCTGATCCAGTGCTCGACACTCAGCCAGCCCCCTCTCCTTGATCTGTTGCCGCTTTGTGTCAGTGCTCCAACGACAGTTCATTTTGCTGACATTAAACATGCAGACAATCCAAAACAAAACTTTGTGTGGAAAATGGGGAAGCATGATGGTCCTCTCATTATAGCAGGCAAACAAAACTTTCTCTCACCTTTGGTGTTCCACAGCTGCTCCCAGTCCGTCACTTTATTACTCCGGCCCAGAGTAACTAAGACCAAGTGTGTGACTAGGTCCTGCATTGTGGGCAGTCTTCTATGTTTCGCTGCCTTTAAGGAGACATAAATGAAACAGTAGCAGCTTTTCAATGAGGATTTGCTGCCTTCCTCTTGTGCCTTATATCTGTGATACCCAACCTGTGGGTCAAGATCCCTCCACTGGTTCAAAGGATAAATCTGAGATGTTCACACGATGTGTATTGGAATAATAAAGAAGAAAAACCTGCAGAATTTCACTGCACAGATTTTAATTTTTATCTTTTTTGGTTAAATACTAGATAGTTTTAGATCTTAAGGTCCTAAAAATGCATTTATGTGAGATGAAGGTTTAAAGGTGATATATAAATAAATTACTTTTATTTTGAAGAATCACAGGCTAGAAAGGTTTGTGGAACATTGTCTTATGTGACAATAAACTGAATATCTTTAGGTTTTGGACCATTAGAAGGACAAATCACACAATTTCAGGGAATCACTGTGGACTGGAATTTTCCCAGTCATTTTTCATTATTTTCTGACATTTTATAGACCAAGGGATTAATCAATACATCTCAAATATGATTTACAATAATGAAAGTCATGTTAGTTGCAGCCCTTATTTGCAGTAACACAAACTCATGTATCTAAAAACAGGAAACAATCTTATTTATCTTATTTTCTTGAAAACAGGCCGGGGTGAAATTACATAATATTTTTCTCACTGATTCTGCCGTGAATCTCAGCTGACCTAAAACACAAACACAGACGCTGCCAGCTCCAGATGGAGCGTTCGCTATCACTCCCCGCAGCAACTGCAGCTCGGACTCATCTGCATGTTAGAGACACAAGAATGCACTGATGGAGTCTCTGTGTCAGAAGGAAAACGCTGTTTATAAAAGGATGTTTACTGCGGTTACTGTAAGAGCAGCATGTGCAAGGACAGCTCAGGGAGCGCTGCTGGGAAAGATTTAGAGATTTAATTTATGTAAACATGGCTGCAGAAATCATATAAATATATAATGCAGAAGCATGTGAGAGCGAGTGAAAGACAACATTTCACCTGCATAAACATTTTTATATAATCTGCGTTCAGTTTTGAGCTCATCTTTTTCAGTGCCCTCTGCTCCAGTATAGCACACACACACACACACACAGAAAACACACACATGCTCAGAAACACAATATAAATATACCGGCGGACGTTAAGCTGCATCGTTCACATGTCAGGGGCCACAGCAGCTGTTCGGCAGGTTATCATTTTCCAGGCCCTGCAAAGAAGCTCTGTTATTAATAGTTATGTGTGAAATGCACGTGTCTTTGTTTTTACGTGTGTGTGTCCTGTGAACTGAAATGCCAGGTCACATTGTAGACGGTCATGTGGAGGCTAAAGACAGAGTCAGCTGGAGGTCTGAGGACAGCAGGTTAACGTGTTCTCCTCCAGTACAGACAGTGCGCTCCTCTCTTTCTTCCTCACACACACACTGTTAAGTGCAGAGACATTGTCGCATGAATGCAGAGGACATCATGTTTGGCTGAGCTTCAGTGTGTGTGTGTGTTTGCCAGGTTTATCTAATCTCCGCTGCCCTGTAGACTAATCCATGTGGGGACACTCAGAAGTCCTGTTCTGCTATCAAACACAACACTTCATGTAACTGGCAGGCTGCTGTCTCAGGGGATGGACGCAAGTCTGAAAACTAAATATTCCCTTCACTGTAAAGGCACTTGATCTGCACAGTTTGTGTCTTGACTGGAAATAAATGAACAATAAGAGAATTACACAAACCATGCACATTTCAGATATATTTACAGACAGAATTGAAACATTTAAGTTGAAGGGATAGTTCAGACTTTATTAAGTGGAGGTTGTAAGAGGTATTTATCCATAGCATCTTACCTACAGTAGACAGTATGCCCCCAGTTTGGGAAACAGCGAGCAGCAAGTGTAGGAAACTAAGCGATGTACTGCTGCGAACATGGTCAGCAGTAACTTAGTAAACACACACACTGTAGCCACTTAAAAAGAAAACGATACTGATTTAAGTTAACGCCACATTAGACCATTTTCACCATTTTACTTTGCCGTCAGCCTTTTTCCGATGGGAAACCACTGTTATACAAGCTGTTATATCACTCTCGTCATCGTTTTAATTTGCAGAACCTGGGAGTTGCTCATCTACCACTGCTTTGATTGGCTGGTTTGTTGTGGCATTGGTGGATGCAAACTAATCTTTTAAAACACCAAGTCACACAATAACACAACAGTGGAGGCAGACCAACAACTTCTGTGTTCTGCGAGGTAAAATTTTTGTCAAAGGAGTTTGGTTACTTTGGAGAGAGCGATATTTGGCTCGTATAACAACAGTTTCTTGTTGGAAAAGGTTGTCTGATGGTAAGGTAAAATAATGAAAATATTTTAAATGTACTGATAATCATTTTTTTAGGCGGCTAAAATTAGTTTTGCTGCTGACCCTGTCCACAGCAACACATTGCTTAATTCCTACACCAGAACTATATACCTCATACAGCCCCGCTTAATAAAATCTGAATCCTCTTAAAAATAATTGTCTGGCATTATGAACTTTATGAAAGTCTAAAGGAGTCATACAGTGTACAAACTGTAAACCCCTCTGAGGCTTGTGATTTTGGGCTACATAAATAAAACTGGCTTAATTTGGCTTAATATCACAAATGTGAAAAGCGGCCCTCATAAATGAGAAAATTGAGTCATTAATTCAGATATTCACTTGAAAAACTGTTTTTTCAGGCAGGTACAGAAGTAATTTATAGTCACATGTTCTCTTTACCGTCCCGTTATTCATGGTCACGACCGATCCCATTCACGTAGGTGGCCCATAAAATCATGTGCTTATTCAATCTGCTTGCACGAATCCCACAATGCCTCTGACTCCTACATCACCTCCCGCCTCCAGTGTTAGCATTAGGTGTGGTGTCAGGAGATGTTCTCTGTGGTTCTTCTTCATTAAACGTTGCATACTTCAGGCTCTGCCAGGGGTTCTGCGACCTCTCTGTGTGATTGCCTTTCACGCAGAATTAAATGGTTAAGACTTGGCGTCCTGATACAAAATACAAGGGTTGAATTCTGACCTAATTAATCCATATTGGATTTCAGTGGATTGTATTTGAATGATATCATGAATAAATATTTTATCTGGTGAAAATGGCTTTTTTGAATACATATGAATACTAACAAAAGGGAATCAACCAAAACATAAAAAGAAGTAGGAGGTAAGTTGAGTAGAAAATGGAGAATCTGAGCAGATCAGCTTTTAAAGCTCCACTGGCTTTTGTCACATTAGAGAGCTAATTTTTAACCAGCCTCGGCGTTTAATTAAGCTTATAATTACAGGACAAGCAAACTGAGTGACGGGAACACCCCCGCTCTCTCTTATGCTCTCAAACACACACCAACACACACACTCAGAGTTACAGTCATGTCTTTAATAACCTCTGCACGTGTTTTTCTGTACTGTAGGACTGTGGCTTCAGTCACACGTGGTATCTGTCGGTGTTCAGCGTGCTGTGCTGCCTGGGCATCGTCCTGTGTCTGGCCACCTCTGTGGCTGTGGAGTGGACTGGCCTCAAAGTAGCCAAGGAGCTCCACCACAACCTGCTCAACAAGATCATACTGGCCCCTATGAGGTACAACGTTTGTGTGTGTGTGTGTGTGTGTGTGTGTGTGTGTGTGTGTGTGTGTGTGAGACAGAGCGAGATGTGTGCTCACTGATCGTGTGTGTACTAAAACAGATCATTTAAAAGAGGAAATGCAGTTAAAAGCACCTTTTTTTTGCTCCATTACTCAGAGCACCATCTGCTGTCCTCACACAAAACCCAGGAGACATCACTTACATACACATAACACACCTGCATGTACACACACTTACATACACACACATGTATAAACAGATATATATTACTATATAACATATATTCATTCATTCATTCATTTTCTGTAACCGCTTAGTCCGTAAGGGTCGCGGGGCTGCTGGAGCCTATCCCAGCTGACATTGGGCGAGAGGCAGGGTACACCCTGGACAAGTCGCCAGTTCATCGCAGGGCTGACACATAGACAGACAACAACTCACACTCACATTCACACCTACGGGCAATTTAGAGTCACCAATTAACCTAACATGCATGTCTTTGGACTGTGGGAGGAAGCCGGAGAACCCGGAGAGAACCCACGCAGACACGGGGAGAACATGCAAACTCCACACAGAAAGGCCCTGCTCCAGCCGGGGAGCTGGGGGATCGAACTCAGGACCTTCTTGCTGTGAGGCGGCAGTGCTAACCACTGCACCACCGTGCCGCCCCTATATAACATATATACATAACAGAAATCTTTTTCATGGCCCCAGGCTGTTTGAGACGACTCCACTTGGCAGCATCCTCAACAGGTTCTCCACAGACACAAACACCATCGACCAGCACATCCCCACCACCCTGGAGTGCCTCTCCCGCTCCACCCTGCTGTGTGTGTCCGCCCTGGGCGTCATCTCCTATGTGACCCCGGTCTTCCTCATTGCCCTCCTGCCGCTGGCCGTCGCCTGCTACTTCATCCAGAAATACTTCCGGGTGGCCTCCAGGTACACAAGACAGATGTGACAGACTGTATGTTCTCATCATCAAGTGTTGTAAACCAGGGCTGTAGCCTCTGCTGAGGAGTGCGAGCTCACATCCTTGTGTTGTTCCTGAGAACAAGGAGTTATTTATGACCTTTATGACTTTTACATTCAACAAATTACACACAAATAACACAGGACAGGCTTTTAATGACTGATTTACTACTCAACATATTTGAATTTGACTTTTTAGGTATTTCTCCAATATATCTAGATCATTACATGTACATTTAAATAATACAGAGTTAAACTGCTAAACAAATAATGTAAGAGTTGAGACAGTCCCTTATTAGAGTTAAGAGACATGAATTAAATGCCCTAATAGAATTTAAGGTTTGTGTTTTTGCTCTTGGTTTCATCAGTGCTCAAGTGCTATTTTTTTACATAAATGATGAACATGCTGCAGTGTGTAAACCCGCAGTTTTGTCCATCAGTCCAGTGCAAGTGGCTGCAGAGGGTAGGATACATATCATAGTGCTTTTTCATCTTATTTAACTGTTCTTTGAACCTATTTCTACATTAAATTGTGTCAAAAACTTAATGTAATGTGGCTGAGTTTTTGTGTATAGAAGTGTATTTTACATGTGTCCTTTATGTGACCTTTTTGCAAAATGTTAAAGCCTAATCTCATGGTGTTTTTTGATATTTCATCATCCTCACCTTCCAACCTTATGACTTTTGAATTAATTGAACTTTGCTACAGTTGATATTTCCGTCTCTGCTGTGTCCTCTGTCTACTGGTTAGGGACCTGCAGCAGTTGGAAGACAGCACCCAGCTCCCTTTACTCTCCCACTTCTCTGAGACAGTGGAGGGTCTCACCACTATAAGGGCGCTCAGGTAATTATTACTTTATACAGTACGCACTGTCAGAGTCTTTGAGGGGTTGAATTAGATAAATAGATGTCCCCAAATGAGTCTCTGAGTTCACTTTAAATCTGAGTCTAACACATTTATGTACAACCATGATAGTCCAGTATCTGATGTGACATAATAAGAGTAATAATATACTGTATCTAACACTGAAAATACAAGTCCTTATGTTTAATAATTCAGAGAATATAAAATAAGTTTCCTCATTATTGCTGTAACTGTCAGTCGGGATGCAACATGGCAGCACAAAGTTCAGGCAGATGGACTCTCAGGACATGTCTTGTTTTTTCCGTTGACAGGTACGAGCCCAGGTTCAGGCAGAGGTTATTGCAGTTCACTGATGCCAACAACATCGCCTCTCTCTTCCTCACAGCAGCCAACCGCTGGCTGGAGGTCCGCATGGTAATGATTAGTTCAGTTATTTAAATTTGCATCAGTCCTATTTACTGTTTGTCAAGCAGCAGCTGCTTCACGTTTGCGTCGATGTTGCTGAATAACTACTCCCTCTGCTGGGACACTGAAAAATTGAATTTTTCTTATCACAGTAAAGATACATCCGTGTTCGTGTGATGTTTTATGTATCGACTGCTCACGGCTCATGTTTCACAGCAGCAGAGGAGAAAACTGCCACATGTTTATGGATTCATGTGCACAGATGCAGAACAAAACACGCACAGAGCTTTTTGTCCTTCTTTATCATGTGTAATGGCAGTAAACTGATATATAGTAATGGATTTGGTTTTATTGTATTTACTTGTTTGAATTATTCAGTGATGCATTGTCTGGTTGCTGTAACATTGACATTATCTCTGTGTCTGCAGGAGTATATTGGAGCCTGTGTGGTGTTGGTGGCAGCTGTCGCCTCCATCACTAACTCTCTCTACAACCAGCTGTCCACTGGTCTGGTGGGGCTGGGACTGACGTACGCACTCATGGTGAGACTCTGCGTGTGTGTGTGTATGTGTTTTGGTTTTTTTCTTGTATACCTCTCACTCTTTAAGGTCAATATATGTGGTTTCATATTCTTTAAATTGTGTATCAGAGTTTATATATTTAATTCCAAATTTCTAATAAAGTTTTTTGTTCTGCCCTTAGTGCACTTAATTAAAATTTATCTGTACTTAAGCTCCTTATTTGGGGTTTTAATTATAAAGAAGAATTTATCAATCTAATAGTAAAAAACACAAATTATTCTTCATCATCTCCTTCATTAATGGGTCCTGACAACGTGCCAGTGAAATTACTTCTTCTCTGTCTGTCATCTTAGTTATTTATTTTGTTAATTTGTGTTTCTTTTTTGTCAGTCTCTGACTAACAAAAAGAAAAAATAAGAAAAGAAAAATGAAGAAAAACAATAAAAAAAAAACTGATCACAAAGCATAAATTATTCTAAAAATCAGAATCAAAATAATCAGAAAATAAAATTCCACTGATAATCATTTTAAACAAATCTGCTTATTTGGTTGAAATTAATCATTGGTGTAGGTTTTTTTTCAAAATTGAGTTTGACACACATGAAGTGGGAGGTAAGGAAATTAGAACATCAAAGTCTTATTTTCCTACTCTGGTGAATTGTGAAATGAAGGAAAATGAAGGAAATGTCTTTAAAAAAAAAAAGAGCGTCAGGCACCAATGACAATTCAAAGTACAGTGGAATATAATGTAGTAAGACTCTCAGGCTCCTCCATAGAGCCATGCATAGTTGTTTCTTCCTCTTTCCTTTTTTTTATGGAAGATTGTAGTCATTGATTTTGAGGTTGCATGCTGCCGCCACCTACTTGCATCACGTTCTAGAGGTTCATCAAAATAAATGTCTCCTTCTACTTTCATGTTTTTATATCACTGGGGACAAATGCATGAGGGGGACCTGTCCCATGCATCATCTCTGAAATCTACATCTATGAAATTAATACAAACTACTCCTCTTATAGTTTCTTGCAGCTCTCCATCCATAGTACTGGTTGTTTGTTTTTCTTTGTTACTTTGTCATTTCTGTCCAGTGAACACCAAGTATCTCTATTTTTTTATTTTAAAATTCTCCAATAAACTGAAGAAGTACATTTTAAGGCAAATCTTCTATATTTTATGTTACATAAACCATTTGAAAACCCATTAGACTAATTGAAAAATCCATTGTCACAAAGCTGAGCTCATGAAAACGTGATATAATCTTCTTTGTCACCAACAATCTTTTTTTTTTTTTATATACACCCACTACCTCTCACTACCTTGCTACCTAACATGCCCTGAGTGTGCCTACACTGACATTAACCCAACTTCTGTCTTCTTGCCCTCCTCCTCCTCCTCTTCCTCCTCCTCCTCCTCCTCCTCCTCCTTCTGTCTCCATGTATCAGGTATCCAACTACATGAACTGGATGGTGCGTAACCTGGCAGACATGGAAGTGCAGCTTGGCTCAGTCAAGAGGATTAACGGCCTGCTCAAAACTGAACCGGAGAGTTATGAAGGGCTGCTCAGTGAGTGCAGTGACACTCCCGTCTTAAATTAAATCTTAATTCAGCAGGTGCACATAAGGAATCACATTTGCTCTCTTGTCAGAGGTTGAATGATTTCTTCCTCAGTCAGGATAAAGTTTAAAGTCCAACTACATTTACTGCACATTCATCATTGTCAATTAAAGTGGGGTATCAGTGCTCATGAGAAATGTATCTTTATCCCCCTTCACCTTTATATTCCTTCATAATCTATCTTATATGCATGAGTTTCCTTTCAGGAAGGAGGCAAATTTGCACAGAGACCGACTGACTATCAATACATAAATTCAGATGATCACAAATTATAAATCATTATATTGACTGAGCAGCTATTGTTGTAATATTCTTGTTTTTGGCTTCTCAAGGAGTTTAAAAGAAAAGACAGAAGATGTTTCTGTGTCTGTCTCAGCTGTGTCTCAGGTCCCTGACGGCTGGCCCCAACAGGGAGAGATCAAGATCCAGAATCTGAGTGTCCGATACGACGCCACGCTGAAGCCTGTGCTCAAAAATGTCAACGCGCACATCAGCCCAGGGCAGAAGGTAGCCATACACTGTGTGTCGAAACTGGAAACAAAATGCCAGGAAATGTCAGAGAATGTGGTAACCTAATGAATTGATGAATACTAGTGATTCGGACTTGTGTGTTTTCAGGTGGGGATCTGTGGCAGGACAGGCAGTGGAAAATCCTCTTTCTCTTTGGCCTTCTTCCGCATGGTGGACATGTTTGAAGGTACAGTAAAACACCTAGTTTTAACTCTCTGAAGTGTGAAATTACATCAGATACTAGAAGGTCTTTATATGCAACACTCACGAGAAAATGCATTGTTGTATTAGATGCCTTAAATACTGAGACTTCTATCTTTCATCTGTCTTACTATTACTTGATTACTTGTGCTGCCTTTGACACTGTGGACCATGACATCCCCCTACAGTGTCTTAAAAACCTTACCGGTCTCAAGGGGCTGGCACTTTCTTGGTTGTTTTTCATACAATAATGCTGTGTCTTCCTGCTCTGGTCAATTATCTTGTTCTGTGTTTACTTGCTGCCCTTCTGTCACATTTTCAAAAAATACTGACCTGTAAAGTGTAAAGAGACTCTTCAGGTGTTGCAAACTTTAAATAATTAGAATTGAATTAAGAATTTTCCTGTTATTACTGTACTTTCACAGGCAGGATTGTGATTGATGACATCGACATTGCCAAGCTGCCTCTGCAGACCCTCAGGTCTCGCTTGTCCATCATCCTCCAAGACCCCATCCTGTTCAGCGGCACCATCCGGTACGAACGTCGACTCGTCGCAGAGGTTTAGATTCAGTGATAGTGATGATCTGACTGAAATAGTTTTAGTAGAAGGAAGAAGACACCAAACATTTCCAGTAACAGGGGCTGTTGGCAAACTGTGACACACTTCAAAGGTACTTATCTGAAGCATGAGTGGAGCTGAGGGTTTGTAGATAAGAGGACATTCCTCTGAAACTCCACTGCAGAGGGTTATTTTTAGACCTCAGCAGCAGTGACCATAAAAGCTTTGTCGTGTTGGAGAGGAGCAGAGGAGGAAGAAAAACTTTAGGAAGCTTTGTGATGCTGTCAGATTGTAAAAAGTATATCTGACTGTTAAGTGTATTTATATGTTTGATCTCCTGGCTCTGACCCCAGCACTCAAAATTGATCTTCACTTCATTAATGTTTAATGACAGGAAGAGATCCATCGATGGTTTAGGTCAGGGATAAATTAGCTAATAAAGTCCTTCCACACATATATTAATGTGTGTGTGTGTGTGTGTGTGTGTGTGTGTGTGTGTGTGTGTGTGTGTGTGTGTGTGTGTAGGTTCAACCTGGACCCAGAGATGAAGGCTACAGATGAGATGCTCTGGGAAGCTCTGGACATCGCTCAGCTGAAACCTGTGGTTAAATCTCTTCCAGGAGGCCTGGGTGAGAAAATCTGTGTGTGTGTGTGTGTGTGTGTGTGTGTGTGTGTGTGTGTGTGTGTGTGTGTGTGTGTGTGTGTGCTCCTCCTGAAGTTTCAAGTTTCTTCACTTTTAGCCAGGCATGACTCCATGTCGGTCTATCAGTTGGTCCACCACTAGTCTCAGACTGAAATATTTCAAAAACTGTTGGACGGATTTCCATGAAATTCCCTGCAGACATTCATGTTCCCCTCAGAATGGATTACAGTTACTTTGGAGATCAATACTTTGATCATAGCATATTAAGATGTAAGACAACACATGATAATTTCTTAACAGCAGCATTTTGGCATTGTCATTCACATACAAACATGTAGACGCCTTTGGTCTTTGGATCGTGTGTCAACATTGACACTATTGGACCGGGCCTGTATACAAGTACATATAAACAAGGGAGCTGCATTTTTTCTGGATGAAAAGAACAATAACATTTATATTGTTCAACTGGTCTCAATGAGTCATTTTTATATTCAAGGATTTATGCTTTACATGGCGTAAGAAAAAACGCAGCTCCTCCATTTACATATTTTTTGCTCGCAGGCCAGTCTTGCCCGGTCCGATATGCTGGCAGTGTTGACGTATCGCAGCAGTGGGCTGAACCAGTCAGTGCAGCGTTTACATATGATATATCTATGTTGTCATTGTTAACATGCTTACATTAGTATTTAATTTAGCACCACTGTGCCTATAGCATCATAGAGCTGCTGGCGTGCCTATAGACTTGGCCTTGTTTTTCCTGTTCCCTAGTGTTTGCTGTGCTGTTTTTCTTCTATCCAAACCAAGGATCCAAGCCTCGATGGTGTCAAATGCTCAAATGATTGTAAAGCCCGTTGTCATTTTTAAAATGTTGTCCTATGAAAATAAAATTGACTTGGCATGTCCTCTTCAAGCAGTGTTCGTAGCAAATGATGCGCTCTATAATGTTGATGATCTGTACAATAAGTACAATAATTGGTCGCGTGATCATCATCTCTGGTGTCTCCATACAAAGATCAGGCTGCTGTATCAGAATACATGAGCATTAATATTTTACCCTGTCAGAGCTCCGTCCTGCACAGCTTTACAGCCACATTATTCTTAGCTCACGTCAGGTCATGGTTCCTCTGACACAGGAGAGCTGACACTTGCAGACTGCAGCAGTCTCACGACCAGATCACATATGAGCTGAGAGTTGTGTGCCTCTTTGTCAAGACTTTGGCTGCCAACATGATGAATGTGTTGGTCTGCTGCTGTGTAGGGGTTCCTCTACATAAGATGTCTTACTTTTGTTCCTGTTGGTTCTCTACATGTTCTTTTAATAAAACAGAGACACTGTTCACTACTCCGGTTCTGTGACACTGACAAATATGTGTGTGTTGGTGTGAAGCATGTAGTAACTAAACTACTCTCTGGCTTAGTTTATATTGACTGGAGCCAAGTGTTCAATGAGGTATTGATCTGTAACCCAGGACTTAATGGCTAATTAATTTTGCCCTTTAATTTAGTTAAAGGAGCAGTGCGGAGGCAATGAAGAGACGTGTGTTACCTAATAAAGCAGACGACAGTTAAGTGCAGTGAGTCAGTGAGTCTTTCATTATTGTAGCACTGCTCGTGCTTTCTTACTGCTTACTTTATAAAAGAAGACTTACAGTACATAAATTAAAAATGAACGTTTTACTTCATCATACAGTTTTTTTATTTATTCAATGTTAAACACCAACAAATATACATTATTTCTCATATTTATGTATAGTATTTAATATGTTTTACTCTTAAAAACAAATAAAAACACTTTGATCAATTGATCAATAGGAATGGCTTCATCATATATTAGGGAAAAAAAATACAAAATAACATCCAATAATATTTACATTTTAATAATGTCTGAAATATTCACCTCACCTCTTTCTATACTATTAGTGAAAATTCCTAAAAAACTACTAATGTAAAAACGTTTTGAACATCTTTTACTTTTGTCAATTTTAGGAAAAAGAAACTGTTTGATGTGCATGGAATCTTGTAAATTTATTTTGATGAATCCAGACTTTGCAAGGACTCCAGATTAGTCTTTTATTCTCTGTAATCTTTATTTAGCCAGGAAAGACCTGTTGAGACATTTTTGATGGTGCCCTGGTAACATTATACACACAATTAAATTAAAATCATAAATGATAAAAACATCAACCAACAGCAGGAATATCATATGTATTTTTTTTATCTTAAAAAAGACAACACCAACCATCAATAATAAAATTGTAACATATCAGTAATTCCAATTCATACACCAACATGTCCCACATCAACTTCATGTTTTCTAAATGACTAAGAAGTCATTAACAATTTCAAAGCATAATCAGTTTTATAAACCACTGAGAGCTTTGTTTCATGACTTGATCTCATCCATAACAAATACATGTCAGCAGAAAATCTCCAATTAACTCTGCCCTCTCATGTAGCTAAAATGTGTCTCTACATCTATATACTGTGTATGAATATAAACTGTATACCGTCAGTTAATGTTTATATGTACCTGGTTTTCCTCTTCAGATGCCACAGTGACAGAGGGAGGAGAAAACTTCAGTCAGGGTCAGAGACAACTCTTCTGCCTGGCCAGAGCCTTCGTCAGGAAGAGCAGCATCCTCATCATGGACGAGGCCACAGCATCCATCGACATGGCAACGGTCAGTGTGTGCGTGAGAGAACAAGAGCAGATTGTGGTAGAGGAGCATACAGAGGAATTGAGCAGAAAAGGTAAAGATGAAAGGAGGTAAGAGAAAGGAGAAGATGGAAATTAAATTAACTAAGGTGGAGGTGACAAGAGATTCACTCACCGTGGGGTGTGAAGCAAAGTTCGCAGAGTAATTTTCCTCTCTTGGAAGCGAAAAATTTACATAGCCTAAAGGTCTTCAAAATCTAAATTTTTTGTGTATTTTACTGATCATAAATGTAAATATTAACAGCATCAGACAAAAATTGGTCATTTAGATTGAGTTGTCATCTGTCATTATGTAAGTGACAGCAGGTTCTCATGAGGTTTGTATCTTTAAATGATGTGTTATGATATAAGAGGAGGATTAAAAAAAGAAAACCAGGAGGTGTGCATGAAGCAAAAAGAGAGAGAATGAAAATACTCAGTGCAGCAAGAGCCTGAGGGGAGTCAGTGTCAGCAGCAAATGGCTGCTTCTTACTTAAGAACTTCTCCTGAATAATCGGACACAAAGCGAGACCTTTCTAGCTTTCAGTAATGTAGCTGCACTGCCCTCGAGGAGACACAGTTCAGTGTTTAATCAGGGACACTGAGATGAGGAAAAAACGAGATGACAGTCTGAAAAATAACCTTCAGGAGGTTGAACAGTAAGGAGGAATTTAAAAGGAATAGTTATTCTATTTTGTCTCCTACATGTTCTTTTTGTCCTCAAGTTTGTCATCCTCCGTCCCCTCTGTCCTCACAGGAAAGCATCCTGCAGAAAGTGGTGATGACAGCGTTTGCTGACCGGACAGTAGTTACTATAGCAGTGAGTATCCACCCCACACTGTGCTGGTGTGTTAGGCATTCACAGTAATGAATGCAGCTCTCTCCTTTTCCCCCGCCCCTGAGAGCGCCGACCTCCATCATGCACTGCTGATGCTGTTCTTGTAATCTGATGCACAACTGCAGATAAATGCAGCGTGGACAAATAAATATTTCTGTAACATTGTGCTGAAAATTAAAAAGGTAGGAGAGAAGACATCACAGCAGATGCCAGATGATAAATAATCAAAAAGATCATTCATAAATATAAAATTTCACAACTCTTCACTTTTGATATTTCACATGAACTAAGCAAGAAAGAAATGTGATCAGTTGGAGAGCCTCATGTAAATTCTGGTTCACCGTAAAAAAAAAACAAAAAAACTTATTATTGTAACTTTAAAAAGTTAGTGTTTGACTGCCATGAAATTTTGAGTTGCACACAGCAGAGTTTCAACATATATGTTTTATTCAAACTATAAAAAGGAGGGTCTCGGGAGTGTTTTTACTCTCAAACAATGCATGCTGGGAAGTCTGCTAATATGTTGATCATGTTTCTTTAGAAACTTAATTTAATGAATTGATTGAACTCTGTACAGTACATTCATTCAACTCATCATTTCAAGTTGAAAGACTTACAAGAACTTGTGCTTATAAGTTCAGAAGTGCTCTGAAAATAAATACTAGAAATTGTGAGTTTTATCAGCTTGAATAAATAAAATTTGTGTATTTATCCAGGTTAATGAAAAATCATTAGTTGAATCCACTAAACTGCTAGATTAATAGATTGATTGAGATCTGCTTGATTAAAACACTGGATGTTTGTTCCTTCAGATTCATTTAGGATGTGTCAATCTGAACTCATGCCAGCTGCAGAGTGGAGAAGTGTCTCTGATCTCTTTCTGCGCTTTCTTCCCTCACAGCATCGCGTCCACACCATCTTGAATGCCGACCTGGTGATTGTGATGAAGCGGGGGATCATCCTGGAGTACGACAGGCCTGAGGCCCTGCTAGACAAGGAGGACAGCGTCTTCACCTCCTTTGTGCAGGCAGACAAGTAGCACAAGAAGAATGAGCGGGAGAGGAAGCATCAAAGGAAGACATTCAAAGTGCAATTGTCCCCATGGAATATATTCCTTTTATTTTTTAATCATGTATTATATTTGTACATAAAAAAGTTAAATCTTTGTTAATAAAACATAAATTATCATTTACATGAGTGGTTCCCAAACTTTTTGCCTTGTGATGTTTTAAAATGAAGCATGTGGCTGCTTATCACAGGTTGCTGTGGACATGATTTAATTGATTTATTTATTTCATGGTTTTTTGAGCAGTTCAAAGAAAGATTTTTCCATCTTATATTGTTTAATTTGAGGGATTTTCTGAAGCCTTTCTGTTTTGCTCAGTGCCAGTGTTTTTAAAATTCTTGCTTTATATGATGTCTGCAAAAGAAAACTACCGTAAGCTTAATATCAGGGAAGGAGGGATTTGTTGTTTATACTAAGATGGTTATTTGGACATGTTTTCTGTGCTTGTGTGAGACTGTAAAAACGTGTGTGAGTCATTTGTAGATTGCAGGTTTAAAGTGACCTGATGCACAGCTGAGGAATAACCAGTGCTGTCCAGCAAAACTGGTCAGAGAGCCAAACACCCTGCATAGTGATCATCTTCAAATACCCCAGGGTGTCAGAGTGGTGTGAGCGGCTGCGCCTGCTGCAGCCAGAGATGACATCTCAGATTAGAAAGTTAGATGGATGCCAGAGGGGCAGTTGCCTGTAAAATCAAGTCGTTCTATGGGTGGGAGACTTGTCACAATACCAGAATTTTAAAAAATGGTACTCAATACCTCTTGTGATACCATCGCAAAAAGAGAAATAATGAATATTATCTGGTTTTGAAAATTCAGTCAGAACAATAAAGACTGAACTGAACTGAGGTTTTGAATGAACGCTTACATGGAGTTAAATTAGTGACAGGACAAACTGAATCTGAAGGTAATAGTTTTGAATTTGACGTGTTCAAACTGATTAAAATTTCTATTTAACAGAATGAAATTGAATCTAATGGTGTGAAACTGAATCGAACTGGTAAATTATAAATTCAGACTCAATTAGTTTATGGCACTAAATTAACTCCATACACTCAGAGGATTTTTTTAAATATATCTTTGGTATTTTCGATACTAAGAAATATCAGTATTGTATTGTTTTTAAACATGTACTGGAAAAAGTATGACACTTTTGACAACCTTAAAGGGTGGTTAGAAAAGCAGGAGCAGAACAGGATGATCAGAGTTTAAGATCCAGGGCTGGATGTTAGTGAAAAGGACTGAATCAGGTCGCTGGGGGTGAACAGCCCATTTTCTCTTCATGTAAAGCAGAGTTACACAGCCTGAGGACGGTTTACTGTAGAGTGCCTATATTTAACCCATTACATGTTCAGGGTATGAGCTGTTTATGGGTGCACGCTTGCATTCTCATTGAAAATCACAAGAAGGGCAGCACGGAGGTGGTGGGAAGGAGGGGCTGCCTCTCCACCTCACCACGTCTCCATCTCACGTTACGGAGCTGTGATGAAGTGGCGGAGTCAGCACTGAGCTAACTGCGCCACTAAAAACCTGCCTTCTTATCATAAACTAATAAAACTCGGGCCAGGAGCCCGTCATGCTCCCGCAGGAACATTTTACATCCCACTGAATTAACTACAGTCTGAGATGTACGGGCACCACCGTGGGTGGATCACAATGGGAACACCGGGGTGCTGTGGCACCACTGTGCCCGGTCGGTCGGTGTGTGTAGGTGAGTGACGGCGGCAGCTGCGGAGCTGGAAGAAGAATCTTCTCATGGGACTTTGCGGCTGTGAAGCGCCTGATCTGGAGGCAACGTGAGGAGGCACATACCTCCAGGAAACAGGCGACAACAAGAGTCTCCTTCTTTCTGACCGACTGGTGAGAAAACACACCGGGACAGAGGAAATAATTCATCTTTCCATCTGTCCATAGCATGGGAGCGCTATGTTGTCCCGGAAAGGACTCATTCCAGAGGATTACCTGCTGACCCGCCTGGCTGAGGATGTCTTGCAGCCAAAATTCAAAGCCAAACAGGGCAAAGCAAGGTTCGTCGCCAAGAACGGCACCTGCAATGTGGCGCACACCAACATCCGAGAGCAGGGCCGCTTCTTGCAGGACGTCTTCACCACTCTGGTGGATCTGAAATGGCTCCACACGCTCGTCATCTTCACTATGTCCTTCCTCTGCAGCTGGCTCCTCTTCGGGATGATCTGGTGGCTCATCGCCTTCGCGCACGGCGACCTGGACCAGAGAGGAGAGGACTTCGTCCCGTGCGTAACGGAAATCCACTCCTTCTCCTCCGCCTTCCTCTTCTCCATAGAGGTGCAGGTGACCATCGGCTTCGGGGGCCGGATGGTGACGGAGGAGTGCGTCTCCGCCATCATCATCCTGATCGTGCAGAACATCGTGGGCCTGGTCATCAACGCCATCATGCTCGGCTGCATCTTCATGAAGACCGCACAGGCCAACCGGCGCGCAGAGACGCTCATTTTCAGTAAACACGCAGTGATCTCTGTCCGCAACAACAAGCTGTGCTTCATGATCCGCATCGGAGACCTGAGGAAGAGCATGATCATCAGCGCCACCGTGCGGATGCAGGTGGTCCGGAGAACCACCACGGAGGAGGGGGAGGTGGTGCCGTTGGACCAGATCGACATCCACATGGACAACCCGGTGGGGACCAACGGCGTCTTCCTCGTGTCCCCCCTCATCATCTGTCACGTGATCGACAAGGACAGCCCCCTGTATCAGCTGTCCGCCTCCGACCTGCAGCACGAGGACGTCGAGGTGATCGTGGTGCTGGAGGGGGTGGTGGAGACCACCGGCATCACCACGCAGGCCAGGACGTCGTATGTGTCGGAGGAGATCCTGTGGGGGCAGCGCTTCGTGCCCACCGTGTCCGAGGAGGACGGCATGTACGCGGTGGACTACTCCAAGTTCGGTAACACGATGAAGGTGCCGACGCCGTGCTGCAGCGCCAAGACGCTGGACGAGGCGGGAGGCATCGCTAAGTTTAAAATAACCGAGGGCGTCACCTTGCGGGCGTCTGTGAGGAGGCGGAGAGGCACCACGGTGCGCAACAAGTCCAGGAAGGAGAGTTAACATATGCATTTTATATAAGGATTAATTATTGAAGTGTGAGGAATGTTAAATAACGAAATCATATTTATTTTATAATAAAACACACGTTATGGATTACATGTAATCAGTAGTCATGAATGCAATCAAATGTACGCACACATGAAAAGCTTTTTACTCAGGGTGAGTGTGAAGATGCACAAAGACAGAATGCACTGAGAATCAGGAGATGCGACTGTTATAAACCTGAAGAGGAGCTCATGTTGAATGTATTTTATCTTCTTTTAAAAAAGAGTGACTGCATGCATGTCAGAGCAATAAAGAGGAATACTTCATGTAAAATGTGCTGTGGATGGAGAGGTCACATCATGTCACACTCCACGCTTCCATGAAATGATCTCACAAGCAAAGTCCATCTAGTTTGGAGGCAGATTTCAATATATCAGAACTTTTGAAAAGTTTGTCAATGAGCTGCAACAATTAGTTGATAAACTGGTCAAAAGTTGCAATGATTAAACTATTTTGATAACTAACAGTTTCAGCCATCTTTCAAGTACAATTGTCAAACATTTGCTGGTTTCAGCTTCTCAAATGTATGAATTTGCTCCACCTTTGTCATTTATGAAAGTAAATGAAGAGTCTTTGGGTTTTGGACTGTTTGATTGGTCAACAGAAGCAATTTGACTCTACCAAGAGGTTTAAAGTCTGAGACTGTAGGCGTCTCTTCATACAAAGCTCAGGAAAAGGCACCTCTCCATCTTAGTTCAGCTCAGTACCTTGATGTCTATGGGGTCATAATTGTATTATTTGATCTCATAGACACTCAACATTTGAGCCAAGTTATCTAAAACAGCAATATTAGGCTAACTTCAAACTACACCAAAGACATAAAAGTGGTCTGTCCTGTGCCTATTTATTTCTGAGCTGTCTAACCAAATCACACACATCAAGACTTTGCTATGTGATCTCCTTTTGGTAACTAATGTAATGACCAATGTAAAATTTCTTCACTTCCATTCTCTGAACCTCCCCTGAAAACCCCTGGACTAAACAATTAATCAGAAGGTTATTTGATAATGACAGTAATTGTTAGTTGCAGCCCTACTATCACCTACGATCAGGGTGATGGTTATATAAATAAACAGAAGTGATTCAATCTGGTTATGAAAGAATTAAACCCAAGATAATTATCAACCATTTTCTATTCCAGAGATTGATTTAATCTCCCACATTTCACATAAAGGAACCAATAACATTTCATTTGATCCTGTCTGCTACCTGATTTCCATGTCCTTCAAACTTTAAGTCTACAACAATAGACCTTTTTCACAGCAGCCATTTTGACATTAAATAGTAAACAGGTTTTACCACTGATAACAATTAAGGGTCCGTTCAGGTCAAACAGGGTCAGGGTGCTGCTATTGTGCAGCTGACTCAGTGAAAATGCTCTGCTGCACTAAATGCAATTAGTTTACCTTATTTCTTATCAATATGACTGCTGTGAAAAAGGTCTATTTGCAATGCAGATTTATAAATTTGTGGTCAGCGAGTTCAGATTGAGGAAGCCCATGTGACATCACTGTGACATGATCATTTTTATCCCACTTCACAGAGCTCCGGCAGAGTCACAGAGGACAATTGTTTTTAGTGTGAGTAGTTTTCCTCATGACTAGTAAACTGTGTGTTGAGCTCCTCTTTACAAACAGCAACTATTTTCTGAGGCTCCACACGAGATGCTCATGTTTCTTTCCTTTTGAATAATTTACACAAAGACATTCATACAGAAGACGCTGAGACACGGTGGCATTTCTCTCTTTTATTAGATTATAATCCGCAGAGCTTAAAATATTAAATTGCTTTTAACTTAGTTAATAATTAAAATACATAAAAACGAGAGCCAGAACTGAAGAACCCTGCAAAAAAAAAAGAATTAAAATAAATAAAAAAGGAGAATTATAAACCCAATCCTCCTCCATACAGAGGCTAAGTCTGACAGAACCCGCTTGCGATTCTTTGTACAGTAAAGTCCAAGCAGACTGTGCATTTTCTATACATGTGTAATGATACCATTATTGTTATTTCTCAACTAATTTTCCTCTGATAATCTTTTTAAAAAGCAAATTTTAAGGGAAAACAAATAACCAGAAGAGGAGTTTTTTTTTTGTTTTGCACTGGGAGCACTGGTGACTGTTACACAGCAGAGCAGCACCGCACCATCTACTCCCCCACCCCTTTTCTGTCTGTCTCCGTCTCTGCCTCTCTGGGCCTGCAGACATTACCTCATGTCTTTGTCCTTCTGTGCTGCTGGAGTGGGGGGTGGTGGTGGTGGTGGTGGTGGTTTGAGGGGCTGCTTACACCAGCAAACAGCTGTGATTCAGCCTCAGTCTGTCTCAAAAGTATCGACTCTCTGATCAGATTAAATATCTAACATACAATCTTTATATTTTCTTCTCTGTCTCCCTGTGTCTGTGGTGTTCTCTATGTGTTTGCTGCCCTCTGCAGGCGGGCTCTGGGACATGTTTGTTAGGGGTACACCAGGTGATTATGTGATTATACTGGAGTTAAACACAATCAACACGATCTGTCATACAAGGGGCTGAGCAGTCTGGTGAACAAGGGACAGAGAATGAAAAAGAAGAGAGTGACTTCTCTCTGGCAGCAGTGACGTATTCTCTCAGGTCCTGAGTAGGAAGCGCTTTAATCATCCCCCACATAAACAACCCAAACAGTGATTGGCTAGTAATTGCCCCGTCAGGCAGTAACGTGGCTCCCTACTGGCCAGCGTAGTGGCCGTGCACCCGTGGGCCACTTCCCGGAGGCGGGAAGGACGAGGCCGCGGGTGAGCAGAGACGCCTCTTCTCCACACATTAACAACACTGTACAATAGTAGGTTGAAGCAAAGCAGAGCCCCCTTCCTGTACTGTATGTTAGGTAGAGGATGGAGGGAGGTGATGGACACGCCGCACCCCCCCGCCGCCAAAACAAAAAATAAAACTGAATAAAACTTCAACAAAAAAACAATAAAAGTGAAATAAAACCAAAAATAAAACATACACATACTTTTTTGTTCCTAGTTTAAATTGCAGAGAAGATGGGAGGGATTTGCCCCTGGGAGGAACGCTCACGCCAATTCCTGCTGGCGTGACAAACCCCTCCCCGCCACCCCAAACCCCCCGAAAACCCTCCCCCCCTTCCTTCCGGCTGGTTGGTTGGTGTCGTAGCGAAATATAAGGGTAGTGGAAGGTCTCTTAAAGTCCTGCTGGCACCGAGGGAGGGGGCCAGGCTGTCTTTCCTTCTCTCCTCTATCTTATCTTCTATCACCCCCGGGGCTGCTGTCTCACCGCCGGCCCCCCTGCTCATCTCTCCGTCACGTGGTTTTGTGAAGAGGGGGAGGGTGCTGAGGCTGGGGTGGAGGGGGCCGGAGCGGGCGCGGGCAGCGGGGCGGGGGTGCAGAGGATTTCGGACAGGTCGTCCATGATACAGGTCTCCTTGGGGTCGACCAGGTTGAATTCCCTTACGAAAACGATGAAATGTGCATACAGAGTGTTCAAGTGGCCCTGCAGGTCCAGAGCCACCGTCTCTTTAAAGTGCGCCCAGTAGAGGTGAGCCAGCACGTGGAACAGGTACCGGCAGATCTTCTTTACCAAGGACTCAAAGGAGTTGGGGAACTCTTTGCCTGGATGGAGGAAAAGGAAACAACACAGGGAAGACTGGATTAGGACCAGGAACCACCATGAGGAGGAAAGATGTTTGAAGCACATAGCTAGTGTCTACTGTCAATAAATCCCGTAAGAGGCCGAATGCATCAGTGTGTCTTTCAATACTTCTGACTTATCTACCCTGTCTGTGGGCTATTTGTTCCAGTGGAGATTAGGGGTGGAAATCTCTTGGCACTTCACAACGTGATCTGAATCTGATTGAGAGGGCTATGACATGATTATAAAATATTGCTGCATCTTAATGTATTAATATAGTTAATTTCTATACACAATTTACTTTTCTTACTGTGTGACTTTTTGCTATTTTTTAAAACATAGCGTATGTGTAACGATCCCTATTTAGTTTAGTTAGACGCAACCTGCATACACTGCGACTCTTGTCCCTTGTCCCTTCAACTTCATTGAAGACAAAATGCTTCCAGCTTTTAAACCAGGAGGTGTGGGTTGGGTTGTGTCTCCATTTGCAGTTGCTCAGTACACAGGATGCACATGTTAATGTTCATTATGTTTCACAAATCGTAGGCTGGTATTTTACCAGATTAAACCATTAAAACACAACTGGTGCTCTAATGCCTCTGAATCTCTAATATTTACAGCAGCAGGACTGTATACACTGGATTAAGTCAACATAAACTAGTTACTGTGTTCATAACGAAGCAACATGTCACCCAGTGCAACACTGTGGCTCACTGATGTGTTTTTAATAGTTTTTGGACGACAATAGAACAGAGAAAATATGTTATTGTTTTGGTCTTTGCGTTTTGTTGAGAATAAAAAAATATAGAACATCACTAGTTTTATCCTTTAATGACTAAAAATCAGCCTCAAGCTTTTGTAATAATATTACTGTAGAGCTGAAATTACTAGTTGATTAACTGAAAATGAATACGCAACTATAAAAATGATCAATTATTTCTCACTTTTCAAGCAAACTGAATATTTTGGGGATTTGAAGTGTTGGTTGAACACAATAAACAACAATATCAAATGGCATTCTCTGAAACTATAATGGACAGTCTCTATTTTTGTAATAAAACAAATTATTACTTAATGAATTAAAAAAGAAAAATTAATTGAGCAGTGATGATAATTTGTAAAATGCAGCCTTAAATAATATCACTGTAATTTCTTTCAAATGTTTATTGTTGGCCCACCACTCATTTACTACAATCGTAAATTTGCACATGTGGAGCAGCAGAGGGCAGCAGCACAACACCCGTCACAGGCCTGGACACAGAGACAAATACTCACCGTATTTTGTAGGAAAGATTTCCTCATCTGTAACCAGTTTCTGACAAAGACTCATTACAAAGTCGACATATTGTGGAGCAGTGCACTTCGTCTTCTTCCCCCTCTCGTCATACCAGTAGTATATTCTAGACAGAGAAAGAAAAAGAAAACATGAAAATCCACGTTCTCTCACACACCTTACGAAATGACACATCATGGAGGAGCAGGATGTTACTACACAACCGTCAACTTCTATCTTAATTAATCATAATGAATGTTTCCTAAAGAATGTCTGTGGTTTAAACAGGAAGAGAAACAACAGACAGGTGACCTCTGAGACATAAATGTGGCCAATGAGACATTACCTGGCTCCATTTCCTCATTCAGGGAAAACCCACACTCCTGAAGACGTCTCACTATCTGACTGACAATGAAGATGCTGTCCAGTGACACTACAAACTGTCTCCGCATTTCACGTTTGCACGTTTTCATTCCAAAGGACCTGCTGAACTCTGCCCCGGAGCTTTAATTTCCTGATCGGACCAAATTTCCCGCTGTCAGAAGAGTTAACGGGACACTGATCCCTCCAACAATCCTGCGGCTGGTCAAACATTTACAGAGGGGGTGACCCAGATAGCTGCATTGCAGGTGGGTGGATTAGAGTCATAGTTAAAGGTCAAACAGGAGGTCAGCAGACACCTCAGAGATAGATGAATGAGCAGCAGGCAGCTATTAGCAAACTAACGATGGACTGGAAAGGTAACTACAGACACAAGGCGAGCCAACTGATCGGTGAGCTGGAAACTTGGTCGACTAATAAGCATGTGCATACAGGTGTAACTGTTAGTGGTGCAGGTCAGGGAGGCAGTGGGGCAGACATTACAAATCCTGAGGAATGTAAAGCGTCCACATAACTGACCCGGCAGGAGGGGACCTACTGACCACAGACTCTTACAATACACTTACTCACGCAGGATTAGACTGTGTGTTTGTGTGGGAGAGAGACTGACTAAACTACAAACACGCCTTTCATACCCTCCCAGACATGATGTAGACATGATACAACTATGGCCACATTAGAGATGCAATAATTAGTAGAGTAATAATTTAGTCAACCCAAAGAAAATTGGTTGCCATTTATTTTACTAATTGATTAATTGTTTCACTTTTCAAGTTAAAATGCAATTGCAATTAGATGAACTGGGTACATGGCTGCCTCGTGGCTCTTTTTTAATATATAACCTTTTCTGTGTTTTCATGTATTGTTTTTATTCATTCATTACTTAATTTGTAATAACCAGCTCTTCTTCTATTTTTTTTAACGATGGAAGTTATGGGTGGGCAGCTGCTCTTGTCTTGGGTGGAGTTAAGTGGTCATGGATTGTTACCATGGCAGGAAAAATGGCATGCTGTACAACAAATATATACCTTGGTATGTGATAAGATGATATCTGCCTACACTTGGACAGTAAGTTTGTTTAAAACTACTACAGTGTGTCTTAAATTGGTCATGAAACACTTGCACTTTAATACCGATGGTTCTATATAACTTACCAAAAAAAACATCTTTGAGAAGATTGTCTCTTTCTATATGCCTGCCACCGGGTTCGATTCAAATTCAGATGAAATGAGCTTGTGTTTGCATTTTCCCCAGGCAAAGTTACAGTGAATAGTTCATTAGCCAGTTAAAAAGAAGCAGGAGATTTTCATTTAGATCATTTTAAATTTGACGATATATATTATGCAGGAAATACTACCACTTTTGTCCACAGGGGCTTCTACAATCAAAATATGAAAGTAACTTCTAGTAGTAACTTTAAGATTGGCACTCCAACGGCTATAATTCAGGTTCTGCAAGACAGATTACATGTTTGCAGAGGAGCTCAGTGGCCACCTGAATGTTTTGCACACTTTGCAAATAGGAAATCAAATATTTGATGAGTAATTTGTAACAAAGCTTCAACAAATACGTGCATTTTTACCAACTAAATCCAAGATGGAATCAGCTATGAGGAGCTAATGCTAATGAACAGTGGGAGCACATTACCACACAACTCCCTCTCTCAGACACACACACACACACACCCATCTATCCACCCACCCATACAAAATGGGTCTAAATAGCTACCAAATGGTTCCGTTCCCTCATAGCTCATGGAAACATTTTCTTCCTAAAATAGTGCTGAGCTCTGCCTTCGGGCAGGGGCACTGACGCTGCTGTGACTGAGGCTTAGTCAGTTTTCACCACAGAGGGGGACGCTGGTGCCAGGTCCTGCACGGGCAGAAAAAGGGTGGGGTGCTGGGCAGTGGGGAAGGTACATTCATAAATGGTGGGCCTAGTCTTAGTAACACTTTTGACAGTAAAGATTTTAGTCAAAAGAAAAAATGCATTAAAATTTTAGTGAATACAGAGTGGAGCTCTGAGACAAATGCAAAAGTTCTCTCCTGTATTTTTCCTCTTGATTAAGACACTACCTCTGTTTCCCACAAGTCAATAGACTGTGCAAACAAAAACATGTTCATCTGCACTAATCTCTCCACTCCTCACATACTGCAGGCAAAGCACATTTGCATCTTCTTTCTCTCAGGGTGTGGGTTAGCAGCACTAACTTAAGGTGACAGCAGTGGAAAAATCCAGTGTTGACAGAGAAGTTAACTCGTGACACGTTTCTTTCTCACAGCTAATCTGTCATATATGTGTCATTTCTCAGTTGTGTTTTTAGCCACTGACATATTTTTGTGCGGGGTGAGCACATGCACTCGTAGACTAGTCTGCATGTAGAGCTGTGTAGTGACTGTTGTGGTTTGTCAAAGTGTGGGTAATCCAGTTTTTCCAGCCCTCAGTACACACAGGGGCAACGACGGCCTCCCTGCAAAGACAAGGGCTCACACATAAAGATGGCACCCCGCCCTGACAGGGCAAACTAGTTAGATAAATACTTACAGTTAGTCACCTCCCCTCTGTTAACATGGCATGAATAAGCCTCCGTGTTATGATAATCCTTTAAACTTTTAACTGCTGCAGAAGTATGCCATGCTTTACTTTACTGTACACAGCAGCAATTAACCACATTTGGAGAAAAGTGCAGCTACAACATCCCTCTAAAAACACCACATTTGTGAAAGAATCTGTCTGGTGGCTTCAGAGAGGTATGAACCTGCATTTTGCAGCGCTGGAGTGGGCCTTACCACTGAAACAAATTAATTTAAAGGTGGACTCCTTTGGCAAAGATTTGGTCACTGTACTTCATCTAGGCTGTGTGTGTGATATGAATATAATGATATTAGCAGAAATCAGATAGCAGCAAGAAACATAAGCTGACTGCAGGGAATTAAAGGTGACGCTACACCAAGCTGATCCATGAGATGTCTGCTCAGTGGTCAGATTTGATACCAAGTCTACTGCAGCAGCTAAGTGACACATCTTGAGTAGACGAAACCAAATGATTTTCAGTTAGTACCTAACCCATCCACAAGTCTGAAAAAGACTTCATCGTCACCACAGACATGACATAATCTATATAATGACTGTGTTTCCGAAATAGAGTCTGGAAAAAAGAGGTCAAAAGCAGCCAAAGAATCTGGATTTGTCAGCTGTTTGATGGTTAAGAAAATTCACCCAAAAGATGAACACATTAAGTGATTCTTTTGCTGTCTTTGACGTCTTGATTTAAAATCGGTGCATCTTCCTCTATGATAATGACATCATCAGTGAATAGGGACAGAGGCAATTAGCAGTTTCCTGACCAGTAAACAGGATATCTTTTCTTGGGGTTTTATGGCACAAACAAATGTCTGAGAAGACGACAAATAAATAATAAAAACAACAAGTGTGAGATAAATTGTCATTGTCTTGACTTTTTCTAGCCCACACTTGTTAGGGACACTAACAAAAAGAAAAAATTTTGAACTAATTGATGCTTGGAATTTGTTCACTTTTAAATATTGTTGCTCAGGGCTGCAGGGTTTTGCGCAATGGCTTTATCATCACTGGTTTTAATTGATATTTGGTTGAATTTGTTGATATATCATTGTTTATATGCTACTATGGAGGAGGATTCCAAATCAAATTTGCCTACAGGGACATGAGTATATCAAATCGTACTAAAAAGACTATAACCAGCTTGATTTATCTAAGTCAGACTGCTCAGGCCTCAGTATATCATAGTTGTTGAAATTCTTTATGTTAGACACAGCAGTTTATATTACAAGACACACAAATCAACACAAGGGCTGTTTTCTTTCCTCTCCTGTCTGGAGATTCTTACATTGGAAGAGGTAAAGTGTGCTTACAAGAGCAATGAAAAGCATGTCAGGATCAGACTGGAGGGAAAAAACACACAATGAGGTTTGCGAGGGTGTACTTGACAGAAATGTGAACACGTCCTTTAAATATGCTGCTGCGGCACAGACACAGCAAGTATGGAGACACAAAGGTGCCATACTCAGTGAACCACAGCTCCTTGGCAAATATAAAGTTCACTGCAGTACATACGAGCTGCATAAAGCACAATCCAAAATGGACGATGTGGGTAGTTCAAGGACCAGAATGAACCTGATGCACCCTCTGGGCTGCGAGTTGTCCCCCGATGACCGGGGTAAACATCCCTTGATGAATTAACCAATGGGACACTAGATTTGTGATGAATAAACCAATGTGCCTGGGCAGGTGAGCGATGAATAAACCAAAAGCGGTGGAGATAACTTACGTGTTGCAGGCCGTCATGGCTTGACATGTGTCCCCAGTGCAGAACTCTGAGATGGTGCTGTACTGCAGGTTGATAAGATTGAAGAATGTTGTTGCTGTTGGAAAGACAAGAAACCAAGTCCATGTTACTCGGTGTGTGTTCAGTTACACAGGAATAATTCATACATCAAAAATACACGTGAAGTATGTGTGTCATGTCACGTTTGTTTCATTATGGATGACGAGGACACACCTACAGTACTCTACACTGCAGTGCATCTGTCTCTTTGATCAGTTGGACAGTCACAGTCACATGCACAACACTAATCCATCATATCACCACATCCTTCAACAGAATGTGCGTCTCTGAAAATAAGTGGAAAAATGGGAGGTGGCTGCAGCTTTGGCAAGCACTGAAGTTGTTGCTCAAGTCTTTGAAAACTCAAACAGGTATTTCTTCTGTGAAGAAAACACCTCCACAGCCTGTTCTGCTGCAAAACAAAGTATCTGGGGTCTATTCCGTGTTAAGAAATGCATCTCTCACACAAAAATATTTTTTCTGAATGTTCTGAATGTTAGATGTATGCAGACTTGTGGGATCTTCCTGGTATGGTGACATTCCCTAAACTGTGTGCCCTTCTTTGAAAACAATGAATTTACTTTTAAAGCCTGCACACTATAAGACAACACCATAAAATGTTTCATGTAATAATTTAGGCTTCTGTGCCAAACTTCTCTTAGCAGTTGGTCTCCAATTTGTAAAAACTATGATTTTCTGGCTTTCCATTGTGATTTTCATATGGAACAAATGAACCCTAGGATACAATTTAAAAGTTGTCCCACATGACACTTACAGGCTCCATCGTTTTTTCCTGCACAACAAAGTAGCCACCAAGGGGTATATATTCAGTGAAAGCACTGTTGGGTTTTACATGTGGGCACAATTAAATGACTCCAATCATTATTGATTTGGTTAAACAAACCATTTAATCAAAATATCGCTCAGCCCTATTGTTTATGTTCAAGCAAAAGACCGATTAGTGGTGGATGCAAGATGATACAAGTCGGGTTATATAACTTCCAATTTCAACACATTAACATGTGCAAACATGTCCCATCTGTTTCATATAACAGAGTTTTATCGGCCTAAAATAAAGAGGGAAGAGGAATGTTTTCCTTTTCCCTCACGAGCACCTGGCTGGTTTGGATACGTAACCAAAACAAAGTCAGGGAGACAGACAAAATAAAGTGTCTCATGAGATGGATCAAGCAGCCAGGCCACAGCGAGTTTACAAAACTCCAGAAATGATGCTCATAATGACAACTATAAATTTCATTAAGAGTTAAAACACTGTACTGAAGCTGGCAGTAGTCGCTGGTGTTTAAAGACACTGTGTGTGTGTGTGTGTGTGTGTCATTATTAGGAACAGGCTCAATGCTTTGCTAGGCCTGGATCATGTTAAGGGCTTGGCTTTGTTGGAGTTGCATCTCCAGCATCTCAGGAACATCTTGTCATCTCCAGATTACAAATGTGACTTTGAAAAACAATTCCAAACCCTTGAGGAAAATAATAAATTATGTTGGAGCAAACACTGAGCTTAACTAAAGGATTTTTCTGTAATAAATTAGGTAATACGCCCCATTCATGTATTAACCATGACCATTACAGGCTTACAAATTACAGTAGTGGAGGACATCATCCTCAGCTTTATGTTCAGGTGTGTGAGCTCCTGCTCCATGTATATTCCTACACATATACACTGATATTTTCTAGTGCTGACGAGCACCGGTCACTCACTGTTGCTGGCTAGCCATTCGTTGAGGTCTATCTCTCTGGGCAGCACCACCAGCTCTTTGAGGTCAAAGTCCACTACACGGATTTTTGTGTACTCTAGCTCCAAGTACTGCTTCTTCTCTTCTGCCGGAGGCTTCTTTCCATTTGGCTTCGTCTTCGACTTCCTGCAACGCAGAAGAAAACAGGACAGGTTAAGGAGCTGCAAACGGCTTGATAAGGGCAATACACGAAGAGGGGAAAAAAAATCACAAAGAGAAAAGTGCACAAGAGTGATGCAAATGATAAATGTACTAGTTTATGTGACGCTGTAAAGGATGAGAGGCAAATATATTGAAGTCAACCAGACATTCAGGTAGCACTGAATGTGGAGGATCAATCAACACACACAGATCATTTGTTATTGAAGCTGCAGCAATAACATGATTAATCAATTATCTGTCAACTGTTGAATTAATAGCAAATTATTCTGATAACTCATTATTCCTTTTAAGTGAATTTTTCTTTAGTCACCTAAAACAGCAAAGTGAATATTTTTAGGTGGAGGACAAAACATTTGAGGTCATCGCTATGAGCTTTACGAAACAGTGATGAACATTTTTCATTTTCTGCCATTTTCTGAACCAAACATGTAATCAGTTAATCAAGAAAATCACTGATGAATCAATAATTAAAATTGTTAGCTGCATTACATGCACTTTAAGTGGAAAAAGCTAGTGAAACTCTTAACTCTTTAAGTTACAAAACTCATACTTTCTGCAACTTTTCCCAAACTGAGCTCACAGCAACCTAAACAGACCAAACAAAGAGTCTTCTGTTGCTGTACCTGACCCATTACTCTGACCTCTGACCTAATGTTAGGTCCATATAGCCTTAGCAGACAGCTGCCCCAAGCACCTTGTACTTCCACTGCTAGTTTTAGCATGGGGATGTCATATCACACTCTTCCTGCACTTCCAGGGCTGTAACCTCTCCTCCCCCCAGACCCATGCTCCCCGTCTGTATCAGCAGAAGCAGTGCAATCTGGGGTCAAAGGTTGAAAGGCTTGATACATGAGTGAGACAAATAAACAGAGGTAGAGTTGTCTGAGATGGTCGTTACCAAATACAGACTGATGTAATCGACTGCCCAATTATCTTCCTTCTTCATGACATTGAAAGTTAGAGCTAACAATAGCCAACTTGATCAGTATTCTATTCAAGGTTTCCTTCATCCTGTAATGACTCTATTCCTGTTACCAACATCTTTATTTCGCTCCTTCCTGGCTCTGCTACTGTAATTTGGGTTTGTTTAAGGACAGGGGAGTTTCAGTTTGCTCCCTGAATTTATTGTGCTTATGTTGACCCTCATTTCCGTCTGTCTTTCTTGCACTCACCCCCTCCTCTATCTCCAGTTCTCATCCCTCCTCTCTCCGCACGCCCTCTGTCCAAACACACTGATCCAGTCGTGTGTTCTCAGCTCTCACTTCTCCTTCCCAGTATCACTCCCAGACCTTCTCCCATTCCCAAAATGCAGCAGCCCCGGCTAACAGCAGTAATGACGAGGGATCATAAACACTATTTTCCAGCAGCAGCCAAAACCCTTCTCACTTTCACTCAGGCTCTGCTGCGACTTAGGCTGGACTTTACAGGACAAACGCGGTGACTGGTAGGGTTTCGTTCACAGTCCACATGCAGATGGAGATATTAGAAATAGATTCAGAGAGAAAGGACTGAGAACAGAAGGAGGGGAGCGAGAGCAGAGGGGGAGAAAGGAATGAGGAGAGGAGGTAGATCGACTCAAGCCCAGCTGATATCCATGGGAACTAATAAACACTTACAAAACATGACAGGACCGTGGAGCACGAGGCCTCTTGGCCAGAGCACAGTATTCAAAAGCCCTTCACAGTTTTAATGCCCCTCTCCAGGAAGCGTCAGCCTGCTTTCCACCTCAGCAAACAAGGGAAGGCATGTCAACATGTGGATGCACACAGAGCCTGCAGTCCTCTGCTTTGTAAATGTTTAAGTTTCCCCCCCTTCTACATGTCTTCTGTCATCTAATTTAGCTGTCAGGAGAAATGTTTAGCTGTAAACTGCCTTCTGGCCTCCTGTGAAAATGTTAAGACCTGAAGGAGCAACACTTATTGCACACACACAACACTGCTGGGGTTCTCATTTGTTGGGTAATGATTCATCAAGGTATTCCTATCAGACAGCTCTTGAGCTTGTTTTGGCCTCATTTAAAAACCAAGGACACCACCGATTACACTGCTGGCTAATTATTAATGAGTGGCCACTTTCTGTTTCATGTCTCCTGTTGCTCTGCTCTCTTTCTGCTTTTACAATATCTTGTTTTTCTTAAGGCTCATAGGCATTTCTTTCTGTTCATTCATGGGTACAGGCCCACCTGTCTAACCAGCCTATTGTTCAGGGTTAGAAGCCTCAGTTCTCGAAGTTTCATCTTTGCCCTCTCTTTTCATCTCTTTCTGCCCTTTCCCTTCATCTTTCTATCCCCAATTATTACTCTGCTTCCCATTTAACTCACTCAGCAACGTCTACTCTGACACACATTTTAATAGAGTGCTGCAGGGATGATCATTTTTGTGGGCCAACCCAAGAAGTTAACAAGACACTGGTTCCCAATACAAAAAGCCAATGGGATTCTTTCATTGGATTATTACAGAAAATAAGATCTGTGGCAAACAGAGGTTTATGATACTACCACATCTTGTTTTGTTTTTTTGGGGATTTCCGATTTAATATTGAAATGTGACACTCCACACTACACCACTGTTGAATGAAACATCATTACCACTAAATGACCTTAAATTAAAAAATAAATAAATAAAAAATAAAACGGCGTGATGGCATTTGTGTATCCAACAACCTCTGTAGTCTCATTTAATTACTTGCTAGCAACAGCTTATTTAAGACATGTAAAATCTTCCAAATTCTTGATGTTATATAACAAAATAGGAAAGTCTGATGTTAACTGCAGACTTTATTTCAGGCTTCTAAGTTAAAACTCATTCAAAAAGTCCACTGATTTTGAGACAAGGGGAACAGAAATGCTAAAATGTTAACTAATTTCAGTATTACTGTTCCTTTTTTTTAAACTTGAGGCTCCTTCCTACGTCTGTTTTATCATTTGTTTCTTTTCTCCTTATCTCTGTCTGCTTCCTTCTCCCCCTTCTTCTTGCTCATGAGGGTACAGACGGATTCATGTGGTCCGTGTGGTTTTGCACCGTGAGCTACATGTTCCGTCATGTGAAAGAGCTTTATGAGAGGATGGAGCTTCATCCACAGATACCGTCAGCTCCCACAACTTTTCAAAGGCTTTGCTAAGCCCCTCAGAAAAGCTGTTCGGCTCCTGCGAAAGGTTCAACTCGGTTCTTTCGCCCCCCTCCCCTCCTTTCCTTTTGAAAACATTCTGTTTCACTGAGCTATTTCCTGCCTCTCTCCCTGTGTAATTTCATCATTTTCCATAAAAACGCCTCCTCTGCTTCTTGTGAACATTTGTGTGGTAAGGGGAGGTGAAATTCTGGAGCCATTAGTTTATTTTAGGATAAAGAAAACTTCCTCAATGCCAACACTCCTCCCCTCATACGTACATAGACTGTCTTCACTACACACACACACACACAGCTTTGTCTGTTCTTGGTAAAGTTCTCCCAGGCCAGTCTTTGCCATAAAAGGCAGCAGATGCCTCTTTCTCCTCGCTAGATCAGGGCAGGCCAGAAGGCAGGAGTGGAGGGGAACTGAGGCCAAGGCTAGGCACATGTCTCCGGGCTGGGGGGAACAGCCATAGCCTGCCTGGCACCAATGGGAGCGAGTCTGTGATACCAGAAAACCTGGTCAGGCTCAGTGGAGTCTACAAAGAGCCATGAGACAAATCACGTGCTGCAAAGCTGACGTCTCTTGAACTTTTCAAGAAGAGGTGGAGGGTGTGAAGCAGGAAGAAAGACATGTTGGTGTTTATCTGTAGTACAATAAGGAAATAGGGTTGTATAGTTGGGTGACAGGGAGTTTAGTGCTGCAGAGCTGACTCAACAGCTGCTCAACTTTGTCTGTTAGCCACTCTCTCTCTTATCCCTTTCACTTTTCCCAGCAACACTGTCTCCCTGATCCTCACCGGCTGCTTTCACTCACTACCTTTCCTTCTGAACACTACCACCAATGCCCAGCTGACACACCATGTTGCACACATACAAACGTGTGAGTACATGAAAACATTAAAACACACACACACACACACACACACACACACACACACACACACACACACACACACACCTCTCTGGCTGCAGGCTGCAGGCTGCAGACCCCCCCCCCCCCCCCCAGTTTTCACGGCCGACCCCAGCTGGTCACAACAGCTGCGTCACAAGTCCGATCCCAGCAGAGACCTCGAGAAAGTCCACAAGAAGTGAGTCCTGTCTGGTCTGAGAAAGTGTGTTTGTGTGAGCATGTGTTAGCTATATGTAAGCTAGCTGACAGTGTGACTGCTGAATGCTGAACACACTTTGTTTGAACAAAATAAACTTTATGTAAAGAGGAGCAGCCCTCTGGCAGGTACACCACGAGCATGTCTCATTACTAGAATCTGGCTCCAATTAATCCTGGAATCACTCGGGGCCACATTACAGAACTATGCTGCAGAATTAGTTTAAGTGCTTTCTCTAAAATACTACAATTTGGTACTAAAGATCTCCCCTTTCCATCTATTCCTCCTCCTCCACACACACACACACGCACGCACGCACGCACACGCACACACACAGCTTAGTACTATTTAACTACTACTATTTAACCACTTAGTTAAAAAAAATAAAAGGGTGAACTGTTTTACTCATTGAACTAACTATAGGTCAGATATAATGCCTTGGCATTTACCTTTTTCAAATCTGGCCTTTTTAAAAAAGTAACTGGGTAGGCCCAATCTGATGCTCATGCCACGACTGAGGCCTTGGAGCTTATGTTTTGATTGTTTCTCTCTGTGATTGAATACAACTTTAACTCTGAAACCCGTTCAACAAAACCCATGCAGTGACTTTCCCCTCCAGCCTGCTGCTCCTGCCAAACCCGACATTGCACAACTGTTGCTTGAATTGGCCTTCTGGACAGCAGAGGAATCTAACTATTGGCATATGGATGCAGTTAATGTGATCTGTGAGGGTGAACAGCACGTGCAACGATCCAACAAAGAGGAAGTCTACCATCTTCTGTTAAGATGCCTGCTGTTGTGGTGATCAGAGAGATTTGCTTTGAATTCTGTAAACTGACACTCCAAGGCAAATGTAGTAAGAGGCATTTTCAGCAGATTATACACCAAATAAGATATCTAAATTACATGATTTTTCCCGTCATCTCCCTGGAACAAGAAAAGGTGCACCAAAGGTGAAAAGATATGGCCTATCTTGTCACCACATGGCCCCAATACAATTTACTGGAAAATGCCCCCTGTCTTTACGATAAGGCAATGAGAGATAACAAACACTGCAGACAACAATCAAAGGTCTTCAACCCAGAAACACAGGAGAAATCAAACACTTCTTACTGATCTGACCTTCACACACACACCTGATAGGTCACAATAAGAATCAATCAGGAAGTTGCTACCTCCTTTGTTAACTGACTGACAAATCCCCTGATGAGGGTTTTCAAAAAATGCACTAAACCATCAATAGCAACAGGATATTGTTCCAATCCCAGCAGATAAGACTAGAATTGAGTGAATGAACTCTGCCATTTTGTAAAAAGAGTAGCTTCAGTCAGGAGGATCAGTTTTCTGCAAGCCTGGCCTCCTGATCTATTTCAGGATTCAAATTGAATAGACCCAATGGCTCTTTTCCCTGAAAAACCACAGACAGAAGAGAGCAGGCAGTCTGAGCACACCAAAGCTAAACCACAGCAGCCATTATGGGGCTAAAAAGAGACAGAGTTAAGGATGGACTAAACCAGAGGTTCGGCCTTGCAGTGGTTAAAGTCTACAGAGTATACTGTTCACTGAAGTTTCTGTGTAGTTTTAAAGGGGCCCCGTTGCAAAAAAATGTGTTAGTTTTAGTTCTGGGGTAAAAAGATAAGAGGGAAACCAAAAACAAAGAAGGCACAGCTGCCACCACTTAATCAGCAGCATCACCGGGGGTGTCAGCAGCACTGTAAATCAGTAAATGAGGATTGTAGCCAGGGTGCAGGCCTAAACATGTGCACACACACACACAGAACCAATTCAACTACTGACCCAACCCCAGCACAGATCTGGCTCTACCTCCTCTTCCCCTTGTCATCCTGTGCTAAGTCCCATTCACTGGCTCTTGGGCCTGCAGAGTATGTAAGGACCCCCTGCCAGCACTATAATGGAGCCTCATCAACATCACAACGCACATGTGTGACAGGAAAGGGGGAGTTTGGGTTTAGATAAGGCCGAGCCACTGGTTAAGTATTTGGCAAATGTAACCTTGTTGGAAGAGGGTTAGCTCCAACACTGATTTGGCACAATATGAAGCGACTGATGTGGACGACACGAGTGAAAAGCTGAATGAGATTTCTCCACAGTCTGATCCAATCAGTCCATCTGAATGAGTCGAATAGTAAAGCAAAGCAGAATCGAGTGTGTGTATTCAAGCAGAAATTCTGAAAAAAGGTGTCAAGATTACACAAGGCTGCATATTCACACTCTCGGGGACTGGGCTGTTAAAAGCTATCTTAGCCATCTTTGCCAGTCTAGTATTCATAACTGCATTCAAGCCAAGGGCACTGAACCATTCACTGGAGGAGGAAACTGGCTAAAAGTGGAACTATAAACAGGTCTATGGTGCCCCCCACCCCCTCATAAAACCCCAAACTATGCATCCTTGTTAACTTTGATGGAGTGTTTTTAGTTCAGTTTTTCCTCAAGATGTCAAATTTGTGGAAACCCCCCTTTTGTCTCTCCCAGGCAAATAAATTAAAGGTGTATTTAATTGGAAACCAGCTTTCTTAAGGCTGTTGAGTTCCCAGTAAAATAGGAGCAGCAGAACATGTCTCTACCTGTCACAGGTCTTGCAACAGACATAACAAAATACTGTAGAATAACACCCCTCAGCTGCGTCCATTACATCCTGCTTACAATCTGTTAAGAGATCCTAAGATGGTGGATTTTCTCCTCACTATCACTCCCCACATCTTGAATGGCGACAATAGGTTTTGAGGCATGGGCCCTTTGGGCTGAAACACACCTGTCCCCAGACTTGAAAGGTAAGAGGAAACCTCAACAAAAGCATTAACAGGATGCTCTGTCCCCTGGAGGAACACACTCATAATGACTGCATGTCTTCTTCACATGACACAGACAGTGTAAATACACATATGTGAACTGGTTTAACATTAACTTCTGTGACATGTTATTTTTCCTTGAACTGCATTCTCCACGGTCACAACTGTGGGTTGTGTCACTTCACATGAAACACAAACACACTGTTCATACTCCTATTTGGGTCATGCATTCTTTGAGTCTTGCGTCTTCTCAGTCATATTGTGATCTTTAGATGCCTGCTAAAATAATTGATTTTAAACAGCACATTATAACCTTAAATATAGGTCAAAATGCTTTCCAATAAGAGAAAACAACCAATAAACAAGATCAAACAGATACCCAGGTGCAATAAGGCCTACTTCACATTCTAAATCGTGTTTTTTTTAATGTGCATTTCCTTTCATTTTCAGGTTATAATGTAGGCTAGGGCTGCAACTAACTATTACTGTCAATATCAATTAATCTTTGGATCATTTTCTTGAATATCTGAATAGTTAGTTTGATCCATAAAATGTCAGATAATGGCAAAAAATTTTTGATGTCTCTTTCGCAATGCCCAAACAAATACTCAATTATCAAAATGATTTATATATAATATTAATTTGATCGATTATGCGAATATTCATCGCTGCCTAGGATGGAAACTGGATACTCAGAGATTGGATTCAATTAGGATTTAAAATTTTGCTGTACTCTGACCATGATGTGCTCTTTTATCATTTTTTTTTATTAAAAACAAAAAGTTTGCGTGCTTGTGATTTAAAAATAATTTCCTCCTTAAGTCGTCTATTCTAAAACGTTAACAGGCGTCTTAAATAATTCATTAGAGCAGATGAGGAGGCAGTATCACATTTCTCTTGCTCTTGTTGAGTCTTGTTAGTGAGAGCTGCAGGAAGAGGAATGAGGCATTCACGTCCCCCTCTCACCCCCGGCTGGTAAATTGCTGTGACCCCGGAACCAGAGGGTCCTAATACTTGTGTAATTACTGCTAAGAGGAGACAACTCAACAACACGTTTTCGCGTCGTTTTTGACAATATTCGGGACTTGCAAACTTAAATCTACGGTGTGTTCAACTAATGAGCACTGTTAAAGTTTCTGACGTCTGTGACATTGTAATACAACTGCTACAACTGAAAAACAACGAGGAAAATGACTCCGTGCCAATACTACAAACATTAAGGTCCTGAAAAAGCAGCAGTATACGACATATTAACCTGAGTAAAATATTATTTACTCGGACAATACGGCTCTCTCGGTCCCGTCGAAGCTCCTCTAAAGTATGTCAGATTTACAGTTCAGACTCGTCTCTGTGGTTATTAGCAGACACTTTATCAAGTTAAAGTAAGCAGCAAATTTTTTACCTTAGTACTTTTCCGACTGCCTGAAGCACCATTTTGCAACTTAGTCCGTTTCTGGAGTTTCTCTGAGAGTGCATGTCCGTCTTATCTCCAGAAAAGGAGCAATAATCTCCGACCATAGTTTAAAACATGAAGCTGTGATGTCTGAATATGTCCTCAACAGATTTACAGTCCGAGTCCTTCCAGGGTTCCGTCTGAAACTCCTTTACACAGCGAAAAAGAAAAACTTTGTGAGGACTGTACAGGAGGCCCTCCTCCTCTGTAGCCTTTCGTCCAATCAGCGAAGGGAACAGGAGTTCGGTGGGTGGGCTAAGGTGACGTCAAACGTCTGCCCATGTGGACGTGTTTCGTGCATCTCCCTAAAGTGTAGTTACAATGTAGCAACAGGTGGCCAGCTAGTAACTGTGGATTACAATTAAATAAAAAGGTGTTGCTACATTTTATGTGCCAACTGTAACAGCACAGGTTCACATAAGCTGCATGACCTTTTCAATGACATACATGACAAAAAAGTCAATATTCTTTGCAAACCAGAGAAAAACTACAAGTACATTATTTGTAATGTATGAGTTTATGACGTGTGATGAGCAAGATAGTTTTTCTTTCTATAAATAACCCATAGCTTCATAGTTTTATGTGTTTTGTCACTATAAAAGCACATAATCAGACTGAGCAAACACATCCATGAATGAGGACAGTGAAGTGTGGCTGAAACCTCGAGAAAACGCTAGAAAGTGGACTTCCAGTTAAGCTTATTTTGTCAAACTATGTTAATTTACAACAGGGACAAGACACAATGGTAAAATCCCTGTAATGTGCCAGTAGTCACTAAAAGGCTCATTTTTAGGGCTGCAATTACCTGTGGTTTTCAGCATCAATTAATCATCTGATTATTTTCACGAATCGATTAATCATTTAGTCCATAAAATTTCAAAAAGACATGAAAAATGCTCATCACAATTTCCCTGAGCCCTAAGTGATACCTTCAAATTGCTTTAAACAGTCCAAACCCCAAAGACACTTAATGTACTGTCATAAAAAACAAAGAAAAGCAACAAATCCTTACTTTTAAGAAACTCGAACCAGCAAATGCTGAAACGATTATTCGATTATCAAAATAGTTGCCAACTAATTGTCTTTTGATCAACTAATCAACTTACAGTTGCAATTAAATTGGCCAGATGTTGGATTAGCTATTAAAACAGCATTAATACAAACAAGGTGCAAAATCATAAACAGAAAAAACAGGTAAAATAAAAGAAAGCTGAACAGATGCTACAACTCCAAAAAGACTTATATGACTCACACAAAAGGCCAACTAAAAATGTGTGTATTGTCACAGTGTGTCACTTCTTTTAGTGTGAGAACTGGTGCCGGGTTGAGTGCAGCGTGCATGCAGGGACTGTGGGGCGACATTCCTCCTGTTAATTCTGAACTTCACCTGGATAGTCCAGGCTGGCAGCAGTCAGGCCTGTTCAAACATGTCAAAGCTGAGGAACCACTGAGGGAATCAAACAAAGCCTGTTTGAGAGCCAAAGGCAGATTCATAAGAATATCAAGAGAATTCTGTGCATGTCTTAGGGACAAGTCTTCACCCGAGGGAACTATCTGCAACACCAGTTTTGGAAGTTTCATATTATGGACATGATTTGAAGCATGAATACGATGTGAATTCTAATTAAATTGTCAACACAGAGAGCTGAGCCAACAACACATAAGTACAAAATGAACAAGAGGAAATGAACAGTGAATACTGGGAGTTGTGCGGTCCATGAGAAGATTACAACTGGTGTTACGGAACTATCATTCCCTCTCCCTTCTTCCCTTTAATTACTGCTTCCCAACAAACGTCCTCTCTTATTCTCTCCCCTATTGCTCTCTTCACACATTTCTCCTCCCTTTCTGAGTTGTTTTTTATGTGCCTCTCCTTCTCATTGTCTCCCCTTCTCTTCATCCAGTCTGTTTTTCCTCTCTGTCTCAGACAAATGCAGATGTGAGAAATACTGGACCAGCTGGCTGCTACACCATGGACACTCGCACAAAGACACGCTAATCTGTGGGATCTATGGAGCTATGTGCACTCTTCAAATGTGGGTGGGTGCAAGTAGCTGAGTGAGGAGGATAAAAGACTTTATGAGGGTATTGTCTGAGAGGACTGTACTCATACAGGTGTATTTTGTGTGTGCAAAAGTGTGTGTGTCAGTGAAGCATGCTTACTGCAGACAGCTGGACTCTCTGAGGGGCTGCTTGTTTATGTTTTAAAGCCTCTATGTGATCTGAGCGAATCAAAGGGACAGGCGGTTGGACAGGCCCCTCTCTGCACCCTCATCCTACATGACTGACTGCCTTCCTGCTTTGGTTTGGTGGGTGGAGCTGGGTGATGCAGGGGCCCAGTGAGAGGCTCCTGCTGTGGTAGCAGGGGTGAGGAGCAGAGTCGAGAGGAGAGAGACCAGAACAGGGCACTGACTTTTCTCCTGGCGCTAAATATAGCATCAGTCTGCCTGGCCAGACCCATAAAGAATACAGAGAACAGTGCACAGAGAGGGAGGGGAGGGGGAAGCATGCCATATGTGTGTGCGTGTGTGTGTGTGGGGGTACACACAAATAAATGAACAGCTAAATCAGTGACTGAGCTGGTGAGTGGATACTGGGACATGTAACCAGGTGTGAGAGTGATTTGTGGTGGGGGTTGTTCTGTTACACAGAGATTGAGTGGAAAGAGTCAAGAATTTTTTTTTAAGCAACTTTTAGACTACTTTATTTTGACAAAGTTGTTGCACAGCTGCCTGTGTTCAGACATCCAATATTTGAGAACTTTAATCTGTTTTAAAATTAGAACTGCAAGGCTTATTTGATTAATTGATTGTCAATTAATTTCAAGTCATTTTTAAGAAAAAATGCAGTAGTATCAAATAACTTCAACATCCGACTTTATATATAGCATAGTGTAACTTACATACTGTATATAAAGAGCTATGTGACATATTAAGAGTATAAAATTGTTGTTAGAGCCCATACATGAAGAGCTCATGTGCTACTTATGACCGCCCCAGAGAGGACAGTTTGTTGCTGTAATGGAAATCCCGTGCTCAGGAACTTTCCATTAATTTGCTCCTAACTATTGGATCCGTGCGGTCACTGAAAATAGAAGACATCCATTCAAGATCACTGGAGCCTGGCCTGGGCCTCTACACTCACCGCTGAGTTACTGTGGACAAAGTGCTTTAATGAATCACACACGAAAAAGTCAGAGTAGGTGCCTTTTAACTCAAAGTGGCCTTTTCTTTGGTTAAACAGATAACATGTAGTCACACCAGCAGTTTGTCGTGTTATGTGAACTGCAGGTTGTGACAGAGCAGGAGGAGACAGACATGGTGCCGGACCCTATTACGCAATGTGTGACGTGGATGGAAACCAACAGCCACATTCCATCATCTGGCAGACAGAGGTTTACGCTTTCTTCTCTGCTAACGTCACCTTCCCTTCCTCTATGCAGACAAGACATGGCATCACTAATCTGACACCTGCCCTCACCAAACCAGATGTTTCTGTGAAGCACCAATATATACCCAGCCTTCCTCAGGCAGAAAGTATGTGTGATGTCATGAATTAACGGCACAAATATGAGCTAAAACAGCCGACATCTGATTACATACTCATTTGTTTGGCGTGTGTTTGGGGTTAAATTAAAAACTTAAAGCGTTACATGATAACTTGCGAGGAGAATTACAGATTGTTGATGTGCAAGTTCATAGATTTTCTTCAAAACACATTATACATGTTCAAAAATAGAGTGAAAACATGGCAAAAGACTGAGAACTACAGTATGTAGTATTGAATTGTGGAGTTAAAGCAGACCTGAGATCCATATGTCCCTTAACAATATATAAGCAAGAGCGGATTAGCATTTAGCAGAGAAAGTGATGAAAAGACCCATTCCAGCAATTCAACACTGAAGAAAAAAACAGATTACTATCCTGTTGAAGATTGAGAGGAATGAGCCGATTCTCAGGCAGGTCACCGTCTGGCTCTGGTGGCTCAAACATATCTGTACAAGTCCAATACAGCTGCTAGACGTAACATCCATTTTTCATGTCTAAGTGATGTTTGACATTTTAAGACAGCATGTTTTAGAACAGCAAAAACTGCTTATTTTTTCCACAATTGTGAAACCTAATTTTACATACTTGGGTATTTTTTTTCAATCATTTAAATTTGGCTGAGTGGTTATGCACATATTCTGTAGTATGACAAGCTCTGAACACATTTATTATTGGCTTATGCAGCCTTTAACATACAAAACTATGCACGTCTAGAATAACATAAGCTGCTTCAACAGTACTAACCTCATCAAAAGACCTCCACCCAGGAGATACAGACAGTAAATTTAATGAGAAAACACATCACTCATTAAAAACAGCAGAGGAAAATAAATGAAGTTTATGGAAACACTGTGATGTCACTAGCCTTGTGACTGATGACTGTGTTCAGCCTTAATCTGTTGACTGAAGAAATTACAATGACAACTACAGCAATGACCGATCAGAGCGACAGATAACACCAGGAAAATAGACTGCAGTAGAGAAAAATGCAAGTAATTCCAATCATTACAGTCTTGACGTCATAACATCAGCTAGGAGGCGGTCTTATGTTGAAAGAAATATGTTGAAATATGTAACAATGGTATGTTTATAACTCAAGAACAATAACCAGCCACTAATATATGAAAGAGACAATGGACTGGTAAAGCAACAAAAAAAAAGAAAAGTAGTAGTCCAAATGTGTAGGACATTTTGGACGGAGAGTGTTGGCCTGCAGCACTCTCTTTACTGTTCAGAGAGATGGATGGCTGGCCCAACAGGTTGGGTCTGAAAGTCAGCGGACATTCCACCTATTTGAGACAAAGAAAACAGTGATTCGAGGCCAGCAGTAGATGAGTCACAACCGCAGCAGATGCGCCTTGGGGCCTGGCAACAGCTCAGTCCCAGCCCTACCACTGCAGGTCTCCAGCCAATCACAGCTGGGATCCAAATGACAGACAGGTCATGCACCCAACCGTGTTAAAACCCAAAAATGAATAAATAAAAATCAGAGCAGTTCCAAGTTGCTCTGTAAGACCTTCATTTGGCGACGTGTTCAGGGTGTGTGGGAGTGGTGTAGTATGTTTAGGTAAGGTCTTAGCCAGTGAAAACAGCACAGACTGAAGGCCTTTAGTGCCAGGGGGTTTTTCTATAGGCCCGGATAGAGGTCAGCAGGGCCAGGAGACACTCGGCACACTGAACCCAGCGACCCACCGTGTAAAACCAACCTCCTAAATTAGACAAAAGATTTTTGTATGTGTTGCCACAGCTACAAATATGTAAATACTGCCTGAATCTTCTCCATCTAAAAAATGAATATACAAGTGCTAGAAAACTAAAATCAGCTAATCTAGGTCCCAGAGCCAACTTCAAGTCTTTAACCTCCATTTCCACAAAATTCATTCACTCTGCACTGAATGAAATACTGAGCATGCGTAGCCTTGTATGAAGTGTCTGTGGAGAGTAGATGTCTGTGCAAAGTGCAGACAAAACCTGGACCATAATAGTTAGCCTCAAACTAGGCACTGCTGTCATGCACACTGTGCAGTAAGCACCGATGCTTAGATGATAAGGTGTTTTTTTATACAGTACATTGATGTATCAAACCCATTAAAGGTGGACTGGATTCCCCAATTTTTGACCACAAGTTTTTCCTTGCCTTAGGCCGGAGATATACTTGCTTTTAACTAAGTGTTCGCATACGCACCCCTACGCTTCATGGCTGCCTCGCGTATCCTGCGTCCATTTGGTTGTGCGCGTCCTCAAAAATTAACGCTACACATATGCAAACGTAAACGCATGGTTAATCAGCAAGTACATCTCCGGCCTACGTCTCTCCTGTCCACCTTTAAGCAGGGGTCGAACGCCAAGTTTAAGCAATTTTCAGGCCTTTTCAATGTGCATTTTTTAGCTTTTTCAGCACCTTACATCAGGGAGAAATTATATACTTATATACACACACACACACACACACACTCAAAATGATTATGGCCTATTTAATTTTTTAATTGTATTAAATGGATGTTATTTTCCCATAAAAAACAAACAAACATGTTTCATGATAGAATTCTACAGAGGGGAAACAAATTAAAACACAACAAAGTTTCATGTTTCAGAATTTGTCACCAAGGAGACTTGGCATCCTATACAACATGGCTAAGCCGATATAAAACAAATCTAACAATTACTAGACAAATAGCTTCAATTTTATTTCTTTTTTTTAACACAATTTGTTTTCAAGCCAATAGTCACTGAAACAGCTTGTGCAGAGGGCACACATCAACAGATTAAGTCGTCTTCATTTTGAACAAAAAGCAAAAGCAGCTAGGCTCTCCGACTTATTCTATTTCTTTATCTATCTAAAAAGCTAAATATTATGTCTTTTATTGTGAAAGTAATGCAGTTACAACTACAAGCAGTTTTGTCAAAATCCAAGCACTTGAAAACACAAGTGAAAATTTAAATTCAACTGTTTTCAAGTATGTCCAGCATCCATAAGAACCCTGTTTGAGGTCTTGAAGTCTTCCTTCTTTCTTTGCATGTGTGCTCTTTTCCTCCCTGGCTTCATCTCTCCTTTGCTCTGCATTCCTGTAGGGGAAGGGCTGCATGCAAAGACATGCCATCACTCTCTACACACAGGCTGGCTAAACAAAGGAGAGAAGAGCAACATGAATGAGCTAAAGGAGGTCAAGAGTACGAGAGCATAGCTCTCAGGTTTGGATTGACTTGGTATTTCTTGTTTGGGAGGTTGATGCATGCGCTTCATAAGCAAACATATTAGGGTTCATCTTCATGCTCCATGAAACAGCGGCAATGGCACAAAGGGAAAATTACTCCACTGCCTAATTACCGCTGCACTCTTAATCCAATTAGAAGTCAGGTTAGTTTGGATTTTGAAATGTTAAACTCTGTGCACATATTCTGGCACTGGAGCAAGTTCAAAAAGGAAAGTTTGCAAAGAAGAAACAAGCAGCCAAGTATGTTTGAAAGACAGGAGGCCATGTTCTGACTGGTTTATGACTGAAGGAAAAGAGGGCTTTAGCAAGATGGAAGACAGGAGATGAGAAATACCAGACTCGTGTCCAGACGTCAATAAATTACCATCTCCATGGATACTGCTTAGATTAACCTCTATCATATCAGCAGGAATGGGCCAGAATGGAATATGAAGAGGAGCAAGGGATGAAAAAGGAGAAGGCAACGGACGAGGAGGAAGGAAATGAGAAAAGAGGAGATGGTACTTTGGTGAGGGGGTGAAGAGAGGGCGATGGAGGACCAAGGAGAAAAACAGAACACAAAACAGAGAGTGAAATAGAGTAATAAAAACAGAAGTTTGGATGAGAGGAGTGAAAGAGTTTGGTTCAGTGGGAGGTTGTCACAGCACGCCCGCTGTACTCCTCCTCCCTACATTCCTAAGCAGGGGAGAGTCTCTATCCATCTCATAATTCAGCACCTGGGCAGCCAAACACCTGTCTGTCAAGTGTAAGAGCGCGCGCGCGCACACACACACACACACACACACACACACACACACACACACACACACACACACACACACACACACACACACACACTTTTAACCCCCAAGGTTCAGGTGCAAGGTCAGCTAACATTAAACTGGCCAACAAACTGCCTGAGGAGGCAAGGTTACAGATGAGACGGAGGGCAGGTGACAGTTGAGGTGGCTGACCTGAGGAACAACCTGTGATCTCCTGCTGCATCACAGGTGATCACAGCAAGGTGTCACTTTGTCCTCAGGCTTGCAGGTAAAGGGTCACAATGAGGCTTTCCATCTTGCTAATGGCTGCAGGTTTGTGACCAAGTCACTCCATCAGTGTCATGAGATTCATCACATGACAAAATGGACTGCGATACAGAGAGACAGTATGGGAAAGTGGCTGCACTGTGCCCTTTTAATGACTTATAACAGAGGAATGAGGGAGTAAGAGTGAGAACTAGAGCTGCAGTGATTTTGTGACAAACCGATTGACAGAAAAATAACAGCAAACTAGAGAAAGATATAGTTTCAGAGAGAGAGAAATTATTTTGATAGAATTATATATCTTAGCATGAGTTATCATTTTTGCATCTCAATTTTCATTTTCATTGAATAAGAAAAAAAAATCATGATGATGTGATATGTGTTGGGGTCTGTGCAAAACAAACTTGTTTTCTTACATCCAAAGAATGAGATTTGTAGGCCAAGAAATCTCTGCAGCACTACAATACTTCATTATAATATTGTTTTTGTTGCCTGTTTTTCCTTTATCAAAAAACTGCAGCCTCTGCGATTTGAATATTGTACTTGGCCATATTGTGACTTTGATAACACAGTATTTCAATTAACTGGGCAGTCCTCATTCAAGCCTGAGTGACAAGCTTTTATAAACTGCCATCATGGTTGGGTTTTAGATTTCATTCTTGATTTTAGAAACCAATTTGTAGAAAACAATCTCACCACATGGTCCATTGAGTCTAGAACTTTTGATTATATCACATGATCTCTATCGGTAGGTAGTGGGGTTTTTTAGAGCACTTTAACAACTCCCCATCAGTGTCGGCTAAAAAGTGTTCAAGTTATCATGAGTTACACGTGTGTTTTGCCTCGTGCATTGCTGGAGGAAACAGAAAAGGTTCCCCAAGGTTACACGTCTTCCCAGAACTCTAATAAACCTCTAAAAAGGAAAAGAATGTGGCTTTTCCTGGGAAGACTGTGATAACCTTGGCAGTGAGGCGAGGACACACACGCACGCACGCACACACACACACACACACACACACACACACACACACTAAACTTGCTGATCTCCCAAATGCAGATAAAATTCTGAACATTTCTTAACCAAACCAAAACATTACCTACAGATTACAGCTCCAATGTAACAGAACAGTGCACAGGGTGGATTTGGCTTGTGAGAAGGAACATTCCTTGTTTCATACACACACACAGAGGCAACTAAGGTGTGAGAGCAACACTGCCATCTGCTGGCACAAAATGTAGGTGCGCACAGTTTGCACATCAGGTAAGTGATATCAATACAAACCTTTCTGAAACTTAAAGGGCAGCACAGTGACTCTGGAGAGAAGTTTAGAGCTCATTTTGCATCAGAGTAAGATGAAAGCTGAGAGAGAGCTACAAACATTACCCGCCCTTAGAAAAGGCCTCTCACTGCAGACATTGTCTGAAACTTACATAACCTTAGAGCTAGACTGACTTTTCCATTCCAGGTTTTATTATAAGGGTGTGGATATGTGTGGATGGTGTGTGTGTGTGTGTGTGTGTGTGTGTGTGTGTGTGTGTGTGTGTGTGTGTGTGTGTGTGTGTGTGTGTGTGACACTTGAAACCATACCAACACTGTGCTGACGCTAAAGACGCCAGCATCCTTTGAAGACTGTAAAACTTAATGAGTTACTTTCCACTACTGGTGTGGTTGAGTAACATGAAGAACATAAGAGAAGGCAAAGCGTAAAGAATGAAAATATACATGAGGGAACAGTAAAACCAATTATTGAGTGAAACCATTGAGTGAGGAGGGGTGAGGTTTTGGGGGCAAGGAGACAGGAGTTTGTGACGTAAATGAAGAGGTGCAAGGAGGGCTGCGGTCAAATATATGCTACTGTTTGCACAGGAGCACAAGAGGCAGTCTGTGTGAGAGTAGAGAATAAGGTGGAGGGGGGCTGGATATAGGAGAAAGACCGTCATGGAATACAGGGATGGAAGGAGGAAGTGAAGAGGAGGTGGCGGGAAAAGGGACTGGGGTAGCGCCCATGTTTGCACAGGATGTATATGTGTAGTATGACGGTGAACAGAGCTCTCTTTTCATGGTCCTAAGAAGAAAAACAAAAATAAAGCCAGCGTGGATTGCTTGGTTTGTCTGAGGGAAGAAGACTTCGGTTAAAGGGACAGTTTAATTTAAGGTGGGGTTGTAGCAGGTACCTATTGATAGTCAGTGAATTAGCTACAGTAGATGCAGATCATCATGCCCACAGTTTACAGAAACAGTACACGTAGAAGCTAAGCAATGTACCACTGAGGACAGAGTCAGCAACAAAAAGGTACATTTGCCACTTAAAGGTCCACCTAAAGAAAAAATTAATCAGCAGTTTAAGTGTACAGTATATATAGAATATTTTCAGCATACTACAGCTCAGCTGTATACCTGCAACTTAAGGTTCTAACAGGTAAAATTACTGATTTCGCATGTGGCATTTGGTTTGGAAAGAGTGGTATCTGGCTTATATAACGGTGATTTCCAATTGAAAAAAGGCTGTCTGATGGCAAAGTAAAGCAGTGAAAATACTCTAAGTAGAGCATATCTTTAAACTGATACTGATGTTTTTAGGTGGACCTTTTTGCATGGCTAAAATACCTTTTGTTGCTGACCCTGTCCACAACAGTGTCTCTCTAAACTTGGAGTGGTCCCACTGCGATCTACTACACATATACACTTACTATGGATAAGTACCTCATACAACCCTATAGAATATAATCCAAACTATCCCTTCAAAGCAGCAACGAAGACATCAGGCCACAGAGTACATTGCAAAAAACAGATGTCTGATTTTGAGCTAACACTACTACAAAATAGGTGAGGACAGTTAAGCTGTAAAGTCTGTAGGGACTCTCGGGGAGATGGGACACAACATAAAGACAGCAGTGTACAGGGACTGTTGGTAGGTCTTAGAAGCAAATAACGCAGACATAAGAAGAGGGGGGTGTGTGGGGTTCATGCACACAGTTTGGGTGGCTTTCTGTTTCCCACTCCAAGACTGTGCATGCCTGCCTTGATCCAGCTCATTAACTCCTAAGTGAGGGCATTTAGTCACAGACTTCCAATGTGCTTTCTAGGGGAATGTGGATGCGTGTACATAGCTTTTCCCAGAAAAGACCCAGAATGTACAGAATGTTCCTTTCGTTGAGTAATTATCGCTGATGGCCTTACAAACGTAACTACTCCATGGTGGGGAGGGACTGATCGATGTCGAGCAGACGCATTTCATCTCTGCTCGAGTGACTGTGTCGACATATTCCACATATCATCACTGTCTGCTTCAAATGGAGTGTGTACAATGAAATGAGGCAACTATGTGTTAAATGTTTAAAATGTTTATTACATAAAGACAGGTATGGCGCAGTATCACCCTAAAGCTGGATCTAAATCAAAGAAGCCATCTCCTCAGCAGAAATGTTAAACATTAGACTGATAAGATCAACACGCTGCCTAAAGAGCACAAGTCGAATCACATTAGTCCACTTCTGAACACACACCAGTCTGTTTCATGGTATATTATGTAACTCATGCAGCGAGTCTGCATACTCTTGACCTGTGAGGAACAAACAATATCAGACAGATGAGAGATGAAGGGTGAAGGTTTGGGGGGCCCCCTTTCACAGGGGAAAGGTCTCCATTTCTTACATCAGCAGAGAGAACAACTCCATCAGGCGCCTGGCATGTGAGCGAATAGCAGTGATGGTGCATGCTCTGTTGTTTCACCCTGTCCCATGGCCTGTTTGCTCTTTAACCCTGAGAACATGGAGTTAACTGGCAAGGCCATGAACTTGACGGAGCTACTGACAAAGAGTAAAAAAGTTGTACAGAACTATGATTTTTCACAAGCTTCTACAACCTCAGGCTACTGTATTCTCAATGAGATTTTAATAATGTTCTACAAAATGTACTGTTTCTATATCTGCTTTGCAATTTTATTTTAAATGGACAATATGTAAATTCTGCTGCTGGTGGGGGTTCTCTCACATTACCTTAAGAATAACATAAGAAACAGTTTAATGATGTTGTAAAGTGGCATGGGATCATGGTCATCATTAGCTAAGTGTTCCTAAACAACAAAATAACTTTTTGTTTTCTAGCCAAACAAACCACCAATGTTGATCGGTTGGTTGTTTGCAAGGATGAAATTTATTTACGATATCTATTTGTATTATCCTCTCCTGTGCAAACCTCCAGTGTGTTTTGCACAGTTATCTCGAGAGAGCATCACTGCAGCAGAGGGTCTCTGAGTGTCTGTTTTTTTTTTTTAAAAAAAGAAACAAAACAAAAAACTTGGAACTGCTGCTCTGCTTATCACAACAACCGCACGGTCAAACAGAGAACAAGGACACTTTCAGAAAAGAGCAGAGCCAGTGCCTCCCAGGCCACACACACAAACACACTCTTACAGCGGTGCATTTTAAAAATGTATTAGTGCTGCTTACACATTCTGTATGAGCACCAGAGTTCACAGGTGCTTGATTAAAAACTATAATATAATACAAATGATGTCACAATAAATTTAAAACTGCAATAAAAAAAAAAAGTCTCAATACTGTAGTGGACTGTGACGACATCTACAGCGATATTACATGGTTAATCATTTTATATTTTAAAAAGACTGCTACTGACTACTGCAATGTTTACATTTTGCAGTTGTACTTGCAATAATTCAAATATTCATAGCCAAAGACAGTTTATGGCAATGTTTAGCACATGCCTAGCTACTCGGGTTGGGTACCATTCACATTAGAACAGATATGGCACCGGTACCCAGTGGTACCTTTTTCTGTACTTTTCTTTCTCTGTAATAACAAAAATGTAATTTCAGTTGTGAAAAAACAAAACAAGTTTCAACTTCTCAAGTTCAACGGTATCATTTATTTAGTACATGTTATTTATTTTGTAGTGATGGGTACCAAATAGTTAATAATAGTTTATAAATATTGTTAGATATATAAACATTCAACATTCATCAAATACTCACTTACATCATCTTTTACTCAATTTAAAAACATCAGTCCACAATCTATTCTGCTATTTTCAAGCAGTGATGACTCAGGGATGTGAGTACGACAAGTACAATTAGGACATAACATGTTAACAAGTTCAGAAAATAAGCTTTGAACACCATAAACTTCAAGGGTGTTAGTTTTGCTGAAAATCCTGAGAGGGCAAACAAAAAAGAAAGAAAACAAAATTCACATTCCCCCGATGACTAGACGAGATCTCGCCGTCATCTGATAGCAGAGGAAACTCTGGTCCATTGTGTGAGGTTGCTTAACAGTGGGAGTGGATGAAGATGAAGGAAGTGGTCACACCCAGGATTGGGCAAAGATGTGAAGAAAAGCATGGGAATGTAGGAGGCTGACAGATTAACACACCAAACCGAGTCAGTAGGAAGCTCTGGAGTGTGCATTTTAACCTCTAATCAGCTTAGAGGTGTTTAGAGTTCCTAAGTTAATGTGAAGGTGTGTGTGCGGCGTGAAGCAACACCTCCACATCCACCCGTAACAACAACAACAACAACACTGCTACCAAACAACAGCAGCTCAAAAACAAGAGGTAGCAATGGTTAGCCCACAGCAAGTCCCATAACACAGAGCACTGACAGCACACACGAGCTGTGGGCTTTTTTTTTTTTTTTTTTAAGACTGACGATGTGTTCCACCCAAACTCTTGTTTTGCAGTAATTAGCCATGACAGCAGATCATGTAGGGATGTCAGTAAATATCAGTCTCTCTGGGCTAATCAAGGAGAAAAACAGACACTGTGTGTACGTGTTTGGCAGAGGGCAAAGGAGGCAGTGCAGTGTTGTTCAGTAGGATGCGGTGACAGCGTCACGTGTTCCTGTGTCTCGGCCACAACAGAAGAGAGGAAGGGGCGCATTAGGGAAGAGCTTGGAGACAAAAGACAGAAAGCAGCAAATGTTATGGAAATTCCTGGACAAAGCCAAGCATGTTTTGCGCCTTGAGGGCATTGCTGAGATGACAGTGAAACCACAGCGGAGCCCTGCCCTTTGTCAGAGAGACTGGCATGGAGGAAATATCAGAGCACATCCTCTGTCGGTCTGCTGAGGGACAAGATGCACAAACACATGTAAAAACAATCATACAAGGTCATACGAGGGAAACGATCCTTGTATGTGCACACAGACCAACTTTCTCCCCCTTTTGTGTCATCCTCGCAACATTTGCTACTAAACAAAGCACAAGCCCGTCATCTACAGATGGTGCATCAAAGAGCGAGGGAAGGAAGTGGGCGGAGGCAGCTGCTGTGGGTGTCAGAATGGGAAAATAAAAGAGAGATGGATAGAGAGGAGACACAAGAGAGGTCAAATCAATAGATGTCCTTGGAGCAGTGAGAGCAGGGATGTGTGTGCCCCTCCACCACTGCCACTGACAAACGCTGATGCTCACATTTTCCTCCACCCTCCACAGATGCATCACATCCTAAGGTAAAGGATGAGCTGCAGCAGGAACTATATAATATGATCCTTTTATGAGCAGAAGAGATGATCAGTGGCACTTAACACTATGAAGTTGAACGTGTGTGTGTGTGTGTGTGTGTGTGTGTGTGTGTGTGTGTGTGTGTGTGTGTGTGTCCCTCTCTTCACCAGGGGATTCAGGTGTAAACAAGTCTCTGATTGGCTGGACTTGGAGGAGTAACTGGCTCCCACCTGGGAAGATGAGCTTATGCAGTGACATCATCTCTCCTAGAAGGGGATGGGGGGGGGGGGGATTGTTAGTGCAGTGTGCACATCTGTCCGTAACACAAAAGTGAAAAACAAAAGAAATACTGCAACTAAAGCTTGTAACATGCTGTCAGAAATCAGAGGAGCCCCAGCGATACAAAAGGGTATTTAAGGTTAGTCCTTTGTTTGGCCCGCAGCCTCCATTCTGTAAGTGAACATAACAAATGTTAGGAACGTCACCTCAGAACATGCTGGAGTCAGCACTCTGCAGCTTCCCCGCTCGCTCCAGAGCAGCCTCTTTGCCACAGCTACTCTCTGATTCAATAGTCTCACAAGGAGGGACCGGAGTGTGTGTGTGTGTGTGTGAGACTCACAAATCTGAATGTGACTTAGGTGACATCCAGCTGTGCTTTTAAGGTGTGAAATATGACAGTCTGTGCATAATAAAATTGCATTTCTGGAGGGCACTTAAAATTTTCCTTGTCTTGTTTTCTCTCGTCTTCCTCTCTGGGCTATCCTTGGTAACAGCGCCATGTCAGATGGTAGATAATTGAAACAAATGAGGGGGCACAGCTGCCAAAGGCACTGCAGCACAGAGGCAATTACACAGCTATGCAGGAAAGTGTGTGTGTGTGTGTGTGTGTGTGTGTGTGTGTGTGTGTGTATGTGAGTGTGTGTTTTACTTTGAGACGGAGAGCGAAAAAGAAAGGCTCGCCTACTCGCCACCACCTTCTCCGTTCAATTAGGCTGCACCAGACCACCCCTCCCTCCCTCTCTCTCGCTTGGGACAAACTCAATAAACAGGAAGTGAGGCGCCCAGGCACTTCCTGTCTCTCTTCAAATAAGCCTCTTGTTCCCAGAAGCACCACAGAGAAGCCATGAGCTGCTGCTGCTGCTGCTAACACCAATGTCCCAGCCACCTTTACAGTCCATATTAAGCCTCCAGGCTCTTTGTTTTGGTAGTGAATTCTGTCTAACTCTTTTCCTGCCACCTGAACAACCTGCAAACTGAGCCAAACACAATGAAGCCATTATCCAGTTGCCAATTGGGCCACCAAGCAGCTGTAATGAGTTTTTCCATGCCTACAGGGCACCTCCTGCCACACACAGACAACTTTTACTCTGCTATGCTGCATGGAGCCTAATGTTTGTCTGATCAACACCTTTTAGTTTCAGACTTAAAGGACCAACGTGTAGGATTAGCAGCAACTAGCGTTGAATGCCTGTTCCAATTCTGTAGGAGAAACTATGTTTTTCAGTTTATTTTTTATTATTCTATTTTTTAGTTTTTTGGCCACAGCCATCGGTCTTTTAGTATTTTATATATCTTTTACCGTAAATTTCACTATCATGACTTTGCTTTACTAGTGCTTTGTGCATCCCTATGTGATCCCTTACGTTTTTCTTTTCTTTCTCTCTCCTTTCTGTGAACACATAGAGTTCCATTTTATGTATGAAAGGTGCTATATAAAGTATTATCAATAATCATTATCATCATCCAGTGGCCGTGAATGTCATGAAAAGCACAAAACACCCTCTCTAGAGACAGTGTTTGGACTGATCACTCTGGGCTACTGTAGAATATGGCAGTGCTACATGTTGGCCTCCGTGGGAGAGGACCCACACCCTCTGTGTACACACACGCACACACGCACGCACACACACACAGACAACTTCAGTTCCAACATTAAATATCTTGTCTTTGTACTTTATTCATTCAGGTAAAAAAGGATTTGCAAATCCTTGCATTTTGTTTGTAATCTCAGTTGTAGATATAAATGGTTCATTATATGCTAGGAAAGAAACAGGTTATTATAAACTAATTAAGACAGTCATGAATATTAGCCTATATTCCTATATACCATATTCTATCAATAAATCATAAACAATAAATCTTACACACTGGATCTTTAAAGATCTTCTCTGATGAAAAGCTGAATTAAGTTATTTCACTAACAAAGGAGCTGCAAGGAGGCCTAGTGCCTTCAAGCGTGTGCGTGAGTGCGCGTGCATGTGTGCTGACTGGGTGGATCTAAATGCGGAGGTGAGGTTAGTGCAAGGCCATCTCTTTCTCCTTCTCCTGAGCCAGCAGGACTAGGCTGCTCCTGAAAACACACACACAAACACTGTGTCTGTGTTATGCAACTGGCCCCATGTGTGAGGTCTGCCCTCCGCACTGACTGGAGGGCAGGTGAAAACAGAGGAGGACGGTCAGTCAAGTCAAGACTGACAGACTCTTATCTGCACCACCAAGCAGCCACCATGCCTCCATAGGAGTCTAATGTGACACATGTCCTGATAGGATCGAGTGAACTCAGACACCTTGGCCAAAGTGTATCTGTTGTCTATTAAGATTATCTGCAGAAGAAAAAGTGAACAGATGGAAAATTAATTCAAACTCAGTTAACAGAGGTAATTGCCCAGTATCAGAATAAATTCTTGGGAGGAAACCTAAAAAAATTTCTGTGCCCATCTGAGTGCAACTACTAACTCAATGATAAATAATGGGTAATAGGGCAGCACAATTAATTGAAACTATCAAAATCACAATATGGCCAAGTGCAACATCCAAATAACAGCAGAATTTTATTTTTAGGACAAATGTGTGAGGAAACAGCATTATAATGAAGTACTCTAGTGCTGCAGAGAAGCACTGGCTTACAAATCTTGTTCTCCAGATGTAAGAGAACATGATTCTTTGGTGCAGATGCCAACAAACGTCACATTGCCATGATTTTAATAGTTTTCTTCAATGGAAATTAAAATAGTAGGGCTCAACAATAAGGATTGCTCCCTTGCCTAAGACAAAGAAAACACCATGTCAGGGTAGCAAATCTGACAACTCATTTGCCTGACTGGGCAAGTGCTGAAAAAGAATTAAACTATTTAAGTATTTCAATAACTGATTCGTCATTAGTAATTTTTTCATGCGCAATGGCATAATGTTATATATAATATATGTTTCTTCCCTCTCAAATAAGAAAAGGTGTCTGACAAAACAAGACATTTAAAGACTACACCATGAACTTGGACATTTTATGGACACTGCACAACTTGATTGCACGTGACAATTAACTAAGTCTTTGTTGTCATGCGAGTTCAGCAAGCTCAAACGAAACCCACTGAGTGATTCTGGACTGCATGCCCCATTTGTTTAGGTGGAGTTTTGGTGGCGTAGTGCATAATTACCACAAGTGGGGCTTTACAAAAGCAAAATTTAGTAGATCGATATTTTTCCTAGAGTTCTTTCTTGGAAATTGATTTTCAACAGACCATCAAATCTTTGTTAAAAATGAAGTCAACTGCTGTTTAGTTAAGTGTCGTGTCTCAACATCTTTCTGAAGCCAGAATAACAAAGCAGCTCAGTTATACAGTACAACAGCCACTATAATACCATCCAGGCAAAACTTTTCATAGTAAACCATTTCAGAAGATTTTTACTCACTAATCATAGCTACAGTAGTCAAAATCTTTATCTAAACTTTCGTCAAAGACTGGAGCACTTTTTTCTTTTTTTATCTTTGATTCAACTTAATACCATCTAAGTGACAGGCAGCTACGCGAGGAGGGAGTCTGCTGAGCTGAGGGGGAAGGAGCGCGGGTTTTGTTGGTGGAGAATGGTGTCCTTGTTGAGTTGCACGTCTCAGCTCTGTGGAAGCAGCCGGGTCTGCCAAAGATAGCCTAATGAGAGACACATGGAAAACAGTACGGCCCGCTCTGCTAGTACAACACACGCAGTGTGATGATACACTCAGAAGTATTGTTCCACACCACCACACATAATAATATCAACCAACTGATCCACTGAGAGCAAACACAAGCTTTTGTCATGTGGTGGAGCCTGCAGGTTTAAATGTGCCTTCTTTCCAGCAACATGTCAATAACAATACATCATATGTAAACATCAAACCTCATAAATGAGAATAAAATCACATTTTTCTGTTTCATACTGCCATTATGTATGGATAAATGGTGGCCACAACTTAAACCTTGGGAATTGTTGTAGAATAGGCACAACTGACTAAAGCTGAATAAGAACTTGACCCAAGATTCAACTCCAACTGTGGTCGTTGCCTCAGGACTGTCAGGAGGCCCTGGAAAATTGATCCAGAGAGTTTGTGTGCGAGAGAGAATGCATTCACACGTGACAATGTACATATGAGAAGATCACAGTGAGAGGATCCTAAGATAACTTTGAATGGTGTCACAAGGCCTAAGACATGAGATTAAACACATGTACTACAATACTATGCCTATGTCCCTTGCCAAAGAGTCTCTTCAAGGTCAAAAGGTATCAGTACTTGTAGGAAGGATTTTTTTTTTTTTTTTAGTTTAAATTGCTGGACTGCTTTCTTTGCCCAGTAACATCCTGATATCTTGTCACCACTGTGAGGATGCCAGGCAGCCAGAGGACACTCCAGGAAGTGAATGTGCCAGGCATAGAAAGAGTCTGGCAAATAACCTCTCCTTGTAAAACAATGGGTCGTTTTAACATTTTTTTTTTGTATTTTGTACACATGAAACTATGAAGATACAGCATGTAAGGTTATTTGTTAGCCATTTCCTCCTGTGCCCAGCCTTTATCCTAAGCTAAACTGGCTGCTAATGCCACCTTTAAACTAAACAGACAGATATGAGAGTGGTATTGATCTTTTCATATAACCTTTGGTAAGAGTGCGAAAATAGCACATTTGGATGCATGTGATAAGAAAAATGCTTCTAATGATCTCATTGATTTGTTGTATACGTCTTTCAAACTCTGTCAAATCAAAGTCATTGTTATTATTTGTATTTTTGCAATATTTATGAAATTTCAGGCTGAATTTCTTGACTCATAGAAGTACTTAGTTCACTTAAAATGCCACGCTGTTGCTCCTGACTGTACAAAAACAGACATACGATAAATAAACAAATAAATAAATAAATGAATACAAAGGCTGAGAAATGAAGGTCAATTCCAACCTATTTTACTTGACGTCATGAGATGGGCGACTCTTCAGTAGCTTCACTCTGAAACAGGATGATTAACATTAGAGTCGACAGTGTTGGACGGAGTGCTGGCAGGCGGTTTCTACTCCAACACAATGCTACTGTTGAAAGCTGAAACACCGGAGCCCAGGGGACAGAGGGCTTGGCCTGGGCCGAGGTCAACGAGGACCTGTTTGGATGGGTGTGCCTCCAAAAAACACACATCAATCAAGCCATATAACATCACTGCCAAGCTGCCTGATTGGCTGAGACGCCAGGGGAGAGGAAATGCTAAAAATAGAAGTGACGGCCCATTTTGGCTTAATGAGCCCATGAGACATCAGCACGTTGTCCAGGTCCCTCCCCTGCCTTGATCATGACTGGTGGGGGGAGAGGAACATAAGTACTCCTGGCACAAGCGCTGCCTTCACAAGGCTTCTGTGTGTATTTAACCAAGTCCTACAGTATATAACACATGTGCAGCCTCACAGATACATGATGCACACACACACACACACACACATATAACCGGCAGGCTGTTATTCATACTAAGGGTAGCAGAGAAGTGTAAACAAAGTCCTGAATCACAGTGAGGCCTAATCTAATCCAGCTGTGCTGTGTGTGTCTGTGTTAAAGCTACAATTTTACCCTCACCATCAAAACGCTCCTTAGAGAACCAGAGAGTTATATTTAGACTTTATACAGCAGTTAAAGGCGAGCTCAGGCTGGCTAACCCCACAACCACAAGAGAGGGGAACCAAATCCAACTGCCAGAGAGCCTAACCTAAATCATCTAGCCGTTCTCTCGAGCACAATAACCAGCTATACGAGTGCCAGTGAGTTGGTATGATTTAAAGGTACAGTCCACAGCAAAATCATAAATACGTAGTTTTCCTCAGGCTTGTAGTGCTATTTATCTGACTAGATTGATTTGGTCTGAGTTGCCAAGTTTTGCAGATATTGACTGTAAAGATGTCTGCCTTCTCTTTGAAAAAATTCAACACCTGTTTCTTTTTCCAGATATCATCATCTGGTAACTCAAGATAATCCACAGACCTTATGCCATTTATTTCCATTATATCTGAGAAAAGGCAGACAACTCACTCACAACAAAACAATTTAGATGGACAAATAGCACTAAAGATAAGAGGGAAAGTGTAAAATTAACAGCACGGTAAGATCTCTCCAACACATGATAGCTCTTCCAAGTCTATCTGCAGGGAAATTCAGGTGGTAACAACCAGAAAAAAAGAGTAAAGCCTGTGAAGTCAGTGCTCCGCAAACAAAACAAAAACAGAGAAAAAAAGGGAACACTGACATCCGTGCCCCCTTGTAAAGGAACACGGTGTCCAAACAAACAGTGCTGCACAGCCAAAGGGGCACACAGGAAGATGAGAGGGAAAAAGTTGGGCCAGTCTGACTGACTGAATAGCTGACTTCTGGCCTGGTGCCATTTTATTACAACTAACGTCTTCTTAACAAACCCTTTAACCAGCAAAGGCTAGCAGTCCTCCCGTTCAGACAGCTATAGGACTGGCTATGTGCCATCGCTGTCCCCTCTGTCCTCAACTCCCTCCTCCTCTCCTCCCACAAATCAAGAATACGCCATGTGTCTGACTACAGCAGAATCTCTGCCTGCTACAGCAGCACTGTCCTCAAATGTCTCCTACAAAACCGCAGCAGCATAACAGAGAGGGTGAATGGGAAGGAGACGGAGGGGGTGGGGGTCAAAAGGAGAAGTTGATGAAGGTCTGAAAATGTAAGTTGAAGAATGCTAAAAATGCCAACAACAACAATCAACAAAAACAGCGAAGAGGAAGGAAAGGTCACGAAAAAGAGGAAGAGAAACTTGGTTAACTACCGATAGAAGAAGCAGTCGCAGCACACCAGAACCCCCATCCAGTCGGCGGTGGTGAAGCAGAGCCGGGGTGACGAGGCTCCAACCCGCAGCACCCTTCCTCGTCCCTGTCACCTCCCCCGTCTCTGCTCCTCTCTTGCAAAACTCGGCTACAGGTGCAGCAGCTCCAGCAGCATAGCACCTTGTGTAATCATGCAGCTACTGAAGCGGCCTCTGGCTTTAACACAGGTCATGCAGGACGGACGGGCGGACGGACGCACAGACGGATGCACGCAGGGAGTCAGCCAAACAAACACGAAGAAATACACTTTCAAAACAAGGAAAAAAAAAATTCACAAAAGCAGACACACTTCTCTGAGCATGTTTCTCTTTCTCTCTCCTTTCCAACTACTGCAACTGGCTGCCTCACTTTCACACTCTCCTGCTCTCTCTCCGTCTCTCCCTCCCTCCCTGCCTCTCTCTCGTTCACTTGCTGGCTCCCACTTGAAAGGCGGGAAGATTAGCTTGGCAAACAGAGTCCCATAAACAAACTGCTGACTGCTGGACAGCACAGGGTGGACTGCAGGGGAGAGAGATGGACGCAGAGAGACACAGCGAGAGCCGGGGTGGGGGGGGGGGGGCTGTCAGGCAGAGTCCTAAGGAGGCAGAAATCTCAGTCATCTGTATACATCCCAAACAAGAGCTAAACAATCCCTTCTTCACCCAGACCAAACACATGCTCTGTTTGCTAAATCTGAATCAACGTCAAATCCTGTCAAACCTCTCAGGGAAGTTAATCAGTGCATAAAAAGCTGACAGCCTCTTCATGCTTGTGCACCTGAGTTGATATGTGACAGAGTTAGACAGCAGATGGCTAATTGTCAACTCTAAAGTCAACACTGAGGAGGGACAAGTGAATACGCAGCGCAGTACGTACAACGCGTTGTGCACGTATACAGTAACTCTTCATTCATACAAATGATGCAGCAGTATGGGATGGGAGGGGCTAGCGTGGAGACAAGCCCCCAGGAAGTGAGCCAATCGCTGCAGAGGACTGTTGTTATGGTGTGGGCAAATAAGGTGAAGGACACAGAGTGAATCTTGGGCTTCCTCGTTACATCTTTCTCTCTTCTTCCCCTGCGTTGTCTGATAAGAGCAATCACTTTCTTTTGCCCTCTGCTACTCACTCATAACACAGAGACAGAAACACCAGCGAGGACTGCAGTGCTCAGGTAGCAGAGTGTGTGATGCTGTAATCGAAGGCTGCAGTCAGCGCCGAACTCATCAAGCACCAAACACAGTATTAACCTGCCGTGACAAAGGCAATTCTGAATGCTGACGCTCAATGTCAAACAGGCCGACTGCAGCCTGCAAGACTGAGAGACGACAGAGGCAAAGGCGACAGTCACCTTCAGAAGACGACCACAAGGGGACAGTTCTGCTCTTATTCTGTCATCGACTTATCAAAGAGCTCCTGAAGAGTCAGATGGATTTAACAGTAGCCAGAGCTGGTAGATATTTGCACACAAACTTCAGACAACACTACACGCCCTCCCTCTGCTACTTCTTTCTCCTCCCTGAGATAAAAGATGACAAAGACGAACTGCAGCAGCCTGGTGAAGCATTTTTACATCCCATGACGTCATCCCTCCCTCCTCCTCCTCCTCCTCCTCCTCCTCCCTGAAGGCCTGTCACCAGGAGGTGCAGCTAACAGGCCTCTCCTTTCACCATTTTAATTACCTCATCCCTCTCACCTGCACACACACACACAGATGTGAACGCACACTTGCAACACGTGACACCATCGCTCACACAATGATCGCAACAGAGGGGGGGGGAAACACTCTTCTTGCACACACTTCCTAAGTGAAAACAGAAAAGGCGAGGAAGGGAGGAGGGGGTACAGAGCGATAACATCGTTCTTTTCACCCATGTGATGAAAGTGGGTGTTTGGCACTCATTAGCTCCTTTTGTGTTTCAGTACCTAAAAGCCAGGATGTCGGTTTTGTGTGTGTCAAGTACAGCGGAAGGCCAAATGCCTTATTACAAGGCGAAGAGGAAAAGGAGTGCCAGAGGAAGAAGTGTAAGAAGTGAAACTGACGTTAAATTAACTGTCATTTTCAACAATATGAGCCAGTTCTTGTTGTGGGTCTCCTTTGTGTGTTCGTGTGTGCTTCCTCAAAGTTTTGGGGCTTATCATAAAATCCAGACAAACAATAAAAGCGAGACATCCGCTGAGCTCTGACTGAATTCAAGAGAAGCTGTGTGACTTGGTCTGGCGGATGGCAGAGAGACAAAGACAGAATTTTTCTTATAAACTTGTGACTTGGAGAGATAACACAATAGGGGCGGGGGGGACGGAACCACTGGGCAGGGGAAACCCAACTCGTGACTGGGTTTAGAAACGCCAGGGTATGAATAGAGGCTGTTGCAATCATGCTGAGGGAAAGTGGGTTAGAAGGGGGAAAAGGGGCAGTAGTGCACATCATTCACACTGCTACACACATACACTTAAAAAGTTGCTAGGTGATGGGGCGGCAAGAGGGGGTATTTGTGTGGAGAGGAAGGAGAAAGGAGATCATTTTGCTCTTTTCCTTAATGCAGGAGAGGAAACAAAAGAGAGAGCCCACACTCCCTTCAAGCGAGACAGACAGGTTTCTCCCAATCCAGCTTTACTGTGTGGACTACACGTGGGCGCCACACTGGTTAAACTGGGAGACCACTGAAAGAAATTCACCTTACAAAGGCCTATGCTTTTATTTATGTTTCTACTATTTTGTCTAAATGTCTTTTTTAAAGTTATATTTTAATGTCTCCATATTGTTATGAGTTTGTGTATTATCAATTAATGAATTAAATTTCAACAGAAAAAGAAAAGAACCGACATATTATCAATACTTGATGAGCCATGATTAGATCATGATGAGTCCAGATGGTTTTTTACTTTCATCAATAAAAAGTGAAAAAAGAGGCAACATACGGTAGATTTTCTATTATAAATAACAGCACGTTAAAGTTTCACTGAGATTTTACATCAGATATAGCATTAGCATTAAGATAGCATAGCATTAAGAGTAGGGCCTAACCGATACTTGATTTTTGGGCTGATGCTGATATTCTTTATTCAAAATATAATATACATAATAGACTTTACTGTCCAAAATGACATAAGGGCACTAAAAAAAATAAAATTTATCGTTATCTTTTATTCATACATAATTAATAAATACCAATATTTGTTAATACTAGTAAAAAACACAAATAGGAATAAATATACATATAAATATTAAATCTGGATTAAGAAAAAGGATCACAATGTTTTGTAAAAAAAAAAAAAAAAATGAGGAAAGTTTTCATGTAGGTGAATTTTTGCCAACATATGTGCCGATACTGATATAGATACCTATATAGCCATGATAGGCAAATATTAAGCCTGAAATTATTGGTCAACCAATACCAAATATAGCAATATAACAAGGAAAAAATGTCTCAATACCATACTAGACTGTGTTTTCGTTTCATGCCAAGCTTTGCACATGTTTAGGTCGGGGATAGCTACTTTTAGTCTATTAAAAGAAATAAACCAGAAGTTAAAAGGTTAAGTTAAAAGGAGAAAGGATAAACAATTCTGTACATTGCTTTACTATTTAATAAAGGACTCCCCCCCACCCCCAGGTTGTAATTTTTTCTTTGTTTTATAAACTGTGATAAATATATTATGGACAATAGTGCCACTGCAGCTCATGCATGTGCATCATATTGCAATAAAAATGTAGGTTTTCTTTAGCATTACTGAAGAGTTATTAAAGAAATACCATTAAGTGCAATAAAGTCAGTGAAAGGACCAGAGCCTGTATGGAAATATCAGAGAAGGTGAAGTGATTTATGAGCTCATAGCATACAGCAAAACGTGCTGCTGCTGCTCCCCTCCCTCCTCCTCCACCTCTCCATATGGATAACACATTAGTAAGTTACAGCAGCCTCTTACCTATTAAGCGTATAGGAACCATTTCTTTTAAACCTCATCCTGGACGACAGGAAGCGGATAAAGAAATCCAGAATTGACGGCGTTTCAGCTTTCTGTCGCACCCCGAAAGAAACAAACGCCACCGTGTATCTCTCTCGTCTGCAGAACAAACAAACGCGGAACAATACGGAGTTGCAGTCCTCTCTCTCACTCCTCCAACACCTTTCTCTTCTATCTTTTCTTCCCAGACCTCCCTCTCCTCCTCCTCCTCCTCCTCTGGTTCTCCCCTCTCGCTGTAGTTTCCGTGGGGCAGGGTTAACGAGTCCTCAGACTGCGAGGCGTTTCGATAAAGACAAAAAAGAGCTCGTATCGGTTACATGCGTGCGCTCCAGAGGCGACGCGAGTTGAGGAAAAATAAAATCCAGTGATATTAACACGGAGTCTGGTGGAGGGCTTTGTGTCCACGGAGCCGCGCTGACGCAAAACACCACGTTTTTACTCCCCCTTCCCAAAAAAACACCCAGATGAAACTTGAAGGTTTTCTTTCAGTGTCCACATATACACTCCATCCTCCGGCTCGGTTCGGCGACACAAAACCGAACTACAATACAAGATAAAACATTAAAAAAAGACATTGGTTATAGATGCGAGCCAGCTTCCTTCTCTCCATTCACGGTCCTAAGGAGGTTCTCGTGTTTCAGTAGCGTTTCCTATCTGAGGAGCTATATTTACACATTTATATTCCTGCATATGCTGAACACAAAGCAGACTCCACCAGCCCGACACAGCTCCTGTCAACGCCTGGAAGGTGAGACAGATTTGAGGCTAAGAATAGGGCGGAAGAGCCATTAATGCCATTTAAGTCCAAAGTAGCTCTTCCAAGTGTTCGTGTCTTTCTAATGGAGACACACATACTCACCGTAACATTTCCAGGAAAATGGTGAACATGCTTGAACTCAAGGAAGTGAATTACAGTAAAGTAAATATTTCATAATGATATTGACTTGGGGGGGTAAACACAGATGTTACCAATGATATTAATTAAGGCTCCAGATTTGGTGTAGCAGTTTTTCCAGTGAGTCAAACATGCACAATAACAGCACTCTGACTTGGTTTGACCTGACTGGAATGAAGTCTTAATTAATATCATTGCTAACACCTGTGTTTACCCAGTGATGTTAACTTTGTTTTCTAGTTGAGAACTGGTTCATAAAATGGTCTGAAGAACTCTTTTTAACCAGCTGCAATGCCATTACATCATCAATGTTTTGCAAACACAACTTTATTTAATCATTTTGGTAATTTGTTCAGTTGTAGGTCGAAAGAATGATGCAGGCTGTTTGATGCTAACAAAAAGTTTCCAGGACATTGTAATGGGTGAAGTTCTTAATGTAAAATAAAGACATTACAGCTGTAGTTTAACATGCATGCCAGTGTACTCTCTATTCCAAAGGTATGTGCACCAGGACATAACAAAGAGCAACAGAGGTGCTCTATTGAACAGGAAGACATGTTGGCTGAGTGGATTAAGCAGAGGACTTTCACCATAGCAATTAGGGTTTAAGATTGGCTTCTGGTTTTCAACTGAGAAATTTCAATGTTGTTTCTTAATTAGGCTCCAAAGTGACATGAGGCTTTTATGTGCACATTGTAGAGGATGAAAAAGGTCATTTTGACCATATTTCACCAAGATTTGTAATATTGAAAGTGTTCAAACATGTCCAAACAGTCTGTGAAAAAACTTTCAACTTTGAATCCGTTCTGAACATCTTTTTACCGGCGACCCAAGTCATCTTTTCAATTGAAAAATGTTCACTGAGCTCCAGGACATCATAACATCAAAGAACAAGATCAGGACGTATTCTTAACGTAAAGTAAAGAAATTGCAGTTATTGCTGTAGCCTACATGCAGGCACTTGGACATATTGGCTGCAGCTTCAACTCCTCTGGACTATATGAAGCAGAAATACTGCAAGTGACAAAATAGTTGAAGTAAATAGTAACATGTGATGGATGAGTGAGTTAAAATATAATTGATGGTGTCCTGTGTGTGGTAAAAATACATTTTCTGGCTTTCAGGTGAGTGACAATAGGCTAGTGCACACTGTCAAGTATGTAATACAAATCCCAGTGAAATATGATTTAAACGTGAATGATTAATCTTAAAATAGTGTGTGAACACTATGACTCACTTTTGAAGAAAATCTTTTCACTAGTGACCTTAGTTGTTTTTTTAATTAAATGGAAAATGCTCTCTGAGTACGATTTCATGCCAAAAAGGTCTATTAATAAGCACAAATCACAGAATTAAATTCGCGTAGATCATAAGAAGATGTGGGTTAATAAAGAAAATAATATCGACTTTCCTATAATAACACATTTGATAACTACAAATGATTATACAGATAGCTGTTTGCCTTGTAAAGATCATAAAACTGGAGCTCTATCTCACTTAATCTGCCACTACTGCACCAACAAACTCTTGACCTCACACCAGGTGCCGCTGGGAGGACAATGACCGAGTGACCAGTAACAATGGACCATGATCACACAGCCTGGTTACAAGTGAATAATATCCGTGCTATGCAGCCATTTCAGCATCCTCTGTGACAAACACAGTGAGAATTGACAATGAAATGCAGGAATGTTAAAATGTAGAGGAAATGACATGCAGTGACTTTGAGCAGAAGCAAAGGTGACACTGGAATGGCTTTACAATGACAAAGTGTGATCTTTATCGCCGCACCCAGCTATGGCCTCGAGTGTGTATGCGTGCCCTCGGGGCAGCAGGCCCGCTGCCTCTGCGGCTGGATGTGTGTACACTAGATACAGCTAAGATCAGTCGAAAGCTCTTGTTTTGTCAAGTTTGGATTTGTAATGGATCAAAAAAAAAATCTGGTTCAGAGGAGAAGAGAAAAGATGGAGATGGATGGATGAGGAGAAAGGGAGAGTGGGAATATGTTGAGCGGAGGGCCAGACCACAAAGAGTGAAAAAATGGAAAGACCAGATGTGCTTTTCTTGCAGCCAATTGAGGACGCATTGAAAAGGGGAGGAAGACGTGCAACAAGGGTCCAAAACTAGATTTCTTATCCAGAGTAGTGTTTATGGTTACATGCACTGTGTTTTAGTAGCTTGAACTTGTCGAAACAACCCAAAGAATAAGTTTTTAGAACTTTTATGAAGCCATCTGGAAGTGATTACAAGATACAAAATGAAGAATAAAGGCTCATTTATGTCTCCTTTTCGTATAAAAATAGAGTCGGTTTAAAATCATGTAACCGTCACTGCTCATATAGGTCCATGCTTCCTCAACTTCGGCATGGATGTTAAGCAATACATCCTCTTTAAGGCACCTCTCAGAGATAAAAATTACCTCAAAAAGAAGAGTCAAACGTTTGACAACAAGAAACATGGCAAAGCTGAGGAGGTTGTTATAATGTAGGTCTTGAGAAAGAAGCAAAAACGGAGGCAGCTTTGCAGACAGCGGTGGTTTGTGTGCCATTAAAAACACTGCAACATGTGGAAGGAGATTTCTTTTCAATAACTAATTGACGCTGAATGTCATTTCCAGTACTTTCAGATTTTTAAAAATTCTTTGTCGTGTCTTGCGGTCGTGTCTGGCTTAAACATTAACCACACAGCTATGTGACTTTCAGTGGTACTGCTCCGATTCGTACATATCCGCAAGCTTTCAGAAATGCGCACAAATACGTATTAAATGAACACACAGTATCAACAAAAGGTTCTGTCTGTATTTGTATCTCATGTTAAGTATATATGAGCCTTTAAAAGAAACTATTTTGCACTGAAAGCTTCAAAACTATAAATCATCTCAATGATTATGATGACTGAGATTAATTAAAGGACAAGTCCAGCTCATCTGAGAGCAAGCATGCAGTTCAAGGAATCCTGAGAGCCATGTCCACTTAAAAAGTCTCTAATAATAAAATAAAATGTTTCATTAACTTTTGTGTGTGTGGGGGGGCCTGGAGGGATTAAAGCAAGGAGAATTAGAAAATGATGAATCCAGGAAAGCAGTAAGTTTAAGAGCATTCAGGGTTATTCAGCATTACATCATGGAAGTGTGGTGCAGTGTGTGTGTGTGTGTGTGTGTGTGTGTGTGTGTGTGTGTGTGTGTGTGTGTGTGTGTGTGTGTGTGTGTGTGTGTGTGTGATTCCTCTACTCTAGCAAAAGCACTCAGGGTCGGTTTCAATGGCTCAAAGCTCGTTTATTACAGTAAGAGCAGCCTGGCACCAGAACTGCTGATCAATCGCACCACTGCTGCTGCTGCTGCTCAGTCAGTCACTGCAGAGTTACACAACAGCCACTGGAGGGAGGAGGAGGAGGATGGGAGGAAGAGGCTTAACAGAAGATAAGAAGACTGGTGGGGACGGAGAAGAGTCAAAAAAGGGCGGATGGTGGAAGGAAAAGAGGGTGAAGACCACAAAGTACACTGCAGACCACAAAGGCATAATTAGGCTGAGCTTTACTGATGCTGTTCAAAACAACCCCCCTCCCTTCCTATTCAGTCTCAATCCATTCCTCCTTCCTGCACTTATTCACTGCCTGCACCTTAACTGCCCCTTGATTTTATTGCTCCATTTGCAGGCCCTTCATTAAGCTAATTTCTTGCTTCTTTTGCAATCCTTAATTCTATTCAAGCCTCTTTACCCTCGCATAGTGAGCCTCTCTTTTTCTTCTTTTCTCTTACGTCCATCCAGCTCAATCCCTCTGTGCATTCCTTGTTGTGCAAGAAGGATGTAAACTTTTAAGTGTGTGTCCATGCATACTAATGCAGCTAAGGATGCCAGTCAATGCGTGATGATGCCCTCTCTTTCCCGTCTAAGCAGGAAGCTGCACATCTTCTTGGCTCGTGTTTATATCTAAAATGCTCATAAACTCTTTTGTCTGCCTCGCTCCCTGTGACAGGGAAGCTTCCAGAAAACCGTCGTTGCTGGCTGTGGTGCAGCTGTGGAATAGCCCTGGCCCCTCCACTCCTGCACACAGGCTTTCCAGGAATACATTGCACAGAGTCAAACGCCGGACCGCAGTGCACAAATGGACACACACACTCTCTACCGTGGCTCCAGCAGCTTGAGTGCATGCATGAGAGGAGACCATGTCCCTGCATGCGCCAAGCTCCCCAGCACAGAGGTGATACTGACAGAGAGCACACACTCACACACTTGCCAAAAAAAGATGAATCTTATGAAACCATGTGCACATTACGCAATTTAATATACATAGGCTCTTGCTGCCAAGTACCAAGAACATACTGTTTCTCTCACTCACACACATACACACACACACACCTAAATATGTTTCAGCAGCACACACAAACAAACACACACACACTGAGCACAGTCAGAGGTATATGTGTGCTGGATCCAGGCCAAGGGGAGCAGTATGAAAGGGCCTATATATACGGCCAGGCTGGGTGACGCCAGGGGTCAGTCAGCCTGTCTGTGTGTCCATCCTTCACATACAGCCTGGCCTATATTGAGAGGACACGACTGCAACCTACCTTTCATAGTGAACTCAGTGAGTCTGTCCATTTAGTCCCCCTATAGGTTGTTGGTCGTCTCTGTTTGACCATCTTTCACCACAAACCAGAGGAAGCTTCAAATAATCTGATACTGGTCTCCCAGTATGCAGAAGTTCATGAGAACTGAGTGTGAAAAAAAATGTGATGTTGACATTCTCTCAAATGTCTCCAGGATGTGCCCCCACAAAGGCAAATGTTATGTCTGGGTATTTCTGGGCTCTGCACCCAATCAGTATTATCTTTCTATATCTAGACAGCCTTGGTTTTAATTCAGATTCCAGGAAATGAAATGCAACCTTACCCGTGCATGATCACTGCTCAAGCATTTTGAGAATGTGAAGCTCAGCACCAGACAGCTCTGGAAAACCATCTAACTTGTAAAAGACAAAGTGCCACTTTTTAATTTTTTCATTTGCCACAGTTATGAGGACAGTATACTGACAGCCATCACTGAAGACACTAAAGTCATGTCCTGCAGAGCTAAAACGATCAGTCGATCTACGGATTAGCCAGTCATTTAAGTCAAATTCTCTTTGGTTTCTCAAATGTGGATAGCTGCTGGGTTTTTATTAGCCTTCTATGGTTGTAAACTGAGTAAGTATAGGCCTATATTTTTGTCTACAAAGCTGCCTCCGCTTTTGCTTCTTTCTCAAGACCTACATTATAACAACCTCCTTCAGCTTTGCCATGTTTCTTGTTGTCTGAAAGACTATGGACAACTGTAGTGGATATTTTTCACAATATTCTGACATTTTATAGGCAAAAAACTGTTAATTAAAAACATTAATTTTGATGAAAAAATAATCTAATCAGCATTTAAGGAGCGTGGAGGGAGCTTACATTTAAAAACTACAACAAGGTGGTCATTAGGGCTGCAACTAATGATCATTTTCATGATTGGCTGATTAATTTTTTGGTCTATCAAATGTCAGAAAACACTGAAAAGTATTGATATTGAATTTCCTAAAGCCCAAGATGATGTCTTCATTGATGTCTTCTGTTTTTGTCCACAACCCACAGACATTCAGTATAAAGTCATAGAGGAATAAAGAAACCAGAAAATATTCACATTTAAGAAGAGCTGAAATCAGAGAACTTTCTTCCTTAAAAAATAATCAAACTGAGTAATCAATTATCAGAGTTTGTGATTAATTTAAAAGTTGACAACTAAATTAATAAATCGTTGCAGCCCTAATGGACATTTTACAGTCTGATTAGACTCCTAGACTCCTTTTAGCTCAGCAAAATAGTTATATTGTGTGTGTGTGTGTGTATGTATATATACACACATATATATACATACACATATACATATATATCGGTTCATTATTTCCTCACCATACTTTCATTCCTGGCAGTGCAGAGGAGACTTTGAAACACTAGACTTTAATGTGTGAAAATGAGTCTAAACTTGGCTGTTTTTCTTATGTAATTCTGATTGTTTTTAGACTATCTGCTTCTCAAATTAAATCTAACAACCTGAAAACAGAAAATCATTCATTGTTTGAACCCATCTGCAGACTGCGTTGTTTTAAGTGTCCACATACCAAACTAGAAAGAAAACTTAAGAAGGGGAACTGCTGAGGCTGGTGGAACTATGACGCCACCTACTGTTCACCAGAAATAATGCACTGCTCGAGATCAGACGAGCATTTCCTCCGCTCTCTCATTCTTTCTCAGCGGAGCTAAGTGAGCTGTGCTGATGGCTGAGGAGCAGTGATGAGAGAAAGGCAGCAGGCAGGGCAGAGGACCTGCAGGCAGAGGTGTAGGCAGCCAGCCGCTGATGTCCTGTTGACTGGTATGCAGTCTGGTATTGCTGGCATGTGAATAAAGGCTTTGCACCCATGGTGGAAGGGAGGAGGTGAGGATAGAAGATTAAAAAAAGAAGACAGAAAAAAGACAAGGGGAGGAAGGAGAAGGAAAACAGCGTTGATGCCAAAGTGACATCTGGTATTGCTGGTATGTGAAAGACATTGAGGGCATGTGATGAATGGAGGGAGATGAGGAGAAGCGAGGCCTGCGGTGGTAACAAAACCACTAGGGTGAGTTGTTGGCTCTCTGAGCACCCATAGGATCCTTTGTGGAGAAAATGTAAGATTTTAAGAACACATTGAAAAGCTTCTGGGCCTTTTCTTCAAAGCATACCTTCAGTGTAGAAAATAAATCCTGGGGAGAGGTTTCACAACCGTTAAAAACTTAAGAAGATAAGATAAAGACATCAACCATCAGTGTGTCTTTAACAATGAACAACTGCAGCATGCCACCGACGATAAATCATGATTTGATTATCAAAATATTCAGACCTGGGTTCTTGAAGAAAAACTAATTACCCCTTAACCTTCACTTGAAAATCCTCAGCGAAAAATAAATGCATAAAAGAGTGCTCCTAAGCACAGAGAATAACAGCACTATTGATCTCTGTATCTGCCTCTGGCTGGTGGTGGACTGGTATTGCTGGTTTAATACTGCAGCCGTTTCATATGGTCATGTGATACTGGACTGGAAAGAGCTGACAGAGCCCCGTTGCACACTGGGAAGGCCTGCAAGCCATGATTATGCAACAAGATCTGATTTCATGCTCATTGACTCTCTCTTCCCCTCTCTTATTCTTGTATTTCTCCTCTTCCAAATTAATTCTACTTTTATCTGTATTTCTCTTTATGTCTTCTGCATCTCTTTTCTTTCTCTTTTTAAATAATTTCCTGCATCATCACTCACACAGAGCTGAGTACACACAACCATCTCTTGGACTCATGTGACCTGCTAAAATCAATACAACTGACCAAACAAAGTTACCTAATTGCTGACAGGTAAGCATTTTTTGCCCAGTAGCATGCTACTGTCCACTTGGGCCAGTCATGTGAAGTGGACATGTGCTGCCCTCTTGTGGTAAAAAGAAACCACAAGCATCCAAATTCTTTTCACAGCAACCCATCAATTCTTCCTGAAGTCAAGCCAGCACTGTTGGGTGACTTTTGAGATTTGCACCACATAGATAACTGCAGATGAAGAGGACTGAGAGGTCCTGAGCTGAGGTTGTGATTTTACCAGCCCAGAGTCAGATGAAAGAGCCTGGCAAGCTGGTCAAACCAGAACAGCTAGGGAGCGTCTGGGACAGCCACATAATAACTAACTACAGAGAGACTGAAAAGGTGAGGAAAGGAAATACAGGTCCTTGTTATGAAGTTTTCCTCTTTAAATGTCACCAGGTTCAAAAACACATCAGGAGCTTATCAATAAGATCAAGGACATTTCAGTAACACCCAAGGTCATTTCATTTGTTAGCATCTACATTAGCTTCATTAAAACAGAGGCTCTCCTTCATGGGATCCAATAACAAATCATAGCTTTCAAGGTCTTACCTGGTGCTTTCACAGAGGCCTGATTTGTTTTACTCATTGTTAAAAATTTACCCAAATCAATGCACATCATCAGCAGAGCATCACATAGTTGAGGTGTATTAATAAATTTGGTGTCATTAATATTTGTAGTAGTTTTATTATCTGTGTATTTTCAACAAATACACAGACTTTCAAGCAATTTCCAAAGCATGTGGGAAGTGAATGTTTTTTTACTTAAATTTTGCACACTGAGAATCTGCAAATGACCTTGAGGATACAGAGAGATTGCATGAAAGTTAGTTGTTGAATCTACAGTTGCAACAGTTCGTTGATTAATCATGTGGTTGATCGAAAGAAAATAAGCTGCCAACTATTTTAATAATCCAGTAACCACTGAATAACCGTAATATTATTAAAGCATCTAAATTACAGGAAAAGAAAGCAATGGATCACAACAATCTGTAAACTCAAAACTACAATGTGTGCCTGTTTATTATAAAAAATTTCAAAGGCTTCACAGTCACTGTGACCAAAGCATCTACCTTTCTGCAGTCATATCTATAAAAAGACATCCAGAAAAAAAAACATGCAGCAAACACCTTTCAGATCAGTTTCTGAACTATTTGTACAGCAGTGTTACCGTGACCCACCCTGATCCGCATTACCAAACACTGAGCTGTGAGCTGAGCCTGACAGCAGCAGGCTGTGAATGACTTAGATCCAAATCCAGAAGATAGGAAAATGCGCTCTGACGTTCCTTTTAATGTATTCAAATCTCCAGACTTGTGGTTGTGTGAATACACCACAGGAGGCCTGCATTGAGCACATGGATCATGTCCCTGTAGCTCTGAGCTGATGCTAGAAAAGGTCTTAGCAAGGTAGATAATCACCACACTGGAAACAGTTCCTTACTTCCATGCTTTCACACACAAAAACACATGTACTGCTTAAGTGCGCACTCTACAGCTGCCAGTGGTTATGTAACAGCTGGTATGTGCAGTGGCGTGTGTGTGGAAGTGTACATTATCCAGTCTTCGAAGAGACCAGTGACCTCTATCCACCTCTGACCACAGCTGCTCACCTTCACTTCACACTTCAGAGAGATAACTCTAATATCCCAGCTTCAGTGACGGTCCCTCTGCAATATCAGGCAGGAGAAGGTAATATGGAGAGGTCAGCTGCTCCGAGCAAATTCAGAGAAAGAGCACAATAAAGAATTTATGTTGCGTTATTAAAGTTCCTGGGATATAAACAGGATAAGGAAAAAAGAGAGGGAAAAAACAATCAACCTTAAAGAACAAGTGTGTAGGATTTACAGGGATTTATTGGCAAATTAGACTTTCATTGTGAAACTTACAGCGGGAAAGTTACAAAAACTGGCTTTGTTCCTGGGCTCTGATTATGTCCCACTTATGAGCAGCTGAGTCACGTGCGACACCGAGTGGTAAAATTTAATATTATTCATCTGGTATTTAACTTGATATCAAATCTACTGACCCAACCCTATTGTGTATTATATGAGTTTCGCTGCCACCATAGGTTCTCCTTCATGCTTGAAAGGGGAGAGCGAGCTGAGGTCTTTGCAATCTGCAAATTCAAAGCTAAATGCCATACACAATGGTCCCTTAAATCATGATCACTGTCAGAAGCTTTTGAAATGTTTTGTACATTGCCTGGTATTTTTTTAATTAGTACATAGTATGACATCACAGCAATGCCCTGGAGGCCACTTCGCTCCACTGTCGAATTAAATAATATAAAATATGGTCGAGGACACAGAGGCTAATTAACCAGTATTCAGGCATGCAGTGCAGCTGCAGAGCCAGAGTGGTTCACACTGACAGTGAAGGGGACCTGTCGACTAGGCTAAGTGAGATGGAGGAGACGGAAAGACACGTGTGGTTAGATCGCGCTCACGTTGCCGCTTTCTGATAAAGCCAGCAGAGTGACAGACACCCAGCTGGAGCCTGCATGAGGAAAGCAGCACTTCCTGTGTTTGTGCATCTCACTGTTTGCTTTCCCTCTGAAAGCAACGAGTGACGAAGACTTCCTGCGAGCTCCTGCTCCAGACTCCCTGGCTGGGCGGAGAAGCAGAAACAATGAAGAGGAAAGGAGAGCTCGATACAGTACAGGGTGGGGCAGGGAGGGAGATAAAGGAGTAACACACATACAGACACGAGGCTATATGCAAACAGAGGCACGGATACAGGTGTAGATGAGGACACACACCCAGGCCGAACAAGCCAACATAAGCACAGATAACACACCAATAGTTATAACGTTAGGGAGAACATAACAAGGGGGAAGGACAGAGACCAAAAAGAGACAGACATCAAACCAAGACTTATGACCTGTTAGCTTCCTTCACTCAGGAAGTGTCACGCTGCACTAAACCTCACTTAATGCAACAAGGCTAAAATTTCCGTAACATGAAAGAGTCTCCGCCACCTCACTGAGGTTACATGAGATCCCCAGTGATTATGAGAAATGTCCCATCTGCGTGCACCACACTTCTACTCCCTCCCCTCCTCTCTGGCCCTGAGCAACACATGAACTCTGCAGAGCGGACCAAAACCCCTGACCTACTGTTCTTCTATGAGAGGAAACGGATGTGGGGAATGTCTCTCGCTCCTTCTCGTTCTGTTTCACTCTCACACGAAACAAACGTGCAAACTGACACATCGCCCAAATGGCTGAGGACAGAAACGGCTCACAGAGGCAGCGGATATCCAGCCCACCACAGTTTGTACACATATAACCTCATCCAGAGCCATACATAGACCTTTACTATTTCTATCTGTCACTGGTCAAATCCTGGCTTTTGAAGTAGAGTCTGCAAGGTCACAGTGACTTTGTGTTGAATGGTTAAAGGGACATTCCACCTGTCTTGGTCTGGCTGACATTACAAATTTATAACAGTAAGCCTTTGTTACTAACAGGGACATGGATTTTTTAAAGACATTTATCAGGCGGTGAAAGTCCAATGGAAGATGCACTGTGGGAAATGTAGGTTCCGGGGTTTTTAGAACGTGATGCTTACTGGGGACAAAAAATTAGCTAAACTAACTAAAAGAAAAACAATAGAATGAATACTATCATTGATAACTATTACTAATACTAAATAAAGACCAGTCAGCGGTATTTATCTGTCTATGATTAGGCCTAATCAATTTATCATTTTGCCTTACTTTACTTACTTACTTTTTTACTTCTTTTTTTTTTTGTTTTGTTTGTTTTTTCTTAGCCAGTCAAGGGTTTAACAGACAGCGGGTATTGCACACTGTACAGATTGTAAAACTAAGCCCTCCACCTACCATTGAGATTAAAAAGTTTTCTGTGTTTGAGGTAGTGTGTCCCTTCAAAATTGCTGTTGCTGTTTCAGTCACTTTTTGATTTACAGGAGACAAAAAACATAAGATGTTGCTGCTGGTTATTGCAACAACATTACTCTGGTGTAAGCAGCAGGAAGCAGTGGTGACTACAGTAGCGAGCTGATTAGCGAGTGGACAGACCGCCCCCCCACCCACCAAAAACAACGATGTCATTGTCCACAGGTGATTTTTCCATAGTTGATTAACAGCGCTGTGACTATTCCTTGTGGCTCAAATGTAAATCTGAACTTTTGTTCACACTCATATTCAAATAAAATCCCTCTTAGCATTGAATCCATCCCCAACAGACACGTCAAACTTCAGAAGGAAATTACAAAGCTGTTTCAGCTGCACTTTTAAAAATAGATATGTTGTGACATGTGATATATTAGTTAGGCGAATATGACCAAGCAAAGCTCAGGGCTGCAATGCTGTGCACAGAACAAGCAGCACTGTCAGTGACAATGACAAGCTCTAACTTGTTGCATAATAATTAGACAACACAGAGAACATTGTTGGCCACATCTCAGAAAGCCTCAACGTAAGCAGCGCTGCTTTGCATAGGCAACATGAGATGCTTGCAAGGGAGAAGCTGAGGATGAAGAGAAGGGCAGAGAAGAGAGGAGGGACGAGTGAGTAGATAAAGAGAAACAGTATGCAAAAGACAGGAGGTCAGGAGTCACTGCTCACATCACAGATCTTCTCCCTTCATCGCCCTTTATGTAGGCTAATCTCTTCCATCTCACCTCCCCGAGATGGCCAGCTCACTTAGCCTCATTTGACCAGATAACAGCCAGTAATAAATCAGCTACACACTCCTCTCACCTCTAATCTTTAATAGCCTGTTCTGCTCCGCACTCTCCCTATAATATATGACTCAGCCCACTCTGGCTTCTAGTGCAAGGCAGCTACTGTAGGTAGAAAACCTCTGCTGGGAGTACGGGGTGGACATCTCCCAGAAAACAAGGCCGAGAAGATAAAAGTGAAGGCTAAGGATGAAACTGGAAAGACGAGGAAGGGAGACCTGACTTAGACTCCTGCTTTTCTGTTTCCAGGCTAAAGTTCATGTCTTTGTCTTGTCCTTTGTCACATATTTTGGATGTTATATTGATTAAAAAAAACAAAAAAACTTCTGATATAGTTTCTGCATTTCAATACCTATACTAAAATGTTTTTTCCCCATAAGAAAATATCTTATCAAATATGAAGTTAACAAGCCTATCAATCTGGCAAAGTATTAATATAGGGCCCGACTGATACTAGATTTTTGGGGCCGATGCTGATACTAGGGGGTAAAAAAATTCTGATCAGTATATCAGTCAGTATTCTTCAGAGCATCGAAAGTGACTGATACGTCTGTCTGGCTTTAATTCAATGCCAACTTTCAATATTTAATAGTCTTCGATCCTTAATGCAACAGAAACAACTCAGCCTGTACTAAAATACTACTGAGGTTCTGTCCTAATAACATGCTAACGTGATGACAAAAAAAAGAAAAAAAAGGCCATATTGACATGAAATAGATGGGTAAAAACACAGGTGTTACCAGTGATACTTATTAAGGCTCCAATCAGGTCAAACAGAGTCAGTGTGCTGCTATTGTGTACACTGGCCCATTTAGTATCATTGGTAACATCTGTGTTTACCTTACTATTTTATATAAATATGGCTGCAGTGAAAAGGTCTATTAAGTCTAAGAGTCACTTAATGTGCATTCTGACTGCAAGAACTTTCCCCAGGAACTAGAAACCCTTTAAGGAACTCTATGCATTTTGACCACTGGGACCAGGGTCTAAATTTAGTTCATCTACTGTCCGAAAAGTCCCTGCCTAAGGGGTAGTACTTCCCAAAGGTTCAAGAACGTCAGGGGTGGGGCCTGCAGTACTGAACATTTCTGACTGGCTGAATGCTGACAGCCCTTTATTTCACCCACCATGTTCAAAAGCCACATGCTGACTGTTTTTGGTTCATGGTGCTTCGAGAATGTTTTTTGTTTCATTGTGCTCGAGATGGAGTCACAGAAGAAAGCGTAAGTTAGATAGATCAATGACGAGGTGCAGGCCTTGTTGGGGGGGGGGGGGGGGGGGGTTTGGAAAATGTGACCCGCAACAAGAAGGTCTACGCCATTCTCCATACAGTCAAACAGGTCCAGGAGGAGTTAAAGAAGGTCAAACAGGACTGAACAGGAACCGCTAGCTTGCTACCTCACGTGTGTATCCTTCCTAGCACCAATTACCACATTACTTTTTATGCTCAAACAAATATCTGAAGATACTGTATAACCTGAAAGATACAGTGTTCCTCTTACATTATAACTTCTGATATGTCGTTGACAGATAGAGTTGGACATGATGGAGAGAAGTCCTTCCTTCCATCCCATGGCTTCCTGGATTAAACTGTGGCAAAGTGAGCTGCTGGCCTCTATCCCACGCCTGGACCTCTCATAATACTTTGTGTTCACAGCCAGTCTTAAGTGCAGCTAGCTTTGAACCTAGCTCCTAATGCTACCAGGCCGTTGGCGCAGTGTTGAACCACGCGGCTCAGAGACCACCGGTGATTAAAAAGGCTTTCAGAAAGGTCACGTTCAGCAGGTCTACAGCTGGGAGCACACAACAGAGGAGAAAAGGCCGGTGTTGTGACATCACACCAGACATTGACTGTGTTATAATGAAGAACAGTGGACTGTCTGTCTGTGTGCATCCTATTCATATACACAGAGTATATTCCCCAGCATGTCCCCTCTGTAAGCCCTCAGCCTGTCAGACTTATCCGTGTTTACACACACACACACACTTCCTCGAGGGGATATCAGAGGCCTTATAGGGGTCAAATCTTCTGTTGTGCGTCTTGTGTTTTTGTGTTGTGTCCCGTCTTGAGCTGTTCTGTCTCACTTCTGGGAGGCCCAGTCAGCAGCTCCCTTACAGTGACCCTAACCCAGCAGCGGAAATCAGACGACCCTGAGCAGCAGCTCCCTCTCTGTTATCCCTTTGCCTTCATTCCAAGTCAAACTCTCTCCCTTCTCCTCCACATCCTTTTTTAGTTGTGAAGCACCTCACAGAGCTCAGAGCTGGCTTGGGACACACTCACAAACTCAGGAATTAGACGGTGCACAGAGTGGCCTGTGTTCGGTGAATAGATGTTGATGTGTTACAGCTATTTTTATTTTTCAGCTGTTTTTGTGTATATCCTAAGGTATGAAATGGAATGCATACACACAACATAACACTTATACAACCTAAAAATCTATATTTTGTCACTAAAATCATGGTGGATATGCAAGCTTTACCTAAAAGCAATTTTCATTTTCATTTTTTCAAACAAAAATGCCAAAATGCTCCTGTTTTTAGCTTCTGACATGTGAAGACTGGCTGGTTTTCTCTGGTTTATGTCATTGTCTTTGGGTTTTGGACTGCTGATTGGACAAAACAAGAAATCTGAAGCAATCTGACTGGACTCCAGACAAAACGTAATCAGCTATGAACTACTTTTCACATTTTACTGACTAGACAATTTATAGATATAGCTAACAAATAACTTGCTGATTAGTGAATAATGAAAGTAATCATTAAGTACAGTCATGGTCTTCAGTTTCAGTGTCTTCAGCTGCTAGTGAAGGTGATCATTAGTTCAGTGGAGATGTAATAAGCTGTAAACACCTGTGAAAACTTGGATTTTAAATAATGAAATAGACAAAAAAACAAAAAAAACAACTCAATTTGGTGCTGTGAAACAATAGCCTAAATATTGACATTGTAAAATTGTGTAGATTAATTTAACACATCTAATACATTTGCAAGTCTAAACTGCTGTCAGGTTAAACAGGTTTGAAACCTCTGCAGTGAATGATATCGGCTGGGTGTGGATTAGGGTGTTTTGCATCAATTAAATTTAGATTAACTCCTTAACACAAGGACACACCTTGTTTCAACATCATCCCAAATCAGAGCTACACCCTCCTCCACTCCCTCTATCTCTACCCACATGCTGTTCCCTCCCACCCTCACTTGGCTGTCATGGTGGCAGGAAGTTGTGGAGATATACAGGCCATATGTGCAGAACAGAGCCATACGGTGGGGTTGTCAGCGGACACATATGAAACATATGGCTGCTGGTGCTGGCCTGTCAGCTATTAAGCCGGTTCTATCGCTGTCTCCCTCTAATCTTACTGAATTGCCTCGCTGCTGTTTAATTTTCCTCTCAACCAGATCCACATGTGCTGTATGAGTGTGAACACACATATGCATGTACAAACACACACACATCGAAAGACATAAGGTAGGACCACTGAGAAGGGAAATCCCCTTCCTCTTGTACATCGTCCTCTGAGCTGCTGAACTTTGCTCTCTTCTCTTTCTTCGGCTTTCTGTTCAGTGAGTGAGCCTCTTGTTTAAACCTGTCCAACACACCTCACCACACCCTGCTCATGGCTTAGACTCACCAGTAACACCTGATACCTTTAAGTTCGCCATTTCTTCCCGGACAGGGAAGCCCATTTTTCTTTTTTATTTTGTTTCCTTTAGACTTAGACTGTTGTGCATGATCATTCTATGGCGCTACAACCACCTCTCTGATAGTGAGTACAACTCCAGGCCCATGAACACCCTGTCATATCCCTGGATAATGGAGCTATGAGTGACACACGAACAGCCAATCATTTAACAGACAAACCCCACAAAAGCTCCTTCTCTGACTCATAAACAGCCAATCATATCCCCAAGAGATATGAGTGTAAAGCAAACAGACAATTATTTAACAGATGTGTGTTTCGATTACCCTGTCAACATGAGAGAAACAGAGGGGAGTGACAAAATGAGTGCAGACAGAGAGGAAATTGTGAGTAAAAAAGACAGGACAGCTCAACAGTATTGCTTTTTTTTTTTCTTTTTTTTTTTAAGTCGGACAACTATCAGAGGGTGAGTGGCTCGGACATCCAGAGGGGTCTTGGAGTAGAACTGCTCCACCTTGCATCTCAATGAGCCAGCTAAGGTGGAGAAGCTAGAAAGCATTGTTGGAGAAGGACGCCATGAACAGCCTGCTGCCTCCATAGCCAGACACCAAATAAGTGCAAGCAAATGGATGAATGGTTGGACCACTATCAGAAGGTTGTTTGAAAACTGTGCAGGAATGTGTTGTCACCTTAACGGCTTCCACGCTTTAGAGTACACAACATGTCGTCAGTCACAACCCTCATGATCAATAACTATCTATCTTGACTGATATGAAACTTCACTGTCATGATAGATTTCTCGGCTATATCCACCAGGCTTACACTGGAGCAAAGTTAATGTTCATTATTTTCAACACATTGTGTCCATTTTCTATTGAATGACTGACTTTGAATTATTTTAATATGATGTGAGGTTCAGCTGAGTACATTTAAGAGCCTGTTCTTTTTCACTTTTAGTTGAGAAGTTGAGTTTTTTGTTTTGTTTTTTTACACAAGAATTTGAACGTCTACTTGAAAAAACTGTGTGTGTGCTTTCCACCTCTGATTACAAGCTTCTTTAAGATAGGAGCATCAGATAAATGACCAAAATCTGCTAAGGAAACATGAATCCTCCATAGGGCCTAAAACACATGAATGAGACGATAAATATATAATAATAAGATCATGTAATAATAACTGGATAGAATAAGAGACTCACTGTTCCCAGTTAACATCTAACAGGGTTTAAAGAAATCAGTACAACTTATCATCAGAGCACAGCTCCATTTCTTCCCAGCTGGTGAAGTGAAGGAAACTCTTCACAGATTAAGTCACTGCACACAAAAAGGTTAAGAGAGGCAAACGAGGCCAATCAGGATGCACACCACCTATGACATCACCTTCTTCTTCCTATCTCAAGCTGCTACAAAGGAAGTTAAGATTTGAGAAAAGGTCAAGCGCAGCTCCCTCTCTCCTCTCTCCAAGTACAGTAGATAAGCATGTCTTCATGTTCACATTCATCACATTCACATTATTCTTCCTCTCATTTTTCCGTCTTTTATTCCCCTGGGTGTTCTGAGCATGGGCTCTGCTGCAACTCCTATAATCCCATTTAGAGAGGGTATCCATAGCACAGGGCTGATCCATACACATGCACACAAACACTACAAACACATGCTCGTACACTAAAACGCATGACTGCACACACACCTACACATTTACAGATCAGCCAGGGGGGAAGGGGTGGGCTGTTGATTAAAGGGGGATAAAGAAAATAGCGGGATGCTGAGGAAAGAAGAAAGTTTGAAGGGTGGAGGAGGAGTCCAGCCTCGAGTACTGAGATGAACTTGGCTCCCTGAGGCATGTGTGCTTTTAAAGCGTGTGTGAGTGTGTGTACACTCGACTTGCCTAGCCTGATGAAACACAGAGATCTCTAATCCAATTACAGTTCAGACCAGCCTAGCAGCCTAGCCTCAGCCACCAAGGACAAACCTAGCAAGCTTACACCGACGCTAGCAGCCCACCAGCTCTGCACAGATTTAGCAGCTCAGCTGAAGCCTCGCCCAAGGGTGCTGACCACATCTCTGTGAAGAATAAATAAAACCACCCAGAATTAAAGGCTTCCTGCTCCAAGACAAATTAGGTCTCTTATCTCACGGGTTGAATGAGGACCTACTTCTGTTCTGATGGGTAAACAGTCAACATCTTGGTTTTAACCTGTTGGGAATCAAACCAATGAATCCAAAGAAGGAATCCAATACATTTTTATTTCTCTATCCTGCACCCTCTCTGTTGGCTTTCCCTCCCTCTCTGACCTGCACACAGCTCCAAACTCCATTTCTCTTTTTGTCGCCGGCGGTCTGGGCCTCTGCTGTTAAATCTCCCTCTCTGTCCTCTATTGCAGACCTCTGCTGTTTCTAATCTAGCTCTCTGACCCATGTTGCCGCTTCCCATTTATCTCCATATTTTACCTATCGCCTCTACGCCACTATCGTTTCCCTCCTTCCCTTGCTCCTTACCTGCATTTTCTATATTCTCCTGCTGCTCTCCTCCCTATCAGCTGCCCTCTCTTCCTCTGTACCCTCTTTCTGTTTTATTTAATTTTTTTTGTTTAATTTGCACTGTACCATTACCGCATCTCCTCGACTCTCCATCCAGTTGCCTCAATTATGGAAGTTATGTTGTTGGTCCCATTTGTCTGTTAATTAGCTTAACGACTAAAAAACTTCTGATCAGATTTTGATGAGCTTTGGTGGAAAATCAGAAATGGTACAATTAGGTTTTCATGCAGATAAAATTTTCATGTCAGGATAAGTATCTTAATGGAGGCACCAAACTCGCCTGAGAGAAAAGATGTCTCCCTGACAGTCAGACAAAATAATTAAGCTTTTATGAAGTACAGCCAACTTTTAGACAAACAAGCTAAGTCTGTCTTCAAAGGGACAGCATACCCCAAAATCTAAAATATATATTTTTCCTCTGGCCTGTTGGAACTACTTTCTCCCTACATGACAAATATAAGGCTTGTGGATTATCTTGAGTAACCAGGTGATGATTTCTGGAGAGGGATATTTCTGTTGAGTTTTTCAAATGCATTTTTTGGCACTATGAGCACCCTAAGCCGAGTGCCATCTAGTCCAATTATATTGGAGAAAAGGCTGATATCGCTTTAGTCAAGTCAAATTTTATTTATATAGCCCAGTATCACTAATCCCAGCCTCAGGGGGCTTTACATTCAGTACAATTTGCAACACTCCCTGTCCTTTGATAAGGGAAAAAAGCATTACAGCCAATACCTCCAAAATTCACTAACTCACACCAAAACTAGCTAGATGGATAAATGGCACTACAAGCAAGAGGAATTTGGACCTTGATTGATTCACCTCAGCAAACATTCACTTCGCAATCATTAGTCAGAGCTATACATTGCAATTTATGGAAGAAAAATCTCTGTATTTAAACATGGGAAAAGTCCAGCCTGGGATATGTCAGAGTGAAAACTGCAGTGCCAGTGACGGTACACTAGTGACGGTAGTTAGATAATCACCAGCCGGACACAAGTTGCATCGAGTTGTAGTTGTACCAGCAGGGTGAGTTTTGCTCATTAGCCCAAAACTGTGGAGCCAATCAATATGTCAGACACCACACACTGAAACTCTGTAGGGTTGCAGGGTAATGAGGCATGTGTACTGATGGGGGTTATGGATGACACTTTATTTGCTATTACCACCGCATTTACATCGAAATGATCAGAGGCTGCTCTCCTATGATGACAGATAATTATGTAAAAAACTCAATCTTGTCTGATTCCTTAGAAAAAGCAAGTTGGATAGCTTAAACAGATCAAATGTGCTTCCACTCAAAGAACAAACATATCATTTAATGTAATTTATAGCCAGAACTGAGTGTGAAAGACTGCAACCAGTCCTGAAATAAATGCAGCCAAATGTTCTGCAGGGTGTCCCTTGTGGGTGGACGAAAACAACAACCCTAAATCCTGCTGCAGGGGGGTTCAACTTATTTTAGCTGATCTTAAGACAGCTCTAGCTGGCAGCGCTCCATGACTATGATACTCTCTGACAGAACAGTAGCTGCTCCTGGGCCTGTGGAGGCCAGTCCTGCCACTGGATGAACAAGTTAAAGGTATAGTTTGCATTATCTGATGTGGGGTTGTTTGAGGTACTTATTGATAGTCAATGTATTAGTAGATGGCGGTTAGCACACTCTTAGTTTGGAGAAACAGAAAGGAGTGCCAGCAGGGAAGATAAGCAATGAACTGCTGTGGACAGGGTCAACAGGAAAAATGTATTGTATCAACTTAAAAAAAAAAAGGTCCAGCTAAACTCAATATCAGTTTCTGTCTGTTTCAATATCAGTTTTGCTCTATTTCAAATATTTTTATTGCTTTACTTTTCATACATCCTCCTCTGATGGGAATTCACCATTGTATAAAGGCAATTATCACTCTTCAAACCAACCAAAACACATAGGCAAAATAAGTAATTTTACCTCTGAGAACACTGAAGTTGCTGGCCTACCACTGCCTCAATATTTTAGTTTGTTTTATTGTGTGACTTATGGTCTTGTACTGTTTGGTATCACCTAACACAAACAAAATAACAGATCGAAAGAGTGGTAAATCAGCAACTCCTTGGGTCTTAGTTAAAATAGTGATATTTCGCTTATTTAATTGTGGTTTTCTGTCAGAAAAAGCTGTTTGACAGCACAATAAAGCCATAAAAATATTCTAAATATAGTGCACATTTTGCTGATATTGATTTATTTAGCTGTACCTTTCTTAAATGGCAAAATACCTTTTATTGCAGACCCTGTCCACAGCAGTTCATTTTTTAGCTTCCATGCTAGTGTCCTTGTCGGCTTCTCCTAACTAGGGGCATACTGACTGGCATCAACTGTAGCTAATACACTGAGTCTGGATTAGTACCTCATATAACCCCACTTCAAATAATCCCTACTATCACTTTAAGTCCAGGGTCTGGGTGGCAATGTTGGCTTGAACTTAAACAGCACGCTTTGAGAGAAAATGTTCTCATTTGACCAATAACAAGAGATAGAAGAGAATAGAAGGGGAGAGAGCAGCTGATTAGTCGTGACTGTTCCTGCCCTCTGTCTGCCTTCTCTTTTCCCTCGTCTCCATCTGATGGCAGTGCCAGTTGTGTGCACTGGGCAGGGTTGCCCAGAGCATTACGAAAGAGTAAACACAGTCACAGCATGGTGCCACTCTCCTGCCAAGTGAAATAGAGCACCCCCTCCATCCATGCGCACATGCACGTGCACACATGCACGCACGCACACCCCAGGCCATGCCAGGAGCAACACAACAGTATGGTCCGAATGAGCAGAACATCTTCAAAGTGAAAGCGATAACTAAATGGATCTAAAGTATGAGTCCAGACCTTGACTTCAGTGCCTGTTCCTGATATTTTTTTTCCCAACACCAAGTTTGAAAATCTAAGAAATTGATGGAGTGAATGACAAGGCTTTTTTCAATACTTAGTAGGACTGAAGCAGTTCAGTCGGTGCCATAGAACTATCAAAGTTTGGTACCCAACCCTAGTAGAGATCAGTATATAATATAAAACCACGTTATATAAAAATGAGGTCCATTATGCACCAAACTGGTTACCTCATCATCGGAAGCTGCTGGTTAAATGTCAGCAAACCGTGCAGTTGACATTGTGAAACAGAGCCTGTTCAAGCTTTTGAACAGGTCAGGACCCATTTGAGTGGGCGGAGAAGCTTCACAAGCACAGCCAGCTCAGGTATTGAGCTGGGTTGCATTTGCAGCCTCTTGATCCATCACAGTATTGGGTTGCACTGTACTCACAGAACATGTACTGTCCTCCAGCTTTTGAAACCTCATCTTCGCTCAAACATATTGGCAAAAAAAGAAAAATCACCACACCTAGCAAGAGTTTCCATCTCAAGTGCTCGCGAAAGTGCTTAATACAGCCGTGCATGCATTTGGATTCTCCAATTATCCACTTATGCATATTCAGTGAAAGGCAAACTGCCGAGTCATTCTGGTATCACGTTCGTTTCTGGGTCTCTCTGTGTCCATGCCTCAGAGAAAAAGGGGAAGGGAAGACAGAGAAGTAGAGAGAGGCGTCCCAAGAGACAAACCAGAGAGTACAGCAGTATTCACTCAGGAGTGTGTCTGTGTATGTGTGTGTTCTTGTACCCAGGCTATTTGCCTCCTCAAAAAGACATTCAATAGAGCCTTTATATCTCCCTCAATGATGCACAATGATGTCCTAAAAACACTTCATGATACAGTATTGTGTCTTCAACCCTCGGGATGGCTCATTTAATGTTCACTCAGACCTTTTCTCCAGTGACCAGCTAGTTTGCATTCAAACATTATAACCAAATAACCTTGAATTAGTCGTTGTTGTTATTTTTCAGGCTTCCTGCACATTTCCTACTTTAAAATTCCAGACCTTTCAGTTGTTTTTTCAGTCCATATTTATTCCATGCAAACAAATGGTTTTAAAATTCAACTTCACTCAAATTATTTAACCAGTAATATTGTTTCCCCCATATTTGGAGTCTGTTTTATTAATAACAACTAAAAATAATTTGAAAAAAGTTAAATAATCTCATTTTCACGCCATTTATGCAGACTTGTCCATTCGCTGTATCCATGAAAATGACAATAAACACATCCATAAACGTATGGTTTCCTTACACAGTGAAGATTTACTTCCCTGATAACTACATCATTACATAACTCTTTCATGTTTAGACAAGCTTGATATTCGGTTATTTGTGATGTTACATAAAGCTTCAATTCAAAGATGTTGCTACATTTTCTAACTAATTTTATTGCAGCTGATTGGCAGGCTGTGACATACTCTGCATGTATGGTCCATTTACTTTTAATAATTTAGCATTTTCTCTTTTAGAAAACAGAACTGAGACAACAGTCTGGAAACACAAATATTTTACAACACTCTCTTTTCTTTCTCCCCTACTCATCCAGACCTGGAACTGACTAAAATCCCAACTTTATCGTACTGCATTCTATACCGTGTCCAGGAATCCTGCATTTGAACATGGAGTTTCACATCGCAGAAGACACACTCTGTTCAATTCTTTCTGTATTGACTACAAACACTTCTTACTGGAGCTGCTAGTTGTGGTTGATACTAGATCAACTACTTGGTGTAGGTGTCATCTTCCTGTGAAACCTGATGTCAGACACCTCTGAACTATGACAGCTGAGCTTTTACGGTGAGGCGACGGCCACACTGCTCACTTTTCACTCTGTTGTGCTGGGTTAGAGGAAGAATCTGTTACAGTTGCCCCAAAACAAAACACGCTTGATGAGCGGTGATCACCAGCAAAAATCAAAGAAGTGGGTTAATGTCAGAGAGGGGAGCTGTGGACTTGTTTTAAACTCTGCCCCTCCAGCGCTGCTTTGCTTTCCACTGTCCCTCACTCAAAGACACAAAAATACAGCCCAACAAGCTTGTACAGTATTACTCTGCACATAGGCTATCCTCCTACATGTTCAGCTCCAAACACAGCCAACACCCCTGCTAGCTTTTGTTGTTAAACATTTCTCGGAGAGGGCTGAGGCTGCCCTGGGCCTGTTCAACGCTGCCTTGCTCTCCACAGCGGAACGGTCCAGCTCAGGCAGCAGTCAAGCACGCAAACGTCTCTGCACATCAGCATCCCGAGAGAGGGAGGGAGAGGGGGAAGAGAATTAAAGGGAGAGAGACAGAGAAGGAGAAACTGAGCAAGGCAGTGAAAGAGTGAGTTGGAGGGTTGAAAGTGACTAAAATGCCCTTTCTGGGGAGTAAACAAACCATCTAGTCTCCTTGTCATCCAGCCAATCCCTCAGCACAGCAGCACATCACGGTAGAATGGCCCGAGGCGTGCCACTGAGCCCGAGGCCAGGGCCCAACTGAATAAGAGCAGGCCAGAGTTGATCTTGGGTTTGACTGAAACACTCTGAAACATGAACCAATAATGACAGAAACATTCATCTCTGTACAATTGATTGCAATCAAATAGTATAGTATTTATTGCCTAAATTAAGGATTTAATTCGACCAAACAAGAGTTTGTGATTGTTGGAAGAGTGGACAGACTAACAAAGACGGTTTTGGTGAGTTTTACATGTATTTCTGTCAAGTTTGAATGAATTGTTTTTTTCCAAGGAGTAAACAAGCAAATTAAGCTCATCTTGGTTCAATAAAAGAGAGAAACTTCAATTCAGAAGGTGTACGGCTGTATTTCTCTGTTTAAAAGGGAAAATGAGTTTGAAAATATTTAATTTCTTGATATTTTGCGAGTTTATATTGTTTACTGGATGAAGTGAACGTACATAGCACACGTAACGTAGTGAATTCCCGCTTGCGCGCATCTCCCAGCTGAGGCTCGAGGGGACAGGAGAATCATCAGCTAAAGGAAGTCACTTTTGCAAAACAACTGATGATGAATCATGGTGTTGTGTTGGGTTGGGTGCTGTGAAGAGCCAATGTGAGTTGAGATACTGGGCTTACTGCCACTCACAACCAGAGGTGAATTTGTAAAAGTACACCACATTACTGTCATTACAGGCTTGGCTGGCTTGTATGGTCTTAAACATCTTGGCCTGGGCTGGGCGTGTAGTTGTAAAGCAACTTCAGAGCCAGACACAATAAATTGATTATTAATAGAGTGGGTTTCTTACTGTGGGCTCTGACAAACACAGAGCCAACAGAAGCTCCCTTCACTGCAACAGTAACAAGCTAGTTAAGGGCTTGTTTCCCGGATGGACACTGAGACCTTCTGCTTAGCTGACTGCTGTATTACCCTCAGGTCAGGCCAGTGTACCAGAGAAACACTGTAAATACTGTCTTTACTTCTGACTTTACAACCAGAGTCACACTCCTCACCAGTCTAGACAAAGCAAGGCGGTGACAGTGTTGGTTAGTTTCTATTCTCAAGCAGGTGACTGCTTTGAGATGATGCCTGCTCGCCTGTCACAGCCTATTATCAGCCCTGCATCTGCGGTGCGAGCAGCGGAAACAGCCACCTGGGCTGAGGCTGTGTGCAATAGTGTGTGCATGTGTGTGTCTACATGCCTGTGTGTGCGTGTGTGTGTGTGTGGTGATGGAAATATGGCAGAAGGGTTGCATGAGGACAAGGCTGCAGTGTGTAAAAATCCCCATTGGGAACATTAACATGCGCACACAGAGCAAGTCAAAATCACAAAGGGGATGTTACTCAAACACACAGACTAAGACTGAAACTACAACGATCATCACAAAATGCTACCACAAAGTTCTCATGCTCAGGTTCAGGGCTTCATGTAGAGATCAGTCAGTTGATATGCAAATATAGAGATTTCTGACTGACTTGTTGAATTTTTTAAAATTTTGCTTGAAAGGTGACATTTCTGTGGACGATTTTAATGGAATATGGCTGCTATGAATCTGCCACTGTACTTCCTGTCACAAACAGAATAGGAAAGTGTTTTCCCAACTGTACCTGGCTATTAACTTTTTCCCCACTGGTGTTTGGCATGTTGAGTGAACAGAAAAACACCAGCAGCCACAACAGTCACGTTAAAGTTCATATCCAGAGCACTTCCTGCGTTGCCACTTCTTTAAAAGTAATGATCACAGCAACAGAATTGAAGCATGGTCAGCACAGGTTTCCTTCCGTAACACTCGGTATCTTGTAGCAGGCTTATCTACAAAAATGACATGCAAAGTCTTAGAGCTTTGATGTTTTTTTTTTTTCCATGAAACTACCCTTTTAATGGTTTGATGGTTTAACGGGAAAGTTTCATGCTCATATATTAGAAAAGCTCTGCAGGCCAATCACACAAAATGAATAAATGAACAGGATCCTGGGTGCTAGAACCTGCCCACGTCACTGCTCTTTTAATAGAATCAAACTGTTCAAAGATTGTTTGGTTTGAAACTCAGAAACAGTCTCTATAATCCATGCCATGTTTCTTTCATGCTTTTCAACATAAATTCATACAATATTCCCATTTACATGACAACTAATTGCTGGAGTCGTGAGAATGTGTTCATGTGACACAAAATGGTTAGAAAGTGTACTTCCACAAACAATGTGAGAACAATCACACCAGTAAACAGCTTCTGTGACACACCACAACTCACGTCTTTTTTGGATGTGAGCCACAATGATGAGACAGACGTTTCACCCTGTAGAGGAAGTTTAACAGCCTATAAGTGTTTGTTTTAAGTTCCCCTTTTCTGCCATCAGACCAATCACCTGACATCGTCTTCACTCTCATTCTTTATTTTTAACAACTTTAGCTGTCAGTGTGAAAGGCTGAAGAGGAAGAGATGAGCACACACAGACTGCAGCAGTGCCTGATTCAAAAGTATCCTGAAACATTTTCCAGAAGAGACCTTGTGATTCTCAGAACAAAATGGCACATGATTGGAGCTGTCTTTGTTGTCATTTGAATTTTTTCTGCATTTTTTTGCTTTCTTTCTTTCTTTTTTATAAGGCTAGGCCTTTACAACTTCAATGTGTGTTGACTGAACAAATCAATGGTTCAAAAAATTTGACAAGCAATACAAGTACCAATAATGGTAGTTCAGGAATGGATCTATACCAGGTGGTTGTGCCCTCACTTCAAACTGGGAAGTGTTTACTTCGTAGAGTAATCTGTTGAACTTGCCGTTAGCATGCTGTGTGGCTAATATAGCTACTACCACAGGCTGAGGCTTTGCTGGATTGCTCTATGATCATCGTCGCTGGTGTGTGTGTATTGCCGCTGTACGTAAATGTACTTAATGCCTTGAAGGTGAAGAAGCTGTGTGTGGAAAAGAAATGTTAATTGCAGCAATTCGTTTGCAAAGCTATATGACTGTGAGTAGCACCTAGCTTACTCAGACCATAAAGTTGCCTCCCTGGATGGTGAGGCGAGATTCACAGATAACGATATAGTTAGTGTTACTGCACCAAATACTTTGTTTATCAAAAATAACCAGAAAAATAAAAAAGAACACACTAATACCACGGTTTGGTCATCGCAACAACCCTGAATGTTATACCTATAATTCATTACCTAAAAAATGGTTTTTGGATGCCTTATTTGAAGGAGATTATGGACACATTTTGGTCAGTACTAACAAAGTATTGAGGATCAAACCCAGTACTAGACATACAATAGATCCAAAACAAAGACAGGTGTATCAAATAAGAGAACCTAACAAAAATCTGTGTATTTTTCATCCCTAAACCTCCACAAACTGTGAGGACACAACAAACAAGCCCTTCATTACTGGAATCTTTCATACCATTACTTGCATTACTCCAATGATGCAGGATAATGATACGCTGTCTACAGTATATACTATTGAGTCATAGGTGATGCAGGGAGAGCTAAGTGTACATTAAGTCTGACTCTTTGCTCAGGCCGGCCAGCCTAAAGCAGCGCTCCACTTAGCTGCTGTAGTTTCCATTCTCTCGCTCTTCGTTCAGCATTACCAATCCATCACTCAAAAGCAAAGGGGATTAAACATCTGTCAAAGCCTGCCCGTTTCACCCAGCAGGAAAAAGACACATTTAGGCGTCGCACATCTCCCAGCTGATTTAACGTCCTGTCTGACTGTGAATCCGGACAGATGAGGTCATTCAGCTCTGAAATAATGCTCTCGTTCCAAAATAAATTCACTGCAGAGAGACAGACTGAATGCAGTTTGCAAACACATTTTGGCTTATATTTTTAGGCAAGCACGGGGGTGACATACCCACTAATACCAAGAGGTGTTATTTCCTGGTGAAACCACAGATAAGACATTATGTTCTTGTGAATTTATCCACCTATCATTGTGTCCGTAGCTTCTTCCTTCAATCTGTCCATTGTTAATAGGCCGTCTGCTACAGACATCCATTTGATTCCCTGTGGAGCTTCATATTTCCCATCAACTGCTCAACCCCTTCCCCTCCACCTGCTAATTTCTTCTATTTTTCTCCCTAATCAACCATTCCATCACAAGCATTCATATCCCCTTCCTCCATCGGTCAAAAACATGCCGTGTGAAATTCCTCCATCCCTTTAGATCACCCTGCCTTTGCCTCATCAGTCTTGCCTCCTTCATTCATCACGCTTGGATGGAAGGATCCTTTACCCCCTCTTCGTTGGCACATTTCACCCCAAATCAGCTGCTTGCACCGCTCCATCCATCCCTCTTTCCTTCCACCATCTCTCTCACTCTCTCCATCTTCTCCCCTCACTACTTCCTCCCTCCTCCATTGGTCCAGGCTGCAGCGTCCTTCACCCTGGGTCTGTATTCAGAGTGATTACACGCTTGGTTAACTCATTCATGGACTCCACTCTGTCAGTGACGCATGCTGGACGAATGCCTGCCCGCTTCCAATGCAATCGGCTCACATACACACACCTTGCCTGCATATATAAACAACAGACAACGTGCAGCTTTAACATGCAAGTAAACATACAGGAATGCCATCAGTTATCAGTTGTCATGAATAAACTATTTTAGTTTATATAAGCATGACTCATTTATCCTTTGACAGTATTTATTGCATGGCACATGACTTGGACTATTTATAAATTTCTATAAGAAGATTCAACGACTTTCCTACGATTGAAAACACATGAATTAATACCAACTACATTTAGTAACATACATGATAATCCTGACTGCAGGCAGTGGCCTTCTCTTTTACCAATATGTGGTTCTTCTTCGCTGTCCTCACCTCCTCTAACACCAACCAACCAAAGACATAACTGGGTGTTGCTTTTGAATTCCTGACAGATCACTAAGCAAACCAGTTTACATCTGACAGCACCAACTGCTGGGGCAAAAAACTTATTATTTCATGTGAGTGACTGAAGGGAAAAATGAAGAGGAGGTTAACACCTATAAATCATATTAACAACTCCGAGAACTGATGCAACTTGAGACAAGTCAATGCAAGAACCAGTTACCAAAACCAGGAAAACAAGTGTCAAGAGGACGAAAACAACTTGAGAAAAATAAAAGCTACAAGAACACTGTCCGTGGACATATACTCCAAATCTGCAAAATAGGCCATGTATGCAAAAATTACATGAAATACCAAAATCACATGAAAACTTTTCTCAGGGTAATTTAGATGCATGTTGAACCAAGCTGGAGTATTTTTGCTCATACACCTCACAGTTTGGTACTTATGACTGAGAATATTAGCAATTTTACAGGTGACAATGAGGTGGTGCCTTCTGCACCCAAAACTTGTCAGATCATGTCCTCATGACCTAATTATCTGTCAAAATTCATTGAGGTCTGTCAAGTATTTTCTAAGATATGCAGCTGACTAACTGACAGACGAGTTGGACAAAAATTAAAACCTCCTTCTCAGAGGCAATAGTTAGTAAACGATGGTATTCCGGTTGGGGGTCTAGGGGTTCTGCATCCTTATCTCTCAGCCAAAATGTCACAATGTGAAGAAACACCCCTGACAACATGCCTCCACCCTTCCTTAGCCCTGATCTGCTCACAAAGTGCTGCAGCCTTATAGCCAGCCAACCTGATAACCAGTCAGCAAAAAAAAAATAATCTCACTGCGACACACCTTACTGTGCAAGTCCAAACCTTATGTGATATGTCAAAGACCTCATGCTCTTCTGTTGTTTCAGAATTAAGCATGACAGGGGTCAAATTATCCAGGTGCAGAAAAATGTGTTAAAATATAGAAAAGAAATTTCAATCACACTTTGGACTGCAACTTCACTGTGTTTCTCCTTTACCTACAGGCAAATACGATGTGTGTTCTGACCAGACAATCTAGTGCCTTTAAGTTTGCATAGCAAATACATACGTGAATAAATGATAACACATCTGAGTTCTACGACAGCAGACTGGGCTGCTCACTTACACTGATGTCAGAAGTTAATCCTGATCATGGCCTTAAACTGTGGCTGTATGGCAGGTGTCTGGCACAGATGTATCTCATTCAACAGTAACAAGCAGCAGCTCTCGCTCAAACTCATGAATTGAACCAGAGGAAAAAGAAAAATCAGCATCACCAGTGCCTGTCAGGTGTCACCTGCTACATGAAGACATAAATTACACAAAACTTGTAAAACCATTAACTTATGTAATGAGCCGTATATTCTAGAGATGGCTATCATTAGGATTTTATTGACACTGATAGATACTGCTTATCAATACCGATTGTTATTGATACTCTTGTAATATTACTTGCAATAATTTGGTGAAGAAAATAACATGGCATAAAAAAAATATTAGAAAAGACACAGTTATTTTAATATTACTTTTCTGCATATGTAACAAGTTATACTGTTTAACTTGTTATTGTATTAGCTGCATTTTCAGCAAATTTAATAAAGGAAACTAACACTTTTGTTTTTTTTGCCATGTTTGCTGTTCATGTAAAGTTACATATATACTAATAGCAGTATCATTTGTCCAGGAACTTATTGATAGTTTGGGACTGACCTGTCTGGAACTGGTAGCAGTTCAGCACTGGTTCTCAATATCCATCTCTAAAATATTCACAATATATAACAGTTCGACATTAACTACAGCTTGTGGTCACAAACAGTTACTCTGTGGCCACCAAATATTGCATGTAGGTGGCCTCTTGTGGCCACAAAGTTTTATCTCCATATTGTGAGCCTTTGCCAACACGTTACATTTCAACAAACATCTTAATTCCTCTTGCACCTTTTAGTTCAACATTCCACAAAAACAGGGAACGCTAACAATAAGTCACAGATACTTAGGTATAGGTATAGTAAGCCTACTCAAACTGAAAATGTGATCCTTACAGAAGAACCAGAAATACAGAAGGTGGACTATGAAAAATGCAGCGTCAACAAACATTTAGGAATGAATGGACTCGGGAGTTTATGTGGCTATAATATAACACATCTAAGGCAAAATGTACTGCAGCATGTACTGCCAGTCTCCCCAGCTAGCAGAGAGATCTGGCTTGTTTCTCACTAGAAACAATACCTTCAGAAAACACCACATCACAATTTATGGGAAAACTGGATGATTTAAGTGTCACAGTTATGGACAGTAGCCTTGAAGTTGCCTTTTCTGCACTGTTTTCATGTAAGTTTATATTTGGGCCATCTTTGTTTTGGCCACCAAAGTCAGGGTCTCGTGGCTCATGGGGCCAAAGATTAGAAATACAAGCATCTATGTATTCTGTTTCTCACAACTTGTTTCATGACAAATCTGTACACAAATGTGTATTTTTTTTTCTGTGACTTGCCATTTTTAATTTCCAATATACACACCTGTCATACAAAGGATGAACACGAGTCACTGAACTGAACTGAACTGAAACTCCCCTTTCCACTCTTACCCAGTACATAAACAAGGGGGGTCAGTCTACATATAGAGTGACCTGAGTATAAAGTTACTGCCAGGAGGAACAATTTTGAGAACAGATATGTGTAACAATAAGTCTTCGACAGACGTATCTCATTCAGTAGTACTAACCAGCAGCTCTCACTCAAACTCATGACTAAACCAAAAATAAAGTGTCTAATGAGCATCATCAAAACCTGTCAGGTCTCAGTTGCTATATCAAGGCAAAAATTACACAAAATGTATAACACCATTAACAACTGTATAGCAGTGTATTCACAATGCATGGTGTATTTGTCCCCATCTGACTTTCATGACAAATATTTTGTGTTTCACTCCTCACTGCGATCACCCAACAACTGTGTGATGTTTATGCATCCATCCTCCACGGTACACATCTCACAGAACTATATTCTCATTCAGTGAACTCCCTGACACCAGGACCCATAGGCATCACATTAGATATCATCATTGCATGGCTTTGTTAAATATTTGATTGTGGTTGGTCAGTTACAGCATTCACAGTACAGTTCTGATCACAGACTTTGGAGCAACAGCGAATACATTGTTAAATGATTAAAATCATATTAAAATAAATAGTTTTGTACACAATCATGTATCAAGCAGGATAATGCACAGTGAGCATTTCACAACTGCGAAATAAAGGCATAAAATAATTATAAACTTAATATTTTGTTAATATTTTGTGTCACATAACTGTGTGCTAAATATTTTGTGTGAGGAATCATGTAATAGGCGGGATAATGTCCAGTAAGCAGGTCATTATTGAGAAATACTCTTTAAAAAATCTTTAAACCTTACTTAAGTTAGCATG